>NC_141376.1:20261898-20903706 GCF_017979445.1 Akebia trifoliata
TGTCTATTTTTGCGTTCGGCCACACCATTCTGTTGAGGGGTATCCGGACAACTAGTTTGATGTATTAAGCCATGAGAGTCAAAGAAACGTTGAAGTTCAGAACTATGGTATTCCCCACCATTATCACTCTGTAACACTTGTATTCGAGCATTGTACTGTGTACGGATGGTATTATAAAACTTATGAAATAACAAGTTAACTTCTGATTTGGATTTCATCAAGCACAACCAAGTCATCTGAGTACAATCATCTATAAAGGTAACAAACCAACGCGACCCTCCCAATGTGGGAATTTTGGATGGGCCCCAAACATCAGAGTGAATAACCATAAAAGGAACAGGACTTTTATTTAAAATCAAAGGAAATGAAGCACGATGACTTTTTGCAAGTTCACACACACCACATTTGAAATCAGAAATATCCAAATTTGTAAACAAACTAGGAAACAACCTTTTTAAATAACTAAAGGAGGCATGTCCCAAACGTAGATGCCAGAGCAAGATCTCAGCTTTCTTCTTTGATGAACCAGTGTATTCCATTGCTAACGCTTGTCGTAATCTGTTGGTAGGTTCGAACTCCAAGTCCAAGTGATATAGCTTCCCTCTCTTAACACCATAACCAATCGTTTGTCGAGTCTGAATGTCCTTAAACACACAATGATCAGGCCAAAAAATAACAACACAAGATAAGGTAGTAGTGATTTGAGAGACTGACAAAAGGTTATAATCTAAGGTGGGAACAACTAACACAGAATCAAGATGTAAATTTTTAGTAAGATGTGATGACCCTTCCATAACAACCGGGGTGGTATTACCATTGGCTTTGGAGACACAATTTTGGGAGGATGAGTGAAGATTTGAGACTTGTCTAACATCAAATGTCATATGATCAGTAGCACCAGAATCAATTATCCATGCACTATTCAAAACAGGTGTAGAAGTAGTGAAGACCTTACCTCCAGTGGTTGTAGTGGTTAGTAATGCTGATGACGTAGAAGGTGCATCATCTTCCTTTGTTTGAGCAACTACTGCAGTTGACGGTCGCTTGGAATTCCGATGCCATGTTGGGTCCCACCAATCTGGATATCCAATAAGTTCGAAGCAACAACTTTTTGAATGTCCTGTTTGATTGCAATGAGTGCATTTGTAAGTAGGTTTGTCTGAACTGTTAGAATGCTTCGGATTGGTAGCTTTGGGCCTGTCTTGGGATGTCGGATTGGGTCGATGGCGGGAAATCATAGCGGAAGCTTCAGGTTTCTCAATGTCCTCATTCAAAGTACTATATCGTATGGCTTCATGACGGACTAAGGAATAACACTCTTTCAGACAGAGGAGTGGCTCATGACGTAAAATTTCGCGTCGAAGTTGATCAAAACTTTTATCCAATCCAGCAAGGAATATATGTACTCGGGTTCGCTCAATGGACTGTCGGTATGCTGTAACATCATCAGGATCCTTCATGATCACTTTATCACGGTGATCAAGTTCCTGAAAGATTTCCGTTAACTCCCCATAGTATACTGAAAGTGATTTGGCACCTTGTTTGACTGACAAAGCTTTCTGATGTAAAGAGTAAACATGCATCTCATCAGTACCATCATAAAAAGCTTTGGATAGAGTACTCCAGATTTCATGAGCAGTGGGTATTCGAAGATAGCGCTTCATGATGTCAGGAGTCATGGACATTAGAAGCCAGCGTTTCACCTTTTGATTTTCAGCATACCATTTTTCATATCCCTTATCTGACACAACAGGTGGATCAAATTTGCCCATAATGTAGGAGAGTTTTTCTCGTTCAGCAATATGCATCTCAATTAATTGAGACCACACATCGTAATTTGTTTCAGTAAGTTGAATGCCTGCATTGAAGATACCCTCAGACTGAACAAGAATTGGAACAGATTTGGTTCCAAGGGATTCAATGTGTTCACCCATACTTTTTTTTCTTTTTCTTTTTTTTGATAAAAAAAAAAAAAAAAAAAATTAAAATCCAAAATCAACTTGCTGTAGTGGTGGACAACGACAGAGTGCGCACAAAGAGCCCTTTTTTTATTTTTATTTTTTATTTTATAAAATCAACAAAGAACCAGGGTTTTCTCTCTCTTGAAAACCCTCAGAATTCAAACTCTGCAATAGATCTGGAGCATCGAAGAAGGCAAGGTTCGGTCTGCAATTCCCGGTCGGCAGAATTGCAAGGTTCCTAAAAAAATCGGAACTTGCTTCGGTCCTTGAATATCTAGCAGCAGAGGTGTTGGAATTGGCTGGAAACACAGCGAGAGATAACAAGAAGACGATGTGTTCTTCGGAGGCTTCAATCTCGTCTTATCTTCTAATCAGAACCAGAACTGGTAGAGTAGACGTCGTTGGTGATGGTAGCAGCGGCTGTGATGACCTCTGGTTCTCTCGGCTGCGTTTGATGGGTTTGTAGTGATTTCTATGAAGATGCTGGCGGAAGGCTAAGATGATGGTGGTAATTGATTGGGTTTTATGAGAGGTTTGAATTTTTGATTATGGGTATTTGTGGTTTATGGTTTGGAATTTTGTGATGAGTTTCTGGGGATGGTTTGTAAAGATTTACAGAACCTTGTTCGGCTCTGATACCATGAAAATAGGGATGATAATAAACGAGGTTTTTTTGTTATTCTTTAACAGATCAATTACAGTGTATAAATAGGATTAGAATCCCTAATTAGCGCCCTAGAAATATGCCTATTCGATCTCTATGATCTGCACACACCTATACAATCTTCTATATAAGGAAATAAAATCAATTGGTATCTCTACAAAATCGTTGACAATCTCAACAAGATGAAGTTCTTGTAACAAAATCGAGAGTTTGAGCTCAAATTCACAACTTATCTTTAGCTGTTGATTTAATCTGTTTGTTTTTGTTTTTTATTTACTGAGTTTCATATCAAATAGATCCAAGGTTATTTAGCCTAAATTTTGAATATGAAGCTCAAATTTACAGTATTTTTCGTAAAGATTCTTAACAAGTTTCTCTTAGAGATATTTGAAGTTTGATGCTTTATCTTAATCTTTTCTCTTTCGATATGTGATTTCTTTTGTTTCATTCAGGTCTATTGCTTGTATGATTGAAGTGTTAGTTTGAGTATCTAAATGTTATTTTCTTTTTTCAGTAAAATTTGTAAAGAATAGGCTATTTGATGGGGTCTAATTGGTTATGGAGAGGTAAGCCCATTTCTAATATTTTTGTTTCCCCATATAAGCTACATTACTTGGTTTATATTTCACTTATTCTTCTTTTATTTTCTCTAATTAAAGATTAAATCTGATCGACTCTTTTGTAGGTCTTCTTTGAAAATCTAACTTCCGATTTCATCTACTTTTAAAACAATTTAGTAGATTTTGTTTACAAACAAGATCTATTCTTGAAGAAATAAAATAAATTTTCTTGAAGAAAAAAATAATTTTTCTCTTGAAAAATGCTCAGCATTATTTTTTTAAAGTTTAGTTAGGTTTGAGATAGCAAGGATTCTATACATTTTATAGCTGCAAATTCAAAAAAACCTATGGATTATTTCTTGTTGTTTTCCTAGAGTTGTTAAGGGCTACTACTTGGTATTTTTGATACTTTGCAGAATATTCTAGCCTAACGAACCAAGATAGTACCATATATTGAACCATGTTTACCCACTTGTTAAGGGTTACTACTTTCTAGAGTTCTTTAAGATTACTGATTGGAGTTTTGAAGCTTTAAGACACATCTTGCATTATTTTCACATTGGAGCTATTGTGCTGATCTCTTAAGTTTAAGATCTCCCCTGCTTATTCTCTTAGATGATCTTTGTGAAATATCTAGTTCTATAAATTGAGTCAATTTTTTAGGTGGTCTTTTTTACACAGGAAAATTCGGTAGTTATCAATTTGCTTGATTGAGCGAGACCTGTTTGTGATTTAATTAATTTATAAACCAATCTTACTTTTATTGCATAGTGTGGCATCTTAAATGTTACGATGCATTTTCTTGGTGTACAATCATGATGTTTTTTTTTTTTGTTTGCTTTGTCGGGCCGCACGTACCAACTACCCTGCACGTGTACAATCGTGAAGCTTATCTACTTCTTTAAGGACAAGTTGGCTGATAGTAATTTGATCTGTGCAATCCATTGAAGATGCCATTTTTTTTTCTTGACGAGATTGTTACTTGCTTTTCCCCTTTTATTTTGAAAAATACTAAACTACTGCGTTTCCATTTCTATTTTGGCAAACTATAGGATATATGATTTATTTGAACTTACTCTAATTATATTTTCCATAGGTAATTTGGATGACTCTATTTTGATAGATTGTTGTCATGTTCTCAATAGATATTTGCCTGTCAATGGTCCGTGGCAGGTAGCCAAGATGGACAGCCGAGTTTATGTATCCCAGTTTTCTGTTAATGGTTATCTTTTTATTGTTGGATTTCCGGTACTGCATTTGTTTCCTCCTAGCCATGATTGATTTTGAGATTTGACTATTCTTTTAATACATTTATTCAATTATTGGCATAGCCTTCCCACATTCTTTTATTGAGTCCATAAGGAATTTCACTTCCTTTTTCTATTTGTTTATCTAGTTTATCAAAGCTATATGAGTGTAAAGTGTTTTTAGTATCTCTTTTATTAAAGTGTTAACATTACCATCATCTGCTATCAATTTTTGACTAATAAGACCTTACTATAATATTACTTCTTTTTTTCCCTGCAAAATCTTATAGCTTATCGGAAGCTCGCTAGGAGTTATCATCCAGATGTGAACAAGTGAGTTGATGATTAGTTTATACGTTCTGCTTGACTGCTCAGTTTTGTTGCTGCTAAGAAGGTGATATGGTTTGGATGCTACTAGAAAACAGATGGGTATAGATTACTACAGATGTGTTTATCTTTCTTTATGTGTATTTTTTTTTTTTCAAAAAGATTATTATTATACATTTGCGTTTGCCAAAACTCATAGATTTCCTGTATCATCATAAAATTATAACCTTTACTTGGTGTCTTTTTATAAGCATTTCGATCATCTTTACATTACAATCCAATATAGGCTCGCAGTGTAGTCAATTCCGGGCTTGCCTAGTCTGCAAAATACAGAACTGTTGAGACTTGGAAATAGTAAGGACTATTGCTAAGTAGGAGAAAAGCATTTGCGTATTTCATATTTAAGAGAGAATCTCTTATGGTCTTTATTGCATCTATTAGTTTAGAAAGTCCCACCTGCACGTGAGGCTTATGTATTGAGGCAGGTGTAAGTTCTTACCTCCAGGCTTAAGCCTCAATTGATTTCTAGGAGGCATAAATTTCACAAAAATTTCTACAAAATATTTTCATTTTCAAACTACCCTAAATAAACACTAAAACAGAAATTTAATTCCTTGG
The DNA here is from genome assembly GCF_017979445.1 of Akebia trifoliata. NCBI lineage: Eukaryota > Viridiplantae > Streptophyta > Magnoliopsida > Ranunculales > Lardizabalaceae > Akebia > Akebia trifoliata. Next base: position 20,267,276 of record NC_141376.1, read on the forward strand.
TTTTAGCCTTAATGTCAATTCGATGACAGCCCCCACATCAAGTCACTGTTATGAGTCAACAGTGAATTTGGACACTTGCCAAACAAAACAATACCACGGAAAAATCTGTAAAATATGTAGAACAGGTAAAAGTTAGAGATGATGAGGACAACATTTGAGTAGGAGAAATACATTTGCATATTTATATTTAATATTTAAAAGAGAATACATTATGGTCTTACTTGCATCCACTATTTTATTTTTTTCAAAAATAAAAAAAGGTTGTGGTCTCAAGGTTTAAGCCTTAATCTATAGTTGTAACCTTCCATTAGATAGCATGGAACTTCAATCATACCATAAGCCATCATTGTCATTTACTAGCCGTGATGAAGGCCACACAAGTAGAATGATGCCCCGCCTCGCTCTTAGCAAGTTTGGACAAAACATAGGAGACTGGTCCTGAGAGCCTTGTATCAGTTGTATGTGTGCAAGCATCATATACAGAGGACTATGTATTCTATTTTGCTAAAGATTATTCCTTCTAAATTTATGGGATAATATACTACTCTCTATCTCTGCTTCTCTGATTTGTCAATATTTTCTCTCCAAGTATTTTAGTTTTGAGTTGCTTAAATACTTCTATTCATGGGGGCTCATTTTATTCTATGTTGTAGAGAAGCTGGGGCAGAACAAAAATTCAAGGAGATCAGTAATTCCTTAGAGGTAAATGGTCCAGTTTAAAGATTATTGTTCTTCATAATTCTTGGTAGAGCCATGTTGGGTTTACAAGACATGGATTGCACATACTTGATCTACTTGCATGTAACATGTTCTGCAGGTCTTGTCGGATGATGAGAAACGACCCTTATATGATAAGTACAGAAAGGCTGGGGTTAAAGGTGCCGGAATGGGAGGCATGTGGGTGGGTTCCTTTTTAGTGAGGAAAAATTTATATCCACTTTTCAAAGCTCATTGTCTATTCTCTCAGTTTTTAAATACCCTCAGCATATACTTAATGATATAAACATTCTTTCTTATAACAGGATTTCAGCAATCCCTTTGATCTCTTTGAGTCATTATTCGAGGGCCTAGGCGGTATGGGTGGCATGGGCAGCATGGGCATGAACAAAGGGAGAGGTTCCATAAATAGAGCAATGGATGGTGAGGATGAGATTTATAACTCGTCTTGAATTTCAAGGAAGCCGTTTTCGGGGTAGAAAAAGAGATTGAGATATCCCGGCTCGAGAGTTGTAGCACCTTCACAGCTTCAGCAGTAACAACAACAACCACCTCTACAATCTCACTCACAGTCACAACAAGGGCATCCCAACACAAGCACGTCGAGTGGATCTTCATCATCTCAAAAGCATCAGTAGCTACAAAGTGATGGTGGTATTGGGAACTCTCATATATTTTATGTTTCAAAGACCAGGCAACAACAACAGCACAGCAGCCATCACAGAAGCAACAGAATCAATCTATTACAACACTGTCACCTCAAGTTTACTAGCTGGGCGCTGATATGTCAGTAGATAACAGCTCGTTAACTGGTGATTGCTGGGTTGTTCTGGGATTGGTTTTCTTTTAGTATAAATTATTTAGAGAATTTTGAGGATATTTTGTTTAGATGGGACCTTATTTGAAATGACTAATATGCCTTGTTCTAGTGTTAAATGCATTTTCATCCTCCCATTAATAAAGCTTTTTTACCTATAAAAGAAAAAAAGCTATGAATGCAAAGCTAATCCCATTTTTTAAAATTATAAATCCAGATTTTTTTTATTAAAAATTCAGAAAAAAAAAACGACTGCCTAAGACAGTCGTTTTTCCCGACACCTTTGGACAGTCGCAAATGAAAAACCACTCCTTTTAAAACGATTACTGCTGCGACGGATAGAGCAGTTGTTTTATTAAAAAACAACTGTCATGGACCGTCATTTTTTGTCCTTCATGACATAGTGTAAAGATGTGAGGTTGGTCTATTGATTTATATAATGGAACAAAAGAATTGGGATCTATACGAGGCACAAAAATTGCTAATTTGTCAGTCATGTCACTTGTGGAACACATAAAGTTCATTGCTCTCATGTTAGATAATGTATTTCATTGGATTTTATTAAAAAGAGTTCATTGTATTTAGAAAATTTTAATGTAACTTTATTTTTGTCTAGGTTCATAATCTTACTTTTTCCATCCTTTACTTTCTCCATTTATTCAATTGTCTGTAATGGTTGAAGGGAAAGAAAAAGACATTTATGGTAGAATCTTATTTTTATCTTACAATAAACATCTCAAAACCAATCATCGTTAACCATTTCTACTTCGATCTTCAACCTCAAGATAAGATACGATTTTTGGGAAGACAAAAAAAAAAATTTGGGAAGATTAGGTTTGGTCTAACAATCTCACGAGCTTTATATATATATATATATATATATATATATATATATATATATATATATATATATATATATATATATATATATATATAATTGGCAACTGAAAACAATTCTTCAATTTTTAATTTCTAATTCAATCTTCAGCCTAAATGGAATATATGGTTTTTTGGGAAGAAGAAAATGTGGAATAAAGGTTTTTCAACTGAAAACAATACCCTTGATCTTTTTCTTTTTTTTTTTGTTATCAAAACCAGTCTTCTTCAAACCTTAGGGGTTAAAGAGCTTGAGGATGATAGATTTTAGGAGACAAATCAATGGTATTTTTGGCAGAGGTTGAAGATGAGGGCATTTAGAATTATTCTATTCAGCTTTTAATATTAAAACAAAAAACCCTTAGATTTTTCTACCCAAAAGTCCCTGTTATTTCTCCAAAAATATTCTTTTATTCTTAAAGTTACTTTGAAATAATAGAATCTAAAGATTGAAGATAAAGGTACGAGATATTACCCAAGAAGTGTTTATTTCTACAAGAATAAGTAGAACTCATTTAAATAATTTTCATGTAGTCTATTAAAAGATCAAGGTTACAGGGTAATGTCATGAGTTTGAGAAGTATAGCAAAAATATTCACCTAAACATGGAGGGAATTTTTTTTTTTATGAGGTCTTGTTCAGTGATAAGTAGTTTTTTTTTTTTTTTTTTAATGTTGAATTGTATTTGTTTTTTCTATTTTCCTTGGTGGGTCTGAATTGTAGGCATTTTTTTTTTAATCCGTTAGGCAAATATACTTATGGTTGACTTCATTCATTTAGTTGGGTTTTGATCTTTTTCAATAGGTTGATGATTTCGTCCATGAGTAATTCGCCTTGATTCCCCCAACCCTCAAAATCATTCGTCTTCAATCATTGATTTCAAAAATCGTCAATTTTGTGAACCATTCTTATGATTATCCAAATTGTCAAACAAAGAAACTGTTCGAGGAAGTTGCTTCAAGAAAATATGTCTCGAAGGTATAGTTATCAAGTACTAAATCCATAAATCTTTGGGTTTCAATTACTAAACCTGTATTTCAATAATAGAAAACAGCAACCAATATAATCAATTAGAGATAAGAAATAAGAATAAACTAGCAATTCAACTTATTTAACAATTGGTCCTTCGAAATTATAATTGATTAGAGAAAAAGCCTTATTGTCGTGTTATTTTAAGTTATTCCTCTGAAATAATAATAAAACCACCACCTATGTACAACCATACAGCCTGCACGTGCCTCGCGCATGCAGGTCTCAACTAGTTATTTAAAAAACTCCCTCACTTGATCAAATTCGTTATTTGAACAAACCTTATTTTATGAATCAGTCCAGCACGACTAGCTTAGTAAGATTTTAGATCTCACTAAGGATCGTTGGGTCCATGTGGAGTATCAAATTAGCAATCCAACACTATAGACTTCTAGAATTTATGGAAAAACTCAGATTTAATTTAATTTTTTTTTTTAATAAAAAAGACCTTTTTGAGTGTCATAGTATTTGTTGAAGATGGATGGCTAGTCAGCTCTCAAATTTAAAATTAAAATTCAACTGTAAAAATTTATCTTTTTTTTTCCAATTTTTTTTTTCAAAGTTTTTAGAATGTTGCCCTTTATTAATCCTTTGTGATCGGATCATGTTTTTTCAATTTTATGATATGGACCCCGACTCCAAGGCTTGCTAGGTAATAAATATGAAAAAGTGAGGTTTGGTGGGTAACAAACTTCATAAAGTAAGGTTCTAATAGAGTTGTCAGAACTTCAAAGGAGTTTTTGTAATTAAAATGCAATACTTATGCCTACAACTGAATCTCTCTATAAAAATCACGCATCTACTAATTTTCTATAAATTATTTTTAATTAATTTTGAATAAAAAATTAAAATTAAAATTATCCTCCTACAAGTGAATCTCTCTATAAAAATCACGCATCTACTAATTTTCTATAAATTATTTTTAATTAATTTTAAATAAAAAATTAAAATTAAAATTATCCTCCTCTACCTTCATAAAATAATTTTTTTTCTATTTTAGTTAGCATTTAGAATTTTTAAATAAAAAATTAATTAAATAATAACACTCATGCCACCTCGTCTCTACATCTAAAAATTTTTAAGTGTAATTTAGATATGCACCTAGTACTTTCATCAATATTAGAGATAACCTCTTTATTTTCAAACTCCTTATTTAGCATTTTTAAATCAATAAATAACTCAACATTTCGTTAATTTTTAGACGAAGAAGGGAAGAGACAGAAAGGGTGTATGTATAAAGGGAAAGGTCTTGTGTTAACAGATGAGAACAGAGTAAAGAAACTGAAAGTCAAATTGGTTAAAGAAGCCCAGGAATTACAGAAATCAGGGGTTATGATTAAGGCTGGTAAGTCCTTAGGCTTGAGGAGCGGGAGAAAACTAAAGGTTGTAAATGAAGATTAAATTCCTATCTTGGAATGTGCGTGGACTCAATAGTAAGATCAAAAGGGCTTCGGTTAAGGCAATAATACAAGCTCACAAACCACACATCGTAACACTATAAGAAACCAAATTGGACAAAATAGACGAGGTGGTGATGCGAGACGTCTGGGGGGGCGGAACTTGGGTTGGAAGTACCTTACAACAAATGGGACAGCAGGGGGAGTATGGGTGATGTGGGACAAGAGACTAATTGAGGTAGAGGATTCATTAGTGGGAGCCTTTTCTGTATCTATACTATGTCGGTGTATAGGGAAGGATGACAGTTGGGTGTTCTCGGGAGTGTATGGCCCTACGAAAGATTGGGAGCGAAAGCAATTCTGGGAAGAGTTAGATGATGTGGGTAACTATTGGAATCGCCCGTGGTGTTTGGGAGGAGGCTTCAACGTTATTAGACTCACCTGTGAGAAACAAGGTGGATCGAGGATAACAGCAAGGATGAAGAGGTTTCGGGAATTTGTGAATCGGAATAACTTAATAGACATCCCACTACAGGGCAGAAGCTTCACTTGGTCCAATCAACACGCAGTTCCCACTCTCAACAGATTAGACAAATTTTTGGTTTCCGATGATTGGTCTTCGATTTTCTGCCAGCTATCTCAGATGGTTATTCCAAACCCGGTATCTGACCACTATCCAATTCAACTAGAAGCAGGGCCGCTCAATAGGGGTCCCATTCTGTATCGTTTTGAAGTGATGTGGCTGAAGCACCATAATTTCAAGGAGCTAGTAAATGAATGGTGGAGGAGTTTTTCATTTACAGGAACAGCAGGGGAGATATTTAAAAAGAAGTTGAAAGCCCTAAAAAAGACATTAAAGGACTGGAACATAGAATCTTTCGGAAGGGTGGATGCGTAAAGAAAGGATACCCTTTTGAGAATTGAAGAGCTGGACCACAAGGAAGAGATGAACCCGATTTCGATGAATGATAGAACTCTAAGACTAAATTTGCGTGAAAAATATCAACGGATGACACTTCTAGAGGAGATCAGCTGGAAGCAGAAATCCAGGATTAGATGGCTTAAAGAAGGGGATGGGAATACAAAATTCTTTCATTGCATGGCCAATGGCCGAGGTAGGAACAATCACATTACGAGGTTGTATGTGAACGGGGAGTGGGTGGAAGGAGAAGAAGCTGTGGCAAAAAGGATCGTAAAATTCTATTCGGAACTGTATACTGACAGAGCTGGCGACAGACCGAAACCTGACCTACTACAGTTTGACAGAATTTCTGAGTTGCAAAGCGAATGGTTAGAAAGACCTATTGAAGAATACAAGATTTGGGACGTTATATCAAGTATGAAGAACGATAAAGCTCCTAGGCCCAATGGTTTTCCTGTGGAATTTTACGTTTCTTGTTGGGATATAATCAAGTGCGACTTTATCGCTCTAGTAAAAGAATTTTTTAGAGAGGGAGTATTGGATCGAAATTCAAACTGTACCTTCATCGCTCTAGTCCCAAAGGTAGCGGGGACCGAAGACATCAAGGACCTGAGGCCCATTAGTTTGGTGAACACTAGTTACAAAATCATCACGAGCATCCTCGCTAGGAGACTGAAAGGTGTCATTCAAGAGATAATAGGGTGCAATCAGAGCGCATTTGTTAAAGGGAGACAGATTTTGGATGAAGTTCTAATAGCAAATGAGTGCATTGATTCTAGAATGAAATCAGGCAAAGCGAGTGTGGTGTGCAAGGTGGATTTCGAGAAAGCCTACGACGATGTCAATTGGCAATTTTTGGAATATATGCTGGGGAATATGGGGTTCAAAAGGAAATGGATCACATAGATTATGGCGTGCGTTACCTCCCCTTCCTATTCGATTTTGGTAAATGGGTCACCTCACGGATTTTTTAGAAGTGCAAGAGGTCTCAGACAAGGGGACCCTCTATCCCCTTTCCTATTCATCATAGTAGCAGAAGCGTTTGGGAAGTTCATGGAAAGAGGGATAGCGAATGGTTATTTCTCAGGATTTTCAGTAGATGCATGCACCGTTACTGTTTCGCACCTTCAATTCGCAGATGACACTCTAGTGTTCCTTGACGATTCCATAGATCAGACAAGGAGGTTAAGCGGTATGCTAGTTTGCTTTGAAGCGGTGTCAGGTATTCCAGTAAACACGAGAAAAAGTAAGCTATTTCCGGTTGGATCGGCTAGATGCACGCCTTTTCTAGCAGCTTCTTTAGGTTGGCAGTTGGGTAGCCTTCCCTCGTCTTACTTGGGGATGCCTCTGGGGGCCCCCTATAGGAGGATAGTAATTTGGGACCCGATAGTAGAAAGAATCGAAAGGAAACTAGCAATGTGGCAAGCCAACTACTTATCCAAGGGAGGTAAACTGACTCTGATAAAAAGCGTGCTCTCCAGTATATCAATTTATTTCCTCTCTCTTCTCTCAATGCCTCGAAGTGTAAAACTAAGGCTTGATAAGTTATTCCGTAACTTCCTTTGGCATGACAGAGATGGGAGTAGGAAGCATCACCTCGTGAACTGGAAACAAGTCTGCTCAGATAAGAATCATGGCAGTTTCGGTATTAGGAGACTTGGGGAAATGAACTTGGCCTTAAAGGGGAAGTGGTTGTGGAAGTTTGGGACACATGCAAATAGCTTATGGAGACAGGTTATAGAAAGCAAGTACGGATCAAGTCGAACAGGATAGGAAAGCAGACCAACCAGACAACCATTTGGGTGCGGGATGTGGAAAGGAATCATGAAGACCATTCCGCTATTCAAAACGAAAATCAAATTTATAGTGGGTCAAGGCAACCGAGTAAGATTCTGGGAAGACACATGGTGCGGCAACCAGCCCCTAATAGAGGTATTTCCAACCCTGTACTCCATTTCTTCGAAGAAAGGGCAGACTGTCGCATCATTCCGTCGTGACATGGGTGGAGACTGGGCTTGGGATCTTGGGCTTCGGAGAGGCATTAATGAGATAAAACTTCAAGAAGTTGGTAGATTAGTCATTGGTGCCTCGAGTATCGTTCGACGTACGGGTCGCGAAGATGAGAGAGTTTGGGCGGCAAGTAAGGATGGAAGGTTCTCGGTTCGTTCATTCTACCAATCCTTGTGCAACAATGGGGATCCACACTTCCCCCACGTTGCTATTTGGGGCCCAAAAGTGCCAAGCAAAGTCGCCTTTTTCACTTGGACGACGGTTTTAGGAAGGATCCAAACGACGGATTTTCTAATGCGGCGTGGATGGTGTGGGGCGAGTTGTTGTATGTTGTGTATGGAAGATGAAGAATCATCGGACCACCTCCTAATCCACTACAAGTTCTCTCAAGCCATTTGGGCTCACTTTTTTAGGTTGTATGGGGTTTCAACATGCTTGCCGAAATCAGTCAAGGACGTTTTTATTGGTTGGTCGTCAATCGATTACTCATTTAGTGGGTCAAAGAGGACGTTGTGGAGTATTACACCCTTCGCAATTTGTTGGGGGATATGGCTTGAAAGGAATAGGTGTATTTTCAAAGGGAAACGGAAAGAATATTCGGATACGATTATGTCTATCTTGGGTCTCATCTATTGTTGGTCCAAAGTTTACAAGGAGTTTAGGGGAATGTATTTTGAGGACTTTTTGTACAGATGGGATGGGATTTGTTGTTCTATGCGTGTGTAGCTCTCTTTTGTAAGGTCTCACCAAGTTGATCAACTCGACCGACTTGGCTTTGTTTCATTAATACAATACTATTTATCAACAAAAAAAAATTAGTTTAGCAAAATTTATAAATTAGAAAACATGTCTCTCAATTTAAATTTTTTAAAGGTAATCTAGATATGCACACCACATTTTGATCCATATTAGACATACCCCTATATCTAGGGGTGTCAATGGGTCGGTTCCTAAGAAACTTAGAATCATAATCATATTTAGTTCGGTTCTAGTTCCAAAATAAATGGAACTAGAACCGCTAAAAATCAAAGGTACCCATTGGTTCTGGTTCTCAAGAATCGAATGATAAAAAAATTATTTCAAATCATTATAAATAAATAAAAATTCCTTTCAAAAAATTAAACAAAATTATTAATTTATTTATAATTTGTTATACTATAAAAAAAAATTAATAATTTTTTTCAAAAAGAAAATTTTATCTTAGTTAAAAGTAATAAATTTTTAGAAAAGTAAGCCATTTTAAGCTCCAATCGATAATTTATATGAAAATTTGAAAGAATTTTATATAACATGCATTTATTTTGAAATATAAAAAAATACCTTAAATCATCTATAATATGAAAATAAATGACAAAATAAATCGGCTCCGGGTACCCGTGGGTACCCATTGGATATAACCTAACAGCTCCGATTCTGATTCCATTTCAGACTTAGCTCTAATCAATTTCAATAAAAGGGGAATTAGTTCCAGTTTGGTTAAATGGATACCCATTGACACCCCTAAATATATTGTTAAACTCTTTAACTTTTTTTAAATAAAAAAATTAATTAAAAGTATATTTTTACTCAAAAAAATAATTAAAAATATAGTCTCATAGCTCCTACTTCTTTTTTTTTTTTAAATGAAAATATTATTTAAAAATATTTTTAAATCAAAAGAAAAAATTTAAAATCAAAAGGAAATTTCCATTAAATTTTGTGAGGTACTTGTGTCGGGTTTTGTATTGCAAAGGTTTCACTTGAATTTTTTAGTAGAAATTTAATATTGAACGGCTTTAGGTCAATTCAAAATTCAGATCAATTTTCATAATTAATTTAATATTCCATCAAAAATTTTGAGATTGTGCATGTTACATTCTATTCTTAATTTATAGTTCTTTTATGAATTATTTAAACATTCTATATAGAATTATATTTCTTCTGAGTTTATATCAAATGGTTACACGAATGTGAGATTGTAATTTTCTTGATTTTTGAAGAAAACAAAATAATTATATTAAATTTAAAATGTAAAGTCAATGGTATTTTTGGTCTTCCAAATTTTAGTGTCGAACCACTTGTACTCTAACTTGTCTCATTAAAATAGTAAAAATTATCAATCATCTTAAGTTCAATCGATCCACTTTTTGCTGATTTAATTAGTTTGAATTTCTATATTTTTTTTAAATACAATCAATCAGTAATAATAGACGTAAACAAGAGAAAACATTAAAATTAATTATTAAATTTTAAATATTTTTATCATATAATTATAATAATCATTGACAAAGTTACTTATCAAATTTTAATTAAACAATATAATACTAATTTTTTAGTTTTTTATTTTTAAGTATTCACATGCAAGACACATGTTGAATTCTATTTCTTTTGAGTTTATATCAATCATGTTGAGTTTAGTCAATCCACTTTTTTATATGATTAGTTTGAATTTCTGTTTTTTTAAACTATAATCAATCGCTATAATAATAGGAGCAAAAAAGAAAAGATATTAAAAATAATTATTAAATTTTATTTATTTCTATCATATGCAACTGTAATGACCATTGACAAGTTAACTATCAAATTTTAATTAAGTAATACAATACTAATTATTATATTTTATTTATTCACGTGTATTTTACTAGTTTGAACTAAAACATAAATAAAGAATATTGAAGAAACAGATGAAAATAATTCCTGATTTTGACTTCTCATCTTAGGGAACGGATCCTCTCAAGCCTATCTCTCGTGTAGCTCTTCTTTCTACAATCTACAAAACATCACAATGGAAAGAAGAAATAAAAAAACAAAAACAGTGCAGGCCTCTTGGACTCATGCATGGTTTAGATTAGATTTGAAATAAAAAATATTCTGATCAAGTGTTAGAAAATGGATGGTCACTGAACTTCTAAATTCAAACGATCAAATGTAACTATCTTGATGATGAGGCACACCCTCAACCGTTTATAATAACTACAAGGGGGGAGGGGGGGGGCTACAACCCTCATCTCGCATCCTGGCTCACAAAACAAATTTTAAAACCATCCACTTTGAGATGGAGAATTATATATAACGAAAGAAGTCTAATGACACAATCAATGTATGATGGAAAGTCTCTTTACGACTGGAATGTAGATGGATTATCATAATACAACATTTTATCATTACCACAAGAAATGGCAATGGTCTCTACTGCAGCCCAACCATATGCATCTGACCACCAAATTGCCCAAAGATTAGTTTCACGATTCATAGGACAAATAAAATGATGGTGGGATAATTATCTTATACAAGACCAGCGAACTTTTATTTTAATAAAAATCAAAACAACAGAGACTAGAATACCAATAAAAAATGATCAAGGTCAAGATATATGTAATACCCCAAATTTTCAACTCATATCTCGAGGAAATTAAATAGTGAGATTTGGAGGAAAATATCGAATGAGAGACTTAGAGTAAAATACTCGGATTATGCTATGTTCGTTTTTGTTGAAAATGACTTTGCCATTAGTTTCAAAACGATCGTAATATATACTTTAGCTTGGAAGCAAGTTTGAATTCAAGTTCGGGTGAAAAGTTAACAAATCCTCAAATTTCGTGTTAAGTGGGACCAAAAATAGTGAAATTTGTTATAGCAAAATTCAAGAAAATTCAATGTCACCATTAGATCCGTAGCGAAAAATTATTCGAAATAGAATACTCGTTCGTCTTTTTTTGAGTCCGAATGGCCAAGTTGTAGCCAAAACTAGGAACAATGAAAAGAGAATTACAAGTTTACCCCTCAAGCCTTTTGTTTAAGAGAAAGTGGTTTCTTTTTATTCATTTCTCTTCTTCTCCAAAGAATCAAACGACAGCCACTTTTCAACTCAAGGGTTTCGACTCATTTCCATCAAGTTCTAGTGCGATCGAAGCCGAGTTGAACCTCAACAAAGAAGGCAAAGTTGTCGGTCACGATGAGAGCTACAACTTCACCATCTTTGGTTGTCCATTCTCGTTCGTTTTCCCCATCCTCCATCAAAAACCAGCAGTAGGGGTTTTGATCTTAACCATTCGGAGTTCCACCTAGCTTGAAGAAAAGTGATCCATCGTTGTTGGGGGAGGAAGGACACCTCTATCGAGGGTTTCACAACTAACCCGACCGTGGGGCTCCGATATCATTCAACCTCGAGTCGTCGCTGCAAATCTTTGATTTTTCGAGTTAGTTAAGCGTGTTCGACAATCACAAACAAGTAGGGGACTTTCAATTCCTATTGGTAACTTTAGATTTCTGAAAATGTGCATTAAGGGATTTTTGTTGAAAATGTAGTATAGTTATAAATCGTAGAAAACTTTTGTTTAGTTTTAAAATTCATGATAAAAGTAGTTGTTTTGATGGATTTTATCGAATTTTGATAACAAATTTGTGGGTGGGTCGAATGGAAGAAGAATTCGAAAACGGGATCAAAAACTCGAAGGTTCGAGTGAGGTTCAGGACTGTCGGCGGGAAGGGTCGGTTCCAACGATAAGACTTCTGCTACCGACAAAATCAAAAACCGCGAGAAAATTTTGTTCTGTCGGCAGATGCCGTCAATCCCACCGACACCTACCGATGAGCATTCTGTCGATTCCACCGACAACATCCTGATTCTGCCACCGATAGAAACAGTTCTCTTCAGAACTGAGTTCTGACTTTTGCCTTGACCTCCCCATTGCCTATACTTAATTTCCTACCCTTAATTTCGTTAAAGAACTTAAAGTAAATGTCCTCTTTAATTTTTACTTTCCATTTACTTTAATTTTTACTTTCCAAATATCCTCTTTAATTTTTACTTTCCATTTACTTAAATTTTTACTTTCCATTTATCAAAGAGGACATTTACTTTAAGTTCTTAAATGAAATTAAGGTTTTACCCCCCATTTCGGAACAATGGGAATGATTTTAAGATCCAAATCTCAAAGGATCAAAATTCGAATTTTGATTTCAAGAACAAAACGTAAATTTCGACGTTTTCAGTAGATTTTCAAAATGTAATAATTTTCGCGTTACTTTGAATTAGGCTATAAAATTTATATGATGTCAAATCTCGTCCTTGAGGCTTTCATTTCCAAAAACTTGTTTTCAATTTCGAGAACTTTGAAAAATTGAGTTTCCAACCATTTTGGCCAGCTTAGGTACCGAGCATCATGGGACCTCGTTTGAAGAAACCTTGATGATTTTCAATTGAAAACTCAAAAATGACTTTCAAAGATTGAAAATGAATTATTTGATTCGAAAAGATGAAAAGTGAAAGTACCGAAAGAATGGGAAAATTGATGAAACAGTAAAAGGTTAGAAATCACACCCGAGGGGTGATGTCTGCCTTTTACAGTGTATGTTGTGTGTAGGTTGGTGAAAGGATATCCAGGTTATTAATGAAAGGGTTGTATGTTTATTTAAGATTATATTAGCGTATGCACTGAGTACTATTTTTATTTTAGGCCGGGTGGCCACCGTTGCATGGTAGGAATTGGATATTCATTCTCAACCCTATTCTGTTAGTTTCTCTTTTATTTTAAATGAATATATATATATATATATATATATATATATATATATATATATATATATATATATATATATAGGGAAATGTTCAACAACAAACATTTTGGCAAAATATTTTTCAAAACATGGGTTAGAGGTTTTGGAATAGGCTGATTTTTGGTGAGGATGATCTCTACAGTGAGGAGATCATTCTCACTAAAAATCAGGCCATTCCAAAACTTCTAACCTCATCATAAATGGTTTACAAAAAAAGGACGGTGAAAGCGCCCTCGATCCGCGGGGTGCGCGGATCCGCTTTTGACCCTTGAGGTTTGGGAGTCGCCACCTAGTTATTTCGGTCTAGGAACCGATCAATGACTCTAAACGGATAAAAGCTAATCTAAAACCAAAAAAACTGAATTCGGGGATCAAGTTACGGGGTTGGAAGGTATTAGGCACCAACCCCGCCCGGCCAAAGCCGGTCTCTACTAAATTCCCAAGTAAATTACATTGCTAAAACCTAGATAAAAAAAATAAATAAAAATAAAATGTTTACCTTTCCGATGGCAAGGACTTGGTTCCCTCAGATCTGACAAAAAGAGCTCCTTGTACCGTGCTCCCTTGCTTCATTCTGTTTCCAGATTTGACTTCGGATCTCCGAGGTAAGGTATCTCCTTGTTTTTGAATCTGAACTCTTCAAGTTTGTTGCGGATTTGGGGGTGTTTTTAGAAGGCTTTTGGGTGTTTTCTAGACTAAAATTGAAGGAGGGATGTTAGGTAAGGAGTTGGGGCTCCAAAACTAGGGTTTATGGGGGGCTAGGGGAGCTTCTAGACCTACTTCTCTTAGGGTTTATGATTTGATACGAAAATAGGGTGTGAGCACCTCTATTTATAGATGTTTTTTAGGGTTGATTTAGATAGAGTTAGTGTTTAATTAGAGATCTTTTAATCAGAGTTGTGTTTTAATTTGACTTATTTTAGGTAGAATTGTGTTTTAATTAGAATTGTTTTAGGTAGAATTGTGTTTTAATTCAAATTGTTTTAGGTAGAATTATTTTTAAGTTAGAACTCTATTTGATAGAGTTATTATTTAATTAGATCTCTATTATGACTTTTGGTCTTATTTGATTGACTTTTAATGTTTTGACTTTAGTCTTAATTGATTGACTTTCAATATCTTGACTTCAGTCTTGCTTAATTGACTTTAATTTTGACTTTAGTCTCACTTGATTGACTTTAATATCTTGACTTTAGTCTTGCTTGATTTACTTTGATTTTTGGAGAACCCCCTTCATTATTTCTTTAATTCTTTGGACCCCCAAATGGAGGGGTCCTTAAAGAAATATCCCACGAACCCTCAACAATTTTGCCTGAGAGTCCGATTAATCGATTTTTTAGATTCAAAATTTTAAATTAATTTCATTAATGTTTAAATTTAATTATTTAATATTTTATTTATTAATTTCGAAATTTTTTATTATGAAAAATGTGAAATTACCGTTTTGCCCCCGAAGAGGATTTTTCACGTTTTAAGTCGGTTTTTAATGTTTCAGGATGTTTTAGAATCGGTTTTTCGTAAGGAATTCAATGGAAATATTAGTTTTTGTTATTTATGAAATTTTTTGTGTGAAATGGTTGTGAACTGTATGAGGGGCATTTTCGTAATTTTGTCAAATTCTGTTAAAATTGGTGAAATAATTTATTTGGTTCCGATTTGTCATTTTATGTGTTCGAATGGGTTTTTCTAAGCGTAACGTAGGCTCTAGGGTTGTTTTGAGGTTAGGGGTATTTTGATAATTTTTAGTGATTTTTATCGTGAAACTTCTTTTTGGTCTGCAAGATGATGATTTCTATGTTTCTGGGGTCGTATTTTCCTAGCATAGCGTGGTTTCTAAGTTTTTGTCAGTTCGAGATACCTCATCCGGATTTCTGAAACACATCTGGTAACAAAGTAAAGCAATGGAATACACATCCATCATTGGGAATCCTTGCGATCGGGTTGACGAGTTGATTAATCAGGCGGATGCAAAAATGGGGTGTCTACAGACGGTCCACGATTTTTCAACTTGTAAACTGGGGCTAGAAGTTTTGAAATGGGCTGATATTTGAAGAGGATGATTTCCTCACCGTAGAGATCATCCTCACCAAAAAGCAGCCTATTCCAAGACCTCTAACCCATATTTTGAAAAATATTTTGCCAAAATGTTTGTTGCTGAACGGGACCCATATATATATATATATGTAATTATTTTGTGAACTGTTAAAGGGTTTGTGAATGCCTGAAGGGATAGTGCGTCACATCATCCGGAGGGGTGTATTATCCTAGAATATACGGTAGGGACCACCAAGCTCATACGTGGTATGGGACGCGTATGAGAGTGGAGTCACAACTGGAATCCGGGTCCATTCCTTTCTTATCTTTACCAGTGAACGTGTATTGTAAAGGTAGTCGTATACGAGTGGAATGCTATTTTGATAATCACATGCACGCCTGATAGGCATAGACGAAGATGATTGGTCAGTGATCACTAACACTCTAGTACTAGTCGAACGTTCTGACACATCGAAAAGAGACCCATTGCTTACGGTTACGTCAAACGGCCCGCCTAAGCTGGATAAATGGTCTCGCAAGTATGGTAGACACAACCAGCCACAAAATCAGGAACTAAAAGACAGATTTACGTAGTAACATCATGTCCCGACTGGGAGCGATCCAGTCGTGAATCCCAACGCTCAAATTTCATTACTCCACCACTTGTATTATGTATCTCTTGTTATATTTCGAATTATAAACTGCAAAGCATGTCTATTATTTCAATGTTGTCAACTGTATTTGCATAAAAGGAAAAATATATAATAAGTATGAATGATTGATGTTATATGTAACTTTTAAACTGTTTAGTTGCTTATCCCTGGCCGTATGTACCAGTTAATCGTAGTTTCAATTGTAAAACTTGCATGTTTTGAAACGATACAGTATGATTATTCAATCACATTAGGGGAGGTTATTAGTAGAAATTGTTTGTGGACCTACTGGGTAACCATTGTTACTCACCCTTTCCTTCCATTTTTTTAAGTTGCAGAGCCAGTGCTTGGGGAGGCGAGTGTTGAGCCATCAGTCGAAGAACATCTGGTTGGTCAGATCGACGACCAGTGTCCATTACCCGGTGAGCATTGGGGTTATTTCCCTTAGGAGTTTGTTCGTCCTAAGAAGTATACATAGTATTTTGGGCCGAGTGCTAGGACTATGTTAGAGTGAGGATGAACTTTTGCAATCCTGTATATCTTTATTCCTTTTTGTGCAACTCTGATCTCGCTTATGATGTTCGTAAAAAAATTTCGTCTTCCGCTTCTTATTCATTGTTGGTATATTGCATTATACAGGATTGTTTGAAATTGGTTTCTCAGGTTTGAGTTCGGTGAAAAGCTAACATAAACATAGGAGACCATGCTGAAATTTCAAGGCGCCACTTAGTGCCTCAAGGTGGCCTTGGGATTTGTGTTAGCGTTTGGCGAGGCACCAAAATATAGGAGATGCAGTTAATACCCTAATTTATACCATAATTAAACATTTCATAGGAGACCCAGACCATTATAGAGATAGATCTTCTGAACTCCTAACCAATTTAAAATGCCCAAAACTCCATGATTTCATATGGTATAAAGATTTCTTCCTCACTAAAGTAATGATTAGAACTGATTGTAACCAACCCTTTTGGAAAGAAAAATTTATCTCAGGACTCCCCACATTATTTGCAGAAAAGGTAAAAACAAAGATAAAGTCCCTTAATAATGGAAATATCCCATATACAGATATCACATATGGCCAAATCATTTGTTTTATCCATTCTGAAGGTCTCAAACTTTGTAATGATTTACGGCTCCAACATAAACTTAAACAATATCATTTTTCCAGTCGAAAAGAATTAGGACAATTTTGTGAGCAATGTGGTTTAAAGAGCTAAATGCGCAAATTAATTTTAATTAGACATAACTTTGAGGTTGTATATCAAAATGATTATTATAATATTGTACATACCTAAGGAGGAGGGTAAAAATTTTCCACCCACACCACAAGTCTGGCAAAAGATATCAAAAAATCTCTTTGCCTAGAACATTTAATGTGTGATCATTGTGACAATATTTGTGAGGTGGATTTTAGCCCAGGATGGTTAAAATCGTTCCCCCACACCTTAAATCTTGCCAAAGATAACAAAAAATCTCTTATGCTAGAACATTTAATGTGAGATCATTGTTACAATATTTGTAAGTGTTGGAAATGGATTTTAGCCTTCTTCCCAAATTCTTTAGTAAGTTCTATTTTTATATTGTTATATTATTTTGAGCTCAAATTTATTTTAGAAGATCATCATTAAATATTCACTTTCTTCCCCTTGATCTTAGGTGGTTGAAAATGGATGGCCACCAAACTCTTAATTTTAAAAATTAAAATTCAATGGTAAAAAATAAATTTAATTATTTTAAGTTCTTAGAATTTGGTCCTTTAAAACCATGTGGCATCGGATCATGTTTTTGGATAGCACAAGGTGAAGCAAATAGGAAACTTTGCTTACTTGGTAAGGAAATTGTTCTTAATAGAAATTTTGGTATGTTATGAGGCTCATGAGTAATATGAGATGACTCAATCTCTAATGAATTTTTCAAATCATACAGTCTGAGCAAGAAAAGATTAGATCTATAAACATAACCAAAAGAACATGGGTTAAAAGGCTAAATTCCCACATTAATTTCAAATAGTCATTGTAGACACTTCATTTTTGCCTAAGTCGGGCTCAAAAGCACCAAAAACCTTCCGAGAAGGAGATTGACCCAAGGCAATTTTCAAGAGAGTTCAAAAACCCAATTTTCAAACATCCGCAAGGCCTAAAGGCCATTTTTTAGATTTTGGATTAAGCCTGATCGTACCTCAACCTTGGCCAAGCCTGGTCATACCTCATCCTTGACCAAGCATATTTTTTTGCCTGACCAAAGGTAACCCATGTCCATGAGTATTTTTACCTAGTCCAAGGGGAGCCCACAACCAAATATAATTTTTGTTCAGGCCTTGGTTCACCCAAGGCCAATTCTATTACAAGCCCATGTGAGCTCGAATTTTGTTAGGGATAATTACCTTTTAGCCTACTCCTTAATGACTTTTCCCCTCAAGAAAATCCCTTTATTTTACTCTTTTAATTTCCTTCAATTGTTCAATAATCCCACCATTTTGGTTTTCTTGTAAATTCTCTTTTTCTTCCAACAAAGACCCTTAGTCAAATTGATCCCCACATGAGTGTAATTACTACCCTAACCTCATTTTGTTATAACCAAAATTAAGGTAAATTACCCTTATGTCCCCCAAGTCTATCATCAATCTTAGAAGGGTTAATGTAATTAGACTAAGTTTCATGGTTTGTGATAACTTTGCTCAACCCAAAGAATTCTCTAGAACTTGTGAGCAAAGGCATTATTTACCTTAGGTTGTAAGAGAATTAGTTAGGCTAGATGACCTTAATATTCAAAATCTTAATCTATATTTACATACCATCTAACCTAGTTCTCTATGATTTAACCCAAGCTATTGACCTAGAATCTTCCTACCCTCTTCAAAGAATTCTCTAGAAACTACGGTATTTTACTATCCTATCCTCTTAATCATCATGATTGGTGAGACATATAAATGAGTAAAAGACTATCAAATCCAAGGAGAGGAGATGTAATTTGATTTTTCTATAGAGGTTTTGTTGAAAATATTAGGAACCTTAGGATTTAGGACAAGTTTATCCCCAAGGGTCTTCCAAAATTTTATAACTAGAACCCCCATCCAAGGCAAAAAAGATGAGCTCAAGTTATCCAAAATTCTATCCAAAACTCTCCTCAAAGCCCTCTAGCCTACCTAAACTCTATCCAAATCCGTTCTCAAACACCCAAGAAACCCTAATTAATAAGAAAAAGATACCAATGTGTGATTTTAGTTGTAATTTCCCCTTCTAAACCCCCTTCTCTATCTACTCCCTTTTTTACATTTAAATTTTCTTTGTATTTAGCAATGTAGATCTTAATTTACTTTAGTGGGACTTAGAGGTAGAGAGTAAAATCTCCTAGAGGTAATCTCTTCATATAAGCCCTCAATAAGCTTCATGAGAGCATTAGAGTATGTTAAATGTTTATTTACTTTCTTGCAAGCTTTAAAATTCCTAGATTAGATGTTTATTTACTTTCCTTATAAGTTTTAAATTCCTAGATTAGTTGTTCTTTACTTTTTTTTACAAATTTCAATTCCTATGATAGACTTTGTCTTATTTTCTTTTTTAATGGCTTAAGAGCTAAAAAGTGATCCCTTCTTTGAGATAATCTTCTCTTTTTAAATTCATCACAGGCATACACTATATACACACACACCACTATGTTTTTTGTAAAATAACTATAGGTCAAGGGTGGAGATCTTCTTAGATCTACACCTAACTCTCTAAACTAATAAAAAATAATTCCAAAGGGGACACATCTCATGCATATAGTTCCCAGTCTTTCCATGGTGGTGTCCAACTCGTGAATACCTCTTAAAGGTTAAACCAACAAAAAGATGTTCTCAAGTGAGTACATAACCCTCAAAAAGAGTCTTAGGATCCAAGAAAGTGAAATTCATATGGATTCTCACCAAAATCCTAAGCTCATAAAAATTTTCAATAAGTAATATTTCTGTTTTAGCTTACTCATTAGTTTAGTTTCTTGATTTTCTAAATTAGATTATAGTTCTTTTGCCTCTTAATTTTATCTATAATTATCTTTGTTTTCAAAATCCAAAAAGAGTTTTCTAATCTTCCCCTATGATCATCTACTGGTAATCATCTTAGGATGAGAAGGACAAGATACCTAACACATTCCTTGTCCCTCAATCGAACCTCCTTAGTTTAGATTTCTAGGTAGACCATTTTTTCTTGTCTTTTGGATATGTGAGTCACTACAAGTCCAAAAAATAAATTTTAAAAAAAAATTATAGTGTCATTCATACTTTAATTGAATGATGACAACTCCTAAACCCATGTAGATGAGCTCAAACCTCCCCAAAGATTTTCAAAGCCCACATATCTACAACCTAGCGACTCTACTGGGAGATCGAGGGTTCAGATCAAATTTTAACGACCATTGGTGTAGATTTTGAAACATTAACTTGATTTTTTTGTAACTAACTTAGTTTTGTTTATTTTGTTTTTTCTTCTTTATGAGTGGTGAGTGTTGGAACAATGAAAGACTATTTTATTTTTTACTTTAGGACTAACTTATTTGTAAAGTTGGCACACTTCTTTTTCTAAATGCACTTACGCACATCTCAATCATAGTCAATGCACAAACCACCCATCCTATAAAAACTCTCTAGTCCTAGATCCAAGTAATCTTACACCTTAATATCTCTCACCTTAAGAAATAGAGACGAAAATATCCAACTCAATCACCAACCTATGAAACACTTACTTCGAATGAGGTTTGAAGATTTGAAAACCTTCAACCTACCTATCGCAAATCATGCCTAACCTTCAGTTAGAGGTTTAAGACATATTTTTGGAAAAAAAGAATTCCAACTGATTATGTGCCAACTCCTTAAAGCATTGTAAGTCCAAGTCGACCCACGAAGGTCAAGTTGTAAGGCTTTGTTCAAATGATCTATGTAATAGAGTAGGGTATCCCATCTTTGGTAAGGGGGGATTTCTCCTTTTCTCTTTCATTTAAGCCTTACAAAATACCTCCTAATGGCCTAGACTTTCTAACATCAGTTTCCAACTTGAAGAGGGCCAAAAGAAAATAAAACTAGTTGAAAGCTGATGTTGGAAAGGAAATTTTTTATAGAAAAATAAGTTCTGGTTCGTAGGTCAAGAAAAATTTTGTAGGTTTACAACTAACCTTCGGCCAAGACAAAGTTTTGCTTGGCCCTACCTTACCCTTGGCAAAGGAAATTTTTTTGCCTAGTCGTACCTCATCCTTGGCCAGGGTAAAAATGTTGCCTAGCCATACCTTATCCTTGGCCAAGGCTAAAATTCTATCTAGCCATACTTGACTAACTCTTGGCCAAAGTAATTATTTTGCTTAACCGTACGTAACCTTCGACCAAGCAATATTGTAGCCTAGAATGGCCTCACCTAAGATGAAAGGTTTTTTTTGGTATTATCCACCCTCACCCTCGCCCAAAATAAGTATTTGGCCTAATTTGAACTTCGCCCATGGACTAAAATAGAATCTTGACCTTTTTCCCATTCTTTTGACTTCTTGTGGTGAGTTTGAATCCAAATCTAGTGTGTTTATATATTCCCACTTAGTGTTGAGTCAATGATTTATTAATGTCAAGGGCAACCTTACTCTTAGATTCAAACTTTAGGTCCATTGAAGTCTTCCAAATTTTCACAAGTACAAGACTCAGACTCAGTGCCATCACTCCTATCACTATTGATTTCCTTATGTATTGAAGTGGTCAATCCTTACTTGTGTGAACCTAATCAAATAGTTCGAGTTTAAAGAATCTTAAAATAAGTTAAAAATCTATTTCGCATCTCAATCACACCAACTTCTAGGAGTTGTGGAGTTCTTTTCAAATTAAACTTAAGGTTTTTATCTGTTAGACCTAGGTATATCTATAGGTCTAGAAGTACTCTTCCTTTCAAATTCAACTCAAATCCCATAAGTCTAAGTTGCATTTCAACCCCAAAGAGGTGAAAAGCTTTTCACCTCAATCCTTAGGATAGACCTCCACTCTCCCTTCCTTAGAATTTCAAAATTCGTAGGAAACATAGTGCCATCAATCCTTATCTATTTTAGATTTGGTAGAACCTCTCATGATTGACCCCATTCATGGGTCACTTAATTATTCATCACTGACAAAGGCAGTGTAATGTTATCAATTCTCATCTATTTTAGGTTTGTTAGAATCTCTCATGATCAATTCCACTTGTGGGTCACTTAATTATTCATCGTCGATAAGGATCGTGCAATGCTATCAATCCTTATCCATTTTAGATTTGTTAAAATCACTCATGATCTATCCCATTAGTAGGTCACTTCATTATCCTTCGCAAGCAAGAGTCGTGCAATGCGATCAAATCTTTATCTATTTTAGGTTTTCTAGAACCTCTCATGATCGACCCCACTCGTGGATCACTTCATTATTTTTCACTAGCAAGGGTCGTGCAATTTGATCAAAATTCATGGGTAAATCTAGGACAAAGCAACCCTATACGATGAACCTTCTTCAAGACTTTTCGAGTTCAAATCTCATACATTCGAGGTACCCACTTTCAAGGTTCAAGGGCAAGGCAACCCTATACAACGAACATTCTTTAAGGTCTTTCGGGTTTTACCTTATACACTCGAGATATCCAACTCAAAGGTCCGAACATAACACCCATACAAGGGACATTTTCCTTTGAGTCTCCTACATTCGAAACATTTTCGTAGATCGGATCTTTTAAAGACCTTTGGACCTCTTAAAAGTTAAATTATCTTGCATTTTCTTTTTGTAGTTCAGGTCTCTCGAAAATCTTTGGACCTCTTAAATGTCACTTTAGATCATAGATCAGATTGATGGACCTCTTAAAGGTCACCCTAGATCGAGATTTAATGTTAGAAGGTCTGGGCAGGGACATGTCTTTATTTTTATAGTTCAAATTCACAATCTCTTATTTCTTTTCGTAGTTCGGTTCTCTTAAAAATCTTTGGACCTCTTAAAGATCAATTTAGTCGCATTTCCTTTTATAATTTGGATCTCTCAAAGACCTTTGAATCTTTTAAAATTCAACTTAGTCGTATTTTCTTTTATAATTTGAATCTCTCAAAGACCTTTGAACTTCTTAAAAGTCAAATTAGTTCGTATTTTTTTTCGTAGTTCAGGTCTCTCATAGACCTTTGGACCTCTTAAAGATAAAATTAGCTCATATTTCTTTTCGTAGTTTGGATATCTCAAAGACCTTTGGACCTTTCAAAGGTCAAATTAACTCGCATTTCCTATCATGACTCGGGTCTCTCAAAGACCTTTGAACCTTTAAAGGTCATCTATTGGTAACCATCTTAGCAGGGTAGGATAAAGTGCCTAACACCTTCCTTGTCCCTCAACCGAACCTCCTTACCTTAGATTTCTTGGTAGACCATTTTCCCTTACTTTTAAATATGTAAGCCACTACAAGTCAACAAAATAAAATTTTAAAAAACTTTTTATAGTGTCCATTCACACTTTAATTGAATGGTGACGACTCCTAAACCCATGTAGATGAGCTCAAACATCCCCAAAGGTTTCGAAGCCCGCATATCTACAGATAGTACACAGTCCGTATCACAGTATTTCTTCAATCAAAGGGCTTTATTGTATCCTCAAGGAAATTTCTCTACACCTTTTGTGCACTTGAGATCAAAATCTAAAAGGGAAAAATATTCTCTAAAAGATATCATTTTCCAAGCCTTAAAATCCTTGTTGATCAAATTTTTTCTACTTGTTATTTATTCTCCCTTCATAAGAAAATTTTCCAATAGAACTCAAATCCAAAAGATGTCATGCAATGACAAACTTGTCTTGATCAAACTCTTACAGTCTGAAATCTCAAGTTAAAATTGCAATTGACTTAGTCACCAATTGAATTCATCAAAATTATAGTTCAAATGTCCTGAAATATCAAATTTAACCCCTGAATTAACTGTCACCATATTTATTAATATCATCCATTAGAACCAATGTCATACAACCTGACTATTAAGTCAATTTAACACCTTGATGGGACTCAAAATACTTAATGAAAATTACACAATCTAGAACTTGATCAAAATCAAGGATTAAGAAAAATTAACACAATAACACGAACAAACTAAAAATGGTTTGTCCAACCATATGACATGCAAATTCAAAATATTTGATCAACTGCATTGATATATTCTCTAAAAGTATACATTTTTTAAATATATGATAAAAAGTACACCTTCACTCCAATTGTACTCATTCATATTGTTCCAAAAAGGTACCCCCTTCAATACTAGGATGATAAAGTGGGGCCTAAATAGGATCAAATAGAATAGGAGTAGCATTCAAAGGTGTCTAAAATGAAGACTCAAGATCGATTTCGGGGTTCGATTATACCATTTGTCTCTTGGTTTTAATAGGTAATTTGCATTTTAGTCTTGGATAGATGGTGACTTTTAAGTTGTTTAAAGATTTGTTATTGATGAAAATTTTCTCACCTAAGAACTTTTTTGTAAGGAAAATCCTAAAGGGACTTTGTTTTTCACTGTGATTTTCACTCCATTGATGTGATATCCATAAGTATGTTTCCTCATCATCACTGTGATTTGTACTCATACAAAGCATCTATGGTTATGTGCACACCTCTGTAGATACGTGATCCTCGATTATGATGGCCACATCTACTAAGAATTGGAGTCGCCACCATTCATATTGTAAGAGGGTGTGAATGGTCACCCCATGTACATTTTTAAAAAAAGTGACATTTTGACATTTTAGTGACTCATGAAGGATAAGAACTAATCAAACCTTGAGATCGGGGTAAGCGGCTCGATTGGAGAAAAGGGAAGGTATTCGACACCCTTTTCTCCCCGCCAAGTAGCAGTAACCTCAACTTAACTCGATCGAATTTTTGGATAAAAAACGTAAATAAAATGAAGTGCCACGTGTTAGCAACATGTACCCTAAGTAGGGATTTATTTTTGGCTTGATTATAAGATCATTCCATTGATGAAAATGATCCTTATAAATCTTTACCTCACACATGATTTTAAAAAATGTGTTGGCTATGGTTACGGACTCATTCTCATGAGTTGAGAAGGATCCGAGCTCCGGTTGCCTCAAAAATAGTTTAGGGATAAAACTGGTTTTATTTTAAAAGGGATTACAAGCCTTATACTTTCGATCGAATCGGAGTCCAGTCTATCGGAGATAAGGGAGGGGGATCATTGCATCTTAAAGGCTTTCTAACTTAAAATTAAATAGAGGAGGGGGATAATAGAAGAAGGAGGAAGAGAAGGTAGAAAGATAGAGTGGGGGGTGATTTCTTTTGAACCCACCTTGAAGCTTCTCTTTTCTTCTTTCCTTCCTCTTCTATGTCTTCTTGAGTCCTTAGTGATTTAGAAAAATGTCCCCCTTTTTTTTATTTTATTTTGTATAATTGAAAGAGTAAAGAAGAGTTGATGAGAGAATTGAGATGTAGTATTTTTTTTTTGTTACAAGACTTGGGAAGAGAAAGTTGGTGAGTGAGAATTAGTAAGACTTGGTCAAGGAGAATTTTTTTAAGGAAGAATTGGTAAGACTTGGTAGGGGATATTTTTTTTTTTAAAGGAGAATTGGTAACCTCTTTTGTGAAGGGGAGGGGTATTTATAGATGCTTGGAGGTTATTTTAGGGGTATAATGGGATGAAGAGTTGGGAGGATAGATAATGGCATGGGTTTTTAGGATGGAGGGTATGAAATTTGGAGTTAAAAGGAGGGTAATTTGTTAGTACCATGTTTTGTCAATTCCAAGACTAGTCGTATGTTGTCATGTTGTAACTACTGGAAGATATTGTTCAAAACGAACGAAGAGAAATTAGCATGCATTACACCAACGACAAATCTGTAGTGTATCAAAATCAACCAAGGACAAGGGACATCATCACCTGTGGAGCATCAGAACAAGTTATTATCGAAACATCTTTTGAATGTTTTAAGTTCATCCCAAAACCAGCTCAATCTCAAGGAAAATAGAGGTTGTCGGCAGGAGTGAAGGTTCCACCGACAGAACAGAGTGGAACTCAAGGTATCGATGATAGAAGCTTAATCTTATCGGTTCCACCGACAGAATAGTCATCGGTTCCATCAATGAACAACTTGTCGGTCCCACCGACATCCACCATCAGAACAAAATGAGAAAACATCTATCGACGATAGAAGCATGGTTTTGCCGGTTCCACCGTCATAATGCTCATCGGTCCCACTGACAACTATTGGAGGTTCCATCGACAGAGCTACCGATAGTATTCAACGGTAACATTTTCAACCGTTAAGTTTGGTTGGTGCCACCGACAGGAAGCCGTTGAGTGTAGTTTCTATAAATTAGAAGCTCTAGGCTTCATTGGTTTTTTGATCAACAACTTCTGAATTAAGCCCAAGCAAATAAGTACACTTCAAAAGGCTTAACAAAGGAAGAAGAATCGTTGGGTGAGGTCGAAATCATGCACATCATGCTACTTCACCTAAGTTGATCAAGCTTCACTAACTTCATCCTTCAAGCAGTTACACTCTAACATCGAGCTAGGCGAGGAGCAAAGACGAAGGAAGAAGTGAAGAACCAAAGATTAACAAACTCACCTCATTCATCATAATTGTGAGTTTGTTTGTTTTGCTTTAACTTCAAAATACTCTTGTAACAGTTTTCTTGATTTTCTCTTCAAAATTAAGCACTTGATTGAGTTGCGGACTAAAGTTGAGTGATAAAGGTTACTGAGTTTCCGAAGCATAAAACTCAAATATTTTGAGTGGATGTGGTTCACTCAATCTTAGGTTGTAGAATTAACCCGGAAAAATTTTCTATGTGTGGTTTAAGGTGAACCAAAAACCTCAATTTTAGTAAATACCGAAGAACCATCGATTAGGATTCTCTTGGGAGTGGACGTAGGCACAGTTGCTGAACCACTATAAATTGCGTGTCTTGTGCTTCTTTCTAATTTTCTTATCTTTATGCAAATCTGAACGTATATCATGATTAATCATTGCATGCATAAATCCTTTGTTCCATGGATGATTTGGTGAATGCTTCAATAGAACGAATTCATTAAAAATTCAGCCACACTTAAGTGTTCACATTTAGAAGAATTTTTAATTAGTCCTATTCACCCCCCTCTAGGTCTAGAC
This sequence comes from Akebia trifoliata, assembly GCF_017979445.1. Lineage (NCBI taxonomy): Eukaryota > Viridiplantae > Streptophyta > Magnoliopsida > Ranunculales > Lardizabalaceae > Akebia > Akebia trifoliata. Next base: position 20,294,394 of record NC_141376.1, read on the forward strand.
ATTGTCAAAGCCTATAATTTCATAATTGTGTAATGAGTATAAATGAGTAGTGTTTAGATCAAAATGGTTTGGATCCTACCCAAATCCATTTGAATAGAGTGTTTTGTGAGATAAGATGAATAATAGTTGATGGAGAGAATGGGGATGTAAGGTGTTAAGTGTTTGATTGAGTGTTAGGTTGATTGAGGAGGTGAGGTGTTTAGATTAAAATAATGGATGGTGTAAGAGATTGGTTGGTTGGATTTTGAAAAAATTGAGGGGATGATGACATGTGGCAAAGGTGATAAGAGAGTGAGATGATGAAGTATGTTGATTGGTGATGGTGGTTGTTTGATTAGAGATAAAATTATGGGTTAGTTTGATGATGATGATGATGGGAGGTGTGGGTTGTGATGTAAGTTGGTGGAGGATTTTAGGGGAAAGTGATGGGTTAGGGTGTCAAAGATATGGGTTGTGATATGGGTAGTTGATAGTGTTAGAGAAGGGTGATAGGTTAGGGTATAGAAGATATGAATTGTGATGTGGTTGGTTGATGGTGTTAGAGAAATGTGATAGGTTAGGTTAGGGTAGGGTATGGGTTGAGGTGATTTTTGGAGAAAGGTGAGAGGTTAGATGGGTTGTTTAAAGAAAAGTGATAGGGGTAGGTAATTAGATGAGGGAGGTGAGAGGAGATGATGACATGTATCACCTTTTGATGATAAAGTGGTGATTGGTTTGATGTGGATGATGATTTATGGGTTAGGGTTGTGGATTAGATATAAATTGAATATGGATTTGGACTTAAAGGTATTGGGCTTGAGTTTTAGGAAGGTTGTAAGTATTTTGAGATTGGGTAAGATTTGTTTTAGGGTAGGGTTAGGTATGTTGGAGATATTTTGGGGTTTAGGTTATGTGGAGTTAGGTTTAGATTAGGGGGTAAGATGAAAGATTGATTTTAGAGAGTTGAAGGTTGGTGGGCCGTAAATGAGCTTGGGATATTTTTGGTTTCAGAGATGGAGTGGTGAGGGTAGAGGAAATGATAGGTGTCCTAAGTCTCATTTTTTAATTTTATTCATTTTTTTTTAGGTTTTTGAAATTATTTGATCGATCAAAATGCCACGTGTTGGCAAGTCGGGCCTTTTATACCCATAGGTGGATTTTATTGAGAATTCGGATATTTTTTGTTTCGAGAGCGAAGCGGTGAAGGTCGGGAAGGTGTAAGGTAAGTCAAATCTCTTTGGTGGGTCCACTAAACTAATAGGAGGTCTTAGGGGCTTTGGCTCGATCAAAATGTCATTTTTCGATGATTTGAGCCTTTGAGACCCATTGGCAAATTTTGTTGGAGATCGATATTTTTGAGTTTCGAAAGTGAGGCGATGAAAATGGGGGCATGCCGAGTCCTTTTAGATAGGCCTGTTAGACCTTTAGGGGGTCTTAGGGGCCTCGATTTTGATCAAAAAATCCACATTTTAATGATTCGGGCTTTCGAGGCCATTGGCCAAGTTTATTAGAAAACTACTATTTTTAAATCCTTTTGAGTAGAGGGTCCGTTCAAATTGAGGTGTCTACAATCTCCACGTTAGAAAGGTGAGAATCACAATAAATCCCAGTGTCACCTCAACATTACTCTTTTAGTAATTACTATTTTTTCTACCATTATTTAACATAGAAAATATCAAATTAAATAGCTAAATAAAATTGACATAAAGAATTCAAATTAAGAAGGCAAACAATCATGTGAAACTAAAGTTTTGTGTAAAAATAAATAAACAAGAGGTTAAAGATGACTAATTTTGAAAGAAAAATATCCAGAGTTTTGGGTCACAAATAGGTCACAAATAAAAAAGGTGAGGGTATTTATAATATTTTTCATCAATCCATTAGACTATGTAAAGGTTAAGGAGCATGCAACGAGTTTGAAAACATAAGAATATTACAATTCTTTCACAAAAACGTGGTGAGGTAGGTCCTAATTACCCAAAATAAAGACTAACTTAAAGAGTAGTAGTTGTGTAGAAGGATGGTTTCTACTTTCTAAATTGCCGCAGGAAAGATCTAAGATATGGTGGGACCAAAGAAAACTGTTTATCCACACAACTGCACGTGAAATCACATGTGCAACGAGCAGACATGTAGACAGCACCACGTCCTTAAAATAAATAAATTATCACCGCCAAATCGAGAGATGTGGGCTATTTTTAAGGTAGGGCCAAGCAAACAAAGTAGTCCGGCTGTCCTCGGGGCCATGTTTCCGCGTAGAACACTCTGTTCAATGACGGTCACGCGCATAGCGATCATCTCATCTAAACGAGGGTAGTGAATAGTCTAGAAAGAGAGCTGCTATTGGCACCCCAACTTTTACTTATTACACTTCCAATTTTTTAAATTATTTATTACACCCCCAAATGTTGCTAGGTTGGTTATATATAAAAGGAATCGTGATAATCTATCTGACTACCCCACTTGGCAAACCCAATCGACTACCTGACGTGACAAGTTAGGGAACCGTAGATCTGCGCTCCTCAGGATACACAGCTGCACTTCCCCATAAAAAGTGTATCCCAAGGAGAGTAGATCTACGATTCCCTAACTTGTCATGTCAGGGTAGTTGATTGAGTTTGTCACATGGGGTAGTCAGATTATCAGAATTCATATAAAAATCATGGTTTTGGAGGTCACTATCATCCAAGTATTGACTCGGATGTTAACATCATCTATGACCATATTTCTTTCACAAATACCTGTAAAAGAGTTTCTATTTTACCTTTGCAACGATTAGGTTTTACAGTACTCTATGGTTTGTGCTTTTCGTGTGCCTAAAATCTTCTTATACAAAAAATGAAAGGTTTTATGGTCATGGTTCAATAGTATTTTTTGTAAATAACGTTTTGAGATAATGATATTTATAAGAATGTCATTGAGCAATGATCATCAAACCCATACTTCTATGTTCTATTAAAGATAGAATTTTTTTAAGGGTATATATAAAAGAAATGTAATTGTGGATGATGCAGACATTCAAGACTTCATTAGACGTTAGCAACCTAGACGACCATGTTTTTTTTTCTAAAGACACATTCATTTTTGTCTATTATTACAAAAAATTAAAGGTGTTATTGTCGTTGTGCAATGACAATTTCATCAATGCCACAAAATCTTAAAAATTATTTACATATTGCATGGTTGCATAGATCCCCGATAGAGGTATTTATGGAAGAATGCTTGATGTGTGGAGATGGCTATGTTCCCATAAAATCTTGAAGTTTATATGTCTGGCCAGCATTATAGTGGCACAAATGCAAATGGTCTAGACTTGGGCTTACTAACTTTGGTAAAGGCTCAGCCTATTCCATCTTATCAATAAAGAGAGCTGCAATTGACACCCCAACTTTTACTTATTAGACCCCAATTAAAAATAAATAAAATAAGTAAATGATTGAGAATAAGTAAAAGTTGGGGTGCAAATAGAAACTGTTCTCGTTTTTTCTTTTTTTTCTTTTTTGTTGTTGTTGCAAGATTTCTAGTTTTTGGGTTTAAGATTTTGTTTGAGCCCAATCATAATTGTAAACAACTATTGAAATCATTTGAACGAGTGTTATAATATTATGTAATATTGAGATAACAATTTGAGCCAAACCTTTGTAGTGATTGAATGGTGTGTTTTAATCTTTAATTGGGGTGTGATAAATAATTTAAGTAATTGGAGTGTAATAAGTAAAAAAGTGGGGTGCCAATAGCAGCTCTCTCAATACATTAGTGAAGCATGAATTAAGTTTTATTAGAAGAATAATGCTGAAGTGACCTCAAGATTGGACCTCACATCGCACACCCTGACGTGAAATGTATGAGAACCATAGATGCTTTCCTCAAGATACAAGTGAAAAAGTATTTATTGTTCCTTCCCACTTTCACATCAAGATGTGCGAGATGAGGTCCAATCTTGAGGTTACTCCAGCACGACTTATTAGAACCCTCAATGGGCCTTTTGGCTAGCAAACCTGCCCCAGGAAAAAAAAACAAGGGCATGGGCCTTGATATTGAGCTTGGAAAGTTTGTCGGACTCATAATTCAAAAGCTCATTAAATTTGTGTTGGACTAGGGCATAATAGTGTTAAACACAGCTTAACTTGGCCCTCAACTACATATTTTATGTACCACTAGAGTTCACCCATTCCTATAGTACAGGCATCCTCTTTGAAGTTAAGGGGGTAAAAATAAAAATAGTTGGAGGGTTATTATTAAAAAAATTGAGATTAAGAGAATAAAAGATGAAAAATAATAAAATGGGTTAAAGGGGGTAAAAGAGAAAATATAGTAAAGTTAGAGGGTGAAGAGTAAAAATAATAAAATGAGTGCTAAAAATTTTTTGTTAATGAGAAGTTTATCACCCCACAAAACTATAGTAATGGTGGGTCCTGCAATGTGTTTTATTATATAGAATATGTTATATCCTAATATTTGGGGAATCTTTTCACAAATACAAAATTTTGATTTTGGAATACAAAAACCTTCAATCACCCTTATCATCATACCTTATTTTCATACACCATGGACATCACCTATTTATCACTTTACTAATGAATGACCCTTAGATTGGGCTATGATTCTATAGGAATTTGAAGTCCACTCATCTAGATGGTCCACCTTCTTAAACAGGTCACATTTCACCCATTAGTTTTGTGTGTCTTCTTGGATGAGATAAAAATCCAGTAGCACAACTGACGATGCAAATCTCAAAAATAGATAATCTTGACTCTCTCTCAATCCGTGGGCAAATAATATGAGTGCTGATTTTGTAACTCAACTTGACAGGGTAACTCAAAAACTCACTGACATGGCAGGTGTAAGAACCATAGATTTTTTCCCTCAAGATGCACAACTGCACATGTTTCACGGGGATGTACAGTTGTGTATCCCGAGGGGAAAATTTACGGTTCTTGCAGGATACACGTCATTTGAGTTTTTGACTTACCCTGTTAGATTGAGTTACAAAATCATTACACAAAATAATTGCAAGAAATCACTAAATGAGGGTTAGGGAAGGTAACTCTATAAATAATAAGAGTACTTTTCTGTTAATATTTCTAACCAAAAAGAATATATCCAACTTAAGCATCATAAACTCTTTGACAAGTACCATGCTAATGCCCAACAATGATGAAGACAACAAGCTCTGAATGTGAGCCAGTTGGTAATCTCAAATTGTGTGTAATCGTAGATCATTAGCAACATCAACCTTAAGTCCATAACAACAACAACAAATATAAAGATTTTTTTTAATATATTGAACGAAAAGCTTTATTCAAGGATTTGGGATTTGTATTGGGCAAGCTTATGATATAAATATACATAATATGAAAAAATAATTTCATATAATAAACATCATAACACTTGTTAATATAAACTTTTTGCCAAAATCTATCAAAATTTCCATGCACAAGTTCAAACTGGGCCCTTGTGAGAAATTAGGGCTTGGTCTATCTAGGCTCGATAAAAAAATGAAGCTTAATCAAGCCTACCCATGGACAACACTGAGTTTATTACTAATAATAGCCCATTTAAAGTTTGGACAGTTCAATCAGCACATGAATGCACCTTATACTCCAACTGGATTAAATGAAATCATAGTTGTAAAACTCGCCGAGGCAGCTCAATTGGATTTCAAGGTGAATCGGTCCCAAAACTTTAAAATTTAACTCATCTAAGTCAACTCAAAATTTTAGCTGATTCAAGTCAGACCTCGATCGAGTAAGAGGCATCGAGTCAATTAGCATTCCCCCAAACCCCTATTTTTCTTCAAAAATTTCATCTAAAAACCCTTATTTTTCTCTCATATCCACCATCTTCAAGCTCTATAATCTATTCAATCTCATTTTCAAAGTTCAAACCATTGATTTCAACCTCTTGAAGAAAATCCTTTGATTTTTTTATTTAGAAAAATCCATCATCTTCAACCTTTAACTTATTAAACTTTGTCTTAATCCATTGACCTCAACCTTTACAATAAAACCTTTGACTATTCTAATGAAAAATACATCATCTTCGAGTTGTTCTACTCATTCAACTTCATCTTTAATCCATCTGAAAGCGCCCTCGATCCGCGGGATGCGCGGATCCTCTTTGGACCTTTGAGGTTTGGGAGTCGCCACCTAGTTATTACGGTCTAGGAACCGATATCGACTCTAAACAGATAAAAACAACTAATCTACAAAATATATTAAGTCCGGGGATCACTTTATGGGGTTGGAAGGTGTTAGGCACCAACCCCGCCCGACAAACTCCGGTCTCTACTTATCCACAATAAAACTACATTGCTAACAAAAAGACCTAGATAAAAAAAATAAAAGAAATTTACCTTCGAACGCAACGATTGTATTCCCTCAGATCTGATAGAACCGCTCCTCGTACAGTACTCCTTACTTCGTTCTGTTACCGAATTCGCTTTGGATCTCCAAGTTGAGGTATCTCCTTCTTAGATCTGTGAGTTTTCTGATTTTTTTATAGATTTTAAAGTATTTTGGAAGGATTTTTGGGTGTTTTTTTTAATCTAAAATTGAGGTATGGATGTTAGGTAAGGAGTTGGGGCTTCAAAATTAGAGTTTTGGAGAGGTTGGGGAGGCTTCTTGACCTATTTTTTCTAGGGTTTTTTCTTTTTATATGAAAATAGGGTGTGAAGGCTCCTATTTATAAACTTTTTTAAGTGTATTTTAGATAGAGTTAAGGTTTAATTATAATTCTTTTAGAGAGAATTATTGTTTAATTATAATTCTTTTAGAAAGAGTTATTATTTAGTTAGACTTTTATTAAATAGAGTTATTATTTAGTTAGAATTCTATTAAATACAGTTATTATTTAATTAGGATTGTTTTAAATAGAATTATTATTTAATTAGAACTCTATTAGGGTTTTGACTTTAGTCTCATTTGATTGACTTTAAGATTTTGACTTTAGTCTTACTTGTTGACTTTTAATATCTTGACTTTAGTCTTACTTGATTGATTTTAAGATCTTGACTTTAGTCTTACTTGATTGACTTTAATATTTTGGAGAATCCCCTTTATTATATCTTTAATTACTTGATTGACTTGAATAAATGTCTTGGCAACCATCAACAATTTTGCCTGAGAGCCTGATTGATCGATTTTTTGGTTCAAATTTTTAAATTAATTTTATTAATATTTTACTTTACATTATTTAATATTTTATTTATAATTTCATAATTTTTAATTATTAAAATTATAAAATTACTGTTTTACCCTCGGAGATGACTTTTTGCGTTTTAAGTCATTTTTCAATGTTTCAAGATGTTTTGAAATCAATTTTTCGTAAGGAATTCGATGGGAATGTTAGTTTGTATCATTTATGAAGTTTTTTGTGTAAAATGGTCGTGAACTTTATGAGGGGCATTTTCGTAATTTTGTTGAAATTCTGTGAAAATTGGCAAAATGATTTAATTGATTTTGATTTGTTATTTTATATGTTTGAAAGGATTTTTCTAAGCATAACATAGGTTCTAGGGATGTTTTAATGTTAGGGGTATTTTGATAATTTGGTCATTTTTTAATGATCTTTACTGTGAAGCTTCTTTTTATTTGAAAGATGATGATTTATAAGCTTTTGGGGTTATATTTTCCTAGCGTAGCGTGATTTCTATAGTTTTGTCAGTTCGAGATACCTCATCTAAATTTCTGAAACACATCTGGTAACAAATAAAGTATTGGAATGATCATCCATCATTGGGAACCGTTGCGATCGGGTTGACGAGTTGATTAATCAGGCAAATGCAAAAATGGGGTGTCTACACCATCCCTTTCAACCTCCTATAAAAATCATTTTCTGCTTCGAAAACCATAATCTTCTACTTTCTTCAAAACCCCATCTTCTTTATGAATTGGAAAGGTTGCATGGGTAGATCTTAAGGTTGAAGAGGAGAGATAGATCTTAAGATAGAAACAGAATAGTAGAACTTAAAATGATTGGTATTGGGAAGAAAAAACATTGGGCATTTCGTAAGGGTGCTCTAAAAGTTATTAAATATTTTAGTTTGACTCAATTGAGACGACTTACGAGTTTTTAGTGTGACTCCACTCAATGGACATTCGAGTCAAGTTTTCAAGTTTTAAAATTATGGATGAAATTCATCCAAGTTGTTATTTGGTGAAATTGGTATTTGCATCAGGCAAGTGAGGTTGGACGAACTCAATTGGATTAAAGATTGTCATTCGGCTTAACCACATCCCAATCAACAGTGGTTGTATACATGTTTATTGTATTCCTTAATTTCCTACCATTGGCATTTAATTTAAGCTTGTGATACTATCACACCATTACATTATGATTACACTTGAAACATATAATATAACATGACTATACAGTATCCTGTTATAGAAACACATCAGCCTTGTTTGTTTCCTCTGCAAAATCCCGCAAACGCAAAACTTTGCATTTATAGTGATTAACGCTTACGAGAATTTGCACCCTTTTGCAATTGAGATGTTTGGTGGTTACAATCAAAAAGTCCTACAAAACTTTTCAAGTGTTTGATTGTCAAAGGAAAACGCAAATAAAAAACAAATTCATATAATTTAAATACTCACTGACAATACCATATATTTTAAGATTTTGGTAATTTTAAAGAACCCCTCCATATTTTAACGAGAATTAGAGATGCCCAATTTTTTTTCAAATTAATATCTTGACTTTGATCATTAAAATGATTAACATGCCCTTATTTTGAAAAAAATTCAAAAAATCATCATCTTTTAACCTCTTATATAAAACTTTTTACCCTATTCTCCTACTTGAAGATTCTATGATGGATTTTTGGGAGGAAAATTAGGAGCTTTTTCCAAGAAATCGAAGACAAAGAATAGAGGGAAGCTTGCTTCAAGTCGTAACATTAATAACAAAAGTAGTAGTTGAAGTTGAAGCTTCATCAAGGCCAGTTCTTTTCGATAGACTACTTTCTTTTGTTGGACTACTTCCTCTGACTAGGCTACTTTCTTAGGTACTGGCAATCAATAGAACATGAATGTCGTTCAAAGAAAATAAGTAGCTTAGGTACACTCGTACATCAAACCTATCTTTGTAGCTTCAGAAGATAAAGTCAATCATTTCCCATGAGAAATCACTCTATTAAAATAGAGCTCACTCACACATTTGAAACTTGAATCTATGTAAGAAAAGATTTATCAAATTCAATTTTCCGGAATTGCAACTATCCATTGCAAAAAAATTCAATTTTTACAGTTATAGGAAAAATCTCAATACGCAAGTAAGATTACAAATTTGATAATGATCAAATGCTTTTTGGGTCGTCTCATTCTTTGCAATTGGTGTTTATCCCCAAAATCTCTCAAGTTTACATACAAAAGATTTACTTGTTACTACTATAGTCAAGCTTCTGCTCTTCTTTAGATCCCTTGTTTCACTCAGATTAAAAAATTATCTTATAGGTTGAAGACAACGAGCTTTGGAGAAAAAAATCAAAGATTTTTGTCACAAAGATAATGAAGGCAACTTGGTGATTTTTTGTTAGTCTATCATGTAAGATTAAATGTAAAGGATATATTATCATTTTGAAAAATTGTTGAAGCATCCCTAATTTTCACTTCAAAAACTCCCTTTAAGGTTAGAAAAACTCTAACCTTACTGTGTTAGCTTAGCTAAAAGCTTTATTGAGGCTTATGGGTATTACAGGTGCAATGGATCTTGTCTTGTCATGTTCGTGTTTTGTTAAAGTAAGGGTATTTTGAAAATTTACTTAACCCTTACCGACCCTTTAATAATCTTATCAAGACCTTAGACTCAAAACTGAACCGTTTATTAAGTAGGTTGATAGGACCTATGCAACCCATTTAACAAATTGTATCTTGTTTACGAATAACTCATGAACATGACATGATTAAAGTGAAAAAACTCTTTAAAAGGTAGCTTTAAAATAGTAATAAAAACTCTTAAATAGTCATTAATATTTGAGATACCTCTTACATTTCATAATTTAGATGAATTACAAGACTTTTCCCATGCTTATGGTATAATCATCCTCTTTGGGGTTGAGGATGTAAAAGAGAAAGATAATAAAGTTGGAAGGATATTTAAAGTTCAAGGGGTATTCAGGAAAAATGAGTAGATCATGAAAAGTAATAAAATTTGGATTATCCTTGGAAATTGGAAGAAGAGAACATACAATAAAAGTAAAAACTATGTGCTCAAGATACGTTCTTTATGGGGTATAAAGATTGAGACAAATGAGTAAGGCCCACTATTGTGTTTCATCCTATAGATATATTAGTGGGATTGTAGATTGGTCCACATGAAATATTTGTAGACACCCCATTTTGTTTAAACCAAGCTTGAGAGCACTAAAGACCTTCTGATAAGGGATTTGACTCAAATCAATGTTCAAACAGTTGCAAGAACCGATCTTAAGCTAATAGACAATGACATTTGTGATTTTGGCTTGAAATGGAGGTAACCAATGGCGAGGCTTATTTTTTTAGCCTAGCCAAAGGTAACAATGGCCAGAATCATAATTTGCCTTGTATGGTGATAACCAACGACCAAGCTTATTTTTTAGCCTGGCCAAAGGTTACCAATGGCCAAAAAGAATTTTTACATAGTATGAAGGTAACCAACGGCCAGAAGGAAAATTTGCATTGGCCATTGGTCACCTAAGGTCAGTTTTGAACCCCATGTGTATTCGAATTAGTTAGGGCTGATTACCTTTTACGCCTCATTTTAATTATTTTTTCCTCAAGAAAATTTTTCCATTTTATCTTTTTATCCTTGTTTTATTTGTTTAAATAATATTTTTGTCTTCTTTTTTAGTAATTCACCAAATCTTCTAACAAGGACCCTAGTCTTGGTTAGTCCCGACTTGAGACCAATTACTCCATTAACCTTAATTTGTTGAGACACATTAGAGGTAAATCCCCCTTCTACCCCTTCTACATTCTTCACTATTGAAAGAGCTTCCATGGCATTCAATGTAATATGACCAATGTCCAAAGTTTTTAACTAATTTATCCACCCAAAAAAACTCTCTAGAATTTGTGTCTAATGACTAACCTATCATTAATTTGTTAGAGACTCTCTCAAAGGAAATGACTAAAGAATCCAAAAATCTACCATCTAATTACATACCATTTGGATTGTTTTATTCTCAATTGACTTAAGGTCAAGGTCTTAGGACTATTCTAACATGCATTAAGAATTTCCTAGAATTTTTGGATGTTTACCATTATACTCATTGATGATCAAGATTGGTAAGACCCAAATAGAGGATAAAGAACATCAATGCCAAGTTAGAATATGAAAATTGCATTTTGTATGAAGATTTTATTGAAAATATTGAGAATTTCATGCCCAAACTCCTATAAATAAGACCCCTATTCAAGGCAAAAGGAAAGAGCTCAAGGTGATCTAAAATTCTGCCTAAACCTATCTAAGCCTTCCTATTTTATCAAATTCTAAAAAAAACCTCCAAGAAGATCGAACCAAGAAGGAGAAGAAGAAAAAAATAACCAAGGTGGGGTTGAACCCTCCATTTCCCTCTTCTAAACCTCCCTCTCCTACTTATCCCTTTCTTTTCATTTAAGCAAACTTATTTTATGTTTCTTTATTTATAGTAACGTAGATCTAAATTTTATTCTTGTAAGACTAGGAGGTAAAGAGTATGACCTCCTAGAGGCAATCTCCTCCTATAAGCCCTCAATAAGTTCTTTGCGAGCACTAGATTAGATTTTTCCTTTCTTACTTTATGTTATGCAATTTAAATTCATAATGTAAATGCTTTACTTTTTTTTATTTTACTTACAATCTAAATTTCCTAGTTTTTCTTATTTGACTTCATTGATGGCAATAGAATTAGAGAGTAAACCTTCTTTGGAAGTGATCTTCTCTAAATGAGTATATCACATGCATACACTTTGCACACACACACTTTTAAAATGGCTACAAGCAAGAGTGTAGGTCCATATGGACCTATATTCAACCTTTAGAGCCAACAAAACAGTTCAAAATGGACAAAATATCATGTTTGTAGTCTTAATTCCTATATGATGTGATTCAAATCATGAATCTTACCAAATGATCAAATCAATAAATAAAGTCTCCCTAGGGAGCACATAAGTTTGTTTTGAAGCTTTTGAGACTTCAAATGATATCAAAATCCTAAGCTTACAAAAAATTCCAACAAGCACTTACTTTTAGTAGGGGCTTGCTTATCATTTTAATTTATTAATTTTTCAAAACAAAATTATAGCCAATTTTCTTTAGTTTCTTCATAGCTTGCTTTACCTTTAAAACCAAACAAAAAGAGTTCTTAATCTCCACTTATGGTCATACATTGGTACCCATCTTAAGATAGGTGGGACAAGGTGCTAAATACCTTCTTTGTCCCTCAACCGAACCTTCATACCCTACAAATCTAGGTAGACCTCCCCTTATCTTTTGGATATGTGAGTCACTACAAGCTAAAAAATAAAATTTCATAAAACTTTTTTATAGTGTACATTCACACTTTAATTGGATGGTAGTGACTCCTAAACTCATGTAGATGAACTCAAATCTTCTCAAAGATTTCAAAGCCTGTGTATCTACAATATTATCATCCCTCAATGAGTCCAACCATCGTGTTTAGTTGTCACCATTGAGTTTGGAACCTTGAACATACTATGGCTGACGATGGATAAGTTCGGTATTGGATCCCTAACATGCCACTATCGATTTGAAACCCCTTGTTTTGTGACCCACATTTGATCCGATTGGATCAATGATTATTGAATCCAAATTTGATTCAATTAAGTTTATCCCAATCCAAAATCTATCTAAATTTATCCATCTATATATCTACGTGTTCTAGAAAAAAGGTAATAGAGGAAAAAAAAGATAAGAGAATAATGCAAGAGTGATAGATATATATTAGATTATTGTGGGAAAATTTAAGGAAGTGATTGAGTGACTCGCCTAAATTCTTTGAAGGTTGCGTTAGTTGAGTTCATCTGCAACTCATCTTCATATTCGTTGGTAAAAGCTTTGATTTCTTCATCTTTTCTATTTGAGCTAACATATCTAGTGGCTATGTCAACTCCACCATCACCTTAGGAGTCTTTGTTGGTGTAAACATCGTTCTCCTTCATAGAATCCTCTACTGCATTGCTCAGCTTCTCAGGTCCATCATTTGGGAAAAAAAAAACTAAGGTTTTGTAGATAGAGAAATTGAGGACAATGGATTGTTTTTTTTTTTTTTTTGAGAAAAAAATTATTATTTTTCTTTTATCATCACCATTTTTACAGAAATCTGGGTATGGTTTAAAAATTGAAGAAAAGTTTTGTTGGGCATGATGGGTTTGAAATGGGGAAACGAAGTGATGAGGAAAATAGTCGCAATCCAGAACGATGTGTCATTCCTATAGACATATGATTTCAAACGAAGTAAATTGCATTACTACTAAAGTTTGGAGTTGTCACCATTATTTTATTCTTCTTTTTGTGGAAAAGGGTGCTAATAGCCACCCGTAAAATATTTTAAAATTTTGATTTTTTAGGCATCGTAGTGACTCTCAAAAGTGGATAAGGGTATAGTCTACCTAGAATCAAGGTAAAAATATTCAATTAGAGAATGTGGAAGGTGTTTGGTACCCTACCCTCTCCATCATAGGGTGGTTATACTATTTCCAATTAAAAGAAGAAAGATGCAAAAATAAAATGTATGAGAAGTGAGTATGTGTATTGTAGACATTGTACCCTTTTTGAAAAGGGATTTTAATAATGGAAATAGGCCATAAGGATTATTCTATGAAGAGGATATCATTTTTATAACTTCTCATTGAGAATGGATGCATAAGTGGGTGGGTGTAATGTGAATGCATGCAAATATTCCCTAAGTAACTTATTATGGACTTAAAGGAGGAGATTACCTCACATGGAGGGATTACTCTCTAACCACCTTTGCCATTCAAGAGTGCTTACACTACATAATTGCAATAAGTACTTAAATACAAAGTTGAAAAATTAAAATGAGAGGGGCAAAGATAGAAAAGGGAAAGGGGGAATGTAATACTTGAAATTAAATCCTATCCTAACCCATCTTTTGTACTTGGTTCTTCTTCTTCTTCTTCTTCTTCTTCTTAAGTCCTTAATAAAGTTATTTTTGAGTTATGACTTAAAAAAAAAAAAAAAAGACTAGAGATTTTATAGAAAATGATCATTGAGTAGGAAATTTACTAGAATTTAATATTGAAGATGGGGCTTGATAGCATGTGAGTATGGGTTTGAGGCTTTGATAATAGAGTTCAAACATTGGATTTTTTTTTAGAGAGAGGCTGAGATTTTATAGAGGTTACATGGGACTTTGGAGTCAAAAGGGACCAAAATAGAAAATATAGGCAAAAATAATATGAGATTTTAGGATAATGTAGTTGAAATTTGAGATTAGTAGAGGGTATAAATGGGAAAGGGAGGCATGGACCTATTGATCCATGTCTTTAAGTGAAGCCCATGTGGGGTTGCCAGTTCTCATGAATTTGAGTGAAAATCAAATCAAATGGCGTGAGAGTGAGTTGAGAGAATGGTCAAAGTGATGGGTTAGGTGAGTTGATTAGGAAAAAGTGGTATCGGGGTGGTTTGTGATATGATTTTAGAGAAAATAATATGATTTGATTGATTGAATTTGAGAGGATGAGGGAGGTGATGACACATGACAACTTTTGTCAGAATGAGTTTTTCACCTTTTGTGTTCCTTGACCTTGGTCAATGGACATGGATTGATTTTTAGGATAGTGTTGGATTTAGACTTTAGTTAAGGGTGGGCTTTAGGGCATGATTTAAGAATAGTCTATGGGTAAGTTGGCTTATGTTTTAAATGAAGGGGCTTTTGTAGGTTGAGTTTAGAGGTTGGCTATGGGCTAACAATTCGATTTTGGATATGTTGGACTTGAAAGGTGGGCCTATGTTAGGGGTTTAACAATGGGATTTAGATTAGACATGGATTGGGATTTAAAAATAGATGCAATGGGTAAGCATGGATGTAAAGAAAGATTAAAATGGTTTATTTGTGAGTCCCTAGGCCAAACAAAGGGCCTTAGGATTTTATTTAGAAAAAATATTGGATTTTTGAAAATTAGGCATTTTAATTGGAAAAAATGGTTTAAAAACATTTTGATGGGCCTTCTCGAGGTGGGCCATGCAAATTGGAGTGTCTACAATTCCTGTAGACGTGAGATTTTCGAGTCCAAAGATCTCTCCTACTTTGGGTTTGGAGTAGCCACCATTTTTTTTTTTTGGAAAAAAGGGTGTGAATGGTCAGCCAAGAAGTACTTTTTGAAAAATCATTTTATTAGTGACTCTCGTACAGATAAGGTCCATTGGTCCACCCTAGATCTAGGTAAAGGGATCCATATTAGGGAGTAGGGAAGGTATTATGCACCTTACTCACTCCACTATTGGTGGAAACCTCGAATTCGGTCAATTTTGAAAATTGAATAAAAAAATGAAAAAATCGATTTTGTGCCCTCGAGTATGGAGGACTCTGATTTCGGTTTAAATTAAAAAGGGTTTCCTTATTGAGGAAAAGGCTCTTCTATAGTCTATATATATGAACTAGTTTGAAAAATGTAGATTTATTATAATCGAGGGCCTATTTCCATAGGGGAAAGGGCCTGAGGCCTTTATTTCAAAAACTTTGTGGTGTGTGCGTAAGTATAGGGAGAATGGGAGAGGTAGAAGAGAGAAAATTGGAGGAGAGAGAAGGGGGAGGAAAATTATTTCTTTTTTTTTAGTCTATATCCTACTTTGTTCTTCTTTCTCTTTGACTTTCTTTTTGGCCTTCAAGTAATGAGCTTATTTGCTTCAATCTTCAATGTATAGGATTTGATAGAGAATTGAGAGAAGGTGATGCTTGACTTGAGAGTGAGTTGAGTGAAAGCGATGCTTAACTTGAGAGTGAGTTGAGTGAGAGTGATACTTGAGTTGAGAGTTAAGAGAGTGATGCTTGATAGATAACTCAAGTCTTGGGGAATTATTGTACTAAGAGTGATTGGAGTTATATAAGGTTTTAAAGGTAATTTTTAGGGGTAAAATAAGATGAGAGGGTGAAAAGAGGTAGAATGGTGTGAGGTTTATGAATAGGATATATATAATTTAAAGGTGGCGGAAATGTATTTGTGGAAGGGGGTATAAATGGATTATTTGTTACCCAAATGAGTAGGAGCTTTCAACCAATTTAGGTTGAGTGATAGGTGAGTTGAAATAAGTGAGTTTTGGTTAGAAGACTGGGGATATAAGGGAGTGGTGATAGATTAAGTGTTAGGTGAATTGAAATGAGTAGGTTTTGATTAGAAGAATGAGGGTAAGGAAGTGGTGATAGATTGAGTGTTAAGTGAGTTGAAATGAGTGAATTGTAGTTTTAAAAAATGGGGTGTAAAGAAGAGGTGGTAGATTAAGTGTTAGCTGAGTTGAAATGAGTGGGTTTTGATTAGAAGAATAAGGGTGTAAGGGATTGGTAATAGATTGAGCATTAGGTAAGTTGAAATGAATGGATTTTGGTTAGAAGAATGGGGGTGTAAGGAAGTGGTGGTGGATTTTTTAGGAGGGTAGAGGATGTGGTGACATGTGTCTGATGATCTTGAGTTGTTGTGGTGATTAGTTATGTTTAGTGGGTTGATACTTATGCTTGAGATAATGGTTAGGTTTTGAGTCTAATAGGCTTGAGTGGTGGGTTGAGCATGTATTTGGGCTAAGATTGGGTTGGGTTGCATTTAGTTAAGAATAGGTTGAGAGGTGAGGTGATGAGGGAGCTTAGAAGGGAGGTGAGTTCCTAGCCCATGGGTTGTGTAAAAAGGAGGGCCTAGTGCATTTATTTGAAAAATAGAAGAATTTTTTTTGGGAAGGCTTTGAGGCCCATTCCAATTCTTTTGACTTTTGGGTCACTTTGCATAGAAGACCCCGTCCAAATTCGAGTGTCTATAATTCCTATAGGAAAATATAATGTATACTCGACAGTTGTTTATTGGAGAATAAACACATTGGGCTACATGCCATAGAGAAATGACTACCAGGACACCACTTTGGATCCTAATTTTTTGGGGAAAATGATAAATTTGTATCTGTATTCGAATCGATTTTTTGTCAAATTGGATTGGGGTTGATCCAAAAAATTTTCTGATCTATAATTTCTAACACAAATTCAATATGAAAATCAAAAATATAAATCCAAATTCAGAATAGATTGAGTACTGGGGAAAATTTGGGATATGCCAGCCCTAGAACAAGCTTACAAAGATAAGTCAGAGACAGGTGAAGATCACATCAAATCATCAGGATTGTCATTGATATATAAAAAATAATGAACTAACCAAAATTTTCTGATGTAGAGACAATAAGTAAATATATAACCTACAAAAAAGTGGGCTAATCTAAACAATCTTGCTTGCATAATTGACAAAAGTACTATTGGTATATCTCTCCAGCGAATATGTTCCTAACTTGAACATGACCTATTTAATAAACAACTAGACAAGTCAATATGATTATCATTCAAATTTGATTAGTTCCAATCCAAAACTGTTATCTTAGTGTTTTGATCACCCATCCTATTAAGAATTACCACCCCTAAGGACATACCATTTAGGGTTAAAAGCCTTACTCAGGTTGAAAGGCGAACAATTATCACACATTGGATAATTAACTATAGTTGATTTTCCCTCTACATAACCTTTATAAAAGACTTAGTATGGTGAGTAACCTAACTATGTTAATGGTAGCTTTAGGTGTGTTTGATAAGAGTGATCTGTGTGTGAAAGTTGCCAATCCCGTGCACATTTAAAAAGTTTTTGCATTTGGAAAGTCAACTCACGCGAGTTAACAACTCATCAACTCTTGAATCTCTCGTCTTTTAGTGTAGTTTAACATTCACCTTGAGGAATGAATGTTGAGAACATTTTAAAGGTTCCACAATTCATCTAAATTGCAAGAATTTATCTTCTCCATCGCAGCATGTACTTGTTGGGAAAATATTACAAACATAATATTCATGGATCTAGGATTTGATCTTAAAGAAAACATACTAATCGGATCGAAAAGCAATAAACATTAAAATACCTGGATTCGTTTTTCTGATAATCTGTGAAGAATACTTTTATCTTGATCTGCGAAGAATAAGCATACTACCCCAATTCTGCCTATACTTTTAGTGATGGAAACCTCTACCTCAATAATAAAATAATTTGTGTGTGTAGAAAAGGGGGGACAAAGATATTAGATTTTCTACCCATCATAGAATTCTAGTATTAGGTGAATACCACTTAAGATTTGATAGGATGTTCACTAACCTATCAAATTTGATGTTGGTAACCAATGCCGAATCACAAGCATGATTTTCAATATTACCCTTTATGTTTTGAACAAATTACAATCCAATATTTATATAAAATTTGTATATGTGAAAGAGCCACAAAATAATTTTAATAATGAAAATAATAATAATATTCCAATAATCTCTCACTTGGCCTTCATATATACATTTTGCTTAAAATGACTATCTGGATTGTTACCTTTTGAATAATCGAGTGTACACTTTTGAAAAATAATTGTTCAAAATAATTTAGATAATCTTTAACTGCCACATTCACTCAAAGATACCACTAATGATGGATCATGGATGTAATAAAGTGCTCATTTGTTGGCCCTAAGACAGTTTCATGGTCTCAAAACTAGTACCATCAATGAATTCAGGAGTTTACCTTTACGTAAACTTTCTTTGTGGTATTAGAGCAATATATACTTCTTAATGTAATCTGTATGTATATTTCCTAAGTGTCCAGCTTCATACTTATCGTATGTCATTTTCATATCTTACTAGCAATCAGCCATGTGATATTCCATCACCTTTGCATCCAGAATGAAGACTTTATCAACGTGATACCAAGTCACGTTTAGTCCAAACATTTTTAACACTTTATGAGTACATCTACTCACAGACCAAGATAACATGTGTACACAATAATGTATAAATAATGACTAGTCGTAATCAATTTCTTTAGGCAGCAATAAATAATTTATCAAGAATATAAATAAATTAAAACAAATATAAAAGAAACTCAATACTTAAATAACTTGAACAAATGACATGATAACTCCCATACGAGTTACATGTTTCTTGAAAATCTTTGGCGAGGGTCCTTTTGTGAGAGAGTCAGCTATCATATTACTAGAATCTATCTTGACAATCTCGATCAATCCTTCATGAACCTTTTCACATACTAAAAAGTACATTATTTTGATGTGCTTGTTTCCTCTGATCACTCTTTCATTATTTGCAAAATCAATAGCAGCTTTGTTATCATAATAGATAATAATAAGTCTATTAATGAAATCCACAATCCTTAATTCATCGATAAAATTTTTCAACCAAATTGCTTGACGGGTTACTTCGTAGCATCCAATGAACTTTGAATACAACGTTGAATATGTTAGAATGGTCTGTTTTGAATTTCTCCATTAGATAGCTTCATGTCCAAGCATGAAAATATAAGTTGAAGTAGACTTCAAACTATCACGACATCCAGCATGATCTGCATCAGAATAACCAACAACTCAAAGATCACTCAGTCTTCTATATACTAATTGTAGACACCCCATTTTTGGCACTTGCCTGATTAATCAACTCATCAACCCAATTACGACTGTTCCCAATAAAGGATGAATATTCCAATATTTTTATTTGTTACTAGATGTGTTTCTAAAGTCCGGATGAGATATTTCAAACAAGCAAACTTTAGAAACCATACTATACTAGAAAGATATGACCCAAAATATAGAAATCATCATTTTCAGACAAAAAAGAAGTTTTACGAGAAAAGCAATTCAAAAGTCTTTACGATTAAAGAATGAGCGATTCTTGGGCCATCGTAGAAACATAGATAGGGTCGACGACGGAACGAACAACGAAACTTTACGACAGCTTTTTTGTACACGTTCACTTGCATCACATACACAAGTGCTCTATGAACCGTGCAAGAAGGTCACCCATAACACGGCTCTCCCACTTGAGTTACCTCACTAAAAAATGATCAAATTACTAAAATATCCTTAATATCAAAACATCTTTAGAGCCTACATTACACTTAAGAAAACCATTTTAAACACATAAAATAACAAATTAAAATCAAATAAACTGTTTCACTAATTTTCACAAAATTCAACAAAATTACGAAAACACTCTCATAGGGTCCACGATCATTTCACGTCGAAAACTCATAAGTGAAAAAATCGACACCCTCATTGAATTCCTTTCGAAAAACTGATTTTAAAATATTTTAAAACATCGAAAAACAATCTCTTAACGCAAAAGTCCTCTTTGAGGGTAACATGATAATTTTCCAACACTAAAATTACAAAATTTTGATATTAATAATTAAAACATTAATTAACGTAAAGTAAAATTTTAATAAATTAAATAAAAATTTTGAATAAATAAAATCAATTAATTAAGTCCACGGGTCAAATTTAAAATGGTAGCCCATTTATTTAAGTGGGGCACACATGATGTTTAATAAAGAACCCTCCACTATGGGTCCCAAAAAATAAAAATATAATTTAATAAAGAACCCTCCATTGGGGATGCTTGATAGATTTTGAAAATTTATAATGCCTCATCCTAATGGTGGATCAAATACAAATAAGCAAATCTAAAATAATCATTGATGAAAGTAATGAAATAACGTTGACTGCCTCGAGAAGGAATCGAAAAATGACAACAAATATCTATATGAACTAGTCCTAGCAAATCAGTAGTCCTAGTAGCTTCAAGTTTCTGCTACTTAATCATCTTACCCTTAATGCAATCGACACAAACATCAAAATCTGAGAAAACTAGAGGGCCTAGAATTCATTCCTTAACTAAGAATTCTAGTATTTTCATGAAAACAGGACATAATCTCAAATGCCATAACATAGAAGAGTTTTCTGATGAACTAGAACGCTTAGACTCTGGAACACATGAATAAATAGATAAGCATAATGGAGAAGAAGCAAACGTACTATCTAAAGATAATTGATGAAAGCGCCCTCGATCTGCGGGGTGTGCGGATCCGCTTTTGATTTTTGCGGTTTGGGAGTCACCACCTAGTTATTATGGTCTAGGAATCAAGCATTGACTTTAAATAGATAAAAACAACTAATCGATGAATATAAAAAAACTACAGTCCGGGGACCACATTACGAGGTTGGAAGGTGTTAGGCACCAACCCTGCCCGGCAAACGTCGGTCTTTACTATTTTCTAAAAAAGGATTACATTGTTAAAAGACCTAAAACAGATAAATAACACAAATAGAAAAAAAATATACCTATACGATGATCACAACGATTTGTTCCCTTTGAATTGGTAGAATAGCTCCTCGTAAAATACTCATCGTTTTGTTTTCGTCACTCGATCCGCTTCGAATTTTCAAAATGAAGTACTTTATTCTTAGATCTGAGTATTTCCTAAATTTTTTGATAAATTTTTGGGTGTTTTTTGAAGGGTTTCTAGGAGTTTTTCTATAAAACCTAGGGTTTGGATGACAAGTGGGGAGTTAGGGTTTCAAAATCAGGGTTTGGGGAAGGCTAAGGAGACTTTTTGACCTACTTTTTTTACGATTTATTTTGACCTTCAAAATTAGGTTGTGGAGGCTCCTATTTATAGATTTTTTTTTAAAGAATTAGGGTTTGACTAGGTCTCCTTTTAGATAAGGTGAATTAGGGTTTCGACTTAAGTCTTATTTGATGGACTAGGTTTCTTTAGATTAGGATTTTAATTAGGGTTTTGACTTAAGTCTTATTTGATTGACTAGATTTCTTTATATTAGAATTTTAATTCTTACATACAATGAAAAAATATATTTTGATTTTTGAAGAATCCCCCTTAATTATATTTTTAATTATTTGGACCCCTAGATAGAAGGGTCTCTTAATAAATATCAAGGGGGCTCCACTTAAATAAGTGGGCAACCATCAACAATTTTGCCTGAAGGCTTGATTGATTAATTTTCTTGGTTCAGGTTTTTAAATTAATTTTATTAAGATTTCACTTTACGTTAATTAATATTTTATTTATTAATTTTGAAATTTCAAATTGTTAAAATTGAAAAATTATCATTTTACCCCTGAAGAGAACATTTGTGTTTCAAGTCATTTTTCGATGTTCTAGGATGTTTTGGAATCAATTTTTCGTAAGGAATTCAATGGGATTATGGCTTTGTGTAATTTACGAATTTTTTGCATGAAACGATTGTGAACCCTATGAGGGGTATTTTTGTAATTTTGCCAAATTTGGTGAAATTTGGCGAAATAGTTTATTTGGTTCCACTTTGTTATTTTATGTGTTCGAAAGGATTTTCTTAATCATAAGGGGAGCTCTAAGGATGTTTTGATCTTAGGGATATTTTGGTAATTTAATCGTTTTTAGTGATTTTTATCAAAAAGTTTCTTTTTGTCTGCAAAATGATGATTTCTAGGTTTTTGGGGTTATATTTTTTTAGCGTAGCATGGTTTCTACAGTTTTGTTAATTTGAAATACCTCATCCGAATTTCTAAAACATATCTAGTAACAAAATAAAGCATTGGAATAATCATCCATTATTGGGAACCGTCGCAATCGGGTTGACGAGTTGATTAATCAGGTAAGTGCAAAAATGGGGTATCTACAGATGCCCCTCATTAGTAGAGGGTTGAAACAAGATAGTGCGATATCTGAATGTCAAAGCTAGTGACAGTTTATTTTGTAACCTAATTTAGCAATTTCTCAGGGCATTCGGATCCTTAAAGGTAAAACTCTCCCCGAACTAAAAAGTATCAAGTCCTGGAACGCGAGCTCTCACTGACAATGTCAGATCCTTGAATTTCGAAAAATTCTCCTTGACTAAAAAGTGCAAGTGTGTGCATTTGAAATGTGAAATGAATCTCAAGGGGTTCTGATCAAAATTAAGTAAAATATGAACAAAAATTTGAGTGAAATCTGAGCAAAATCTGAAAAAACCCTCGGTGGTAACTAGCTTAGTATAATCCGAGAAAGCCCTCACTAGCAACTAGCTGAGCATAATCCAAGAAAACCCTCGATGGCAACTGGCAGAGCAAAATTCGAGAAAGCCCTCGCTGGCAACTGACTGAGCATAATCAGAGAAAGTCCTCCGTGGCAATTGGCTGACCAAAATCTGATAAAGCCATCGACGGCATCTGAGAAAAATCCGAAAAACCCTCGGCGGTATGAAGCTGAGATAGAATGAATAAATCTATAAAAGAATTAATGAATCTGGGACAGAAAGAAAGAATTCCCTATCCCCTATTTTAGGTGAAAGGGTAATGAGTTATTCTCTAAGAAAAATCAAATATGAGATCAGAAACACTTCTGTTTAGGACCTCAAGGTTTTTTTAAAAAATTTATGAATTTTTTAACTTTTTTGTACCTCAAGGGTTTTCAAAAAATTGCTATCAAGAGGGTAACCTTAAATTCAGGGTTCCCATTATCCTTTAGGATTAACATTGGTCAAGCTTAAGAACAAAATGCCCTTAGTCTGATTAGAAACACTAAACTGAAGATTGTTGAACATAATTTTTTTTTAAATGCCCCTAGTGTAAGGGAAAAATTACAACTATAGAAAAAGAAAAATGCCCCTTATTATGAAGATTTGAAATATTTGATTACCATAAGCGCAGTAAAGATTCAACTTTTTATTTTGACTTTTTATATTAAAGATTTTGAGTTAGGTTCAAGAGAACAAAATATTTCCTTTTGAGATTCATTGTCGAATCTACCATTTTTTCTCTTAGTTCACTTAGGGAAGTAGAAAATTTTCAGATTAATCGTAGACGATACTCGTGACTTCTGAGTCCTTACTTGGTTTAAGCTGGGTACTAAAACTTGGTCATTCGAACTTCTGATGTTTCGGCTCGGACCATCTTTTAGCTTTTCAACTCAATAGAGATTTTTTTTTATTTTTGATTACTCTAATTTTTTCCTAGTTTTATTTTTTAGATTTTCAATTTAGCGAGCATGCTCTAGCTTTTGCCTTGATCTTCTTTTCAGGTTTTCGATTAAGCGAGCTTACAATTTTTCTTTTTTTTGCTCTGATTGTTGCCAAGACCGTCCTTTCTGATTTTTAGCCTCGCGAGTTTGCCTTAATTTTTGCCTAAGTCGCCCTTTCAAGTTTTCAACTTAGCAGACTTTTTTATTTGCTCTAATTGCCAAAGTCGTCTTTTCAGATTTTCAACTTTGCGAACTTACCATAATTTTTACCTAAGTCGCCCTTTTGGGTTTTCAACCTAGCAGGCTTTTTTTCTTTTTTTTCCCTTTTGAACTTCTAGAGTTACTGTCTGATCATGCTTTACTACATTCCTTGACTTTTTCGCATGGTACTTAGGAGGACTTTCTTAGGTAAGCTTAGGACTGGGCATAAAAAGAAAGGAATTTTGAGGCTCAAAAATCCAAATGCCCCTTGTGTGGCATTTCTTTTATTTTGCTTTGAATTTTCTTCCCCATTTTGAAGATATTTATTTTTTCTTTTGAATTTTTTTTTTGATTTTTTTTGTGGGGAAATCTATTTTTTTATTTTGATGTAGTCCAACCTGAAGTAACCTCTCAAGTTGCATATGTACCCTAGGATTTTGGGATCATACCAGAACGTAGTTCAAATTTTTCCCCTGGGTTGGGTGATCGGGCTGAGAAAGGAAAAAAGGTTATTTTTTTCAAAAATGTTGCAAGGGACTGAGAAAGAAGATATTGAACTAGGTAGCAGAAAATTTGGTTCGGCCTCCTTAAATGTAGTATTGCTTGATCTACTCAAGGTTGGTTGGTTTTGGCAATTTGATTTCATCATGATCTTGAAATCTGACAACTTTTCCCGGTAATATTTCTTTGATGAGGAACGGACCTCCCCAATTTGGTTTGAATTTTCCTCTAGGGTCAAAGATTGGTGCCCAATTTTCTTTAAGTATTAAATCCCTAACTTGCAAGTGTCGAGCCTTGATCTTCTTATCAAATGCACGGGCGACTCTTCTTTGATAGGCCTGCACGTGGTATAGAGCTCTCAATCATTTTTATTCGATCAAATTTAATTCTTCATACCATTGACTAACCTAATCTACTTCTGACAACTGACTTTCTAACAAGACCTTAAGTGATGGGATTTCCATTTCGACTGGTAAGACTGCTTCCATGCCATACACTAAGGAGTATGGAGTAGCTCCCGTAGAAAATCGAATTGAAATTCAATATGCCCATAGTGCAAATGATAATTTTTCTAACCAATCCTGATATGATTGACACATTTTCCTGATGATTGTCTTAAGATTCTTATTGGTTGCTTCAACTACTCCATATTGGTCTGAGGACAGTAAGGAGATAATTTATGATGAGTGATTTTGAACTTTGAACACGGTGTAATAACCTTGGCTTTGAAGTGTGACCCGTTATTAGATATCAGTTCCAAAGGTACCCCATATCGACTGGTGATGTTTGCTTAAATAAATTTTGCAACCCAGGAGGCAGTGAGGATAGCATAAGAAGCGACTTCGACCCACTTAGTAAAATAATCGATAGCAATTAGAATGTACTCATGCCCATTTGATGCCTTAGGTGAGATTTTACCAATAATATCAATTCCCCAAACTAAAAATAGCCACGGTGAAGTCAAACCAACTAATTTGGAAGGTGGCACTTGTATGAAATTTGTATGTATTTGACATTTGTGGCAGGTCTTGATCATGTGCTAACAATCTATTTCCATTGCGGGCCAATAATACCCTTGTCTCATGATTCTTTTAGCTAACATTTTCCCACTCATGTGAGGACCACAGTCTCCCAAATGTAGTTCAACCATTATCTATTCAACTTGATCTTCATCAACACATGATAAATGAATCCTATCATAAGACCTTTTGTATAAACTTCCTGCTTGTCATTCCTTCCTCGATACTTCTTCTGAAAATTCTTATTTTTCCAATACTCTTTTAACGTATGTATACCATGGCTTTCCATCAGGTAACCGAGTAGCAATGTTGATCTGATAACAATATGCAGGTTTGTCCTTGACTTCGACAGTGATAAGCCTCAACTCCATGCCAGGGGACAAATGGATCATTGAAGAAAGAGTAGCCAATGCATCAACAAATCTATTATCTTCCCTGACAAGTGTTGGAACATGATGGTTTTGAACTTTTTCACCAAGTTTAGCAGATACTCATGATAGGGTTTCAATTTCCCGTCCCTGGTTTTTCGTTCTTCCAACGACTGATGTATGACCAAAGTTGAATCTCCGAATACTTCAATTTCTGTAATGCCCAGATTCAAAATAACTTCAAGCCTAGCGATGCATGCTTCATATTCAGCTGTATTATTGGTGTTGAAGAAGGTTAACTTAATAACAATTGGAATGTGGCATCCTTCAGGAGAAAATAAAACTGCCCCTATTCCATACCCATTTTGATTGGCGGCTCTATCAAAATATAATTGCCATGTTTGATTCTACGACTCTTCTTCAACATGCAAGATGTTCTCATCTGGGAATCGATCAATGGGTCTTGTTCCTTCTACCATTGGATGATATGTCAAGTATTCTACCACAACTCTTCCCTTGATAGATTTCTGTGTAACATGCATGATATCAAATTCTGATAACAACAACAGTCATCGTGCGGTTCTCCCTGTCAGCGCTGGTTTCTCGAAGAGAAATTTGAGAGGATCCATCTGAGATAACAGGATAACTGAATGAGATATCATATAGTGCCGAAGTCGTTGAGTAGCCCATACCTGTGCCAAGCAAGTTTTTTCGAAAGTTGAATACTTTCGCTCATACTCTAACATCTTTTTATTGATATAGTAGATAGCTATTTCTTTGTGATTATCTTTGTCATATTGTGCAAGCATACATCCCATAGCTTCTTCTGTGATTGACAGATAAATAAGAAGTGGTCCACTAGGTGTAGGTGGAACCAAAATAGGTGGGTTTAAGAGGTATTCCTTAACTTGGTCGAAGGCCTTTTGACATTTTTCATTCCAAACTGTTGGTTCATTCTTCTTGAGGAGCTTAAAGATAGGTTCGCAAACATTGGTGAGCTGAGCGATGAACCTGCTGACATACTGGATTCTGCCTAAAAAGCCTTGAATCTGCTTTCAGTCTTCGGGGGTGGCATTTCTTGAATAGCTTTAATCTTCCCAGGGTCTACCTCGATCCCTCTTTGACTGACTACGAATCCCAACAATTTTTCAGAAGTTACTCCGAATACACATTTTTGTAGGTTGAGTCGAAGTTGGTACTTTTGAATCTTTGTGAGAAACTTTTTCAGTGCAGTAACATGTCCTAGTTGCTCATTCGATTTAACTATCATATCATCTACATAAATCTCGACTTCCTTATGTATCATATCGTGCAATAAAGTCGTAGCTGCTCTTTTATAAGTGGCCTCAACATTCTTCAATCTGAATGGCATGACTTTGTAACAAAAAGTTCCCCATTGTGTGATGAACGATGTCTTTTGCATATCTCGATGATCCATTTTTATCTTATTGTACCCTGAAAATCCATCCATGAATGATAAAAAAATGTGTCCTATCGTACTATCTACTAGAACATCTATGTGTGGTAGAGGAAAATTGTCTTTTGGACTCGTCTTGTTTAGGTCTCTAAAATCCACACACATTCATCTTTTTCCGTCCTTTTTAGATACGAGGACGACATTAGCAATCCACTCAGGGTACTCTACTACTTCCAAAAATTCAATGTTAATCTATTTTTTAACTTCATCTTTAATCTTTAAAGTCCATTCCAGTTTCATACGTCGAAATTTCTGTTTAACTGGTCGAGCATCAAGATATAATGGAATCCGATGTTGAATAATATATGTACTTGTTCCTGACATGTCCTCATAAAACCATGCGAACACGTCTTTGAACTTTCTGAGCAAATCTACTATCCCTTTGCTTTCATCGAGGGATAAGGTGATTCCAATCCGAATCTCTTAAGGATTTTCTTTTGTTTCGAGGTTAATAACCTCTACTTCCTCCATTAGAGGTTGAGCCCAATGTTCATTTTCTTGCTCAAGTAATTTGATTATTTTAGGGGGAGATTCTTCGTCAGAAGGTTCTTAGTTAAATTATTATTGCGATCATGGTAATCAAAATTTTCTTTCATTTCAAAAAGAGATGGGGTAATAGGACTCATTGTAAACTTAACAGTTTCACTTAACTCGGTAGAAATAATAGACTCACTTGACTCAGGAAAAATAACTAACTTACCTGACTCAAAAGAAATAAATAACTTACTTGACTCAGCAGAAGTAAGGGACTCATCAGATATGTCAGACTGAACATGACTAACAGGACTGACAGAACCAGTCTTGGCATGTAGTACAAGACTCATTAAATGATAATTAGCGAGAAACTCGACTGCGGGTTTGATTACAGACTGAGGATTTGGGGCTTCCTTCTCAACTGACAACATTAAGACACTATGATCTTCAATGAACAACTGATCAATATTAAGGAAGTCCATGTCAAGTTGCCAGTCTTCAACTTCTTTTTCTTCTACTTCTGTGCTAGTTTCCTTTTCAGGCCAGTCCATACCAAAGAAGATTTCAAACCCAGCAGACAAGTGCCCGTAATGTGATCAATAAATGGCTCTGAGAAATCACAGTGAGGGAACTCTTTCCCTACTTTCACAAAGTATCCATTAAGTATTTTACGACATGGCTTCATTTTAATCAGATCTGTAATGCATCCTTGCCTTTTTGCAACTACCTTGTCCCATTTCATCTTCTAATATTGGGCCTAATCTTCCTTAATAGGTTCATATCCTAACCCAAATGTGTCGATGACTTCTTTGACCATTGGTGCCTCTTTAATACATTGTTGTTTGCAACCTAGGCCCATACCAGGAAAAAATCTCATATTCTTGAATATGTTAGCCATATAGTAGTTGGAGGTATTCTCAATAGGGAAATGTTCTTTCACCGAGTGGTCCCATTGAACTGAGCAGATCTTCTCAAATTCGAATCTACTAAGCTCTATCCCCTATTGTTCTAGCCAAATCTCAAGTAACGGCTCACTCTTAGCTTTGTTACTGTTTACAATTCCCATAATTTCAACATCTCCATAAAGAGTAATCACTAACCCATCTTTGATAAATTTGACCTTTTGATGTAGTGCGGAAAGTATGGCTTTAATCTGGTATAGCCATGGTCTTCCTAATAACATATTAAAGGAAGACTGGATGTCTATGACCTGAAATTCCACAGGAAATTCGACTATGCCTGTGGACAATCGAAGGTGTAAAATATCCAGTACATCCCTTTTGATATTATCATATGCCTTAACACCCTGATTAGTGGGCTTGAGATCTTCAACTTTAAACCCAAGACTGTAGACACCCCATTTTTGTATCCGCCAGATTAATCAACTCGTCAACCCGATCGCAACGGTTCCCAATGATAGATGTTTATCCCAATGCTATATTTTGTAACCAGATATGTTTCAGAAATCCGGATGAGGTATCTCGAATTGACAAAACTGTAGAAACCACGCTACGCTAGGAAAATATAACCCCAAAAGCTTAGAAATCATCATTTTTAAGACAAAAAGAAGCTTCACGATAAAAAATACTAAAAAATGATCAAATTACCAAAATACCCCTAACCTTAAAACGACCCTAGAGCCTACATTACACTTAGAAAAATCCTTTCAACCACATAAAACAACAAATCGAAACCAAATAAATCATTTCGCCAATTTTCAAAGAATTTGACAAAATTACGAAAATACCCCTTATAAAGTTCACGACTGTAGACACCCCAATTTGCACGAACCCGTAGGAAAATTCAAATTTTTTCGAATTGATTCCAACTAAAAACTCAAGCCTATCACGGACCCACATTGCCACTTGGCATCATTTTCATGCATACATGCATACATGCATCATACCACATAATTTTGCATACTCAACCTTGTCCCTGATCCGGTCTAAATCCACTCCATCTCTATAATCCAATCCGGATCCGTAACCGTTCTCCATTTACCACCCCATCACCTATACCACAATCAAGGTCCATTTCCTAATCCAACTTAAGCCCAAGACAAAGCCTACCTTCTAACCCAAATTCAAGTCCATTCTCTTAGCCTACCCTTAAAGTCCATAGTCCATAACCCAAGTCCATTACCTAAGTCCATTCCAAGCCCATTCTTTCACACCCCCTCAAAAGATGACACATGTTGATCTCCCATAAGCCCTCAATACCAAATGCATCATTTAATTGGAGAGTCAACTCTTCCTTGTGAAAATTCAAGAATGCCCTTCCCAAAAAGGTTGGTCAAATCAAAAAGGTTCTTGGGTCTTTGGTAATAATTTATAAAGTTGAGAGAACTTCCAATCATATCCTCAAAATGTTAGAATCTTCAAGTACATACATAGAGTTCTCCCATTGGTCCATTTCAAAAATATACTTCCACCTTCCTTTATGTGTTATTTACAAATGAACCAAGGTCTACTTTTCACCTACCACTTCACCTTTACATATGTCATTCTCCTACTCATCCTCCCAAAAGTACTTTTGTTCTCCTATTGATCCATTTCAAAAATATACTTCCATCATTGCTTTATATGTTATTTACAAATGAACCAAGGTCTACTTTTTACCTACCACTCCACCTTTACACATGTCACTCCCTTATTCACCCTCCCAAAAGTATTTTTGTTCTCTCACCTCTATTTACCAAAAAACCAAAGATTAAAGAATGCTTTTAGGGTTTCTTCACAAATGTCATC
Organism: Akebia trifoliata; assembly: GCF_017979445.1. Classification (NCBI taxonomy): domain Eukaryota; kingdom Viridiplantae; phylum Streptophyta; class Magnoliopsida; order Ranunculales; family Lardizabalaceae; genus Akebia; species Akebia trifoliata. Next base: position 20,325,165 of record NC_141376.1, read on the forward strand.
TTTGCCCTCAAACAAATAAAAAATCTAAAAAGAAACAACATAATCCTTATATCCATTTTCTTTATTTTTAGGGTTGGACCACTTTATCCCCAAAAGTTCTTCAAAAACTCTATAAATACTCTCATTTTCTAATAACAATTCATGCACTCAAGCCCTCATCTTTCAACCTAAAACTCTACCAAAATTTCTAATATCTCTCATCTCTCAACCTTCAACTCTCTCAACCCTCAACTACATCCTTCAACTCTCAAGTTCATTTCCCAAGCTCAAGTTCATTCAAGACCTCCAAGGGGAAAATGTGGGTATAGTAGTTGTTATTTATTTTTTAACTTGCATCTTCTTCTTCTATCCCTTTTTTTTTTGCTTTTTAGAAACCTTTAGGATGTGATGGAAAACCCTCCTTCATTTCAAGTAGATTGAACCTCAACCTTGGGTATGGAATGCTTGAGGCGGTTTGGTGATTGAGGTTGAAGCTTTTTTAACCCATTCTCATATCATGCATCATAATGTACACTATGCACACACATCACACATGTTTGGCTATGATGAAGAAATGTGTAATTCTCTTTATGGGGTTAAAACACTAAGTTTCTAGCTAAGTATGTGTACGTAAAGGTTATAGATCTAAGAGAATTCCATTCATGAAACTTTTCTAAAATCCTAAACCAACGTCCCAACTCATGCAAATGTGTATTGACTCCATAGAATATCTTCTCCCATAAGATATTTTTTATGTCAATACCAACATCAAATCTTCTTTCAAAGAGGTACATACACACCATGTGCACCCACCCATTTCATGCATCCCATGCATTTTAATTGTTATGCTAATCTCTTTTTTTTAAATGGCCAAATCTAAAGGTAACCACCTTAGGTGGAGAGAATGGGGTGCTTAACACCTTCCCTATTCTCTAACCAAATCCCCTTACCTAGATCTTAGGTAGACCATACATTTTCCATGATTGAAAGTCACTACAATGTCATGAAAAAATTGTTTTCAAAAGAATCGATTCGAGTGCCCATTCACACCCATTTTCAAAAAAGAATGGTAACGACTCCAAACAACGTAGCATTGAGGTTTAAGGATAAAAATTCTCATGTTTATAACTTGACGACTCCACTGGGGAAATTGCGGGTTCAAACCATGACCATTTGGCCATTTTTTCACAAAAAAAAATTTCGATGTGTTTACTAACATTGTTGTTGTTTGTGTTTTGTTTGGTACTTTACCTTTTTTATTAGGGAATGATTGTAATATTTTCTTTGACTCTTTTGCGGGTTAAATGCTTGTAAAGGGGGTTGATATTTGTTTTTAAAATGCACTTGTGCACTTACGCTTGCATAGCCCATTACACAAACCTCCTCTACCTATAAAAGTTTAAACCCGGGTACTTAGTAGTTTCACGACTCGAGATCGCTTATTTCGGGTACGGGGACGAACACATCCAACCCAATCACCAACCTAAGACATGTGTACTTCGGTGTGCATTGAGGTTTGAAGAATGGGTAACCGTGAAGTCACCTATAGCCGCATGCATTAAATACGATTAGAGGCTTAGGATACAATTTTGGAAAAATGATTTGTCAACCTTCTCATTATTGTAACTTTTTCGATCCAAGGAGATGACTTTGTAAATTTTTTTTTTAGCCCACGAAGGCAAGTTGTATAGATTTTAGGCTTGTTTTTGTTTTATTTCTTTACATGTCCCCTTAGGTAAAGGGGGAAATCTTTGTTTATGCTTTGCATCATTAAAAAAAAAAAAATTCGACGAAAATCAAGGTTCTGGTCTGTTTTTAAAAAGAGGACCAATACAAAAGCACTTCGCCCCGCTCATTAAAAATGGACCCACATTTCGTCCATTACATCAGTCTTGACAACTTTTCTCTTGGAATTTATTTTTCTTTTGAGTTTTAAGGCTTGAAAATGATTAAATACACTATTTCTATCGTTAAACTTAGGGCCTACCACCCGTTACTCGTTTTTGATCCAAACGGAGCTCGCCTACACTCTACCTATCAAAATTAATCCCGATCCAATGTGACATACTATCAACCTTACCATCATCCATCATCGAGGATCAACTTAAATCGAGCCCACAACCCGTAATCACTCCCAATCAGGTCCACAACCTGTATCCACACTAAAATAGGTCCACGACCCATACCAATTTCTAAATGGGTCTACGACCCATATCCATTTTCAAATGGGTCCACGACCCATATCCATTTCTAAATGGGTTCATGACCCAAATCCGCTTCAAAATGTATCGTTTACCCATATCTATTTCCAAATGGGTCCACGACCCATACTCGCTTCAAACAGGGTCTACGACCTATATCCACTTCAAACTGGGTCTACGACCCATATCCATTTTCAAATAAGTCCACAACCCATACTCACTTTCATATCCGCTACCAATGGGTCCACGACCCATATCCACTTCCAAATGAGTCCACGACCCATACCCACTTTCAAATGGGTCTACGACCCATACTCACTTCCAAATGGGTCCACGACTCATATCCGCTTCAAATTGGCTACGACCCATATCCACTTTCAAATGGGTCTACGACCCATACTCACTTCAAATGGGTTCATGACCCATATCAGCTTCAAGATCCGTTCCCAAATAGGTCCACGACCCATATCCATTTCCAAATGGGTATACGACCCATATATACAACCCATATCCATTTCGAGTCGGGTCCGCAACCCGTACCCAATCCAAACCGGATCTATCTTTCAATCTCAACCATGTCCATAACCTATGTGTGAATCATCAAGATCAACAATCGGTCGATCAATTCAAATAAATCCAATCATTTTCCAACAAACTAGATTCAAAAAAAAAAAATCAATTGCAATTCTTGATCAAAGTCGGTGCCTAAGAACAATCTTACCCTATTGATACGTTGAAGATAGACTACGTCTATTTAAGGAAATAAGGTGATTTAAGAGTGTCATTGTACGCCACCTTTTCCTTGGGGATTTGACTGGCCAATTTTGATTTCAGATAATATAATTGAGGGGCTAACAAAATGATTTTTTGACTCAATATTTCTACAGTAATCCGTTTTTACAAAATGTGTTTCCTGGCTCCGCGTCGATAAACCTCCAGCTCCGTACTAACAAACCTCTGGCTCCGTGCTGATGAATCTTCGGCTCCATGCCGATAAACCTCCAGCTCCGTGCTGACAAACCTCCTGCTCCGTGCTGATTAACCATTCTCCATGCCGATAAACCTCCAACTCTGTGCTGACAAACCTACGGGTCCGTGCTAATGAACCTCCAGCTCCGTGCTGACAAACCTCCGGCTCCGTGCTGATGAACCTTCGGTACCGTGCCGATAAACCTGCAGCTCCATGCTGACAAACCTCCGCCTCTGTGCTGATGAACCTTCGGCTCCGTGCCGATAGATCTTCGACTCCGTGCTGATGAACCTTTGGCTCCGTGCCGATAAACCTCAACTCCGTGCTGACAAACCTCCAGCTCCTTGCTGATGAACCTTCAACTCCGTGCTAATAAACCTCCAGCTCCGTGCTCATAAACCTCCAGTTCCGTGCTGACAAACCTCCGGCTCCGTGCTGATGAACATTCGACTTCGTGCCGATAAACCCCCAGCTCTAAGCTAACAAACCTTCGGCTCCGTGCTGATTATCCTCCAGCTCTGTGCTGACAAATCTTTGGCTCAGTGCTGACAAACCCCAGCTCCGTGCCGATGAACCCCAGCTCTGTGCTGACGAAAACTCCAACCTCAACCAAATTCAGGATTTTCTTAATATAACTTTACCAATTAATTCAATCTGACCTAATAAATCATCATGCATCTCCATTATGTAAATGATATATTAACACCTAACCTCTTATCCACAGGTGGCCAAACCAAGAAAGAAGTACTTACCACCCGACAATCCTCCGTATTTTCTACGCTCACAACCAATCATGAGCACTTCAGAGCAACCTCAGAAGACAGTAACAGAAGTAGTAACGGATCTCGCCTCAAAGCTTGATTTGGTAGTGAAGGTACTAGAAAAACACGATAAGATTTTTGATCTGTTGATGGCCAACCCAAGTATCATCCAGGCTGTCCAACATCAGGCATCCGACTCGAATCAGGCCATACCCGAACAACTACAACAACTACCACCACAAGCACATAATATCTTACCACCTACCGTCCCTGCCAATCAAGGACTACCAACTCACATTCACTGCAATCCACCACGACATGAGGTCGTTCAAGAAGAAGAATGTGAATTCAGGATAGCTGAGGTAAGGAGTACCACAGAGGAGAAACTCGTAAGCAAGCTCGAGGCAGTCGAGGAAGAGATCAGAAGGATGAAAGGCAAGGACTCCACAAACGGAATGAGGTTCAGAAATCTGTGCCTATACCCTAATGCATCGTTGCCACCAAAGTTCAAATGTCCTCACTTTGAGAAATACAATGGCATTGGGTGCCCTATGTCCCACTTAAAGCTCTACTGCGGATCTATGTGCCAGTTTGGGGACGATGACAGGTTGTTGGTTCAACTATTTCAGAGGAGTCTAACGGGGCGGCCCTTTCGTAGTTCTCTCAATTAGATCATTCTCGAATCAACAGCTGGCAAGATCTGGCTACACTGTTCTCGGAAGAATATAGGTTCAATACAGACATGGGGTTAGACCGGAATAACATAGTAAAAATGACACGAAAGCTGAAAGAAAGTGTGAAAGAGTATGCGCAAAAGTGGCGGGAATCAGCCTCCAAAGTAAAACCACCTATGACTGAACAAGAGATGAACACTATATTCATTTTTACGCTGGGCCACTCATTCTACACTCATTTAATGTGACATACAACTGCAAGTTTTTCATCATTAGTCCAAGTGGTAGATCGAGTAGAGGACGGTATCCGGTCAGGTCTGATTTATGACCTGTCCAGTCTAGGGGCACCAACAGGGGAATCTACTCAACGGAAACCAACTATCTTGAAAAAGAAGAAAGAGGAAGCCCAAGTTAACAATGTGCAACCTATTCGTCATTTATTCATCTCAACACCAAACCAGAGGCCGCCAATACCTCAGGTCCCTTTCAAGGTGAACCCACCTCAAACTACACCAGCTCTACTGACATTACAGTTCGGACAAAATTTAGTGTTTGGTAAATCCACAATTTGCCCAGAATCATCAAACGGAGCAGCGTAGACCTAACAGGGTCCCTCGAGTCTTCACCCGCCTACCTATGGCTCTATCAGAACTACTCCCAGCATAACTCAGGGGAGAATATCTCACTAAAAGACAGCCAAACCTAGAGACGGTAAAGGGACCAGAGTACAATCCCGATCAATTCTGTGAGTTCCATTTGGGTGCACCGGGACATGCCACCGACCAATGTTAGCAACTCAAGCACCAAGTTCAGAATCTAATCGACAGGAAAACGATCATCTTGGATGGTCCGGCAACCCAAGCACCTCAGCAGAATATCAATCAGAACCCACTACCAAAGCATAATGGAGGAGGCAGTGGGCCGACAATCAATGCCATAGAGAGGGATGAACCAAGCTTCAATACTTCAATTTTGATAGCACCAACTGGCTCTAAGGTTAAAGTCAATCTGAGGAAGGAACCAACATCATCAAGCATCAATGCATTGCCACCATATACAACCAATCAATCATCATCCCAACTTCCAATCAATTGGGCCAATCTCACCATTCACTCCAACTCCCAAACCTCAAATCCTTCACGACCACTTCTCATCATACCTTACATAGCACCAACTTCAAGCTCTTCCTCTTGGTCACCTCTCATTATACCTTTTACCATACCAACTTCAGGCCCTCCTTCCCGACCACCTCTTATCATATCCTACACTGTACCGACCCCTCAAACTTCAAGCTTCTCCTCCCGACCACCCCTCATCCTATCTTACACCAACCCACAAATCTCAAACACTACTACATCAACCGTCAAGCCCAATCAACCACCTCTCATCCTTCATCTAAAATCGGACCCTCAACCCATGACCATCATATCCTCTAAATCATTTCCATATCGCTCAAATCAAACTGTCCCATGGAGTTATGAAACGATAATTGTGACATTCGCTGGGGTTGAGAAGTCGAAAGAGGCGATGATCACGGACATTGGCCATATGACTAGATCAGGAAGGTGCTACAAATACCAGAAAAAGAATAAAAAAGGCAGAACGAGGAAGAGGATAGAAGAAAAGAAAAGGGGAAAGGAAAGCTGGTAGAGGAGGAACAAACATTATAAAGAGAGTTGGAGAAGAAGAAGAGTCAAGTGACCGACAAGGAAGAGATCGATCTCCTTAAACTCATTAGAAAAAGTGAGTACAATATAGTGGAGAAATTGAATCGGATTCCAGCTCATATTAGTATATTGGACCTACTATTAAATTTAGAGCATCATCGAGAAACATTACTTAAGGTCCTTAGTAGTGCACACGTACCCGAGACCACTTCACCAGAAGAGTTGGAAAAAATAGTGGGACAGATCATGACCCCCAATCCAATCACTTTCACAGAAGATAAATTTTTCAATGGGGGGCGTGGTCACATTGAGCCATTGCACATCATAGTAATGTGCAAAGGTATGATGGTAGTTAGAGTATTGATCGACAATGGCTCGGCTCTAAATGTTTATCCTCTACAAACTTTGCACAAGTTAAATGCAGATTTGTCTCACCTCAGGCCGACTAAGAGAACCGTCAGAGCTTTTGACAGTAGAAAAACTGAGTCGCTAAGGGAACTGGATCTTCCTGTCACCATCAGATCATGCACATTCGAAGTGACATTCGAGATCTTGGACATACCCTCGGCATTCAATCTCCTCCTAAAAAGACCTTGGATTCACATCGCTGGAGCAGTTCCTTCTTCCTTACATCAATGGGTCAAATTGATTATGGGATAAAGGGTGATCTCCGTCCTCGCCGAAAATCTTATACCCGTCGATCGATCGCCAGATGTACCTTATATAGATGTGAAAATGACTGGAGACAAAGAGGGATATCACGCTTTCCAGTTCACATCTGTCAACCATATCCAAAAGGGAAATGAGAAGACAAAGGCAGAATTATCAAAAGTAAATATGATGATCGGTCGAATAATGAAGAAGGTGGGGTATCGTCCGAAACAAGGGCTAGGGCCTAAGGAAAAAGGTAGGGCCACTTTGATCAACACGCAAAAACACACTTCCTATTTTAGTCTTAGATTCAAGCCTACAAGGAAGGACATCTCTGACATCAATGATAAGAAGAGGGAGCTTCGATTTGCACGAAGACAGAATCATGAGCCTAACGTATGGAACTTGGGTAGGGTACCACACATCAGCATCAGCTTCCCACAATCCTTAAAGAGGCCAGATGACTTATCAGGTCTACCACCGACAAATCACACAGAAGAACCAAGTATTGTAAGTATCGAGCCCGTTCAATTGCAAAAAGACTTATTCGTTGAGTCCCCACATTCCTTTACAGACGGCATGGACATCTTGTGCGGAGGGGATTCCGAACGGAGTCAAGAGGAAGAAGAAATAGAGCCCGCTAAGACGGAAGTAGCAATATGCGAAGAAGAAAGATCACTATTCCCTTTTTAAATCGATTGGGGATCTATCGTAATTCCACCCACCATACAAGTACACGGACTTGATGACAGTCATCCGGAAGTAATGGTCGTATCTGAACCATCAAGGGAGTCACTCTCCCAACATATCTACCCTGTAGAAGAAGGGCAAGTTTTCAAGAATTGGGAGGAATACCCAATCACTTATGAGACCGCCATGGGGTCCAGAATCCCTATGGCCTCCAAAAAAAATGCCATTAGCAAAATCTCATCTGCCCGAGGACAATAATGAGCCCTCGTCCTCGGGGCAAGACTGTTTTGGGGGCTCACCTTCGTCGCTAATGAATTTACATAATTTTTCTTCATCTTGTTTCAGGCATATGGATAGTCCGCAAAATCCAAAAAAATTAAAAATCTTTCAAAATTCAAAAAAATCAAAAATCTTTCAAATTCAAAAAAATCAAAAACTCTACAAAATTCAAAAAAATCAAATATTTTCAAAAATTCAAAAAAATCAAAAATCTTCAAAATACCTAAGATTTTCAAAGAATTTTCTCAGTTGAATGAATCTTGTGACAGAACAGAGTATGAAAGAGATGAGTACAACTTTGACTTCGAGCTCGACTTTGATCTCATGGGGATTGAAGAAGAGTTGGAGGAAGAGGCTGAATATCCTTCAAAAGAACTCATAGAACGTCATAAGAAGGGTGTTCAGCCAAATATAGAGGATACAAACTCAATGAACCTAGGCACCAAAGATGACCCACGGATCGTTAAAATCGGAGCCCTATTAACGATTGAGCAGAAAGAGGAGATGACAAGGTTCTTACAACAGTACCAAGATGTCTTCACATGGTCCTACCAAGACATGCCCGGATTAGACACAGATCTAGTCGTCCATAAGTTACCTATCAAATTGGGAAGCAAGCCAGTCAAGCAGAAATTACAAAAATTGAAACCAGAGTGGACACTTAAAATTAAAGATGAAGTAATGAAGTAGTTCCAAGCAGGATTTCTCGCAATATCCACCTACCCTGAATGGCTTGCTAATGTCGTTCCTGTACCAAAAAAGGATGGAAAGGTCCGCATGTGCGTGGACTACAGTGATCTGAATAGAACCGGCCCTAAAGATGACTTTCCATTACCGCACATCGACACCCTGGTTGATAATACAGCTGGGCATGGAATGTTCTCATTCATGGATGAATTCTCGGGTTATAATCAGATAAAAATGGTAGAAGAAGACCAAGAGAAGACTGCGTTCATCACACCTTGGGGCACCTTCCACTATAAGGTTATGCCATTCGGTCTCAAGAATGCTGGGGTAACTTACCAACGAGCCATGACTATCTTCTTTCATGACATGATCCACAAGGAGATAGAAGTATACGTGGACGACATGATAGCTAAATCCAATCTCGATGAGGATCATCTGGTAAACTTGAAGAAACTGTTTGATCGATTAAGGAAGTATAGTTTAAGACTTAATCCGACAAAGTGTGTATTTGGAGCCACGTTAAGAAAGCTCTTGGGGTTTATTATCAGTAGAAGAGGTGTCGAAATCGATCCAGCTAAAATGAAGTACATCATAAATATGGAGCCACCCAAATCAGAGAAAGAGATCAGGGGATTCCTAGGGAGAATTCAATACATTAGTCGGTTCATCGCACAACTAACTCCAATCTGTGAGCCAGTATTCAAGCTACTGAAGAAGAATGATCCGAAAGAATGGAATGAAGACTGTTAGGAAGCTTTCGACAAGATTAAGAGATACCTACTTAATCCACCAGTCTTGGTTCCGCCTACACCACGTCGACCTCTACTGATGTATCTTTTCATACAAGAAAACTCCATGGGCTGTGTACTGGGACAACATGATGAAACAGGTCGAAAAGAGCGAGCTATCTATTACCTTAGCAAGAAGTTCACAAGTTACGAGGCAAACAATTCAACCCTCGAAAAGACATGTTGTGCCCTCGTCTGGGCATCACAACAACTACGCCACTACTTGTTTAGCTATTCGACTATGCTTATTGCTCGAATGGATCCTTTGAAATATCTCTTCGAGAAGCTAGCACTAACGGGACGCACCGTAAAATGACAACTACTATTATCTGAGTTTGACATCACCTATGTCACTCAAAAAGTCATTAAAGGACAAGCTATCGCTAACCACTTAGCGGAGCACCCTTTACCTGATTATGAGCCACTAAAGACAATTTTTCTTGATGAAGCCATCTTATTTGCTGAAGTCGAGAGCGACGATGAAGAATCTACTTGAAAAATGTACTTCGATGGAGTAGTAAATCAAAAAGGAAATAGAATTGGGACAGTTCTGGTTAAGCCAGACGAGACTCATATCCCCATTGCAGTCAGATTAAGGTTTCAGTGTTCCAATAACGAAGCTGAGTACGAAGTATGCATTGTGGTGTTGAAAGCAACAATCGACCTTGAAGTGGATGAAATAGATGTATTTGGAGACTCAAGTCTGGTAGTCTACCAGACAACGGGAGAATGGAAGACCGAGAGCAAATACTAGTTCCTTATCATGAGTATCTCGAGGATTTAAGCTCAAACTTTGTCCGAATCTCATTTACTTATATGCCGAGAGCTAAGAACCAGTTTGCAGATACGTTGGCCACTCTAGCCTCAATGATCAGCATCTCCGAAGACACCATAGTCGACCCCCTTGAGATTGATATTCAAGACGAACCAGCATATTGTCTACCAGTGGAGATTGAAGAGTCTGAGGAAAAGCCATGGTATGCAGACATCAAGGCATTCTTAGAAGACCGAACTTTCCCACCCGATGCCACAGCAACTGATCGAAAAACTATTTAAAGATTGGCGGGACAGTTCTTCTTGAGTAGCGGAGTCTTATACAAAAAGTCGCACCACGAGGTCCTTCTCAGGTATGTAACAGAAACAGAAGCTCAGCGTCTGATCGAAAAAGTACATGATGGAGTCTGTGGACCTCACATGAACGGACATATGCTCTTAAAGAAAATAATGAGAATGGGTTATTACTGGATGACCATGGAGAGCGACGGGTACCGGCATGTTCGAAAGTGCCATTTGTGTCAAATCTACGCCAACAAAATCAACGCACCACCTTCAGAATTGCACAATATGACTTCTCCCTGGCCCTTCTCACTCTGGGGCATGGATGTCATCGGGCAGATCAGTCTTCAACCTTCCAATGGGCATCACTTCATCTTGGTCGCCATCGACTACTTTACAAAATGGGTAGAAGCAGCATCTTACGCCAATGTTACAAGGGGCAATGTCTTGAAGTTTGTGAAGAACAACATCATATGTCGATACGGCCTCCCAAGCGGAATAGTAACTGATAACGCCAAAAATCTCAAGAACAAAGACATGTCTAAGATGTACAAGGATTTTCAGATCACCCATCACAACTCAGTTATTTACAGACCAAAGATGAAAGGAGCAGTCGAAGCCACTAACAAAAATATCAAAAAGATCATCGAGAAAATGGTTGTTACTTATAAGGATTGGCACGAGATGTTACCATTTGCTCTACATACTTATCGAACGTCAATCCGAACCTCGACTGGGGCAACGCCCTACTCATTAGTATACGGAATGAAAGTAGTCTTGCCCGTTGAGGTCGAGATTCCCTCCCTTCAGATCTTAAAAGAAGTTGAATTGGATGTGGCAGAATGGGTCCAAGCTCGATTTGATCAGTTGAACTTAATCGAAGAGAAACGTCTTTCAGCAATTTATCACGGTCAAACGTATCAACGAAAAATAGCACATGCTTATAACAAGAAGGTTCGACCTCGGGAGTTTATACCCGAAGACTTAGTTCTGAAGAAGATTCTGCCAATACAAGAAGATGCGAGAGGAAAGTTTCGTCCAAATTACGAGGGGTCATTCGTCATCCAAAAGGTACTGTCCGAAGGAGCGCTGATTCTCACAGAGATGGACAGGGAAGTCTTTCTACAACCGATCAATGCTGACACCGTTAAAAAATATTACGCCTGAAGTCATCCTTTGAAATGAAGAGAGACCATCTTTTCACTACCTGAACAACTATCTACCCTTAGTTAACCCTTTTTGTGCCATTACATTCATTTCTTAACCCATGACCGGGGCAAGTCACCGCTATCAAGAGGATCAAACAAACAAAAAAAAGAGAAAAAAAACAATCAAAAGTCAAAACAAAAATACCAAAGTATACTCCTGGCCTGCATGAGGAAAAATTGTGAACGGTTAAAAATACAAAAAAAAAATCAAAAAGTCAAAAATCTCGAATACTTGATCACAAGCTCGACCTAAATCTCCTGCTTAAACGATTCATGAGACGTTGGAAGGAGACATAGATCATACTTCCAGAATAAAAATAGATAAATCCTATGTCCATTTTATCCCTCAATAAATCCAGATTCAACCTCTCTTATCCTTCCGCAACGATAGCTTAATCCTATGTTTCGTCCTATTTAAAGCCCTCTCAGATCAGGGAATGATTCAAGGCAACTCAATCACGGTGGAAGCATGTCATGAGAAATATTATCAAATGTAGTCGATCTTGCCACTCAAATCAGATTTCAAGCCGCCAAAGTCATTGGAAGACCCGAGAAGGGAGGTCAGATCGAATATTTGAAAAAAAAAGTGACTCAAAGTGTAGAGTCATCGATCTCAAAGCTCAACTTGAGTCACCGCACCATGAAAATCGTCGGAGGAACTCGAGAGGGGAGTCCAAATCTGTTATTCAAGAAAAAGCGTTACTAGAAGAGTAGTGTTCGATCTCGCAGCTCAACTTGAGTCACCAAGTCACAAGGGGCACACCGAAATTGAGAAGGTATTCAAAGTGAAAATCTATAAAGTAAGCATAGACTGAAAGGGCATGGTGAAAACCTGTCAGGGCACTGTGAGTAAAAAAATCAGTCTATGACAAGACCAAAACCACCGACATGATGAAAGCCCAAAAAGGGCGTCGATGCGCAAAAATGTGAAAATCAGGTCTGGTGAAAATCGTAACTAATGTTAGGGGAAAAAGTAAAAAAAAAAAAAAACAACTCTTGGCCCGCAATAGTATAAACTGTGAACGGCAAAAATCTCGAAGTCCTCAATGTTCCAACAGATACAACTAAAATAACTCAGTCAAAATTCTCAGCCTCGAGGATGACTCTAAAGAGGCTAAGGATTAGCTGACACTTGTATCCTCAGTATTTGGCAAAGGCACCATGATCGTTAACTGTCAGAGTTTTCAAACACAGTTTATCACAGATTATTCAACAAAGGCAATCTTTTAAAATCTAAAACAAAAAAAAATGCATCATCAAAATTACTATTTTTGGTCTATGACGAAGAATTTAGGACGTTTCTTAAAATCAAGAGTTTTCAAAAGCAGTAGATATATCTAAGGCCACTACGTAAAAAACCTATTTCATTCATTTCAAAAAGTGCTACATCATTCTCGTTGAAAGCAAGGTACAAGAAGGAATAACAGGCAAGGAACAACTCATACACTCCTGAAAGAAGCATAATAGGCATCAAGTCTATCCTCTAAGGCTTTGATCTGAGCAGCTTGGTCAATGATGATTCTCTCCGCATCAGAGGCATGACGACTCACTAAGTATTCAACAATCATATCAGCATGCAACCTCGAAGCAAGGCGCTCTCTCAAATCAGTGATTTCAGCTCGGAGCATGCGTACCTCACCTCTAGTATTCATAATTTTAAGCTCAGATGATAATTAGGCAATCTCAGCTTGCATATCCCTTTCAGACTTGAGCCAAATAGCTCGGATATGACGATGATCTGCTTGAATCTCCTCTAACCGATCATGATAATCAAAGAAACGAGAAGCGCCAGGACGTGCGCGAGGCACAGTTGGTACTACCACTTGGACGGAAATAAGTTCTCGAATCCAATGAATGTAAGTCGAAAAAGAGTGGCTTGCATAGATGGGATGATCCAAAACTTCTACTCGAGACCATTCTTTCACCAATCGACTCAAAAGTGCAGTGGAAAAATATGACAAAGGGCCAACCAACTCACTGAAATCCTCAGGAATGAGTATGCCTTGGTCATACCCAAATTGACGAAGAACACGAAGGGAAAAATACTGGGTGGCCCCATGCAGGCCTATCAAAACAAGGAAACGAACCCCATCAAAAGCAATCACGGGGGAACCCTTCGATTGGAAAGCCCCAACCCACCTAACAGCCTCGTCTCCAAGATTGCACAAAAAAGAATGCCATCCTTCTTTCCCACCAGGAAACATGAGAAGCTTTCGTCTCGCCATCATGCACACCAAATCAGCATTCACACAAAAGGGACGATGAATCACTTTCATGGAGGACATATGATCCATGAACCAAAGCTGCAAGAAAAGGGAGTACTCTAACCATACAATCTTGAAATGTGAAAGATAGATAATCAAGATAATTTAAATAACTCAATTTACCTGCAAAAGGGGGGCACATCCATGAAATATTCGGTCTTTCCTAGTCGAACAAGCAGTAAGAGATCAAAACATCTCGCCTAAAAGCATTGGGGCCACTCGGTGCCCTTGACAGATCTGTTGTATCACGATGATGAGGGAGAGGTCCACAAATTCACCTTCTCCCAGAAATAGCAATTGACCAACTACCATGAGGGTCAAAGCGTTAAACCAAAGCAATGGTTTGTTATTCCCCAAGAGGCGCTCAAGGAGGAAGGACTTGGATATTCTCAACAAAGTTGACTCACCATCCGTGTTTCTTAAATATTTCTTGTTAATCCCTAAGAAATATGATGCCTCTCCCTTGTATCCCTCTCTAAGGGGTGGAACCACCACCATACCCGAAAAGGAAAGACCCAAAATCACCTCAATTTTTTTTATAGTAGGAGTCATTTCTTGCTCAACAAAGCGAAACAAGTTAAGGTCGGGAACCCAACATCCCATCATGGCCTCAATAAGACCCCATTGCAAAGGGACCATAGGCAAGGAAAGAGTGAATCCTAACTTGTTAGAATCCCATTGGAGTTTGTCTTCGTTAGACATAGATTCCAACCATTGTCTCAAGTAAGAACTACTATAGCATACTTTTTTAGATGTGGAAGAGTGGGACCTACCTCCATGAGACTTGGAGAGGAGATCTTGGGGGAAGAGAAAGCTAGGCTTGTTGTTGCAGATTTGTGATCTCCTCAATTAGAGTCAAGAGGGAAAAAGACAAAAATCACGAACCTAGGGCATAAGGGGTGTTGGAAGAAAAGCTACAAGTACTGGTCCATTTTTATAAAAACAGTTCTGAGAAACTTGGACTGGTCCGTTTTTATAAAATGGTTCTGAGAAACTTGGACTGGTCCGTTTCTATAAAACGGTCCTGAGAAGCTTTGAACTATTCGTTTTTATAAAACGGATTTGAAGAAAATTGACCAATCCGTTTTACTCAAACGAATGACACAAGCTTTGGCCTGTCCGGTTCATATAAACGGTTTAGTGTTTTTTTGATGACATTCGTTTTTAGAAAACAGATGCAAGATAAATATGTTAATCCGTCTTATGGAAACGGACCAGTTTGGAACCTTTTCTCAATTTTTAATTGAAAATCAAAATCCAACAAGAGATGCAAGGAGTGAAGAACAATGAACCGATATATATATATATATATATATATATATAAATACACATATATGTGTAGACACCCCATTTTTGCACTCACCTGATTAATCAACTCGTCAACCCGATTGCAATGATTCCCAATGATGGATGTGTATTTCATTGCTTTATTTTGTTACCAGATATGTTTTAGAAATTCGGATGAGGTATCTCGAACTGACAAAACTTAGAAACCACGCTACGCTAGGTAAATACGACCCCAGAAACATAGAAATCATCATCTTGCAAACCAAAAAGAAGCTTCACGATAAAAATCACTAAAAACTATCAAATTACCAAAATACCCCTAACCTCAAAACAACCCTAGAGCCTACGTTACACTTAGAAAAACTCATTCAAACACATAAAACAACAAATCGAAACCAAATAAATCATTTCGCCAATTTTCACAGAATTCGACAAAATTACGAAAATGCCCCTCATAAAGTTCACGACCATTTCACACAAAAAATTTCATAAATAACACAAAATAATATTTCCATTGAATTCCTTACGAAAAATCGATTCT
Organism: Akebia trifoliata; assembly: GCF_017979445.1. Taxonomy (NCBI): domain Eukaryota; kingdom Viridiplantae; phylum Streptophyta; class Magnoliopsida; order Ranunculales; family Lardizabalaceae; genus Akebia; species Akebia trifoliata. Next base: position 20,340,868 of record NC_141376.1, read on the forward strand.
AAAACATCCTAGAACATTAAAAATCGACTTAAAACGTGAAAAGTCCTCTTCGGGGGCAAAACGATAATTTCACAATTTTCATAATTAAAAAATTCGAAATTAATAAATAAAATATTAAATGATTAAAGTGAAACATTAATGAAATTAATTTAAAAATTTGAACCTAAAAAATCGATTAATCAGACTCTCAGGCAAAATTGTTGAGGGTTCGTGAGATATTTCTTTAAGGACCCCTCCATTTAGGGGTCCAAAGAATTAAAGATATTTTAGAGGGGGGTTCTCCAAAAATTTAAAGTCAATCAAGCAAGACTGAAGTCAAGGTATTAAAGTCAATTAAGCAAAACTAAAGTCAAAATTAAAGTCAATCAAGCAAGACTGAAGTCAAGATATTAAAAGTCAATCAATTAAGACTAAAGTCAAAATATTAAAAGTCAATCAAATAAGACCAAAAGTCATAATAGAACTCTAATTAAATAATAACTCTATCTAATAGAGTTCTAACTTAAAAACAATTCTACCTAAAACAGTTCTAACTTAAAAACAATTCTACCTAAAACAATTCTAATTAAAACACAATTCTATCTAAAATAATTTTAACTAAAACACAACTCTAATTAAAAGATCTCTAATTAAACACTAACTCTATCCAAATCAACCCTAAAAAAAACATCTATAAATAGAGGTGCTCACACCCTATTTTCGTATCAAATCATAAACCCTAAGAGAAGTAGGTCTAGAAGCTCCCCTAGCCCCCCATAAACCCTAGTTTTGGAGCCCCAACTCCTTACTTAACACCCCTACTTTGATTTTAGCCTAAAAAAGACCTAAAATCCCTCCAAAAACACCTCCAAATCCGTAACAAACGTGAAGAGTTCAGATCCAAAAATAAGGAGATACCTTGATCTAGGAGATCTGAAGTCAAATCCGGAGACAGAACGAAGCAAGGGAGTACAGTACAAGTAGCTCTTTTTGTCAGATCTGAGGGAACAAAATCCTTGCTATCGGAAAGGTATGTAATTTTTTTATTTTTATCTAGGTTTTTAGCAATGTGATATATTTGGGAAGTTAGTAGAGACCGGCTTTGGCCGGGCGAGGTTGGTGCCTAACACCTTCCAACCCCGTAAAATGATCCCCGAATTCAGATTTTTTATGGTAGATTAGTTCTTTTTATCCATGTTAGAGTCAGTTTGGTTCCTAGACCACAATAACTAGGTGGCGACTCCCAAACCTCAAGGGTCAAAAGCGGATCCGCGCACCCCGCGGATCGAGGGCGCTTTCAATATGTATATCTAAATATGAAATCTCACATGTCTTCATAACAGGTACAAGACTCCACAGATAAAGACAGATAATACATCAATCGGCTAATAGGAGATACAATGTGATCAAATCTGTGTATCATCTCCAGTGTTCGGGGGAGCTAATGAAGTCTCTAGAGCCGCGCCCGAAGTTGTCTCGGCTAGCGAACCCAAGCCAGACATCCCCGAATCTATCTCAGAAGCCGATGGTATACCCTCGGGATGCGCTCTTAACCGCCCAGTCGAATCAAGGAAAAATGTGTCAAATGCTAATGGGGGATCAGAATCGAGACCTATCTCTGAGACAGGGGCAGAAGGTCCGACAAAAGCAGAATCCTGATAAACAAGTCTTGATTAGGCACCGAAAGTAACAGATGACTATGAAAAGCTGAAATAATAAAGGATCTTACCCGGGGAGGAGTAGGAGGACGAGCCGATGTACTCGCACCATCTCGGCGACGATAATAATCCTGAAACATCCACAAGAAATGAACCATGTTAAGGATAGGATATGAAAAGTAGTAGTAAAGCAACGAGTAACATGAAGGGAGTTATACCATCTCCGCTTGCATCCGTGACTCCCTCATAGCGGCCTCCAACTCCAGCTCATGTATACGATCGGCCTGCTCCTGAATACAGATGGCCTGCTCTCGGACAAGAGCAACCTGAGACTCGGCCTCTGACTGCGCAGCCCGCCATTGATTCTCCATCTCAACGGCCCGACCCGCCTGGGCCTCAATAATGTCATAACCCGCACGTAGTCTACGCAAATCATCAGCCTGAAACAAAGTCATGCCATAAGAATGCGATCAGAAGGTAATTCTCGATAAACAATGAACGTATAGAGAAACAACAAGACGAGTACCGTATCAGCATCTCTGTCACTCCAGCACGGACAGACACAACAGGCATCAGACAGCCAATCGAAGCCTCTCGGAACCAGGCACGATAGTCACCACCAATCACTAGGCCAGCAATATCCATGCCCCTCGCCTAAGCAATATACTCCTCGAAGGCCATGATCAATGACATCGGCGAAGGTGGAGCAATTGGGATACGTAGGGTACGATCATGTTGAAAATACATGCGCTCCCCAAGGTAGTAAGTATATCGAAGGTCCCCAATGAAACAAGGATAAAGCTGCCTCGATAGATCACGCCTATAGGCGTTCCGCACCTCTCGCTGCCTGCTAACAGTGCGAGGCAGGTCCTTGAGGGTCACAGAGAACACCTGTGGAAGGAAAAATCAGATCATAGGTACCAAAAGAATATGGAGGGACTAAGGTAACGTAGACTTACATCCTCAAGACGACTGCGATCAATGTGGGCCCGAACACTACGAGGGCTGCTCCGAATGGCCCGTGCATCCCTAGTCGCCCAAAAGGCACCAAGGAGATAGCCATCATCAGGATGGCGCTGAGTAAGAAGATAAAAAGGGAAGTGCACATGGAGAAATAACTGAAACGAAAATTCGAAACAAGAAGGTTAGCATGCTAAGGAGAAATATAGAGCAATGAACGAACAACAAGAAGCTAGCATACCTCAATGAAATGCCAAAAAAATCTAGTAGAGATCCCGCCACCTCGAGGAGCCGTGATGCCCTCGACAACTCGATCGATGCCTCTAATAATGGTCCCGTAGATGAGACTGCCCCAGTCAAGGTCTCCAATACGATCAATATCACGCATAGTGGACAAGAAGATAGTAGAAATAGTGGAATCATCCTCTAGAAAAAAACAACTCCCCAACAGGAGAAGAAAACAAATACGAAAGATGACATCAAAGTCTCGGTCGCCAAAGCGAGCAACACTCTCCCGATGCAGGGGTGGACGCTGCCCGTCCCCCTCAACAAGAAGCAATCCCATGAGGATCTCCGTGCTGATACGACCCTGTTTCCCTACCATCCAGGCAGGGACTGTCCTAAGGCCAAGTAGGGCCCTCATATCGTCAATAGACTGGGCCTCCAATATAACAGGGTCACCCTCCATGGCAATACCGGTAATAGCGACAAAATCAGACGGACGAATGCCGATCTCTACCTCCAACATATGGAAAGTATGTGTCGACGGAAACCATCGCTCCATCATCGCCAGGAAAAGAGGACAATCAGCTTGGAAATGAGGAATACGCAAGAAGTGATCAAACCCTACGATGGCGAACTATGTCCGAATATCATCAGAATAATGAGCAGTAGTGTCAAAAAATGCATGCCAACGGCCCCTGAAGCTAGCCCCTGGGTAAGGGGTAGGAACGTCCATACGTACGTACATGGACAAGTGACGACCCAATCCATGCAGAAATGATGTATCATGCACCTGATCACTGGCCTCCGTAGGGATCTCAGTACAAAGGCCACCTCTACCTTTACCGCCAGCCCTACCACGGGCACCCCTGCCTCAACCAGCACACCTCGGTTCCAAAGCACTCACATCTATACCCTTCTCAGTAGCAGTACGACTACTCGACGAAGAATCAGCAGCATTACTAGATGAAGGATCAGGCATCTGTCGAAGATAAGACGACCTCCTAGCCGGTGCTAGACTAGAACCCAAAGCAAATCGGGACCTAGGATACGGCCTGACACCCTCCTCCTCGTCCGAAGAAGGGGCAACAACTCTGATCTTCCGTGGTCTCCCTATCTACAGAAGCATAAGGTACCTAATAATCACGACAGGCGAAATCGAGGAAATGCCAAAAAATCAAATAGCCACATCTATCCTTTACCTGATCCCTTGACCAACCTAAACCTTTCAAGTCTGGGTTTACCAACCAAAATCCCTGACCTTAAGTCCAAGTTTGACCCCAACCTTAAGAACCCAATGGACCTAGCCAATGTTTATCCAACCCGGACCCATGACTCAATGACAACCTAACTTACCCTGACCAATCACAACCACAGGCCTATCCAAACCCACGTCCCAATCCAGTAACCCATCTCAAAACTACTACCCGAATCTGCATGAACCAACAATCCTAGTCCTTCCTAAATCTCAAGTGCCCTCTACAAATACCCACAACAAGCCAGTTATCCCAATACCTAGTCTATCCCACCATCCAGGCCAACCCACCATCCAATACTAGTTCTCAAACCCAATCCAACCTCCTTCACCAATATCTACACCCCATCATACCCCTCCACTCCACCCGAAAAATCGAAGTAATCCCACAAATGGACCAAGGTCATAATTCACAATGGACTTAATGGATTCATATTACACGATTTAATTCATAATTCACCAATTGAAATCCAAAAGTGGATGGGGTTGAATAATTCACACATGACAAAAGAAAATTCAAGGAGAGATTGGGTGAATTCAAATTGAGAAATTACTCTATATTCAAGGCCATATAACAAAGCGGAATTAAAGTAACATTCATGCACAATCAAAGTAAGAAATTAAAGGAGTAATGGCCAGAAGAGCTACCTCGAGTCGATTGTATGCAAATCCACACCTACTCAAGCTCCAAATCCAACAGCCTCAGCCACCCAATAAATCTCAGTCCAATCGTAGAAGTAAGACCTCAATCCACACTTGAATAGCCCTAACCAATCCCCGAGCGTGCCCAAATCTCAAAATCGACAGAGATAATAGAAAAATCAAGAAAACATGGAAGAGAAGGAAGAGAAACCAGAGCGTCAAGTGAAGAAGATGAAGTAAAGGGACGCGCGTTTTCGTGTTTTAAAATTAAGTACTGGTCCGTTTTAAGAAAACGGATAGAAACAAAATTGTGCTATCCATTTTTAAAAAACGGATATGAATAAAATTAGAATGTCCGTTTTATTGAAACGGATAACGAAAATTTGGATATAACCGTTTTTAGAAAACGGATCAGCATAAATAAAAAAGGAAATAAATGAAAATAAGTATTGGTCCGTTTTTCCGAAATGGATAAGACTAAATTCACGTTATCCGTTTTATCAAAACAGATAATATAAATCTAGTGATATCCGTTTCCAGAAAACGGATCAAAAAATAAATAAATAAATAAATAATAAAAATAAAAATAAATAATAAATAAAATAATAAAATAATAATAATAATAAATAAATAAATAAATAAAAATAAATAAATAATATGGAGGTTCAAAATTGGGAATTAACAAGGGAAAAGCAGAAAATATCTTAAAATTGCATGGTTTAAAACGTTATTCATTTTCCAAAACTCATCAAAAATCAATCCAAGATTTCAAACGAGCTCCATGCCACGAAATCAATGGCTTCAAAAAGGCTAACCCTGTCAGACCCCGTGCTTGGGCAGCTACATCTTACAAAATGCCTCAATCCATCCGACATTTTTAATCATTATGCAATAAATTATTTCAGATTCATGCAAATAAAAGGTCTAATTTATTCTTTGTAGTTCTTTGCAAGCAACTCCTGCAAAGAGGGGCAGCTGTAGACACCCTAATTTGCACGAACTCGTAGGAAAATTTAAATTTTCTCGAATTGATTCCAACTAAGAACTCAAGCCTATCACGGACCCGCATTGCCACTTGGCATCATTTTCATGCATACATGCATCATACCACATAATTTTGCATACTCAACCTTGTCCCTGATCCGGTCTAAATCCCCTCCACCTCTATGATCCAATCCGGATCCGTAACCGTTCTCCATTCACCGCCCCATCACCTATACCACAATCAAGGTCCATTTCCTAATCCAACTTAAGCCCAAGATAAAACCTACTTCTAACCCAAATCCAAGTCCATTATCTTAGTCCACCCTTAAAGTCCATAGTCCATAACCCAAGTCCATTCCAAGCCCATTCTTTCACACCCCTTCAAAAGATGACACATGTTGATCTCCCATAAGCCATCAATACTCAATGCATCATCTAATTGGAGAGTCAACTTTTCCTTGTGAAAATTCAAGAATGCCCTTCCCAAAAAAGTTAGTCAAACCAAAAAGATTCTTGGGTCTTTGGTAATAATTTATAAAGTTGAGAGAACTTCCAATCATACTCTCAAAAGGTGAGAATCTTCAAGTACATCCATAGAGTTCTCCCATTGGTCCATTTCAAAAATATACTTCTACCCTTGCTTTATGTGTTATTTACAAATGAACCAAGGTCTATTTTTCACCTACCACTTCACCTTTACATATGTCATTCTTCTACTCATCCTCCCAAAAGTACTTTTGTTCTCCCATTGGTCCATTTCAAAAATATACTTCCACCCTTACTTTATGTGTTATTTACAAATGAACCAAGATCTACTTTTTACCTATCACTCCACCTTTACACATGTCACTCCCTTATTCACCCTCCCAAAAGTGCTTTTGTTCTTTCACCTCTATTTACTAAAAAATCAAAGATCAAAAAATGCTTTTAGAATTTCTTCACAAATGTCATCTTTGCCCTCAAACAAGTAAAAAATCCAAAAAGAAACAACCTAAACCTTATGTCCATTTTCTTTATTTTTAGGGTTGGACCACTTTATCCCCAAAAGTTCTTCAAAAACTTTATAAATACCATCATTTTCCAAGAACAATTCATGCTCTCAAGCCCCCAACTTTGAACCTAAAATTCTATCAAAATTTCTACTCATCTTTCATCTCTCAACCTTCAACTCTTTCAACCATCAACTACATCTTTCAACTCTCAAGTTCATTTTTCCAAGCTCAAGTTCATTTAAGACCTCCAAGGGGACAATGTGGGTATAGTAGTTGTTATTTATTTTTTAACTTCCATCTTCTTTTTCTATCCTTTTTTTTTCTTTTTAGAAATCTTTAGGATGTGATGGAAAATCCTCCTTCATTTCAAGTAGATTGAACCTCAACCTTGGGCATGGAATGCTTGAGGCGGTTTAGTCGAAAGGATGGAGGTTGAAGCTTTTTTAACCCATTCTCATATCATGCATCATAATGTACACTATGCACACACATCACACATGTTTGGCTATGATGAAGAAATGTGTAATTCTCTTTATGGGGTTAAAACACTAAGTTTCTAGCTAAGTATGTGTACGTAAAGGTTATAGATCTAAGAGAATTCCATTCATGAAACTTCTCTAAAATCCTAAACCAACGTCCCAACTCATGCAAATGTGTATTGACTCCATAGAATATCTTCTCCCATAAGATATTTTTTATGTCAATACCAACATCAAATCTTCTTTCAAAGAGGTACATACACACCATGTGCACCCACCCATTTCATGCATCCCATGCATTTTAATTGTTATGCTAATCTCTTTTTTTTAAATGGCCAAATCTAAGGGTAACCACCTTAGGTGGAGAGAATGGGGTGTTTAACACCTTCCCCATTTTCTAACCAAATCCCCTTACCTAGATCTTAAGTAGACCATACATTTTTCATGATTGAGAGTCACTACAATGTCATGAAAAAATTATTTTCAAAAGAATCGATTCGGATGCCCATTCACACCCATTTCCAAAAAAGAATGGTGGCGACTCCAAACAACGTAGCATTGAGGTTCAAGGATGAATATTATCATGTCTACAACGACCATTCCACACAAAAATTTCATAAATTGAATTGAATTCTTTACGGAAAATTGATTCTAAAACATCCTAAAAAATAAAAAACCGACTTGAAACGCAAAAGTCCTCTCCAAGGGCAAAATGGTAATTTTATAATTTTTATAATTAAAAATTTTAAAATTAATAAATAAAATATTAAATAATTAAAGTAAAATATTAATAAAATTATTTTAAAATTTTGAACCAAAAAAATCAATCAATCAGGCTCTCAGGCAAAATTGTTGATGGTTGCCAAAATATTTATTCAAGGACCCCTCCATTTGGAGGTCCAAAGAATTAAAGATATAATAGAGGGGGTTTCTCCAAAAAATTAAAGTCAATCAAGTAAGACTAAAGTCAAGATATTAAAGTCAATCAAGTAAGACTAAAGTCAAAATTAAAGTCAATCAAGTAAGATTAAAGTCAAGATATTAAAGTCAATCAAGTAAGACTAAAGTCAAAATCTTAAAGTCAATCAAATATGACCAAAAGTCAAAACCCTAGTAGAGTTCTAATTAAATAATAATTCTATTTAACAATCCTAATTAAATAATAACTCTATTTAATAGAATTCTAACTAAAATATAACTCTACCTAAAACAATTCTAATTAAAATATAACTCTAACTAAAAGAATTATAATTAAACCCTTACTCTATCTAAAAGGCACTTAAAAAAGTTTATAAATAGGAGTCTCCACACTCTATTTTCGTATCAAATAATAAACCCTAAGAGAAGTAGGTCAAAAAGCTTCCCTAGCCTCCTATAAATCCTAATTTTGAAGTCCTAACTCCTTACCTAACATTCATACCTCAACTTTAGCTCAAAAAACACCTAGAAGTCCTTCAAAAATATTAAAAAATCCATAAACAAATTCAAAGAATCCAGATCTAAGAAAGAGATACCTCGCCTCGGAGTTCAGAAATCAGATCCGGAGACAGAACGAAGTGAGGAGTACTGTACAAGGAGTTACTTTGTCAGATATGAGGGAACGAGAACGTTGTCTTCAGAAAGGTATAAATTTTTTAATTTTTCTTTATTACTTAGGTCTTTTAGAAATGTAGTTTATTTGAGAATAAGTAGAGACCGGCGTTTGCCGGGCGAGGTTGGTGTCTAACACCTTCCAACCTCGTAACGTGATCCCCGGACCCGTATTTTCTTTTGTAGATTAGTTGTTTTTGTTTTTAGAGTCAATGATCGATTCCTAGACCGTAATAACTAGGTGGCGACTCCCAAACTTCAAAGGTCAAAAGTGGATCCACGCACCACGCGGATCGAGGGCACTTTCAAAGACAAGTAGCAGTCTTCAAAGGGTAAAAATTTAGTACACTCCCATTATCAATTAAAACCAGAGGTACCCTCATCCTGTTACAGTCGACTGTGATGTGCAACGGCTTATTGTGGTTTGTTCCCTTTTTTGGGAGATCTGAGTTCGAAAAAGATAGGATATTCTCTACATAAGTTACCCCTACTATATTAGCCAACTGATCTGAAGAAGTATCGAGGGAAACTAGAGCTGTACTTAGTGCTTTGAGAACGGCCTCCCTATGAGCAGTGGAAGCCATGAGTAAGCCCCAAACTGAAATATTGGCCCCTGATCTTTTTAACTGCTTGATCACGGAGTTATCTTCTTCGATATTTTCTTTAATGAGATCCATTTCTTTCCTCGCCAAAGCTGCAAGATCGTCAACACGGAGTTATGATGGCTTGAAAAATCTTTCACCTCGGGTCATATATTTGACTTCATCACAGGAGAGGGAGAAAGACTCATCTTTTTCAATCAACAAGTATGGATCTTCATCTGTCAAGGAGACAGGACTTTCTGGGTTCATTTGAGTCAAAAGGTAACTAATGAATGCAGAACTATCGTAACGAGGTGGGGATAGACAGTATACATCATCTGAGGCTAGATCGAAAGGTTCAAAACTTGTAGTGAAGACTTCGTCGGTGAAAGTTATTCTAACAATGGGGTAGCTGGGTAGTTTGACTTGAATGGGATGGATGAGAGAGACATGGTCAAATGGTAACTGGGTGTTATAAATCATGTTCAGGGCTGGTAGAGGTTGATAAGTAGGTAATGGATTAGTGTTGACATTTGATGATATTAGACTAGGGATTGTGACCATTTTTGCAATGATAAGATTTTGAATGGCATGATGGAGAGTGATACACCAATCGGTGTGATGGCCAACATTTTGATGAAATTCGTAGAATAAGTTAGAGTTATGTCCGACCGGTAGGGGATTTGACAAAGGTTGAGGTTGGATCGGGGTAAGAAGTCTTTTTTTACTAGTTTTTGAAAGGCTACGATAAGAGTCATCCATAGATTGGTAAATTGACACGGAATTCGAGGTTGACTTGGGTGAGTTTGATTATTGGTCCGGACTGGAGGTTGAACTGGGGTAGCTGATGTGTTGGCTATGTAAACATGGTTGGTACTGGGTTTGGGAACATAAGGTTCCTTAGACTTATTGGCTGAGGGGTTAGAAAGAACTCCAAAGGCAAAAGTATCCTCGAGTTGGCTTTCGGCTTGTAATAAGGACTCAAAAGTAGGGAGATATTGGGCGACTAGGTGCTGAACGTATCATTGTGTAAGGTTTTTCAAGATAATTGTCACTTGGTCCTTCTCCAAGGGTCTATCCCACATTTGGGCAGCCTTGACTCTCCAACGGCCAATGAAATCAGTAAACGTCTCCCCATTCTTCTGTTTAGTTGACTCCAAATACCTTCTTGAAGTTTCAATCTCGGTACTGTACTTATACTAATGTTAAAAAGCCTTTGACATATTTTTTCATGTACCTACTATAGCTAGATCTTGAGATATCAACCATCGTAGAGCTGATCCTGATAGAGTCCACTGAAATAGCAATGTCATTTATTTATCATTGAGTCCCATAGTGCGCATGTTAGTAACATACACCTTAGGGTGCGTTTTTGCACAACCTACCCTACTGAACTTGTCCATTTCAGGCATCACAAATTTTTCTGGCAAATGAATTATAGGGATATGATTCAAAGCTTCAATGCATACTGCAATTTCATCGATACCCTTTATATTCTTCAGAGCTGACTCCCACTGAGATATCCTGTTTGCTAACACAGGATTTTTATCAACATGTTCTTCATCTCTATCAAATTCAAAGACCTCATGTGTACGTCTCATTGCATTTTCTTCCACCCTTTTTCTTTTTGGGTCGTCAAGGGGATTGTCTGTCGATTCTGAAATCTATTCTAAAACTTCCACTTTGCCTTTTATACTGTTGATATCATTAACAAAGGCTGTCAAAATCTTACGGATCTCTGTAAGCTTAGAATCTAAAGTCATTTTTACCCATTGATTATGTACTGACGTCACTCTAACCGACTGGACGTAAGACTCCAACTAGGAGGTGGACGCTCAGATTTGGACGCAATGATAATCCTATACACCCCATCAAAGATAAATTTAATCAATTTCAATATTACTCCCTTGATAACATTTTAATGAGTCCTTAGATTTTATTGAAGTTTGTGCACCAATCTATTAAATAATCCATTTATGCAATGTTCATTCAAAATAAATGTTTATTCAAAAGAAAAATAACTTTATTGGATATATTGAAAATTGTTGCCAAAGAAAATTTCATTGAATAACATCTTTTTGACTTAAACTATTTTTTAGATGGATGTTTGGCCTTGTTTTGATGGTCATTAGGATTGCTAGAACTATCAGGCTTGGTCCTTTTGGCTCTGACAACTGGCTCTTTGAATTTTGCTAGTCCATCTGGATACACTAAGGTGCGCTTGTTCCAAGCCTTCTCAATGAAATGTACTAACTTTCCAGTCAATGACTCGGGAGGAACGAAATCTTTGTGTTGAGACAAAACGAAATCTATAGACACTTCGTATTGTTCTAGGATCAAGTCAGGTCTGTAAAAAGATGTGTCTCTTCCAGTCAGATCAAACGAACATAATAGGATCCTTTGGTACCTAGAACAAGGTAACCAGTTGTAGACACCCCATTTTTGCATCCGCCTGATTAATCAACTCGTCAACCCGATTGCAATGATTCCCAATGATGGATGTTATTTCTATTGCTTTATTTTGTTACCAGATGTGTTTCAGAAATCCGGATGAGGTATCTCGAATTGACAAAACCTTAGAAACCACGCTACGCTAGGAAAACACAACCCCAGAAACATAGAAATCATCATCTTGCAGACCAAAAAGAAGCTTCACGATAAAAATCACTAAAAAATTACCAAATTACCAAAATACCCCTAACCTCAAAACAACCTTAGAGCCTACGTTACGCTTAGGAAAACTCTCTCGAACACATAAAATAATAAATCGAAATCAAATAAATCATTTCACCAATTTTAACAGAATTTGACAAAATTACGAAAATGCCCCTCATAAAGTTCACAATCATTTCACACAAAAATTTCATAAATGACACAAACCAACATTCTCATTGAATTCCTTACGAAAAACCGATTCTAAAACATCCTAGAACATTAAAAACTGACTTGAAACGTGAAAAGTCCTCTCCGGGGGCAAAATGGTAATTTCACAATTTTCATGATAAAAAATTCCGAAATTAATAAAAAAACATTAAATTATTAAATTTAAACATTAATGAAATTAATTTAAAATTTTGAACCTAAAAAATCGATTAATCGGACTCTCAAGCAAAATTGTTGAGGGTTCGTGGGATATTTCTTTAAGAACCCCTCCATTTGGGGGTCCAAAGAATTAAAGATATTTTAGAGGGGGGTTCTCCAAAAATTAAAAGTAAATCAAGCAAGACTAAGGTCAAGGTATTAAAGTCAATCAAGTGAGACTGAAGTCAAAATTAAAGTCAATTAAGCAAGACTAAAGTCAAGATATTAAAAGTCAATCAATTGAGACTAAAGTCAAAACATTAAAAGTCAATCAAATAAGACCAAAAGTCATAATAGAATTATAATTGATTAATAACTCTATCTAATAGAGTTCTAACTTAAAAATAATTCTACCTAAAACAATTCTAATTAAAACATAATTCTACCTAAAACAAGTCAAACTAAAACACAACTCTAATTAAAAGATCTCTAATTAAACACTAACTCAATCCAAATCAACCCCTAAAAACATCTATAAATAGAGGTGCTCACATCCTATTTTCGTATCAAATTATAAACCCTAAGAGAAGTAGGTCTAGAAGCTCCCCTAGCCCCCCATAAACCCTAGTTTTGGAGTCCCAACTCCTTAACTAACATCCCTCCTTCAATTTTAGTATAGAAAACACCCAAAAGCCTTCTAAAAACACCCTCAAATCCACAACGAAATTGAAGAGTTCAGATTCAAAAACAAGGAGATACCTTGCCTCGGAGATCCGAAGTCAAATCCGGAAGCAGAACGAAGTAAGGGAGCACAGTACAAGGAGTTCTTTTTGTCAGATCTGAGGGAACCAAGTCCTTGCCATCGGAAAGGTAAACCTTTTATTTTTATTTATTTTCTTATCTAGGTTTTAGCAATGTAATTTACTTGGGAATTTAGTAGAGACCGGCTTTGGCCGGGCGGGGTTGGTGCCTAACACCTTCCAACCCCGTAACTTGATCCCCGAATTCAGTCTTTTTGGTTTTAGATTAGTTTTTATCCGTTTAGAGTCATTGATCGGTTCCTAGACCGTAATAACTAGGTGGCGACTCCCAAACCTCAAGGGTCAAAAGCGGATCCGCGCACCCCGCGGATCGAGGGCGCTTTCAGTGGCGACTCCACTGGGGACATTGAGGATCAAACTTGAAAAACCCCAAGTATGGGGACATTGCCAATGACTTAGTTTTATTTGTTTTGCTTATTTTATTTAATTTTTAGTTAGTTTCATGTTATTGTTTCTTTATTATTTTTATTCTTGTTGGTACGTCATTGATTGTTTGATTCTACTTGGAGCACTTTGATTTAATATATCATCTTTATGGTTTAATCAAGAGCTATTCGGAATGATCCGAAATAATACGAGATTTCGAAGGAATACTTTTATTGAGGATGAGATTTTTGGACCATCATTTTTTTTAATATACAAGTATATTTCGATTGAAAATTTGGGTGCGTGCTTGATTTAACATTTGACCGTTTTCCTTAAAAAAAAAAAAAAAGATTTTTTTAGTTATTTGTTTTTTCGCTTATTAGGTAGGTGTTCGTTTTTATTTTAGTTTATTAGGCAAGACATGCTGTCCATTGACAGCATATAGAGTTTAAAAAAAAAAAAAAAAAAAAAAAAAAAAAATTTTGAGTTTCTGCCAACAGCAGCTACTCTTGGTGTGCCTTGAGTACAAAATTTTGAAAGTTTTAAAAACTCAACGATTTTAAATGGGGTGTCTTAAGTAAAAACCTTTCTTTTAAAGTTATTTCCAACGTCTTCTTCCCCATTCGGCTTAACCAATCTCGACAGAGCGTTCTGCTGCCCAGAGGTTTCCAAACTCCATGTATTAATTTATGAAGCTCGAACGATCTAGTCATTAATTGTTTCGGGTTTGTCTTCGCAACCGAGCAAGAAAGTGGTGAACTAATGGACTGATAAGGGACGAGATTTGCTGGAGGTTGGAGATCGCGTGACTGTGTTCGATGTTGATTTTCTTCATCACGGTTTTTCCCAGATGAATACTGTGTTGATTATAACCGTTGTGAGGTTTTCCTTTTTACGATCGATTATTCACTTATTTGGGAACGTGTGACTTCGATTTCAAGCGCAAGGAAAGTTTTAAATCCCGTTGCTTTCTTCAAGTAAAAGTCTCCAATCACCATTAGAGAAGTTCATAAAGAGATTTCTCTCGCCACGGAACTGAAATGGTGAACAATTCGTCGAAAAATCCCATGTTACAGGCTGATCTCGACGCTGTTATAGGTTGATCTCGACGCTGTTATGAGTTGATCTCGACGCTGGTCTGCTGTTATGAGTTGATCTCGACGATTAGTTTCTGTTGATCTCGACGTTAAGCTGCTGTTATAAGTTGATCTCGACGGTATGCTGCTGTTGATCTCGACGTTAAGCCACTGTTGATCTCGACGTTAAACTGTTGTTATAAATTGATCTCGACGTTAAGCCGCGGCTGATCTCGACGATAAGCTGCTGTCATGAGGCGAGCTCGACGTTATCCTGCTGTTTTAAAACAGCAAGGCTGATCTCAACATGTGCTGGATGAGGTCGGATTTTGGACAGCAACGTATAATCTGTTTTACAAAACTATTTTGAGTTTTTAAAATAAAAAAAAATCGATTTGTTCCCTAAAAATAAAAAGGGGGGAAATTAATTTGTTTTTTAAAAAAGAAAAATCAAAATAAGAAGTTTTAACAAAAGGAAAAAAAGGAAAGCAAATCAATGTTTTTTCAATGTTTTCAACAGCAACATATGCTTGTTGTATGGTTTTATTTCATTTTCTAATTTTCTTTCGATTGGGCTCAATTTTTAAAAAAAAATAATAATAAAGATAAAAAAATAAAAAAATGAACAAAACCATCCTCATTATCTCATCAATCATCATTATACCTTCAATTCAATACCCTTAGAAATTTCGAATTATTTCGGGTCGCCCCAAAACACCCTTGATTGGACTATAAAATTTATCAAAATATTGCGATGATCGGGACTATAAACTACCATGATTGGTATATGAAGGTGATGTGCATGCTTATTTCCATGGTTCGGACCATATTATTAATTCATGATAATTGCCTATTTAATGTGCCATAATATCATTGGGAATGCATGTTTGATGTTGGTCATAATGTTGATCATGATTAAATGTTTATGTGATTGGAATGATGCTTATATCCATATAATTCATGTTCTAATTGGTTTGATTGGGCCATGGGCCCATTTGTTTGGAAAAGGCCCCGGGCACACCCCACCTTACTTCGCACACACCACATGCACGTTTACCGCTTTACTCACTTACACGTCCCATTTAGCCAACGTGGCACTAGTGCGTGGCCCGGTCTCTTCGGAGATGCGACGTCATTCATGAAACCCACAACTCCAGTCACGTACCTTAGGGTATATCGAACTGGGGCATCAATACCGTCTGATCAGGTGATTCTGAGAGACATATTGATGCACCCATGCTGGGGTGACCTGAGCCTTTGTCCTATTGTAAGCCACACAGTCACATGTCCCGATTGCCAGCGTAGTACTAGTACGTGGTCGGTCCCCTCGTGGGATGCCAAACCATTTATGAAAGCTACAACTCTTGACTCGTACCCGTAGGTATAAAAGGTAATCTAAGTATATCAACTGCACTTCTTGGTCAAAACCGGTACCTAAGCAAGATCTTGCCCCGCTGTACCCTACTGTACGAGGGGGATAGACTACGTCTATTCTAGACGAGAGGTATTTAAGTGGGCCCTTGCTCAGCATTGTGCGCCACCTCTCAACTGGAGATCGAACTGGCTGTTTTTGGCTTCAGAGAAGTGAATTGAGGTTTTAGATTATCACCTATACGGTATATCAAACCAAGTCACCACGTATCGAAAGGTATATAGGTGTGCTTGGGCAAGGGTGGCCAGATAAAAATGCATTGCACGTAGTAAGCCTAGAGTCTAGAAACCTTCCCCATAGGTCACGACTCGAACTTATCGTGGGTGTTCCCGGGTTGTTTATTGAATGGAGTCCGTTGATTGATGAATGTATCTAAGTGATGTGAATGATGAGATCCGAGTGCATAATTGATCTCAAGGATAAAAATGATGCTTTTGAAAAGTAAAATGGGTGCACCGATCCAATAAAAAAATCCATTCTTTTACAATAATGACCCAGTCCATCCCGATCCAACAATCATGATGGACCAGGCCATTTAAATCAAAATGGAAATCAAATTTTCAAAGAAGAAAAAGAAAGTATTTTCTAGGAAAAAATGTTTTCTAAAAGAAGTGTTTTCCAGAAAAAGTGTTATTCTCTAGAAAAAATATTTTCTAAGAAAAAAATGTTTTCTAGAAAATGTTTTCCATAAGAACAAGATTTTCCAAGAGAAAATATTTTCCAAATAAAAATTATTTTTCAAAGAAAAAATGTTTTCCAAAAGAAAAGAAAATGAAGAAAAATGATTTACAAAAGATATATATTTGCATGAAAAATTATTGAAATATGTTTGAAGTTGTTATTCAATGAAAACATTATTTGTCAATATTTTTCAAGAGTGCAGTAAAATTATTTTTCTTCTGAATAATCATTAAATGGGTGAATTTTTTAACGGATTGGTGCACAAAATTCTATAAAATCTCAGGGTTCATTTAAAATGTTATCAAGGGGGTGACACTGAAATTGGTTAAATTCACCTTCAAAGAGGTTTTAAGGGTTATCATTGTATCTAAGCTCAATCGTCTATCGTCTAGCTAGGGTTGTAAATCCGGTCAGTTAGAGTAAACGTCAATATCAAGTCAACAGTCAGAAATGACCTCAAAATTTCTCAACATCATCCAATTGTTCTTTGAAAATCATAGTGCTTCAATCCTACCGGTTGTAAGCAATGTCTCAGTTATCATCAAGCCCGTTTTGGGTAGTCTTGAGTTTTCATGGGTCATTTGGGTTAGCTCGGTCTTTTTTTTTTCTAGCAAGGTCATGTCTTCCTTAGATTGAGTCTACTCTTTCTTATTGAATCAAGTTAGTTCGTCGAGTTTATAGAGGTGTCTGTCGCCCCTTCTGAATTGATCGTACAAAAGAAATTTTTGAATATCTCGAGCGCATTAGCGAATTAACTAATAATCTAGCTTCAAAGACAAGAAGATAAGAGTCGGGCTCAAGAAAGCAAAGGTCATTGACCTCGGAACAGAAATAAATTCCTAAAGAGATTCAAATAGAAACCATCTTATCTCTAGAGGAACACAAAGGGATAATGAATTTTCTCAGAAATTTCAAAAGACTTGTTCGTGTGATCATATGAGGGTATGTTAGGTACAAGCTTGAGTGTTGTTCAACATGGACTAGATACTCGTTTATATCAATGGAATCAAAGGAGATGTTATAAAATGTATCAGTATTATCCTCACTACATCTTAAGTTGCAAATCATATATTATCAGTCGATATGGGGATACCTTTTGAATCGATATCTGATAATGGGTCGTACTTCAAAGCATAAATCACTACTCTGTGTTTAAAGTTGAAGATCCGGAATCACAAATCATCCCCCTACCGTCCTCAGATCGATGGAACGGTTGAAACAGTTAGTAAGAGTCTCAAGACTATCATCAGGAAAATGTGTCAATCACATCAAGATTAGTCAGAAAAATTATCATTCACGCTATGGACATATCGAACCTCAATTCGATACTTCACCGGAGCTACTCCCTACTCCTTAGTGTATGGCATAGAAGCAGTCTTGCCAGTTGAAATGGAGATTTTGTCTCTCAGGGTTCTGTTAGAAAGTCAGTTGTCAGAAGTAGACTGGGTTCTTCAGCAGTAGGAAGAATTAAACTTGATCGAAGAAAACGAGTTAAAGCCCTGTACCATGTGCAAGCTTATCTAAGAAAAGTCATTCGTGCATTTGACAAAAATGTCAAAACTCATCATTTACAAGTCAAGGATTTAACTATCAAAATTGAACACTGCTCCTCGACTATAGGAGAAAGTCTGAACCCAATTGGAGAAATTCATTCATTAAGGAAATACTGTCTGGAAAAGTCGTCAGACTTCAAGATCATGATGGAAGTGAACTACCAGAGTCAACCAACCTTGACCGGATCAAATGGTACTACATTTAAGGAGGCCATCTTTGGCCGAATCAATTCACCTGTTACCCAGTTCAATATATCATTTCTCAACCCCTTTGCAGCCTTTTCAAAAAGAAAAATTATGCCTTTTTCTTTCTCAGCTCGATCACCTATCCTAGGGGAGGGAATTTCGAACTACGTTTTGGTCTGATCCCAAAATTCTGGGGTACGTAGGCAACCTGAGAAATTACTTCAGGCCCGACCACATCAATAAAAAAAAAAGTCTATATTCCCTGACAAGAAAAAAATCAAGAAAAAAATATCATCCAAAATGGGGAAGAAAATTTAAAGAAAAAGGAATGATTTAAAAAGAAATGCCACACAAGGGGCATTTGGGTTTTTGAGCCTCAAAATTCTTTTCTTTTTATACCCAGTCCCAAGCCTACCTATAAAAGTCCTCCTAAGTACCGTGTGAGAAGTCAAGGAAGATATCAAAGCATGATCAGACAGTAAGTTCATAAGAGAAGAAAAAGATAATAAAAAAATGATAAAGCCTGCTAAGTTGAAAACCCGAAAAGGGCGACTTAGGCAAAAATTAAGGCAAGCTCGCAAGGTTGAAAATCTGAAAGGACAACTTTGGCAACAATCAGAGCAAAGAAAAAAAAAGAGCTCGCTAGATTGAAAACCTGAAAAGGCGATCTAGGCAAAAGTTAGAGTAAGCTCGCTAGATCGAAAACCTGAAAAGGCGATCTAGGCAAAAGTTAGAGCAACAAAGAAAAACAGAAGAAAATCCCAAGTTGAGAGCGGTCCGAGCTGAAACATCAGAAGTCCGAATAATGAGTTCAATACTTAGCTTAAACCAGGCATAGACTCAGAAGCCACAAGTATCTTGTCTACGATCGATCTGAAAATGTTTACTTCCCCAAGTGAACCAAGGGAGATAAATGTGAATTCTATGATGAGTCTCGAAAGGAAATAATTTTGTACTCTTGAGCCTGACTCAAAACCTCCAATAAAATTAATCAAAATTAAAAGATGAGTCTTTATTGCGCTTGTGGTAATCAATTATTTCAAACCTTCATACAAGGGGCATTTTCTTTCTTTTTTAATGTAACTTTTCCCCCTTATACTAGGGGCATTTTTTTGCACGATGTGTTCAATTATTTTCAAGGCCATGGTCATTGTCAAACTAGGGGCATTTTGTCTTCGAGCAATGTTAATCCTAAAAAATAATAGGAACCCCAACGTAAGGTTACCCTCTTGATAACAGTTCTTTCGAAAAACTTTTGAGGTTCAAAAGAAATAAAAACTCAGGTTTTAAATTCATAAAACTTTTTGATAAATCCTTGAGGTTCAAACAAAAGCATTTTGGATCTCACATAGGAGATATAACATTCTTTCGTTCTCCAGATTCTTTTCCAGATTCAATCATTCTTGGAATCAATCATTTCTCTTCCAGATTCATTATCTTCCAGATTTATTCGTTCTCCGGTTCGTTCTAATCAATTTTCTCCAAAATTCATTCATTCCTCTGCCAGTTTTGCTCAGTTTCCGCCAAGGGTTATCTTGGATTTTGCTCAATTGCCGCCAAGGGTTAACTTGGATTTTGCTCAGTTTCCGCCAAGGGTTATCTTGGATTTTGCTCAGTTTCCGCCAAGGGTTATCTTGGATTTTGCTCAGTCTCCGCCAAGGGTTATCTTGGATTTTGCTCAGTCACCGCCAAGGGTTATCTTGGATTTTGCTCAGTCTCCGCCAAGGGTTATCTTGGATTTTGCTCAGTCTCCGCCAAGGGTTATCTTGGATTTTGCTCAGTTGCCGCCAAGGGTTATCTTGGATTTTGCTCAGTCTCCGCCAAGGGTTATCTTGGATTTTGCTCAGTCGCCGCCAAGGGTTATCTTGGATTTTGCTCAGTCTCCGCCAAGGGTTATCTTGGATTTTGCTCAGTCTCCGCCAAGGGTTATCTTGGATTTTGCTCAGTCTCTGCCGCCAAGGGTTATCTTGGATTTTGCTCAGTCTCCGCCAAGGGTTATCTTGGATTTTGCTCAGTCTCCGCCAAGGGTTATCTTGGATTTTGCTCAGATACCGCCGAGGGTTTTCTCGGAATTATGCTCAGATACCGCCGAGGGTTTTCTCGGAACTATGCTCAGATACCGCCGAGGGTTTTCTCGGAATTATGCTCAGATACCGCCGAGGGTTTTCTCGGAACTATGCTCAGATACCGCCGAGGGTTTTCTCGGAATTATGCTCAGATACCGCCGAGGGTTTTCTCGGGATTATGCTCAGATACCGCCGAGGGTTTTCTCGGAACTATGCTCAGATACCGCCGAGGGTTTTCTCGGAATTATGCTCAGATACCGCCGAGGGTTTTCTCGGAACTATGCTCAGATACCGCCGAGGGTTTTCTCGGAATTATGCTCAGATACCGCCGAGGGTTTTCTCGGAACTATGCTCAGATACCGCCGAGGGTTTTCTCGGAATTATGCTCAGATACCGCCGAGGGTTTTCTCAGAACTATGCTCAGATACCGCCGAGGGTTTTCTCGGAATTATGCTCAGATACCGCCGAGGGTTTTCTCGGAATTATGCTCAGATACCGCCAAGGGTTTTCTCGGAACTATGCTCAGATATCGCCGAGGGTTTTCTCGGAATTATGCTCAGATACCGCCGAGGGTTTTCTCGGAACTATGCTCAGATACCGCCGAGGGTTTTTCGGAGTTATGCTCAGATACCGCCGAGGGTTTTCTCGGAACCATGCTCAGATACCGCCGAGGGTTTTCTCGGAACTATGCTCAGGAACTATGTTCAGATTATATTCAAATTATGCTCAGTTTATATTCAAATTATACTCAGTTTATACTCAGATTATGCTAAATTTATGCTCAGGTTTTACTCAGTTTCACACAGTGCACACACTTGCACATTTGCATTTTTTAGTCAGGGAGAATTCTCTAAAATTCAAGGATCTGACACCGTCAGTGAGAGTTTGCGCTCAAGGACCTGACAACCTTTTAATTCGGGGAGAGCTTTACCCTCAAGGATCCGAACACCTTGACGAATTGCTAAATCAGGCTGCAAAATGAACTGTCACTAGCTTTGGCATTCGGATATCGCACTATCTACCAAAATAGATTTGCTATCCAGTTTGCTTCAACCCTCTGCCAAAGAGGGGCATCTGTAGACACCCCATTTTTGCATCTGCCTGATTAATCAACTCGTCAACCCGATTGCAATGATTCCCAATGATGGATGTTATTTCTATTGCTTTATTTTGTTACCAGATGTGTTTCAGAAATCCGGATGAGGTATCTCGAATTGACAAAACCTTAGAAACCACGCTACGCTAGGAAAACACAACCCCAGAAACATAGAAATCATCATCTTGCAGACCAAAAAGAAGCTTCACGATAAAAATCACTAAAAAATTACCAAATTACCAAAATACCCCTAACCTCAAAACAACCTTAGAGCCTACGTTACGCTTAGGAAAACTCTCTCGAACACATAAAATAATAAATCGAAATCAAATAAATCATTTCACCAATTTTAACAGAATTTGACAAAATTACGAAAATGCCCCTCATAAAGTTCACAATCATTTCACACAAAAATTTCATAAATGACACAAACCAACATTCTCATTGAATTCCTTACGAAAAACCGATTCTAAAACATCCTAGAACATTAAAAACTGACTTGAAACGTGAAAAGTTCTCTACGGGGGCAAAACGGTAATTTCACAATTTTCATGATAAAAAATTCCGAAATTAATAAAAAAACATTAAATTATTAAATTTAAACATTAATGAAATTAATTTAAAATTTTGAACCTAAAAAATCGATTAATCGGACTCTCAAGCAAAATTGTTGAGGGTTCGTGGGATATTTCTTTAAGGACCCCTCCATTTGGGGGTCCAAAGAATTAAAGATATTTTAGAGGGGGGTTCTCCAAAAATTAAAAGTAAATCAAGCAAGACTAAGGTCATTGTATTAAAGTCAATCAAGTGAGACTGAAGTCAAAATTAAAGTCAATTAAGCAAGACTAAAGTCAAGATATTAAAAGTCAATCAATTGAGACTAAAGTCAAAACATTAAAAGTCAATCAAATAAGACCAAAAGTCATAATAGAATTATAATTGATTAATAACTCTATCTAATAGAGTTCTAACTTAAAAATAATTCTACCTAAAACAATTCTAATTAAAACATAATTCTACCTAAAACAAGTCAAACTAAAACACAACTCTAATTAAAAGATCTCTAATTAAACACTAACTCAATCCAAATCAACCCCTAAAAACATCTATAAATAGAGGTGCTCACACCCTATTTTCGTATCAAATTATAAACCCTAAGAGAAGTAGGTCTAGAAGCTCCCCTAGCCCCCCATAAACCCTAGTTTTGGAGTCCCAACTCCTTAACTAACATCCCTCCTTCAATTTTAGTATAGAAAACACCCAAAAGCCTTCTAAAAACACCCTCAAATCCACAACGAAATTGAAGAGTTCAGATTCAAAAACAAGGAGATACCTTGCCTCGGAGATCCGAAGTCAAATCCGGAAGCAGAACGAAGTAAGGGAGCACGGTACAAGGAGTTCTTTTTGTCAGATCTGAGGGAACCAAGTCCTTGCCATCGGAAAGGTAAACCTTTTATTTTTATTTATTTTCTTATCTAGGTTTTAGCAATGTAATTTACTTGGGAATTTAGTAGAGACCGACTTTGGCCGGGCGGGGTTGGTGCCTAACACCTTCCAACCCCGTAACTTGATCCCCGAATTCAGTCTTTTTAGTTTTAGATTAGTTTTTATCCGTTTAGAGTCATTGATCGGTTCCTAGACCGTAATAACTAGGTGGCGACTCCCAAACCTCAAGGGTCAAAAGCGGATCCGCGCACCCCGCGGATCGAGGGCGCTTTCACCAGTCATCCACTAAGAACATCTCAAACCAATATAACGGGCAAGACGAGAATCTAACCATTTGCTCCAAGCCTTAATTGAGTTGTGACACACTAACAGGTTTCTTCTATAAAAATATTCTGGCCCATACTTGAAGGTTGAAAGAACATCCACAATTTTGAGATGGTCACAAAACCACATATAAAATAGGTGGAGGCTTCCTTTGAATCTTTTTCCCTCATCATTTTTCATTGCATCTAAACCCGAGAAGGTTTCAACTAGAATGAGAGGTACATGGTTGGTTTTTTCTGAGAGTTGGGAGGCTATGTCTATGAAGGACTCAGGGACAGTCTGACCATCACTTTTGGAGATTAGTATATATTGGGCTAGGATTTCAAAGCACAATCGATAGTCTCTAGTGGCTCGTCAAGCTTCTGATTTTATATTGATAGGATGACTACAAGAGTGGTATGGGCCCAATAAAGGTACCAAATCCAATTTCTCGTTATTGAGTAGAGCCTTGGCT
Organism: Akebia trifoliata; assembly: GCF_017979445.1. Taxonomy (NCBI): domain Eukaryota; kingdom Viridiplantae; phylum Streptophyta; class Magnoliopsida; order Ranunculales; family Lardizabalaceae; genus Akebia; species Akebia trifoliata. The sequence goes on from NC_141376.1 coordinate 20,364,732, forward strand.
TCTTCTTTTGAGATGTCTAGTCCTGTGGCGAATTTACCAGTATATCCTGTCTCCAATGAGGGCCTGACTAGAGGTCCTAAAGTAGATATCCCCATGATGCCACAAAATTCTTCATGAGTAGGACACAAGTGCATATGCCCAATATGGAAGATATGGAAATAAGGGTTCCAATGTTTTGCCATAACGCGTAAGAGGTTCCAATCTATCTCAAACTCGTGGAAATACAAGGCACATCTCAACATGAATTTCCAAAGTTGATTTTCTCTACCGGGTGCATCCCCATGATGGTTGTTTTGACCAATTGGTCGATTAGGTTATTGTCTGTGGCTAGCATCCTGATTTGACACAAAATGGTATTTTAGTATTTTCAAGATCTATGTAAAATATATTTTTGTAAGTCATTTTTCCATGAAAGAATAAATCTTTTGTAAATCATTTTTCATTTCATTTCTTTTGGAAAATATTTTTTTTAAATCATTTTTCTTTTTTTCAAAATGGGTTGGGACCCGAATTAGAAAAAAGTTTGAATACCACTTTAATTTGAATGATCTGACCCATCGTGATTGTTGGATTGAGATGGACTGGGTCATTATGAATTATATTGCTAATGGATTCTTTATTCGGTTAATGCATCTAGTGCTATGATAGCCTTTAGATTAAATAAAAAGTTTGGTCATCTTGAGGACAAAACCGTAACTTCCTGATATTAACATTTGTAAAGTCTATCTTTAAAAAATAACCTGAGAACACCCATAATAAGTTCGGGTCATGACCTATAGAGAGGTTTTTAAACTCTAGGTTTACTACGTATAATGCAATTTATCTAGCCACCCTTGCCCAAGTGCACCTATACACCTCTCGAGTGTTCTCAATCAGACGGTACGTGGTGACTTGGTTTGATATACCGTATATGTGATAATCTTAAGACTCCAACTCAAATCTCTAAAGTTAAAAAACAGTCAATTTAATCCCTAGTTAAGAGGTGGTGCACAATGTTGAGTAAATACACTCTTAAGTCACCTCTCTTCTAGAATAGACGTAGTCTATCCCTTTGTATCGTAGTACATCAAGACAGGATCTCGCTTAGGCACTGATTTTAACCAAGAAGTACAATTGATGAACTTAGATTAACTTTGATATACTGTATATGTACGAGAGTCTAGGGTTGGTGATCGGGACATCTGACTTTGCGGCTTACAATAGGACAAAAGCTCAGGTCACTCCAACCTGAGTGTATCGATATACCTTTCAGTGTCACTTGATCAAATGATACTGATGCCCCAGTTTTATATACCATAAAAGTATGTGACTAGAATTGTGATTTTCATGCATGACGTCGCATTTCACGAAGAGATTGGGCCATACACTAGTGCCACGTTGGCTATAAGGGACATGCAAGTGTGCAAAACGATAAACGTCCTAGTGGTATGTGCAAAACTGGGTGTGCCCGGGGCCTTTTTCAGATAAATGGACTCTTGAGCTAGATCACATTACACAAGTATGGATTTCACATATTGATCAAGAAATACAATCAACATCCATAACATTCAGTTCGAGATCAAACCATGCACATCATAGAGATATATTAATTAGATCATGGCATATTAGATAGGCAATCTAGATATTCAATCAGATCCAACATTGAAACAGACATAGAATGAACTGAAATAATTTTTTATTTTACTTTTATGATCCAATCAAAGATCACTTTTGGTGACCCTAAATAAATCAAGATTCTCAAAGAATATTGAATTGAGGATACAACATTGAATTAATGATAGAATGATGTTTGTGGAAATGAAGATTTTTTTTAAAAACAAATTAACCCTCTTTTTTTAAAAGAAAAAAAAAATTTTATAAAAGAAATTGATTTTTTTTTTATTTTTGGGAAAAAAACAAGATAACCCTTTTTTCTCTTAAAAAAAACTGAAAACAAAATCCTAAAAAAAATCGTGCAACCAAAGTGAGTCGTATTGCTATACCACTTTTTACTAATGCCATACTAATTCTTATGTAAGTCATTAGCCCATAATTGAGGTGACTTTATTAAAAGTTGATGTGCCAATTGTAACTCTCGATCAACAGAGGAAGTCGTTTTTTTTCTTTAACAAGGAGACCACAAAGAGGCCCGTCCTATATGTTTTCTTTTTTTGTGAGATATCCAACCACCAAAAACATGTATTCGAAACTTCATAGACTATATTGTAGCAAACTCAGTCCAAGAGAACAAACAACAGAATCGATGTTTTTCCATTCCTTCATGTACAAGTTCTGTTGGTGAAGAAAAAAAAAAAAAAAACTAAAACAGACTCCCAAATAAAACCCTTTTATAAAAAAAAAAAACTCAACTTCATATCTTCTTAATTGTCGTCCTCGACATCCTTGTAATCTGGTGAGAAGGAAAACTCGAAAACAAACAAAAAAGGGAAATTTTTTTTTTGACAATTCAAATCAATGAATCAAGGCAAAAGAGGGGCAGTCGCGGCATCAAAATCGTCAACAAAAAACTTGTCATCTTTGCCATTGTAATTTACAGATCCAACAGTGAGATCAAATTGATCTTGGAGCTATTTCTACAACAGCCCCCTACCTTGGCTCTCTTCTTCGTTTTAAATCTAGATGGTGATGGAGTTCCCTTGATCTCCTCCATCTCCAAAGAGAAATCGACATTAAGCTTTTCTTTAAGAATTTTGGGTTTCAAATAAGCTCAAAATAAAAATCTTCAATGGAAGATTCGAACGATTTTTAGAAAGAAACCAACAGAGATTTGGTTTTGAAAAAAACAAATTTCGGCTCTTCAAGCGAGATCCACCATTTCACTTCGAATCAAAGTCTTCTACCGATCTGAACCAACAATTCTAAAACTTTCTTCGACAGACGAAAGAGACATCGATTTTCATCAAAACCGTTCAAGATCGAATAAGTTTCAGGAGGAATCAATGATTCCAAACTTTGAGTCTCTACCTCAAAAGAAATCAGAAATTTTCTTCAAGTATTAGTGATCTTAAACCAATTGGATTGAAATGTTTAAACCGATTGATTTGAGAGATTAAATCGATCGGTCTCTGTTGAAGATAATGGAACTGGGTAAAAGAAGATTAAAACAATAAGGGTTCGAGAATTAAAAATAGACTTTTACTAAGGACACACCACCCCTAAAATCAATTTAAAACGATAAGCATTTGTTGTTGCTAATGGCACCCCAAAAATTTCCCTTTTTTTATAATATTTTTTGCTTGCTGTCACCATCAGATTCAATATACACCTAAATTTTTTTTTTTTTTTCTTAATACTGTTAAAAGATAGATCGCCACCACTAAAATTTTTTTTAAAGAAAAATACAGTCGAGGGATAGATTGCGCACACGTAAATTTTTTTTTCTTTTTATATATATACTATTAAAGGACAAAACCCAAAAAAAAAATGAACTTCATGATTCAACAACCATCACTCTATCCTTGATAAAATTGACTTCTTGAAATCTCGAATTATTTAGGATCATTCTGAATGACCCTTGATTGAACCATAAAATAAAATATACCAAAACAAAATATTCAAAATCCAAACAAGTGATCAATAATTGAGCTAACAAGAATGATAAAAACAAAAAATAAACAAATAAACAACAATAAAAAATAAATAAATAAAAACTAGGTCCCTCTGGCAATGCTCCCATACTTGAGGCTTTTAAAGTCTGATCCTCAATAATTCCCAAAGGAGTCGCCACTGAAAGCGTCTTCGATCTGCGGGGTGTGCGTATCCGCTTTTGATTTTTGAGGTTTGGGAGTCGCCATCTAATTATTATGGTCTAGGTACCAAACATTAACTCTAAATAAATAAAAATAACTAATCTACGAATAAAAAGAAATTATGATTCGGGGATCTACGAATAAAAACACTTGTACTAGTCTATTCATTCAATCTACTCAAACATCCCTAAATCACTTTTAGGCAGAAGTTAGTGATTTCACGCAAAAAAGTACCATAAAGTGATCTTAGTGAGATACTAAGTCCTTGAATTCAAGAACTCGTAACTTCTATAAAACGGTCATCTTTAGGTAGACTACTATTTTATTTCCATCACGTTCCTTGAATGATCACTAAAAAATGTCTTCCTAAACCCCTATAGGCAAAACTTGTACCCTAATATATTTACATTTGCTTTCTAATTGTTCTTATTTTGAATGTGGGTGCATACATTTGTAATAATAGAAACAACTAAAATTTCAGCATAAAAGAAAACAATTATAGATATATTCTCCAAAATGATACAACTTGATCTGATTTACTATTATATATTGTTGTCAATAAATTATTTTAACAATTTCATTGAATATATCTCAAAAAAATATTCAGAATAAACTCTTGTTTTGTCCAAATTGGAGTTAAAATGATGTAGTTATGATTTTTCGAAGTTTTTTTTTTTTTTTTAATAAAAAAAATCAGTTTTTCGATGGGCTGGTTCATGTTTGAACCAAGTGAACCGGTTCGATTCGAACCAGGTCAGATGTTGACCCAAACGGGTTAGATTTCTGAATCAGGTATGACCCAACAAAACATGGATCGTTAATTTTAAAATGGTTGTTATTATTTGAATCAGGTTTGGACCAGCAAGAACTGAGAAACGTGCTTGGCCCAAAATCAAATAATGAATCGGGTTATTTGGATTACAGTCGTTTTCTTCCTCAAGAAGACAGACGACATTGAAACCCTAGCTGCCGTCATACAAAACGCAGCTATGACTTCGTTGACCGGCAGGTCTGTTCAACGACATTGGGTGACACCTATGGTAATCTTAGATTAAAACCTCAACGACTGAAACGGTAAATTTTGAAGTCGTGTTTCGATTTTTTACAAATTTGAAATTTTATTCAATTTCAAAGTCTTACAAGTCACAAAAAAATAAAAGAAAAAGAAAAAAGAAAACATCATCGATTTTTTTCTTTTTTAGCAACTTGTGAGACTTTGAAATAGAAGAAAATTCCAGATTTGTAAAAAATTGAAACAAGACTTCAAACAACAAATATTTAATCAAGGGTTTTGAACAAAGAACGAATCAATTCCATGCTCTTATACCAATTGTTGGGAAAATACTACAAACATAATATTCATGGATATAGGATTTGTTCTTGAACAAAATATAATAATCGGATTGAAAAGCAATAAACATTAAAATACCTGAATTCGCTTTTTCGATAATTCGCACAGAACACTTTGATCTTGATCTGCGAAGAATAGGCGTACTACCCCAATTCTACCTACACTTTTAATGATGGGAACCTTTATCTCAATAATATAATAATCTGTGTGTGTAGAAATGGGGGAACGAACGACTACCTATTTATAAAAGAGGATACTAGGTTTTCTACCCATCGTAGAATTCTAGTATTAGGTGAATATCACTTAAAATTTAATAGGATGTTCACTAACCTATCATATTTGATGTTGGTAACCAATGTCGGACTAAAAACATAATTTCTAATTTTACCCTTTATGTTTTGAACAAATTACAATCCAGTATTTATATAAAATTTGTATATGTGAAAGGGTCACAAAATAATTTTAATAATGAAAAGAAAAATAATATTCCAACAGTACTATCTCTTTCTCTCCCCTTTTCCCCCAATCCTAACCCATGCTTTGCCCCCTATTTTCTTCTTCTTCTCTCTTTGCCCCCCTTCTCTCCGCTTATTCTACCCCATCCTTGCTCTTCCCCTTCCTAGGATATCTTTTAGATCTTACAATAATGGAAGAATTAATGATTTTTATTTTTAATTTTTATTATTTGTCAAATACAAAAATTAATTTAATTCTCACCGTGAACTTTCTAGAGTTGAACTTTCAATAGCTCCACTCTCACATGGAACTTTCGGTAATGAAAGACACTTATTTTTAATGTTACAGTTTCTAAATCCATAAGGATTATTTTTAGTTTTTGTCCCTTCTAAAATTCTTTAAAGAAAAAGTATATATATTTTTTAAATGGTGTGTAGTTATTAATATGTTGGAGTGGTAATATAATGGCCCTTAATTTACTATGTACTCAATTTCGTTGGGATTTATTCTTACTTTTGTCGTGAAACCAAAACTGTCTTACTGACACTCGCACGTAATCAACGTATAAAACCGAGTGTTAATACCGAATCCCGCGTTTTGCTCTGCTGTAAATGTGCAAATCTTACACTCCCTGTAAAAAAACCCTAGAAATCTGGTTGGACAGTATTGGCCATCTCTGTTTCTGCTGACCTCATTTTTTTTCTTTCCCTCTCACTTTCTCTCTTTCCACTGTCCTTAATACAGCTGTTCTCTCGATGGCAGTTAGATTAAATGCAGATGATTCCTAGTTTACGTTCGCATTATCTTACAAGTTGAGCTGAGCTGAGCTGAGCTCAACAATGGCGGAAAGAAACCTCTCTTTCTCCATTTCCATGATTCCTCTGTTATTTCTCTTATTCTGTTTCTCCTCATTTTCTTTAGCAAATAATGTTACTTACGATCGTCGCTCTTTGATTATCGATGGCCAACGCAAGCTTCTCCTCTCTGCTTCCATTCATTACCCTCGTAGCGTTCCTGGAGTAAGTTCTCGAGATTGAAATTATATTTAAAATTTCAATCAATAATAATTTTTTTTTTATTCGATTTGAATTTTGTTTTAAATAATACATTTGAATGAAATGGAGTAGATGTGGCCTGGATTGGTTAAAACTGCAAAGGAAGGTGGGATCAATGTGATCGAAACCTATGTTTTCTGGAACGGACACGAGCTTTCCCCTGGCAATGTGAGTTTTGTTGAATAAATGAATTATAATTTCTTATAAAAGGAATTTTGATTTACTAATATTAATATTATTTTCTGGCAATGTGAGTCTTGATGAGTAAATTTGAAGTAATATCTAACAGAAGAATTTTGAATTTGATTTAATAATAATGTTGGAATTTTGTTAGTATTATTTTGGGGGTCGATACAATCTGGTCAAGTTTGTGAAGATTGTTCAGCGAGCAGGGTTGTATTTGATCTTGCGTATTGGTCCATTTGTTGCTGCAGAATGGAATTTTGGGTATGTTTTCGATTATTCTTACTAGAATCTTTTATTTATTTTTATATCTGTTTATAGTTTTGGAATTTTAATGAGTTATTGTGTCTAACAGTGGAGTACCTGTTTGGTTACATTATGTGCCCGGTACTGTCTTTCGAACTGATAATGAATCTTTCAAGGTAAGGCAATTTATTTTCTTTAGTTCTTCACACTCACTCTCACTTAGAGGAAAAGAAAATCCACAAAGAAACTTGAACTTCTTGTTCTTCCTAATTTTGGTGGGTTTTTGTTTTTGGTATTCAGAGGCACATGCAGAACTTCACGACGTTGATAGTGAACATGATGAAGCGTGAGAAGTATTTTGCATCACAGGGAGGCCCTATAATCTTGTCTCAGGAAAGTATAATTCTTAACTTACAAATGGTTCTTGTAGTATATTGTTTAGGTATCTCTCTAGACCAGTTAATATGTTTTTATGATACACATTTATGGATCTCAAGAATTAACATGGAACTGCCCTTCTGAGAGAAAATTCTAGTTTTACTGAGCAATTATGAGTTCACAGATAACAAAAGTCAAGAAGATGGGTAGGTTCTTGCTAATCGAAATTCTGGAGGGTTTTCCTGTTTCAGAGGTTTTCTCATATTTATTTTATCTGAATCTGACATTTTAGTGACTTGATGTTTTGCATGATAAGCAACTATCTGGTTGTTGAGATCTTAACTACAAAAGCATACTATGCTTTATTCTTCTTTTCATTCGTTCCTTCGATTGTGCATTCCTAACTATTCTACAAAAGCATTTAATTTTGGATTTGCACCTGTTATTCCCATTTATGATTTGTCTAAATTGAATGGGTAATGTCAGGTGAGTAAATGTTTTCTGGACTTTGTGGGGAATGAGGACTTTGGGTGTTATGCTTGATCATAAGGGTTTCACAAACCTTCCCTTTTTTCCTATACTATTTTCTGAGAGAATGTAAACTTTTTTTTTTTCCATATTCTAATTGGTCTTGAACCACCCATACTTCCGTACTTAAGTTTTGCAATGCTTGAAAAATAAGTAGTGCAATGGTTGGTTTTGTTTTCTTTTCCATTGACTATGTATTTTTCTTGTAGAGGAAACATATGAACCATAGTAACGAAGTTTGGATTCAGTAAATATTCGGTGGGGGTTCATTTCAGTTAATTCAGATAAATTCGGTGAAGTTTCATAAAACATCGGCAAAATCTTGGAGATTATACAAAATATGGTTTTGAATTTGTTACAAAAACCCATCGTCTTTAACCTCTCTAAAAATCCTAGTCGTCTTGATGTTTGAATGTTTAAAAAATTTAAATTTTGAAGGTGAAGTTTTAAAATGTTAATATGTTCCACAATTAATAGAGGGATCTTCAATTAATTCGTCAATTCGCCGATTTAATCGGCTAATCCCTAATTCGGAGAATTTTGTGACTATGATATGAACTACTTGAATAAACTATAATGGTTTTAGGGCAATCAGTTTTATTTTCTTCCTTTTTATACTTTTGAGTCAAATTTATCGTTTCTTTGGTGATGTGGGTTGAACGGGGGTAATATATAATGTACCCAAATCAGGTCATTGATGCAGACTTATACCCAGTTAGTCTGTAGTGACAATCATAACTTTGTTGTGACTAGAGGCACTAGTAAATAGAAAACTTGTCATGATTGATTGGTTAAGCATGCATTATTGCCACAAATGTAGAAGCTTAGAAATGTGAAAATTCCTCGATTAATAATAGCTAAACCAAAATTTTGTTACCCATTAAACAATTTTTAGGTGTAGTTATAAGGCCACGCCATTTAACTTTGTTTTATGTTTTTCCTCATGTATAGAGGTCAACGGCTTTGATGGGAGTCACTTTGATTCCTCCCAATTGTTCTCTGTGTTTCTCTCTTCTTCTCTTGTTTCTCCCAAAATTCCCTGTTCATACCCTCATCAATCACTCAAGGAACTTGATTCTTCCATTGAACCCTATCTTGGGATCTCTATTACATATGGTGGGTCATCATATGATGGTGATTCATGAATATGTGTTCTATTGAATTTCTTATGACACCTTGAAAATTATAATTACAAAAAAATGTTTTCAAAAATATGTCATCGAAAATTGTACTAGAATTTTTAATCACATAACGATATCAAGGTGTTAATTTATATATATTCACTTCCCCAACTTTATATAAAATTACAAATATTGATTTCATGTAGTCTGTACTGCAGTTTTTATAGTGAATCGTGACCATGACCTTGACCATGACCATGACCATGTACACTCAACTGAGGCATCGGTTGTTGGGATAGAGTACTAGAGAAACAGATCAACTATAATAATATCGGAATCCACAATAATGGAAAATAGCAACCATTATAGAGATATGGGGAAAAAAGATGAGCAACCACACAAAAACAAAGTAATGTTGTTTGCTGCTAGAGTTTGTTATGGGAGTCGGAGATAGGGCACTTCATCATATGATTGAACAAGTAAAACCAGGAGACCAATTTCCATGACCCTCAAAACCCTTCACTAAACTCTTACAAGAAGCTTTGAACCCCAGTGAACCCTCAACTGAAACCTTAGAACTAACCCCAAACCGTTGGAGAACACTCCCAAAACCCATACCCCACGATTAACCACTTGAACTTGTATTGGAGATGCTTTGATCGAAGCTAAACCTTTAAACATATAGGAACCCAAGCCTCAAGTCCTAGTACGAGTGAAAGTGAGTTATATTTTCTTGATAGGGAAAAAACTTGTGGTTTGGATGTTCAACAACAGACTGATCCAAAAAACCATACTTAGCCAGTCCTTTCTCTCTCTCTCTCATAGAGATTATGTCCCAATAGACCTTCAGGTCTCCAAATCGAGCTACCAGACAAGAATCTCACCTTGGTTTGAATTTTGGAGAGGACACATCAGAACCAATCATCCACAAATGAGTTCTGTGGGGGTAAATTCTGGGATGTTGTCAATTCCTCGAGATTTTCCCTACCAATCAATACTTCTTTCTTTGATGCATGCACGATCCAGAGGGCATTTAAGCCCATGATTGGAAAACTTTTATATCCCGACTATAGATTAGATTTCGAGCACGACCTAAGATGGTCTACTTTGATATAAAGTACGACCTGAGTTGCATATATCTGCTTTCTCTGTCTATATATATTCAGAGGGACGTTGTGTCTGTTTGGATTTTGAAGCTGGTTACTGAATGAAATCTGTAGCTTATCATGTCAACATTCGTGGATAATACAAGGAAAAAAGAAGAGAGAGAAACAATACATTAAATTTATGTCCGCGAAATCTGGAGTCATTCCACTATTCACAAACTTTTACACGATTTTTTATTTATTATCCATGGGTTTCCCTCCTCAATTTCCCCGAGGTGAGATTTTTGATTAGTAGTGGCCGTAAGAGATAACATAGAATTCATCATTTTATGCTATGTAACTGCATTGGTTTTGACTCTATATGTGTTTTCATTTGCATCTTTTCAGCTATCCTTCCTCGTTGCTTCAAATAAGCTGGCCAAAACTTTTTCTCTTATCCTTCTATTTTTACATCTCAAGTTCAAAGCAGTTGAGTTTGCACTCCGCACTTGATTGCAGATAGAAAATGAATATGGAGACATTGAAAAGATCTATGGAGATGGGGGCAAGCCATATGCGATGTGGGCTGCAAGAATGGCTCTTTCTCAGGATATTGGTGTACCTTGGATAATGTGCCAGCAGTATGATGCTCCTGACCCTGTGGTAAGGATTGTGTCGCTTTAACACCATTTTTTTATATAGCAATAAATTTTTTCTATGAGTTGAAAATTGTTGAATTATTATCCTTGTAGGCTACGATATACATGCATTAGTATAATGGTAGAAACATTAGCGAGTTTTTTTATACTCAAGTCCAACCTTGGGTTGTGCCAAATCTTCAATTGGTATCTGATCAAGGTAGTCTTCTTAGTTTAAGTATGCTAAATATTTCGGCAAAACCTCGAAGTATCTGACAACAAATTTTTTTTTGATAAGTTAAAATTTTATTGATAAAAAAGGGGACGAGATGGCCCCAAGATACAACTTATCAAAAAGTGCGAGGAAGACCACTTAGGCCACCTCTAAATTACATACTAGGTCCCATCTAACAACAAAATCTTCGAAGAAAAGACCCTTGAATTCTTTGAATGTCCTTCCCTTAAAAAAAACAAAAAACCCAATATTGACAAAATAAGATTGTTCAACTAACACCTTGCCCTTGAAAGTATGTCTATTCCTTTATTTCCAAAGACCCCAAAAGATTACTCCCTGATAGAATGCTCCATAGAATCCTTTTTGAGGCTCTAAATGCGCTACCCCATGAGAACCAAGACTCTAAAAGAGCCTTAATAGAAGTAGGAAAGCAACCCACAACTCCGAATAACCCAAGAAAATGAGACCAAACTTGATGGGCAATGACACAATGAAGAAGCAAGTGATTCGTAGACTCCCCAGCTCTTAAACACATCAAGCAATAGTTTGGAGTTTGGAAAGTTCGTTTGATCAATTGATACATTGTAGTAATTCTACCCAACGCCACTTGCCACATAAAAATTGAGACTTTAGAGGGCACTTTTGCTCACCAAACTAAATATGCGGAGAAAGTAAAGTTCAAAACTAGACAAGTTGAAGCATACATAGAAGTCACTGAAAAAACCTCATCTTGAGTACTGATCCAAAGCCTTCGATCCTCACTATTTGCATATATATTGATTTTCTCTATCATCTCCAAGAGTTGGGTTGGGAAACAAAAGAAGCGAAATGGGCATACGGTTGTGGTTTGGAAAAGTATTTTACGTTGTTTACCTTCTTTTCGCAAGAAGGTAAAGTTTATGGTGGGGAAGGGTAATAAGGTTTGCTTTTGGGAAGATAAATAGTGTGGAGACACTCCGCTGAAAGAAATCTTTCCGGATCTTTTTGCGGTGTCATTTAAAAAGCGGATGATGATTCGTTCCTAGTAAGTAACAATTTGGAAAGAGCATGAGATTTTGGTTTTAGAAGAGACTTCAATGATTGGGAATTGAGCAATGTGGAACGTCTTTTGGAGACAATTGATGCGGACATTTCATATCATAAGAAAGATGATTGTAGGTTATGGGAAGGTACAAGGGAAGGGGGCTTTACTGTGCCCTCAATGTATATGGCTTCTTTATAGACTTCGACTTCCCTTTTCCCCGCCTCCATGATTTGGGGTACAAAGGTTCCTTAAAAAATTTCAATCTTTACGTGGCAAACATCCTTAGGTAGGTTAACCACCATGGATCAACCTATCAAAAGAGGTTTTCAACCGCCAAATTGTTGTGCCTTGTGTATAAGAAATCCAGAGACAATAGACCACCTATTGATGCGTTGTGGAATGGTGAATCGGGTGTGGGTTCATTACCTTGGCCTTTTTTGGTATGGAAGGTTGTTTACCTCGTACAATCCGAGAGCTATTTGTTTTGTGGTTGTTTTGGGGTTTTTCTTTTCGTCATTTAAAGCAAATCTTGTGGAGTCTTGTGCCGTTTGCCATTTGTTGTGGTATATGGAACGAAAGGGATATTCAGACTTTCGAAGAGCTCAATTTTAATGTGTTAGGGCTTTTATTTTTTTGGGGAAAGGGATTTAAAGAGTTTTTGAAGATTTTGTTGTTCGTTGGGATCTCATTTGTAATTTGGGAGATTAGTGGTATCTATTTTATTTTCTCTTGTTTTTTTATAAGCTTTGTACTTTCGGGACTTCTGATCCTCTTTCTAATGAAATTTTCACTAATAAAAAAAAAAAAAAATAGAAATCTCTAAGAGTCTCTCCACACTTGTGAGCTCTTAATCGTTAAAATTCTTTCTAAAACCCAAGGCCTGTGATCTTGATGCACTATCCCTCACCAAGAAATCTTTGATCAGCCTCCCCATCTTAGTTGAGATTACAAAAAGATCCGGGAAAAGCTCCATTAGAGGCAACTCCCCACACCACAAGTCTTCCCAGAATTGAATTCTGTTTCCTTTTTCCACTTTGAATCGCATTTTCTTACGAAAAGGAGTGCACTTAAGAATGCCTTTCCATACACCACAACTTATAGACCCTCTCCCCTCCTTACTTTCCCACCCAAACTCTTTCACACTAGATTTATGAGATACAACATCTCTCTAAAGAACATCATCCTCCTCCCCGAACTTCCACAACCATTTTGCCAATAGACCCACATTCATCGATGCAAAGTTTCTAATCCCTAGGCCCATTTTGTTCTTAGAAAAGAAAATCCTCTTCCAGCTCACCATATGGTATTTTCTACCATTCTCTTTATCATGCCAAAAGAAATTCTTATAAATCCTGTCCAACTTCAATTCCACACTTTGAGGCAGTAAATTGGAATACTCGCAAGTGTGTCTTAATTAAAGTTAACTTCCTCCCCTTGGATAGATACTTTAGCTTTCCATGTGCTCAACCTCTTCACTATTCTTTCAAGAAACTGATCCCAAATTTCCTTGTTAGTATAGGATGCACCAAGAGGAAGCCCCATATAAGTTTTGGGCAAGGTTCCCACTCCAAAACCAATAGATGCCACTAGCAACTCAGCCCCAATGGATATATTCACTTCAGATTTTTTGCTATTCTTCAGATTAATCGGAATTCCAGACACCGCTTCAAAACAACCAAGACTCCCACTAAGAAATCTCAACTGCATGGTCGAATGGTCAAGAAAGATAAGAGTATTATCTCCAAAATGGAGATGAGAATGAGATACAATACGCCCCTGGCTCCCCACTCTGAAATCAGACAAATTCCCCTAGCTCGACCGCTTTTGAGACCATTCTACTAAGGGCTTCCATAATCAGCAAAAAGAAGTAACGAGACAGTGGATCTCCTTGCCTCAATCCCCTTGAGCTTTAAAAAAAATCTTCAGGAGCCCCATTAATCAAGATGGAAAACGAATGCAAGGACACGCACTTCATCATCCAACTGATCCACTTCGCCCCAAAACCCCTCCTCATAACATATTCAAGAAAAGACCAACTTACATGGTTGTAAGCCTTCTCCAATTCCATGCCTTACAATAGAAAAATGCCAACTAAAAGATTCCACTTCACAATTTCTTGCTATATATTTGAAGTCATTGATCCCATAAATTTGTTGCAAAAGGTTATGTAGTTCCAATTGCATGGTTTACATGTTAATTTTTGTAAGCGGCGCAAAATTTTTGTTTTTGATGTAATAGATTGTTTTATGAAGAGAATGAGCAAAGGAATAAAAACAATTTGAAGAAGTTTCTGATTTTCTGTTTTTCTTGCTTGAATGTTGGGTCATTCAACTTGGTGATAACATGGAAATCATTAATGTAATTTCAAGGTAAACAAAAAGTAATTCCAAGGTAAATTTACCATCTTCTTCTCCCTTAACTATTTCTTGTTTTCTTTTTTCTTTAGTTTTATGTTTTTGAATCCACCAAAAACCCATCAACAACACTCAAGAACCCATTAAAAACCATCAAGAAACCCATCAAATCCTCCTTTTACCATAAACACCCTATACCAGTTATCTTTCTCCATATTTATTCTATACCTGTTACCTAATCTTAGTTGATAATCCTAAACCCAATTAATTTAGCCCTATTGCAAAACTTTTTAATTACCATTTAAAATATATTGAAACCTTTCACAATAGCCAACAAAATCTTTTGGGCTTGAAACCATTTCTATAATTTTTCTTTCTTCTTCATCATCATCTAAGTAGCCTTTCCCAGACACTTCCTAAGGTGGAAAAGACTTAGAATTGATAAAACCTAGATTGTCCTGCATCAATGTACCATAGCCGACCTTGATCTTTTGAAATAAGGCTTCGAAGATGATGACAATGAGTTCTTTTACTTCTTTATATGTTCCTTCCACATATTCTCACAAAGAGTTGAGGCTTAAGCATTGACTGAGCCTTCCACCTAAAGCTTTAACTGCTTGAGGCATAATCCTAATTGAAGTCTATCCTTGAGTCCAAAACCTCATGTCTTACAAAGTTGAGGTCTCAAGCCATACACCTAAAGCCTTGATTGGTTAGGGTGTAACCCTCCTAAAAACTAATCTAGGCTTGAGCTTTGAGGCCAAAACCTTGCCTCATATTGAAGCAAGATTTTTGAAACAATGATTGTTATCATCAAAGATGCAAAAAATTGTTGGTGGCCTATTGATTATTGAGCATTCTAGAGATATCTGACAGAGTGAAAGTCAGGTACTTAAGCGTGTGTTCCTTCAGCGTTTGGTGATTATTACATAGAGATTTGATGTTCAGTACATCTAGAGCAATTGGGTTTGCTTTCTGATCTACAAACATGATATAAAGTTGATGCAGGACCGACTATGAAATTGGTTAATCTGATTTATTTAGCAACAAATCAGCCAACAACAAGTTTCTCACCAATAATAAAGAAAGGGAAAATAGAGAGAAAAACTTTAAAATCACTCTGAGGTTCCTAGAAATCACTTCTAGGGTTTGGGAATCACTCACCAAGGTTGTTTGAGCAGCAACAAATTAGATTTTATTTTTAGCCTTTAAAAAGAGAACAAAAGAGATTATTTGTAAGGTCGAATGAACTTGAACGAGTTGTTCGACTTGGTAAGTTGCTTGATCGAGTAGGGAGATTGGATATCGGATTTTAGAAGAGAGGTGAACTTATAGCAAAGACGTCCATACTTAAGGGGCAAACTTACAGATTTGCCCTTGATTTCTAAAATGAACAAAAACGATAAAAAGACCCATAACTCCCTAACAACTTAACCAAACGCCTTGAAATTTTAAAGGAACATAAAATAAGACTTAAAAAATATAAAATAGTTGTTGTACCCTCACAACTAAAATATAAAAAAACAAAAATACCTTGACTGCTATAAATAAGAAAAAAACTCATAAAAACTCAGTAAACATCACACTACCCATCTTCATGCCATATCAAGCATGGCTTATTAGTTTTCTTCCTCTTATAATAGGTCTTCCAAGGTTCTTTAGGATTCCCATCATCTCTCCCTGACTTAAAAGAATTCAACCTCATTGAGTTAAAGGCATGATATTCTTCATACTTATCCGAGTTAAGTTGTTGAAATTCTTTAGTTGTAATCCAAGTACATTCTGACAACAAACGACATTTCCACTTTTGATAGCTACCACTTGCAGTAGAAATCACTTTCTCATCCAAAATATCTTTTATAACATCAGAAGTTGTAGGAGTAGGAGGCAAATTAGGAGCGGACACTGAAGTACTATTATGGCGACTATGGTAAACAATGAGATCCTCTACATTAAAGATAGGGTTGATACTCATGTCTTCTGGAAGCTCTAGAACATAAGCATTAAAGCTAATGTTATGAATTTTGAAAGGGCCAACGCTCTTAGAATGAAGTTTTTTATAGGTTCTCTTGGAAAATCTTTCAGGCCTAATATGCACCATAACCATATCACTCTCCTGAAAGTCAACCAAACGGCGATGCAAATTTGCCTTAGCCTTGTAGGCATCGTTGCTAAGGGTGATTCTCTTATGAACACCATCATGTTTTTCATGTATGTGCCTAGCAAACCCCTCTACCTCAATGTTGACTCGTGTATGTGATGGTAATGGAATGAGGTCGATAAGTCATCTAAGTTGCATGCCTGTAACCAATTCAAATGGACTTTTACCTATAGATTTTTTGTCTGAACTGTTATAAGAAAATTTAGTGATAGGTAAGATTAAATCCCACCTAGAAACATGATCACCCAAGCTCCTGTTAAGCACCTTCGTTTCGCCATCTGTTTGAGGATGTAATGAAGAGAAGAGTATTTCAGTTTGGTAATTAACAACTTTCATAAAGTCTTCCAAAAGTAGCTCATGAACTTCACATTTCAATCAGATACTATAATCAATGGAAGTCCATTTAATCGTGCTATTCTTTAAAGAAAGGAGTGGCCATGTGTGGAGCATTAGAAGTCTTGCTTATGGAATAAAGTGAGCTATCTTAGAAAATTGATCTACCACTACATAGATAAAATCATGGCCTCTAATAGTCTTTGGCAAACCAAGTATACAGTCCATGGAGAGATCTTGCCAAGGTTCATGTGGGATGGGTAGTGGAGAGTAGAGTCCTGCATTCTGCTTATGACATCTTAATTTTCAGCACATACGTTATTTATTTCCACTTTGAAAAATTCTCTTAGTGGACACAAGTTTCAGTGCTCTGTGTGAGTTTTCTAAACACACACATGCTTCATATATTCCTCATATGTATTGGTTTAATGTAATGTTTGATTTAGTCATTCTGATGGGTAATGGCTGTCCCTTGTTATGACTATTCTTGTTGTATTTGGGTCTATTTGATGCGTTCTCGTTCTGAGGTGTTTCCTATTTTTCTTAACTTTCTTAAAATGATTCAGACTCGGTACAACATTATTGTAAAATCTAGTTTGATAATGACGGGGAATATATTTTTGATGGGATTTGTTCTTATCTTAATAAGCATGGTATGTTGTACCAGTTAACTTGTCCTTATACTCCTGAGTAGAACGGGGTGGCGGAATGCAAAAATCATCATCTGATGAACATTGTCTACTTCTTTCTTCGAGGAATGCATGTTCCTAAGCTGTATTGGAATATGACAGTTCTAATTGTGGTTGTCCTCTTTAATCGTGTTTCGAGTCGCATCTTAGGGGGACAGGTGCCTCTTCATGTTCTTCGCTCTGATCGCAGTCCCCATTACACCCAGAGTCTTTGGGTGTATTTTTTTTTAAATTCAGGATAGAACCCTTATCACACGAAATTAGATGAAAAAGCCATTCATTGTGTTTTCTTGGGTTACTCCTCTATGTCAAATGGGTATCAGCGTTATAATTCATTTTCTCATTATGTCATACATTCTCTTGATAACACTTTTTTTGAAAATGTTCCCTACTTTCGTGTCAAATCTTTATTGCAGGACTCTTTTCCTTTGCAGGATCCTTTTCCTATAGTGCTGCCTTCTTTGGTCTTCTTTCCACTTTCTCCAATGCTTCAAGTTTACTCTTGTTGCCCTCGACCCTCTCCAACCTTACCAACCTCCTCCTTAGACTCAACTATATTCTCTCTTACTCCTGCTCCTATCCCCTCTGTTTCTAACTCTTACTTTCTTATTGTACATTGCAAAGGTAAGCGAGGTGTGTTACTGATCATCCTATTGCTCAGTTTGTTTCCTATCAGGGACTCTCTCCTTATCAGGCTTATCTTGTTGCCACTAATTCTATTCGAGTTCCTCGGTCTGTTTCAGAGGCTTTACGAGATCCTCAGTGGACTGCAGTCATGACTGCTGAGATGGATGCTTTGCAGAAGAATCACACGTAGGAGCTTGTTCCCATTCTTTCTAGGGAGCGGACTGTTGGTTGTACATGGATTTTCACTGTCAAGTATCTTGCGGATGGCATCGTTGATTGATACAATACCTGCCTAGTAGCTAAGGGATTTACACAGATTTTATGAAAAGATTTTGGTGCTACATTTGCCTCTGTAACTAAACTTTTTATTGGTCGCCTCCTTGTCTCTTTAGCTGTATGTCATTCATGGCCTCTTCACCAACTCAATATGAAGAATACCTTTCTGAATGGTGATTTGGTTGAGGTTATCTATATGGATCTCTTTTTGGGTTTTATCTTCAGGGGGAGTATTTTGAGAAAGTATGTTGCTTTCTCAAATCTCTGTATGGCTAAAGCAGTTTCCGCGAACCTGGTTTCAGCATTTTTTTGAGGTTATCTTATTTTTAGAATTTTCAAATGTTATTAAGATCATACATGCTTTGTTCGTCGATGATTGGATGCCATTGCGCTATTGTTTTGGTCTATGTGGATGATATTATCTGACTGGGGATGATGCCCCCACTGGATTGACAGGGTAAAGATAGTATTGGGTTGTACTTTTGAGGTTAAGGACTTGGATCATCTTAAGTACTTTTTGGGGATAGAAGTGGTGCCATGGTATTTTTCTATCTCAGCACACATACACATTGGATTTTCTTCAGGACACTAGTATGCTTGGTTGTCGTCTTGCTTCCTTTCTTATGGACCAGAATCATCGCCTTCGTGACGAATCTGGTAATCTATTATCTGATCCTTCTTATTAGAGATTCATAGGTTGTCTGATTTATTTGACTAATACTAAAACGGATTTGACTTTTGTAGTTAGTGTGGTCAGTCAATTTATGCATGCTCTGCTCACTTCTCATTTTGATGTCAGTTATCGTATTTTTTGCTACTTGAAATCGCGTCCTGGTCTTGGACTTTTCTATTCGTCCATTGCTCAACCTTATTTTTCCTACTTTACTGACGCTGATTATGCTGGTTCTATTACATATAGGAGATTTACCTAAGGTTTTTGTACTTTTTATGGTGGTAACTTAGTCTCGTGGAAAAGTAAGAAACAAAGTGTTGTTTTCTATTCTTTTGCTGAAGCTGAGTATCGAGATATGGCCCTTGGCACATGTGAGCTTATTTGGCTTCTATCCTTGCTGATGGAGCTGGGTTTCTTGTTTTTGATTACTCTACATTGTTTTGGGACAACAAGTCTGCTATCATGCTTGCCTCTGGCTCTATCTTTTACGAGGGAACCAAGCATATAGAGGATGATGTTCACTTTTTCAGGGAGAAAGTTTGATATGGTGCTCTACAGATCGTATTCGTATCTTCTTCAGATTAGCTTGCCGACATGCTTACTAAGTCTGTTGCTCCCTCTATCACCAATTCTCATCTTGTCAAGCTGGGCTTAATTGATATATTTGCCTCGGTTTGAGGGGGAGTATTGGGAATTATGATATGTTATGATATGTCTTTTCTATTTTCTCTTAGTTTTCTATTCTCTATTTAAGGGCGTTTATGTTCATTTACCTTGATTAATATAAATACTATGGTAAGCTCTCATTATGAGACTTAACCATTATTCTTTCACAAATCTTCTCCTCTAACACCACTTTCTTCACCACTGGATCCTTCATTAGGGATGGGACCAATTGGATGGCTTCGCATCTCTTTGGCTTGGAATTCAAGTTCTTTTACCCTCTCAACCGGTTTCAAGAAAAGCTATTCTCGTTGAGCATCAGTCAATCTCCCTCTAAAAGTCCTCCCACTATGTGTTGCCATAGTGCCAACCTACGCTTTGATACCAATTGATGTAGGACCGATTATGAAATTAGTTAATCTGATTTATTTAGCAACAAATCAGCCAACAACAAATATCTCACCAATAATAGAGAGAAAAAAGCCTTAGAATCACTCTAGGTTTCTTAGAGATCACTTCTAGTGTTTGAGAATCACTCAACAAGGTTGCTTAGGTAGTCAAAAATCAGATTTTATTCATTAGCCTGAAAAAAGAGAACAAAAGAGATTATTTATAAGGACTTATAGCTAGGGCGTCCATACTTAAGGAGTGAAATTATGACTTCTAAAATGAACAAAAAGTCAAAAAAAGACCATAACTCCCTAACAACTTGATCAAATGCCTTGAAACTTTACAGGAACATAAAATAAGACTCAAAAAATATAAAATAGTTGTTGGACCCTCACAACTAAAATGTAAAATGACCAAAATACCCTTGATTGCTATAAATAAGAAAAAAACTCAATAAACATCAAAAAACCCATCTTCATGCCACATCAATGCTTGCTTATTAGTCTTCTTCCTCCTATAATAGGTCTTCCAAGGTTCTTTAGGATTCCCTTCTAAAGTATTCATATTATATTTCATTTGAAAGAAAAAGATCATTAACACTAAGTGTAGCTTCAATACCAAGCAAGTTTGTTACTGCCCGAGATCTATCCTATTGTACTTATTACCAAGACCAGCCATTAAATTTTGAAGGCCTCAATGTTTCTAATGTTTAACCAACCATAAATTATGCTTTTGCCGTATGTGAAAATGATTTATGGACAGTTCAATTAATTTGATTAATAAATTTCATTTTAATTGTTTGATTGGTATAATTATAATGTGCACGTACAATTTTGATTATGGTCTTTACCTTGATGCATTTGCAGATCAATACCTGCAACTCATTTTACTGTGATCAGTTCACACCCAATTCTCCCAACAAGCCGAAAATCTGGACTGAGAATTGGCCTGGATGGTAATAATTTCGTATAATTCATGCCATCCATCTTTGCTAAATATTTTTGTTAACTTTGAAGTTTTTACTTAAACTTTTCTTGGTATTGATAATAAGAATTGAGTGATGTTGATTGCTGAACATGCAAATTTAGTAATGGGGTCATCTTTTGTATGCAACTTTTTCAATTTCTGGGAAAGCTCGGGATTTTTTTTTTTTTTTTGATAAGTGAAAAATATTATTAAAAGGGTGAGGTCGATAAGACCAATCAAAAAAGCGAAAACAAAAGAAAAAGATGAAGAAAAAAAGACAGCAACCCTTAAGAGCTCCCCACACGCTTACAAACCCAATTCCTTCTGCCCAAGAAATCCTCAAAGAAGACCGGTCTAGCTTTTATGAAGACCAGGCTCCAATGAAATAGACGGCCTAAAACATCCACAATGATCTTGTGTGCTTCTCTCTCCTTTGCCTTGAAAACCCTTGCATTCCTTTCCCTTCACACACCCCAACAAATAGCAAAGGGGACAAGGCTCCCAACTTCCTCTTAAAAGCTGAAAAACCCACTCCCAATTCATACCAACAATAAAAAAACAGCCACATCATCCTTGGAAGGCAGCTGACTAGATATCTGGAATCGATACATTTTTTTAGGCTTCTGCAGCTTTAAAATTAATAAGGAAACAGCTAATTTTATGAAATAAATACATGGGACAGACATTGTTTACCCATGAATCAAGGTAGTTAGTGGCATTTTTTTCTAGTGCATTTGTCACATGAATGTTTGGCTCATTCTTTGCTGGATACACACACCAAAAATCAGCATGATTGGTGATGGGGTTTCTATTCCCAGATACTGATCCCAATGAAACGATTTAAGCTGAACATCTATCTTCAATAGAAGGCGTTCGATGGGTCAACTAACATAACAATACTAAGAGTTTGATGGATGAATAATTCCCCCTTCATCAATGAGGGGCACTTGGGGATGGAAATAGAACTCCTGAACATCTCGCTCTCACCCCCTATTCTCTCTTTAAGGGCTCGCTAATCAATCGTTGAAAACCTACTGTTTGAGAGAGTAAAACGCCCCCCTCTGCTGTTGGATTTTAGAATCATGGGCTTGCAACCCAATGATTCTTACCCATGGGATGGCCTGTGACGAGGATTGCTCAAATCCATGTGGCTAGAAAGCACCAATCAGGCTTATTTTTTGTATATTACTGGGTCATTGAGTGTGCCACATGGCCTTTTGTGGATGTTATTGAGTCGGGGGCCTTGACAATAATGTCTAAACAAATAAATACCTTATCACCTAATATTTGCTCGAGGCCTTGTCCAAGGGACCACTATTAACTGACATTCTGGACTGTACTAATTATGTTTTCAACCCAAGGAAACTTCATCAATCACAAATTCATAATAACCCCCTTTAGTTAAAGATATAATTTCACTGTTCCATTATTTTAGGTTCAAAACATTTGGTTCGAGAGATCCTCACAGGCCACCTGAAGATGTTGCTTTTGCTGTTGCTCGTTTTTTCCAAAAAGGAGGCAGTGTGCACAACTATTACATGGTATTCAAAATAGAATCAAATTTCTACCTTCATATGCATTAAAAATTTACTTTCTTTTCACATAGTTAAGAACTCCATCCAGATATTTAACTTTATCACTACATTTTTTTTGGCCTTATCATCTTATTTTTCTTTTCTTTTGTCCTAGTATCATGGTGGAACAAACTTTGGTCGAACTTCAGGGGGACCATTCATTACTACGAGCTATGATTATGATGCACCTATCGATGAATATGGTGATCCTATTGTTCGACATTCAAATTTTAACTTTTAAGAACCAGAAATAATGTTTATAAAATCATACGAGAATTTGATTTTCTTTTAACATTGGAATGTTTCTTAAATGGATTCCAGGTATAGCTAGGCTTCCGAAATGGGGACACCTTAAGCATCTTCATGAAGCTATAAAGTTATGTGAGCAATCACTGCTCCATGGTGAGCCCACCCTTTTATCTCTAGGTCCTTTACAAGAGGTGACTTTCCTATCTGGTTTTACTTTTCAGCTTGCTACCTACAAGAATATCAAATATGTTGTCTACAACAAGCTTTTTGATTAATCCAATTGAAATAGTATTTATGGGTTCTTGTGAAGTTGTATTTATGTTAAATTTTTATACTGATGGCAGAAATTAGAATTATAGACACACTACATACACACCAGCCTATACAACTCATAACTACTATACACATACCAATCAACATTCCCATGCAACGTGAAGCATATACATCAAACATTCTTGGCTTGACAAATGCATCATGAGGAGTAACAGGGCCAATTTCTTTGGCAAAGATATCTACAAGTTGTTGAGAAGATAGAACATACCGAAAAATCAAAGAATCATTAATAAAGTGCACATCAACTTCAATATGTTTGGTCCTCTATTGAAAAGCTGAATCCGATGCAATTTTTTGGGCCGTTTCATTATCATAGTGAGAGGCTTTGAGCCACTGATGGGAAATCCTAACTCAATGGAGCGAAGTTGTAAAATCTCACACATGCCATGAGCAATGGCTCAGTAATCGGCCAAAACACTTAAATGAGAGACCATACGTTGCTTTTTAATTTTCCATGAAATCATGTTCCCGACAAGAAATGCACAGTATCCAACAGTAGAGCGATGATCTATGGTTGCTAGTTCCTAATCACATTAATATGTACACCATGAGAATGATAGATTATTCTATGATTGAGCTAAGCTGTACGATCGTTGACATCATCTTATTGTCACACAAGTAAGCTGGAAAACAGGTACAATCTTTGCTTTGCCACCAAGTATTAAACTAGATTAGATCGAGAGATTAATTAAGAAAGAAGAACAATGACAAAGAAGAGAAGAAGAAAAAGATTTGAGGAAGAAAACGTGATTAGTGCATTTATGATCCTCATCACTTATTTTCTAAAACAAACTTTCTCTAATTATGTATAGCCCCCTCATCTTTCATTATTTACATAGAAGGGCTCACACATTGTACTAATTTAAACTACTTATTCCAAGAAACATCATATTCATCTATTTATTTCCCTTCCCATATTTGTCGTGTGACTTCCTATTATGTGGCGTATGCTGTGTTTGAATGTTCTGCTTTAGTTGTGTACTTAAGTTTTGTATTTATGCAGGCCAATGTTTATGCCCACTCTTCAGGAGCATGTGCCGCTTTCATTTCTAACATGGATGATGAAAATGACAAAATAATCTCTTTTCATAATGTTTCATATCACCTTCCGTCTTGGTCAGTTAGTATTCTGCCAGATTGCAAGAATGTCGCATTTAACACTGCAAAGGTGCCTTCCTGATGTGCCTGTTATAAGATCATTCTTTAATTCATTCTGTATTGGAATAGTGTTTTCCTAGCTCTCTAGTAAATTCACGTCCTTAATTATAGAAGATTAACCTGACCATTCATAATGACTTCCATTTGTCTATTGTAGTATATAGTCATCTTGCCTAACATCTGCTGCACTACTACATCTGATGCCCTACAAATACGAAAAATCATATTTTGCCTTATAGTTGTAGAATTTTCTTTAAATATATGTACATCAATTTTGAATTATGTTAGAGAAATGATTGTTGATCAAGATGGCAGCCTGGGCACTACTATACTACACCTGTGCACCAAGGTTATCATGCGCACCATGCAAGTTGATATGTTCATGTGCTCCACGCACATTAACATTCCCTGGTAGAATGCGTGGATGCCTGCCATGCATGGGCATACACCAAATCAGTCCCTCCTTAGTAGGATGAACACCGTGATTTCTGTGGAACCCATTCAGCCAGGTCAACCTCAAGAAACCATTTTTCCAGCTATGAAGATGCTTGCCATCTTAAGAAACTTAATTTGGTCAAAATTCTTGTTGGTCTTGTTTAAGATTGATGGTAATCTCAAAACTCAAAAGGCAAGATGAGCCACATGAGGAAGACACAATGATTTAACATGGTTGGGCTACAAACCATATATTCCTGAAGAAACCGTGTCCATCTATGGTTCCCTCTCTCACAAGCAAGTTGTTTTGGTCAAATATCTCTTGCTATTTGTGTTGTCATCTCTATGAGTTTCCTATCTTGGAAAGGTGTCTACAAGACCAGCAACTTGGGCTAAGATCCATAGCCCAGTTGGCTTGGCACATTGCAAAACAACTTTGAGGTTGCGGGTTCAAGTCCAGCTTACCCATAAAAAAAGACTACAACAACTTGCAAGAGGATGCTCTCAAAAAAGAAAATTATCATGACCTCTATTTATTTTCTCGTATTTATTTATTTTTGTGCAGATTAGGGATTATTAAATATTTTATTAGGTATAATAATTATATAGGAACCTTTAGGTCATGACAAGTAGGAACACATTTTTTGATTACCATTTAGATTGACTTGTATGGAATTATTGGGCTGATTTTATGACCTATAGTTATTTTGTTGTTGGAAAAAGTACTTTTATTCTAATATTAATTTACTCATTATTACATATTATCAGCGGAATATAATTGTTAATGTGAGTTTGATTTTATGTTAAATTATTTATGCCATATGGTACGAGTATGTATTTTTAATCGGAATTATACAAAAATTGTCTAGGTTGTCATCATGTTTTAACTATATCATATAGTTAATGTGCATGGCCACATGAGCCGTCACCTAAGTGCCACGTGGCAACCACCTTTGATGCATGGATGACATGCATGCTTGGTTGGAGGTGTGAACACACCATTTGAACGCAAATGCATTAAGTGGCCTAAACCACATGATAAAACGAGGGAGCTCCCTTTGTGGATCATTCCATGTAGGTGAAGCCCCCTTGGACACTTCAATTTGATGCACCCATGGTACATCCTCTGCATTAATATAACCCAAATCCTTAATGCTTACATGCACCCAAACCCAATCCTATAAATGCCCCCTACCTACCACGATTTTGGCATTCCCTCATGCTCTTTTGTGCCCACTCCCATCTCTCTCTCTCCCTCGCCCTCGCCCTCGTCCTCGCTTGAATTTGAGGAGTCAAAGTAGAAGTCAAGAATGAGCCAAGGAGAAGTCGTTCAAAGTTGGTTCAATACCAAAGATCAAAGGCAAGTTGTTCTTGGGAAAATGATTTGATGCTCTATTTCTATCTTAGAAATTGGGATGTTTGGACCTTTCTATATCCCTCTCTAACATGTCTAGGATGGTTCTTCCCCTTTCTTCGTACTTCTTGTACACTAAGTTGGGATTCAATGGGTCCATTATATTTCCCCAAATGACCTGGGGAAATAACGGGTTCCTTGAGGTTATTTTCGCATGGTTGAAGCCATCCTCTTGAGGTACGTTACATATGGAGATGTGGCATGGGAAAGGACAAATCTTATTTTCTACAGATTGTGGATGTTGCGTGAAAAAGAATAAATAGATGGTTTAGGGATCAAATCCCATGTAAGATTGACCCATGGTTGATGCCATCCTTGGGAAATAATGGGCATTCCTTGATGTTAGTCTCACATGGTTGACGCCATCCTTTTAAGGTACATTACATGTGAAGGCAAACCGTGGAATGGGAAGGCCTCTTGTTTGCTAAAACGCAATATGGTTAAGGTAAAAAATAGTTCTTTTGAGATTGTAGAAATTGAGTCTTGGCTGTCTGTAATGATTGTGGAAAGGTTGTGTAAATTTCAAATGTTTATAAATGAATGAATGAATTTTATGTTTGTTGCTCCACATAGGATTTTCATGACTCATTTCTGGTACTTGAACTCTTTTTAGGTAAAGGGTGCGATTATAGAAATCGTGGCTGTGACAAAAACTATCCTAGATAGAATGAAAAGGGACATGTGATTGATTTGATGCTTTCCATTCCTAATTCCCGTTGTGATTCTCTCCAAAAAGTGTACATGAGTGGTATCTTGTATATCAATTTTTTTTTTTGTTCTCTAAGTAGGTATGTTTTGACCAATAACCTAAAAATCTAAAGCAATCTGTCGTCATCTTGTTAGTTGGTTCTTTTTTGTAGAAGTCTTTAACTGTTTTACTAATATTAATCATTAGTTATTAATAAGGAGTTAGTTATACTTTACTATGTAAATTAAACCATTCAATGACGGGTTAGAATCTAATATGTTCTCCTGATAATACTTGTTAGTATCATATTTAAGAGAACTAGTTGCAGCTGTACCTTTTTCGTAAAAATGATGTGATGTGCTTCCACCAGCCTTTTAACATGCTCATGCTTAGTGTAATATGAGATACTAATTGAACAGGTTGGATTTCAAACTTCAGTAGTGGAAATGGTACCAGAAAATTTGCAGGCATTGGTGTTGTCATCAGATGAAGTCTCAAAAAGTGTGCAGTGGGATATATTTGTGGAGAAGGCAGGGATCTGGGGAGAGGCTGACTTTTCTAAAAATGGCTTTGTAGATCACATTAACACCACTAAAGATACTACTGACTATCTGTGGTATACAACCAGGTTGGTGTAGTTCTATTTAATAGCTTGTTGTATTGAATAGTGTTGGCTTCAGAGGTGGAAAGGACGGATCTAGTGTCCCTTAAAACTTTTGCAGTCCCCTCCACTCTAGGTTTGCAATCCCTCTCAATATCTGCCTTTGTTCCCACTGGAATGGAAGGGGTTGAAACCTGGTACCTAAATTTAGAAGTAAGACTTGAACAAGTGCTAAAAACTTCATCTTTCATGCACGTTATTAAATTTTCATAATTTCCCAAAAAACAATTCCAAAATATTCCCTTCCCAAGCACTAATATCAAAAAGTACCTAAATTTCTATTCAATAATATTTCCATTGAAATCACTATTGATCTTATCAAATCTTGATGAACTATATGTTTCCTCTAAATTTTAAATTGCTGCATCATTTTCTTCAAATAATATCTTTTTGTAAATTTAGGGGACTTGAACTTCCCAACCCCGTAATTGTTTATTAAGAAATGAATTCCTATGTGCATTTGGGGGTAAAAATAGAATTATCATTTGTACTCTAATTAGTCGAACGTATTAAAAAGAAAAATAATGATGCATGAACTTGATAATTAGTAGTTTTACAATTTCCAATGTGTCTAGTGGAGTAAGAGTATATATGCAAAGGCTCCTAAAAGTCTAGAAAAGGTAACAACAAGATAGGGTTAGAAATCAGTTGACTTTTTATGAGGCAGGTGGTAGCTCGTAAGTGTTGAGTTATAGGGGAATGTAGGTGTCATGCCCCAAAAACTCAACCCGAATCCTCATGATTTCCAAGTTGAATCCAGAGGCATGATATATTACTCCTATCATGATAATCAATATATGGACGTAAATGACAAATAAATAACTATATGTCATACCTGATCTTTGCCCAACAGAACAGATACGCATCCTTAAACATCAGTACATTTGACATATATACATAAAACAATAACGACATAATACTGTGTTCATAGTTATATAAGAAAACGACAGCGGAAGACTTAAACCTAACTCTAGTTCAAGATTTATTAGTAGTACCCATGCTCATCTCCTGGAAGCTTGGATTGGTTATCTATGAAGCCCTGGTACTAAGCCTTCTTGGAAGGATCACCTAAACTAAGTGCGCTTGAACTTTGTTATGTCGTAGGGGCGAGTAACATAGGGGAATCTTACAATTCTAAATAATAACACTCTACATGCAGTTTAAACATTTTAGGAATTCGTAAATCATGCATGTTTGATATTTACCACATAATTGAAAATAATTGAATATTGATATCATAAAACCTAGTAGGAAATTGAAATACAATTAATGATTTGAAAAACAACTGTTCATTATGTAATATCAAATAATAGAGTACTATAATAGAGAGTTGAGAGTCACGACTGATATGAACATTTCAGTCAAGATACTATTATTCCAATACTTCACCAATGTGAAACCCTACTGTTAGTTCCTGATTCTATGGTCAGCCTCTGTCACAATTTGGGTAACTGTTTTCCGGTTCAAGTTAGCCGTTGACCAAGGCCTTAAGAAGCAGGCCAAATCAAGTAGGTCATTCTTTCTTGACTACTTTAGATTATTAATGATTATTAACTAGTTATCTTCATCTATGCCAATCTGATGTGCATGTGGTCCTCGATAATCTCTATTAATTATACAATTATCTACATTTTGTTCTCTATTAAAGATAAAAAGGAACTTTTCGGATTCTTGTTGTGATGTTGTGTTCTTATACATCTCATAATATATAAAAACTCAAACAACGCAACTGTTATCCTAAAATAATACATCGTTCCGGAAATGTCACAACACATTATTCTTTGTAAGTTTTCAGTTTCTTTAATAAATCACTAAAATGCTACATATAGGTATTTGTTTTCTTTTCAAAATGTATTGAAAGTAAACCATACACGTGTCTTAAATACTCAGTCCACTCATAAATATACAACATTATCTCTCTTTTCTTTTTTGTTCTTTCGTGTTTTATACGGCCATTAACCGAAGCATCTCTCGTTCGTGCCTTACTTGACATAAGTCGAAGCATTTCTTTCATTCGTATCTTACATAGTTTATAACTGAAGCATCAGCTCTTCTTTTCTCTTTTGTGTCTTATACGACATACACTGAAGCATCTCACCATTTGGGTATTTGAACAAAACATGACAATCAATTGAGAACTTGTTCTTATATTTTATTTAAATAAAATACTTTTCTTACCCTACTTTTTAATTAGAAACAATTTTTGAAAATCTATAACCAAAAAGATTAAAGTGAATTATTCACTAGTTTAATTCATTCAAAATCATGCATATCTTTAAATCTATGCACCTCATTTTATCATATACAGAGTAGGTAAAAAGAAAAAAATAACAAGGTCTAATTCAAAATAAACTCAGTACTTGTATTTTTTAACTACTTGAACATATATAAAATATGAACAAAATATTTGAATTGTATGTAAAAACAACTTATATAGTTGTATTTTCCTTTTTGATAAGTAGAAAATCTATAAATTGTATGTAAAAATAGCAACTTGTATAATTGTTGTATTTTCCTTTTATAACATGTAAAAAGTACATATAAAATGTGTATAAAGTACGTACAAAGCAAGAAACGTTTTGATCATTCAATCTAGCATACAGAAATGTAAAAATAACGTGAGAGTCATACAAAAACAATAATTTTGTAATTATATCATAAGAAAAACAACAACTTATAATTATATAATAATTTTAATAAGACAACAACTTATAAATGTAATAATTTTAATAAATACCAAAACACATGAATAAAACATGTAGCAAAGACATGTATAAACATCCTCCTAACTAGTTATCCTTTTACTATATCTATAAGCATTCATGTTGTGTAAATATTGTGCAAAAACAACTTTCATAGTTGCTGTATTTTATTTTCAGCATGTATAAAATATGTATAAATATGTATATAGCAACTACAAGTATGAAATAAACTCTTTTTAAACAAAACAACAACTATAAGTATGCATTAAGCTCATAAAAACAACATAAGTATATATAAAATATGTGCATGTTGTTGAAAATAATTATAAAACAATTTTGTTTTACAATTACCAAATTAGAAATGTTTTAGAACTACAAAATAAATTTTGTTTTACTACTACAAAATTAAAAATGTTTTTCTTAAATATTATTAAGACTATCATAAAGAAATTATAAGGGCCTACCTCCTTATTTTTCTTTTTTCCTTTCTTGTATCTTCCTTCTTTCTTTTCTCTACCTTTTCCTTTTTCTTTGTGTGAAGTTGAAACAAAAATTAGTTAAAACACAACTATAGATATTACCAAAATATCTAGATATTACTAAAAATTCTAATTCTATTAGAATTTTCTAGCAAAATGGACTTTGGTTAGTTTGACTTAGTTAAAACTTGTTGACCAAAGTTTGACCAGGTTAACTCGGTCAATAATTTTTTTGTGGACATTACAGTAGGTATATATAGTTTTGAAACACCTGCATTTTTCTATGGTACTTAAAATTGTTGAGTGTATATTTTCTCCACTCTAGGGTGTGTCATACCCCAATGAAGCCCCGTGACCCTCTTATATTCATAGTTATCCCCTTTTCCAACAGATTGGTTTATTGGAGTAGTTGGCTGGTTAACATTGTATCAGAGCGGGCCTTTCTCTCCTCCACGTCACCCAGTTCATATCTCTACGTGCTTTGGCCCAGTCCGACCCACACGTGCGGGGGCGTGTCGAGTTTAGTCCCACATCGGACACTCATTGCCTTGACTCTATCTTTATAAGCTCCTGTGCCCCTCCACTCCATGCCAATTGGTTTTGAGTATCATGTTACTATGAATAAAAGACGGTCATAGGGCTTAACTGGGGTACGACTTACTCAAGAGTAGAGGAAAATATACACTCAACACTCCCCCTCATCCATAAGGGTGGAATGATTCGAACCCGTGACCTATATGAACCAACGCTCTGATACCATGTTAACCAACCAACTACTCCAAAAGACCGATCTGATGGAGAAGGGGAGAACTATGAATATAAGAGGGTCATGGGGCTTAATTGGGGTATGACACACCTGAGAGTGGAGGAAAATATACACTCAACAAAAATCACATGATCATAATCATTTTTATGAATAATTATTGCTAATTTTGGCTGTTAGGCCCTTAAATACATGAACCGACATGTAGTCAGACACCATGATGTTAATTTCCTTTTATATGGTTGTTTATTGTAGCCTCATGGACTAGGAGTGTGTTTTCACGCTTTTTTTTTCTGATGAAAAAGATATATATTTTTTCTTAATAGTTTCAATGAAAATGTTTTAATAACTAGTTTAAGTAGTTCATTTGGTTATATATGTTGTAGGATTCATAGTTAATATTATTTATTGGATTTTGTTGGGGGAAAGATTTGAACTCAAGACCTTATTTTCTCTTGAGTGTGGTTGGTGTATGGTTTTTCTATTTTTGGCGAAACCTTAGTTAAGAAAATATTTTCCTTATTTGTGATAGTTGAAAAAAGATTCTTTCTTTTTCTTTCTCTTGAGAGTTGTAGAGATAACTCTCTAAATATTTAGTCCCCACATCGGGTAAATATAAGACTTATGCTCAACTTATAAATGTTCTCACTTTCTTACTTGCTTGAGTGTGAGAGAGAAAGATACTGGGCCTCGCGCGTACATGGGGGCTCAAGGCACCATGGGATTGCAGCCCATTGTGTTTGGGACCAACTAGTCGAAGATCTTATCTCAACCGTTGATTTATCTAACCATTAGAATTAATCTCTGTGATTGTTTGGATTCCCCAACGTTTAGAAATGGGCCAATAAAGGCCCAAACGTCTCTCTTTAATTCATTGGACTGTTGGGCTTCTTTATACCGTTTGTGCTTTAACTATTATAAGAGGAGTATGCCCTAGAGTTTTGTACGCAGAAATACAGCTTGCAAACATAAACTTCTATCTCCCTCTCTTTTGTTCTTCTACTTCTCACTGCTCATACATCGGCCAATTTGATCAAGTTCGTAGAAGGTCTGTTATTTTCGAGTGTGTGGTTAACAGACTTGTGACTGTTGAATCTTGGAAACCTATTGCCTGAGATTGACTGCATTGTGGATATCATCCTAAGGTGGCAAAATTGGTTTTAAGGACAATGACTTCTCCGTGCCTCAGTCACTCAATCCGATAAGTTTTCCAATTATTCTTATTGTCTGATTTATATAACCTTTTTCTGATTCAGATTTATGCATTAGGTTCAACAATACATTAATCAATATCTATTCCCATCTAGGCACCTTCTTAGGAAATTCCATGAGTACGGAAAAATAGTTGAGAAATTTCTCATTTAATCTAAGGTAGTTTTGCAATTTGCCAGATCTAATTAAAAATTTATTTTATTTTTTTGAAGAATATTCTCTATATATGTCAAATCCTAATAGTTTTTCAATTTAGTATTTATTTTAACTCAAGAAACATTCAAAACATTCTAGAAAAACCCAAAATTGTTTTGAAAGATCAAGATTATTATGTTGCATAAATGAGAATGAAATTTGTGGAAAATGATAACTCAATTAGAAGATATTGCAACCAAGGATGGAGGGTTGAAAGTATGCCAACTAATGGTTGCTTTTACATAAATTATTGCAACTAAGATACTTATTAAACAAATGGATTGAACCTAAGATATTTTTTGCTCAAATTTTACTTTTAGTTTCTGTGTTGCCCTTTTTCTTATTTAAAATAGTTAAAATTATGTTTTATGTAAAAACGAAAAGGTCGTTTTGTTCAAAATAGTACTTCATTCATATTTTTTAAAATCATGTTTATTTTTTAAATTATATTTTTAACCATTTTCATGATTTTTCCTTGAGTTATTTCTTATGCCGAAGATGTATTTCTATAATTTTTTTTAAATAGTTTAAATGGAAGAAGGGCAAATAGTTACTAAAAGTAAGACATGAAAGAAAGAGTACCCATGTTCAATTATTAGCATACTGACCGCCCTCACCATATTTTCAGTCCACCATCTTTGATTGTAATAACTTCCAAAATGTAATCATTTCTTGCAAAACCATTTAGATGTATTCGGAACTATTAAATAGTAAATGCTAATACATGCATTCTAAACTAGTAGAAGTAACGTTATGTGCAAATCCTGGCTGGACTAAACTATTGTTTAGTAAGTTCATTTTATATTTTCCAGGGATCATAACTAGTATGGATTAACTGTTACCTGAAGTAGTAGGGTCTAGATTAATAACTCATTTAACAATTGTTTATAGATGAAACAAGCTTTGGAATCTGAAGGATTTAGAAGTCACCAATGATCACTATTACATTCAGTTACTATTTATTTGGATGGATATTTCATACATGAATGTGAATTCTGTAATGCTTAGAGTTTCATCTTCTACTTAGTTGTATCTTTTATAACAATAATGCTCTAGTTTTAAAGATTTACCTAATGGATACCTCATCTTGCCCAGCATTTATCAGGCAGATGGGAAGATACTATATCAAATAAATTTTAATTTACTCAAATATTTTGTTTCAGTTATCATGTACAGTATTTCAATGCTGCTAATCTAAATATATTCTTTTAATGCTGTAAACTTAAACTAAATTGAAGTTTTCTAAAAGAATGTGAATGTCCCAACCAAGATATTAAAGTTCTGTTTTAGCGTCTATTTAGGCTGCCTAAAAATGGAAATTTTTTCATAGTAATATTTCAACTTGGAAACTAATATAAATTTCATGGAAATGTTGTGGAAACACGCTTTCAATATTGAGGAAATTTTCATTGGGATTATACAAAATCGTAGAAGGCATGAAGGCACACTCATAAGTCATCAAACTACAATAAACAAACATATATAGTATGAAAATGATGATCAATAACATTCCACTTTATATACTTGCACATGTATCTTAGAGCCTTACGACAAATTATATTAGAAGTGGCAATGAGAATAATCATGTCACATTAACCTTGATCTGTAAACAATTGCTTAAATGAACAAATTATTAGGTATATCTCCACTCATTATTAAACATTTTCTGATTTGAAATACTTATGAATATATTACTAACGTTTCCCACTAATTTAGAACATGAATGGTTGCATGTGTTATGCCAAAATACATCAGACTAAGATGACTTATAAATATTTAATCAAGCATCATTTATTTTTTTTGTGCGTATGCTTGTGGGTTTTTCAGTTTAGATTTACTTTTAACCGAAATATGTGACAAAAATGAACATTGATTTCGATTGAAATATATGCGAAAAAAATTTGTCAATTGATTTCTGTCACACCCATTGGAAACGGAAATAGTTTGTTACATTTTGTTGAAATATATCAAAGCATAACACCAATATTCCAACAAATGGAATAGATTGTATTGTAATGTTGGCACATTGGTTTGGGGGGAGGGGCGGCAGAGTGATATCTGTTTTGGGCATTGATATGCCTGTCAATGTCTTTGTTGCATAGGTTGAACCCAGTCACTAAGCATTGTGGCAGTTTCCTTCTATGTATCAATGCGTAAACCTTTACCATTTTTTTCAAGAGAAGGCATAAAAATTGTAAAAAATTATAATAAAGTTTAAAAAGACGCTGTCATAATAAACTATCGAAAAGAAATAAGCATATTAATTCTAATCTTATGATTTACCTTAGCAAGTGACTTTTTCAAAATTCCTAATATTAGTGCATAATCAATATGATGCAACCCTTAATAAGCTTAAATCAGAAGCCAAATATTCAAATAAGAAGTTAATTATCTATGTAGCTATCAAGTGTCAATTAACAAAGTTAAAAACTTGACAATATTTGATTAGTTACCTGTATTTGATGAGTCTCGTTGCAAGGAACCTCTAGGAAGTGGACTGACTTGAAATCTGACGAGATTTGAGCCCACAATGATGCTCAAATATAGAAAAGTAGGATTTGCATGTTTCAATTTTTATTTTATTTTATCTTTTTTTATCAAATACAAAGGGAAGGAAGTATAAAACCTAAACCTTTCAGGTGTTTTAGGCATATTGTATTAGTATTGGTGTATCTTGGAGAAAGGGAAAAGACAATTTTTTATTTTTATTATTTTAAGGTTTCAGATGGCCCATTTTTGCTGGGAGGCTGTAGCCTCATTGTGCTCTTATAAACATT
The DNA here is from genome assembly GCF_017979445.1 of Akebia trifoliata. Lineage (NCBI taxonomy): Eukaryota > Viridiplantae > Streptophyta > Magnoliopsida > Ranunculales > Lardizabalaceae > Akebia > Akebia trifoliata. Next base: position 20,400,553 of record NC_141376.1, read on the forward strand.
GGGCTTCACTATACAATGTGTTACTTAATGGGCCTGTCCTCTATACTTTCAAATACAGAAGCTTGTAAGCATATTTTAAGAACATATAAAACCTCAAATGAGGAATAGGAAACTGGAGTCACAATAACATTGGCAAATGCTTACGGAGTTTCATATTATTCTTTAATGGCAGTTTACATGTTAACGAAAATGAAGATTTTTTGAGCAATGGAAACCAACCAACTCTTGTAGTTTCATCAAAGGGGCATGCTGTCCATGTTTTTGTGAATCAGAAACTTCAAGGTATGATTAATTTCCTCCAAGTTTCTACTTCAATAGTTTTTGTTTTATAGTGGAAAGGCCATTGTTTTATGTGGTTATCAACAGACTGTACTGGATCAAAACTCAACTGCAATTTAATAGTCTTGTGCATTTACAATGTGCTAACTTGTTTGAAATGAAAAACTTTAAGAGTTTAAGCCCCAACAAAACACTAAAATCAAAACCAGTCCCAAAAACCAAAAATGGAAAATTTTCAGATAAGGGGTCGAGCCTCAAGATCCAAAATATGTGTTTTTGTCTTCAAAACTTGGGTAAAAAGTCTAAAATTTTCTCATGACTTCTAAGTAGATTAAACTACTGATCATAGTAAAACACACAACTAATGTATTTTACATAATATAATAGAAGAATTGTCAAGTCTTTTTCAAAGAGTTTGGCAAGTATTTATATTAATAAAAGAGTGAGTAGACAAAAATGTCCTTACACATAAGAAATAGAAAAATAAAAAACTATTACTAAAAACAACTAGGCTTGAAATAACTAAATTATTTTCAATACTCCCCCTCAAGCTGGGGCAAATTTATCAAGTAAACCTAACTTGACAAGATGAGAAGTAGTGATAGAAGGACCAACATACTTCATAAGCATGTCGGCAAACTGATCTGAAGAAGTTACAAGATTGTCTAAAGATCACCAGATCAAACTTTTTCCCTGAGAAAGTGACCATCAACCTCTATATGCTTGGTTCTTTTGTGAAGAACTGAGTCAGAAGTTAATATGATGGTAGACTTGTTATCACAAAATAGGGTGGAAGGGTCCAGAAACTAGAAAAACTAGCTCCATTAACAAAGATCTAAGCCAAATAAGCTCACAAGTGCCAATGGTCATAACACGATATTCAACTTCAGTAGAAGAATGGGAAACCACACTCTATTTTTTACTTTTCCACGAGATCAAGTTATCGCCATGAAAAAGTATAGAAACCAGAGGTAGATCTTCTATCTGTAAGAGAACCAATGTAATCAGCATTAGTAAAATAGGACAAAGGTTGTTGGGCAGTAGATGAGTAGAAGAGCCAAAGACCAGGACAAGACTTTAAGTAGTGAAGGATACGATAAGCAACATCAAGATGAGAGGTGCATGGGGCATGCACGAACTCATTGATCACACTAACCGCAAAGGTAAAATCTGGTCTCGTATTAGTCAGATAAATTAGGCGGACTACGAGTCTCTGATAAGAAGAAAGATCAGATAATAGATCACCAGCTTTTGTATGAAGAAGATGATTCTGAATCATAGGAGAGGAGGTAGTACAACAATCAAGCATACTAGTATCTTGAAGAAGATCCAATGTGTATTTGCGCTACGATAGCAAAATATCACGGCGAGAACGGGCCACTTCTATCCGTAAGAAGTATTTGAAGGGACCCAAGTCCTTGATCTTAAAAGCATGACTCAAAAACATCTTAACCCTGTTAATCCATTGTATATCATTTTCAGTTATTATAATATCATCCACATAAACCAAAACAATGGTGCAATGACCATCCACTCTTCGACGAACAAAGCAAGTATGATCTGAGTGGCATTTGGACAATTCTATAGATAAAATGATCTTAGAAAATCATTGAAACTAGGCTCGGGGAGACTGTTTCAGGCCATTAGAGATTTGAGAAGACAACATAATTTTTTAGAATACTTCCCTAAAGACGAAACCTGGGAGGGGGGTCCATTCAGAAGGGCATTATTTACATTAAGTTGGTGAAGAGGCCATGAATGATATGCAACTAAATAGATAAGGGGGTAGATAGTAAAAAGTTTAGCTACAGGGGAAAATGTAACACCAAAATCCTTGCCTGGAATCTGTGTATATCCCTTAACAACTAGATGGGCCTTTATTGATCAACAGTGCCATCCGTGAGATATTTGACAGTAAACACCCATTTACAACCAACAATCCCTTCCCTAGGGGGAAGGGGAACAAGCTCCCAAGTGCGAATTTTCTGCAAAGCATCCATCTCAGCAGTCATGACTCCAGTCCACTTAGGATCTTGCAAAGCCTTTGATACAGACCGAGGAACGCGAATAGAATTAATGGCAGCAAAGTAGGCTTGATGAGAAGGAGAGAGTCCCTGATAGGAAACGAATTGGGCAATAGATGATCAGTAAAACACCTCCACTTACCTTTGCGAAGTGTAATAGGTACGTGAGAGTCAGAAATAGATGGAAGAGGAGTGTAGAAGGGGTTATACCTAAGTCCAAGGAGGAAGTTGGTAAGGTTGGAAAGGGGCTAGGGTAATGAAAGTAGACCTTCAGGGGCGGCAAAGATGAAGATGGAGCTTGCAAAGATGAAGATGGATCCTGCAAAGGAAGAGAATCATGCAAAGCAGATGAAGATGGAGAGAAAAACAGAAAGGGTAGCATTGTAGGGGAGGACTCCTGCAAAGATGAAGATGGATCCGGCAAAGGAGAAGTGTCCTGCAAAGAAGATGTAGTACGTAAAAAAGGTACATTTAAAAAAAAAAAGTGACATCCAAAGAATAAATTACACGATGGGAAAAGAGATCGTAACAACGATATCCCTTTGACATAAAAGAGTAACCCAAACAAACATAACGAATGACTTTGTCATTTAATTTCGTACGATGAGGAGTCCTATCTTAAACAAAACAAGTACATCTAAAGACTAGGTGTAATGGTGAAGAGAGTGCTATAAAGTCAAAGAACATGAAGAGATACCTGTCCCCTTAAAGTGCGACTCAAAATGCGGTTAAGAAGAAAAGTCACAGTGAGGACTGTCCTATTCCAATATAACTTGGGAACATGAATCCCTCGATGAAAACAACGTACAATATTCATAAGTGGTGATTTTTACGTTCCGCCACCCTATTCTGTTCAGGGGTGTATGGACAAGTTAACTGGTGAAACATACCAGGCTCATGAAGGTGAGATCGAATCTAATCAGAAATATACTCTCCTCCGTTGTCAGACCTAAAAAATTTAACAGTAACGTTGTATTGGGTTTGGATCATTTTCAGAAAATTAACAAAAATAGGGAGCACCTCAAAACAAGAACACATCAAATAAACCCAAGTACATCAAGCGTAGTCATCAATAAATGTAACATAATATCTATGACCATTAAAAGCAGTAATAGGGGAGGGCCTCCACACATCATAATGAACTAAATCAAATATTGTATTAAATTGATGCATGTGAGGAATATAAGAACTACGTGCGTTTAGAAAGCTCACACATAGAGCATTGAAACTTGTGTCTACTACAAGAAAATTTTAAAGCAGGAAATAAAGAACATAAGTGCTGAAAATTAGCATGTCCTAAGTGAGCATGCCATAAATCTTAGTCTGAGAAGAAAACGTATGGCTATCAGAAAGAGGAAACAAAGAAGTCGGAACAACAATAGGTTGAGGTCCAAATAGTACAACCCATCCTTTTCATACCTTTTGCTAGAAATCTTCTTCGAAGTCAGGTCTTGAAAAATATAGTGAGTAGGAAAAAGGTTATGGAGTAATTTAAAGATTTTGTAATACTACTCACAGATAAAAGGTTAAGAGATAGGTGAAGAACATGAAGAATAGAATCAAGGGAAAAATCAGATGGTAAAGAGATGATACCTTTGCTGTGGATAGGTGTAAGGATTCATCAGCAAGGGGAACCTCCCTATGGGTAGTAGGTACAATGGAAGAAGTGAAATGGTTAGACTCACCGGTCATGTGATCAGACACACTAGAATCAATTACCCAAGTCAGTGGAGTAGAGCCCAGACTGAGAGACATGAAATGCAGTAAATGTACCTAGAGGCGTGGTAACCAAGGCCATAGTGGAAGATGAGTGAGTATGCGCCTGGATTTGATCTTGTACAATATTGGCAATTTGGGTTTGGAGTTGTTGCAAATCATTAGTGCCAAGAGAAGTAGAGGGATCAGTAGGAGGCACTGGAAATGACTTCACAATAGCAGCACGGGGAGCAGAATGCCCTAAAAATGGAGTGGCAGATCTCAATAGATGAGGATCGAGCTGAAAATAGCGGGCCTTCTCATGACCAATCTTCCCACAATGGCTGCAAGTAAGGCCATTTTCTTTACCACAGCCACGACCTCCTCGGCCACGACTCCCAGATCCCCGGGGACGAGAGTCCGAATAACCAAAATTTGCTGCTAGAACCATCTGATCTATAGTTGGAAAAGAGAGAATACTAGGGGCTTTAGAGGGGACGGCACGACGATGACGCTCATCACTATCAATGGTCGTAAATGCTCAAACAAAAAGGGCAAAGGGTTGGTGTTAAAAATCTAGGTCCGAAGTGCTGCAAATTCAGGACGTAAACCCATGATAAACTAATATATCTGATGTCGAGAAATCCTCTTAACCATATACTTAGCTGCCTCTGCAAACAACTCAGTCATAGACTCATAATGCGATAGCTCCTCCCACTGAGAGTATATAAAACTAAAGTAATCGGCTACACTCTAAGTCCCTTGGGTAGCTTGGGCTATTATGTCTTTATAAAGTTCATAAATCTTTGAGTCATTCCTAGTATGCACATAAGTCTGAGTGAGTGCTGATCACAAAGATGAAACAGACTCATGATACATAAACATGGTGTAGATGCGTTGCTCCATGGAATTACATAGCCACCCAAGAATAGTGCAGTTGTTGATTTCCCATTGTTCAAATTTGTGATCAGTGAGGGGTGGTTTAGTAATGATTCGCAAAAGCCATCTGGTTTTCCCTCTACTACCCAAATAAAGATGCACAGACCGAGACCAGGATTGAAAATTCTTACCATCTAATAGGGCAGTGGTGTTACGCTGGACTGAGAAATTTCCCCCAAGAATCGTGTTAGAATCCTTAGGCTCTGGATTTGTCGTCATGGCCAACTAGGAAAGGAGAAACTTTAAACTTAGGTTTGAAAAGAGATCTACCCGTAGTATTAACCCACGGTGGAAGAAGTTACAGGTAGAAAAGGGGGGTAGAAACACTGTCACAAGTATCTAAATAGCCCAAACAGTAGTCCTACTCTGTCGCAAATCTCCAGGAGGTCCAGCAAAGTTGTCGCAACACACATACAACAGTCCTACTGTTGTTAGCAACCCACATAATAGTTAGAAGCAGCCTACTAGTGTCGTACACCTCCACAAGGTCCAATAGACCTATCACAACCCTTCACAAGCAATACTACTGCTACTGTGTTTCTCCACAAAGTCCAACAGACTGACGAACTCTTCAAAAACAGCCCTACTGCTGTTGTAACACTCTCAACAACCTGCTACTACAGTCGCAAGGCTTCAAACAACCCACTACTGCTGTTGCGAATCACCTAGCAACCTGATACTGCTGTCGCACCTTTTCAGGTAGTCTGCTACTACTATCGTAAGTCTTCAAACAACAACTATGCTGATGCTACTCTTCACACAGTTGCTACTACTATCGCAAGTATCCCCCACCTATAGAAAATTATCGCAAGCAGCAGGTACAAACCCTAATCTAGGTAAAATCAACTTGATCAACCTAGGAAAGATAGAAACCCTATCATAGGGTAGAAGTACAACGCATAAGATATTTTCGCAGCATGTGAAAATTTTGATAGATTCCTTATCGCAACATGCGATCAAGGGAAGATGAGAAAAAGTAGAAAAAAGCCCTTGAAGGGGAGACTTTCTAACGAAGTTCCTGCTAGGTTATTAGGTCTCAAAAATCTAGGGTTATTGATGGAGGGAGGAAGAAGAAGAGAAAAACTTTGAAAGACTTCAAGGTCCCATGAACTAGAGAGGAGAACCCAAAGGGGGGTTGATGGGTCCTCTAGGCTCTGATACCAAGAAGAATTGTCAATTCTCTTTCAGAGAGCTTGGCAAGTATTTATATTAATAAAAGTGTGAATAGACATAAATGTCCTTACACATAGGAAATAGAAAAATAAAATCTATTATTAAAAACAACTAGGCTGAAATAACTAGATTATTTCCAATAATAATGATATTTGAAGCTAGTTTTAAACAATCAAAGAAGCAAAATTTTTAACAATCCCAAAACCATCTATTCGAAATTTTAAGTACTTTTTTTTTTCATACGTTGAAACTTTATTGAGGAAAGAAAGAAAAAGGGGTTGAGATGACCCCTAAAGTAAAAAAACTTATCAAAAGAAGAAAAAGAACAAAAACCACCCTTTAGTCTGCTCCAAATTACAATATACTCCCACCTTAAAACAAAATCCTCAAAAAAGATCTGTTTGAATTCCTTAAAAGCCTCCCCCCCCCCCTCCCAAGGAAAAAAAAAAAAACAGCAAACCCGAGATGGATAAAGTGAGCTCATCAAACTGCAACTCCTTTCCCTCGAAAGTGTGTCTATTCCTCTCCTTCCATAGATCCCAAGAGATGGCGAAAGGAAGTAGGCTCCACAAGATAAGCTTGGAAGTTCTAAAAGGGCAATCCCAATTGAGTCAAGAACCAAAGAGCTCCTTGGAAAATAGCCCACCAAACCAAACAGACCAAGGAAATGGTACCGAGTAGCATCACAGTGTAAAAGAAGATGGTCAACTAACTCCCCACTCCGAAAGCACATCAAACAGTAATTGGGAGTTTGGATCCCTCTTTTGATCAGTTGATCTATGGTGGTTATTCTCCCCAAAGGAGCGAGCCATGCAAACACAAAGACTTTAGAAGGAACCTTAGCTTCCCAAATGAATGATGTAAGAAAGAAAGGATCACTCACCGACAACCCGACTCTATACATGAACCTCATTTAAAACCCCGCCCCCCCTCATCCTTTGATCCCTCCCAAAGCTTACGTCTTCTGTCTGCACCCACTGAAGTAGCCTCGAGTGTCTCTAGGAGTCGCCCCACACTACTTAGCTCCCAGTCTTTGAAGTTACGTTTAAACGAAAGTCTCATGCCCTATTCATATCATCCCCAACCAAAAAGGAATGGATCAGCCTTATCTTTTTAATGGACACAATGTATAAGTCAAGGAATAACTCCGTAAGACATAACTCCTTGCACAATCTATCCCCCTACTTTAAATTTCACCTTGAAGACTTCCTTTAATTACCTACTTGCTTGATGGTTTCTAATTTCTCCACTAGTTTCAAAGAAATGTTATTTAGATTCCTCCTTTCTAAAAGTTGGATAAAATTTGAAAGTTGAACAGATTCTCGCCCTTTGATTCTCTTTTGGCATCCCTCTGTGACAAACCTTTTTGCTCCATCATGGTGCCTCTCATGACGTTCCTTTGCGGCACTATTCCTGAAACTTCTCTAATGCACCTTCTAACACCATTCTTGATGCACTCAATGTGCCCTTTGGTGCTATCATGGTACATCTTTGGCACCTTAAAGGTTTCCCTTAGGGTGCCTGTCATGGTGCCCTCCTCCAACGTTTGCCTTCTTTCATAGAAATCCTTGTTATGTCATTGTAGCACTCGTGATGGTTCCTCTCATGGTGCCTTGAATGATTCATTCGCCTGGGATTTTAAATGCCTCAATCTTTTAGGACTTTGTTTTGGTGCATAGTTGCTAGGATTTTCATCGAGGTGCCCGAAGTTGTTTTGTTCTATCACCAAAAAGTGGTTTCAAGGGTTACTTAGGTTTAGAGGTCATGAGGAGAGCTCCCATTAGGCATCCTTTATCTTGCATCATCTCAATGGGTGTTTGACAAGTATATGTTGTTGGTAATATTTTACTAAACGGTTGAATTGTTGTAGTTTAGCTATCCATTAGAGTTGATCAGAAAAATGATGTTGGTGTGTGGTCGACCTTGACCAATTCCATCACTAGCCTGTACGACCTAAACCAATGGCATGACATAGTCCACGGAGTTATCACGCCACAATCAACATTATTCAACCAATGACTTAGGTCGTCTTAGCTGAGGCATACTCTACTCATTTCTCTTCATCATTCTATATATACAACTACCTAGAGCATGTGTTGGAGATCAAAAGTTCTTGCACAAGGCCCTGTTGCTTTGCTTATGTGCTTTTTCTCACCTCCATCACCAAGCCTTAAAATGGAAACTGAACTGCCATTGACTTGGTTTAGGTGGAAGTCTGGCTCATCTTTGCAAATTATTGATGTTCTCTATTAGCAAAGTTCAATCTACCTAATAGTCCTATGTGGTTTTTTCATTACCTATGAACAAGAAAGGAAAATAAAAGCATGATTGAATTGAGGAATTAAACCTTCAATATAGAAGTTTGATAAACAAAGTTATAAACCAGATCTAGAGGAAGAAGTGAAAAGAGAAAAACTAGAGAGAGAAGAGATAAAAGATTAAGTTTAGTTGGACCCTCTCTTATTATTTATATGTTAATCATTAGAATTACAAGATACTCATACTACTAAATATTTAGTCAGAACTCCTCTAATATAAAAACATAATATAGAACTTAACTATTTCTACAAACAAAATGTAGAAGGCCTTTTTCTCTACATTTTAAGTTGGGTTGCATAACTGTATATGAATTTGTTTGCAAGCCAATCTTGCAGAGTGTTGGCACAAATTTATCAAACTAGTACTGAAACTGTTGATGCTTTTCATTTTTGTGAGTATCCTTGATATCTTCTCTTTTTCCCCTTCTCAGCAAGTACGTATCCATGATTTCAATGTTTTTTATTCTCTTATAAAATACCATAGCATATACAAGTACCAATAAAAAATTATAGCTTCTCATAGGTTAAAATAGCTGAGCATTTTGCCCTGATTCAATTGAACATTTGCAACATGTTGATATTCTTTTGTGTTTTTGAATATAATGCATCACATTTTTCATCTTTAGTATTATGTTTTAACTTTGTAATCCAATTTGATCAATAAGTTCTTATGATTGATCTAACAATGCATTTATAGCTAGCGCTTCTGGAACTGGCTTGAATTCAACCTTCGATTTTGAAAGTCCAATTCCTCTCAAGGCAGGAAAGAACGAGATTGCTTTTCTTAGCATGACTGTTGGCTTACCAGTAAGTATATTCGATGTTATATAGTGCAGTGTGATTGTTATTTTTGTTAAGACTTTTTGTCCTTCGTGATCTTGGAAACTAAAATCAATTTCTTTGTGTTGCAATTGAAAGTCTCAAACTCTGAACAAGAAGTTGGTGATTCTGTTCTACCATAAATGCCCTTTCATTACATTATGGTTTTGTTTCACCCTATAGTGATATAGGCACATAAAACATGGTAAAGCTAATTCTAATTCAGTAGTTCACTTTGCCTCTTCGAAACAATTTGGAACATTTGTGTGCCCTGTGTTCGAGGTTGTCAAGGAACTACTGTTAAAGTTTAAATGCATATCTCGCTTTCTTGTTGGTCATTCCAAGTTGAAGTTCAAAATGTATACCCCAATAGTTTCAACTCCTTTCGTTATTTTCTAAAGGGCTTAAAGCCATTTAATGGTATTACATTGGCCTCACTTTTGTATTAACAACAATAGTTGTTACATATCCTTGATGCCTTTGTACAAAACTTTTGTGCTAAGGTTCCAAAATACTGGAGAAGATTTTTTCTATTTGCATCCATATGAACAACCTTTGCACACCATCTCAAGCTGAACCTTCAACCCTGTTCCCAACTATTGGCTTTTGAGAGAGAACTAATTGTGTAGATAATTGAATTAAATGGGAAGCTGTTCATACTTAGTTTGATGCATTGGAGATCCAAGGAAGCTTACTTTTTTGCAGTAAATCTTTTTGCTATTTATGAAAATCTCAATTTACTAGCATAGGTTGACACCATTTTACAGCCCCCGATGAGGAGCATATTGGTGCTTGATGGCTCTAAAAGGGCAAGAGCATAAGAGACGTGGATTCAGGTAGTAACTAGTAAGAAAAAATATGAAGGTATATGTCTTGGCTGAAGATGATATAAGTACCATGTTCCACGGTCTTGGTTTCGGCCATTAGGAAATGTCTTGGCCTCTTTAGAAACCAATATCGAACTATGCTCTGTTAAACTTTCCAACCGTGCCCATGGAAATTGTTTGAGTACATATATGACCTTTTCATCTTAAATACTCGTTACTCTCTCCCTCAAGATGGGAACCTATAAATAAATCTATATGCACCTCTTGAGCAAGGTCTCCTTGAAGAAATGCATTCTTCACATGGCAAGGGCCAATCAGGATGGTAACAATGGACACATGCACTTGGAAAAGATCATGTATAACAGTAAGAGAAAGGTCTGGTGGTAGTCTCCATATCTCTGCATAAAGCCCTTAGTATCTAGCTGGGCATTGTCTATGCTTCCATCTCAGGTCAAGATAACCTGGGGATAAGATTTGGAAGAAAGCCCATCCCTTATAGAATGGGGGATTTCTCTAGATTGAGATTGCTGCATAAATTTTATAGAAAAAGCTATTATAGATTGAGCAATCCATTTCTGGTCAACACCTTGTGCACATGAACAAGGAAAGTGTAAACCATTTTCTTATTTGTTGCAATTTGGACCTTGATGCTTGAAGCTTTCTTTTGGATCATCTAATCTCTTGGTTCTTGTGTATGATGACTTTTTGATGTGAGGATCCAAGTTTTATAGTAGATTGTACCTTACGTTTTATTGGGAGTTTGTGGAAAAAGAAGAATAAAACTTTTAGGTTAGCAAACACTTTTGCTTTAGTTCTTTATCTTCCCAAAAGTGCTCAAGTTTTTCATTTATTTTATATATTCTACTATTTTATCATTGTGGATGAGGTTTCGTATCTTCTAAATCTACTGCAAGCCTTAAACGATATTAGAATGAGGATTCATGGTTCAGTTCAATCTCGACATTAGTGTTGTGGATAGCTTTAGACAATAGGTGGTGCTAGGGATTTAAATGGGTTGGGTTCAATTGAATTGAGAGGAATCTTAAATGATTAATTACTAAGCCCTAATTAGGGTTTAAAGGTGATTACAAGATCTACTAAAAAGGATAATGACATAAAATACTCATAAAATAGAGTTATTTAACACTCCTCCTCAAGGTGGTACGTAGATATCGGCAACGTCTAATTTGGACAAGACACCTTCAAAGGAGTTTTTGCTAACACCTTTAGTAAGAATATCGACAAGTTACTACGATGTAAGAACAAAAGGAGTACAAATCTGCCTAGAAACAATTTTTTCTCTAATGAAATATCGATCAACTTCAATATGTTTTGTTCTGTCGTGCTGAACTGAATTTGCTGCTATGGTAATAGTTGATTTATTATCACAATATAGTGAGAAGGAGACTGTCACGGGAAGACACAAATCAGTTAGTAAGATCTTGAGCCACAACAACTCACACACTCTAACTGCCATAGCTTTGTACTCTGACTCAGCACTGGATTGAAAAACCACATCCTGCTTCTTACTGCACTAAATTACCAAGTTACCATCAACTTTAATATAGTACCCAGAAGTGGACCATTTATCAGTTACTTAACTAACATAATCTGCATCAATCCATGCCTCAACGCGAAGATGACCATGATTATTGAACAAAATACCTCAACCAGGATATCCCTTGAGATATCTAAGAATATGATAGACAACAATAAGATGAGATGTGCAATGAGAGTGCATAAACTAGCTTACTACACTAACAACATAGGCAATGTTGGGACGAGTCATAGACATGTAGATCAATTTTCCCACAAGACATTGATACTGGCCAATATCCGGCAAACACTCCCCCTTAGAATCAGCTAACCTATGATTCTTCTCAATAAGAGTATTGATGGAACGAGAACCAAGATGATCAGTCATTGAGTAAATCAATGACATATTTACGCTAAGAGATAAAGATACTAGAATGGGACCGCGCAACCTCAATGCCCAAAAAATAATGAAGATGCCCAAGGTCCTTAATCTCAAATTGATGTCCTAAGTAAGATTTTACCTCTGCAATGCCGTCGCCATCACCTCCAGTAAGGAAAATATCATTCACAAACAATCAGAGCAACAATTTTGCCCTGGGAGTGAGGTAGGAAAATGGTATGATCAGTAGAACTCTGATGGAAATCAAACTGAAGCATTGCCTTAGTAAAACACTCAGACCATGCACGAGGAGACTGCTTCAATCCATAAAAATGACCTTGACCAGTGATAGAAGATAAAAAACCATCAACAAGGCGAACCTTACGATGACCAGAACAAGCACTATAGATTTGGAACAAGGAGGACGTACCGGTCATGTTATCTAAGGCACCAAAATCAATGATCCATGGTGAGGAAGTGGTGGAAACACTGTGTGCAGATGCAAAGGTCCTGAGTGAGTGAAAGTAGAGATTGACTGAGATGAAGTCTCCATCTGATTGAAGAATTGCTTGAACTTGTCAAGCTCAGCCTGGGACATAGATATCGACTTCGAGGAAGAGGTAGTAGCTGAAGGGAGAGCTTGCTTAGAAGTTGATTGAGAGACTGCATGAGCTGAGGATCGGCCAAATAGTTGACGTTGCTGATTAGGACGACCATGAAGAGTATAGCAACGAGCCTTCACGTGACCCAACTTTCCACAATGATCACACTTATGTCGCTGACGTGTAGGCAGAGATCTGTTGGGAGGCTGTGGATACTCTTTGTGGAATCCCATATCTGTATTGCAATCTTGGAAAACATAAAATCAGCCGCAATGTGTGGTTGCATAAATGTAACAAGCAAAGAGCGGACCATTGAATCATTAGCAAACCATTGGGGGTAAGTAGTGTTGGTCGGTGCAAGTTGTTTGTCAGCTCCTGTGAGATAACCGATCTTTCCTTTTCTACCAATAAATATTTCAACCGATCATGTCCAAAGAAGATAATTAGGACCATTTAATTTCAAGGAGGTAATTTGGATGCCTAGAAAGTCAATTGAATGAGAGGGAAGACCATTCGATCCATCATTATTACTGGTGATCGAGGAAGAAGACGTCTCGGAGGCCATCAAAGAGTCTATGTGCTTTGGTTTGAAGAGAGTTCAAAAAAGAAAATTGATCGCAACACCCTAAAGATGGCAATACATGATCGAAAAAGGTGTGGAAGGTGATCAAACACTGCTGAAGGTGACCAGAGCAGTCATTAGTTCAATTGTAGGGCACCAATGAGCAGTTTTGCAGCTGCCATATACTTCAAATAGCAACTTGTTATTGTTGCCTTCAAAACAACATAATTGCTGTGATCGCAGCCTCCAAATAATACCACTATTGTGGTCACAGGCCCCAAACAACACCACTACTGTTATCGTAGGTCTCCCAAACAACACTACTGCTGTTATCGTAGGTCATGTAGGTGTCAAACAGCCAAGGGGCTATTGTCGCAGGTCTTTGTGGATGGTCCAATGGCCATCGTTTGACTTAACAGCCACCAAAAAACAACAACTTTGCTGTTGCCTTAGGCTGCAGTGTATTCTACACTCCTATTGCATGGTGCGATTAGAAACCCTGTAGGGGTGATGTTTGAATCTAAAACTAGAGGTGTTGAATTGAGAGAAATCTTAAATGATTATTTACTAAGCCCTAATTAGGCTTTAAAGGTGATTACAATGTCTAATAAGTGGAAAAGACTAAAAAAGATAAAGACATAAAATACTCATACAATAGAGTTATTCAACAAGTTCAGTCCAGATATTAGTAGTATATCCATATCCAAATTTTTTTTTATCCAGATCCGACTCAGATCCTATTAGCTAAAACTATATCCAAACTATTTTGCTTTCACTAAACCTGTATCTGCATCCGACTCGACCTGAATTAATTAATTTGAGTCAGTCGGGTCGAATAATTTCGAACCACCCTCCCTCCCTCCCCCCCTCACACGTACCAATTATTTTAAAGAAAATCCCTAAGGGTAGTCAAAAGGAGGTTTGAACCTATGTTACCTGATTCATGAGTTTGCTCGGTTTGAATTCGGGTTCATGGTTCGCCACTCAAGAATGAACTCAGTTCGTAGGGGTAGACAGAGGTGAGGGAATTTGAAGGTTTAAATGATGAGTAGGGTGAAAAAGATATTGAAGATGGGAGTTTTGAAAAAGAAAAAAATTCAAGTTTTTATTTTTTATAGGTTGAAGATGAGGGTATTTGGTTATTTTTCATCAGTCTATTAATAAAAACCAAGGTCAAAGGGATGTGCTATCAGTTTAGTTTTTCGGGGATGTCTCAAATATTATCAACAAGTGGAGGGGCAGGTAAAAAAAGGAAAGAAAATTCAGTTCGTTGAATTCGCTTCATTTCATGAATTGAGAGCGAACTGTATCACGAATTCGTTCGGTTCGAACCGGTTCACGGTTCGGTATCTCACAAACGAATTACGTAACCCTAGTTTGAACTCAAGACCTCTCCCTATTTGGAGGGAGGCCTTAGCCATTGCGCTCAACACTTGTTGGTTGAAGAAAGATATCTTGTTGGATAGGCGGATATAAGGATGGATCCGTATTCAACTCGGGTCAAGGGACGTCAACCCATATCCGACCCATTTTTTTTACTCGGATATACTCGAAGGAACCAAACCAGCTAAATTTAGATTTGGATCACTCGGATTTCAGATAAAATCCGACTAATTTTATGCCCTAGGTGGTGCCAAATTTGGCATTTGCAAGAGCCATTAGAATTTGCATACTTATATAGTTTGATGACTAATTGTCAACTACTTAGGCTCACTTGAAGGTACCAACTTGCTAAGTTGTTTAAAGTTCGTCAGTGTTGATACCACGACCTGGGCCCTAAACCCGCCTTCACTTACTAATTATGGGCCACTAATCTTGCTTGCCTTGAAAAAAGAAACCTTGGGTGCTGGTAGGATTATTATATTAGGAGGCTTTTTTTTTTAAAGTGAAAAGGTAGAAATCTTATTCTACTCCAATCCTAAAGGGACTGTAGACTCTGACATAAGACAAATCAAATTTTCCTTTCAATGGTTGAAGGTGGTTTGAGGAAGGCTTTAAATAGGATTTTGGTCTTGGATCTCTTAGGAGATTCAAGGATGTGACCGATTGCACTAGGGAGTTGGTTATTTTCTCATACACTTATGCTGTGATTATTTGATGAAAGTGATGTAAATAGGATGTCTTTGTGTATGGGATTTATTTTCCCTAAACTCTTTGTATATGGGATTTATTGTCTGTAAGCTATAAATACATTCTTTTTATCCCATATCTGTGGATAATTTGTTGATCATTCACTATTATTTTCGTGTTCCATTAGAATGCAGGACCATTTTTTGAATGGGTAGGAGCAGGATTTACCAGTGTAAGGATAGCGGGGTTCAAGAATGGAACAGTTGACTTGTCTTCAAATGCTTGGATATATAAGGTAATTTCACACCCCATGCCCATCAACATTTTCATGTAATAGTGCATGGCTTCATGTACATCTTCTGAACATAACAGTTTTGAAGTGTTTTCTTCTATTGTACTTCCTTCTTTCACCATTCACTGTAACACTATAATCTGCATTAAAATTGTTTTCTATTTTAACCACTCAGACTATGGAGAGTGAATTTATGTTTGACATAGAATTGGAGTTTCCCAACTGCTTTTCTAACTTTTACTTGCTCATTAAATTTATCAACATGGTTACCTCATGATTATCTTAGTGAATAAGCTTGCCTTTGTACTAATTAACCTAAGAGTTCTGAAAGTGTTTCCTCTTTCTTCTATCCATTCAGATCGGGTTGGAGGGGGAGCACCTAAATATTTACCAAGCAAATGGTTTGAATAATGTGAAGTGGCAATCAACTTCAGAGCCACCAAAGAATCAGCCTCTCACATGGTACAAGGTGAGTACCCATCTTCAGTAATTACCTATCATTAAAATGTTGCTAAGGTGTAGAATCCATAGTGAATCCAGAATAAATAACAAACGAAGTTATGGCATCCTGATTAGAAGATGGATAGAAATTGATGAGACATGCATTGTCTTCGGCTACTATTGTATGCTATACTTCAGGATCTGATGGGCCAGATAGAATTTGGTAGTTCTAGATCTGATGACGAGCACTCCTCTGCTTCATATTCAAACATTCAGTTATAATAGAGAGTTGCTATTGGCACCCCAACTTTTACTTATTACATCCCAATTAAAAATAAAGAAAATAAGTGAATGGTTGAGAATAAGTAAAAGTTGGGGTGCCAATTATCAATTATTTTTTGCTAGATTTCTATTTTTGGGTTTAGGATCTTATATGAGCCTAATCATACTTGTAAACAACTACTGAAATTGTTTGAACGAGTGTATAATGTTTTGTAATGTTGAAATTATAAATTGAGCCAAACTTTGGTAATGTTTGAAGAGTGTGTTGCTATCTTATAATATCCTTGATACTTACGGAAATTTTCATATCACCTATACCATTGTTCCCTAAGAATTCAATTATCTTTAATTTCGCAGGCAATTGTAAATCTTCCACCTGGAGATGATCCCATTGGACTGGACATGATAGATATGGGAAAAGGCCTTGCTTGGTTGAATGGAGAACAAATAGGAAGATACTGGCCTAGGACGAGCTCTATACATGAAGAGTGCACCGAGCATTGCAATTACAGAGGCAAATTTCTCCCAAACAAATGCAGCACTGGCTGTGGAGAACCAACTCAAAGATGGTAGAACTCTAAGTTACAATACAAAACAACTGAAGAAGAGAAGTCCACTTTTATATCATCTTTATTCTTTCTTTTTACCCAAAAAAATGGGCTTTTGTGAATGTTCTCTTATGAACTTCAATAATCACACAATCCTATTTCTATTAATTTATCTTAAGAATAAATTCAAGAGAGCTTCTATTGCCACACCAGCTTTAACTAACATCACTCCAAGCTGTGTGCTAATTCTTTGGCGATTTACATAAGAATTGTGGTGGCATTAGTAAAGGTTGATGAGGCAATAGAATCTCTCTAAAATCAAAGCCACATGATTAAAACTTGATCAGTCCACTAGGAGCTCAACCTAGTTGGGCTTTCCCTCAAACTAGTAGGTTTCGTAACCTTGGCGCGTAAATATTTCTTCAAAAACTTGCCAAGTTGATGATTAACTCAGTTCAGTAGTCGAAAACTTCGGACAATGAACAATGAATCAAGAATTTTGGAAAAGAAACATCCAAGTTGAGACAGTTTCCATTCACTGGAATGGCATGTTGCACCTAATCATAGTGACAAAAATCTGCGAATTTTTCAAAACATCGCGTATTAATTTTATTTTTAGCATTTTTAGGTATTATTTTTCATTTAATATATGAAATAAATATATATTTTTGGTAATTAAAATACTTTTTTTACTTTTTAATTTATCCGGACTTTACCAACTTTTGCCTACTTTTTCCGTAACTTTCTCTTGCTGAATTATTCCCGAACCCCAACTTTGTCACTATGAACCTGATTAATCCATGTATTTACGCATTAGAGACCTACATTTGTTCTTATTATACATAAAATCCTACAAAAACAAAATAAATAAGTTTGTTTTTTTAAATTTTTGGTGATTCATGAAACAATAAGTATATATTGCTGAAGTGGATTGTGCTTCAATGTAAGCTTCTGCCAAACATCACATTTTCTTATCGTGAAAGTGAATGTTAAATTTCTTCTCGAAACAATCACTTAAAAGTTAGATCAATCATTTTTAGGCCACCATTTGAATTTTGAATATATTGGAGCTCTCATTTAGTTGATAACAAGTTATTTTCTTTCTTCTTGTTACAGGTACCACGTTCCACGGTCTTGGTTTCAGCCATCAGGAAACATTCTGGTGATTTTCGAGGAGAAAGGTGGAGATCCAACTAAGATCAAGTTTTCGAGACGAAGAATAACAGGTGTCTGTGCTCTTATTTCAGAGGATTATCCTTCTATGGATCTTGAGTCTTGGCATAAAGACACCAAAGGATATGGTGAAACCAAAGCAGCACTCCGCCTGAAGTGCCCCGAGAACACTCTCATTTCTACAATTAAATTTGCAAGCTTTGGCACTCCCAGTGGAAAGTGTGGATCGTACACCAAGGGAGCTTGCCATGATCCTACGTCTACTTCTGTGGTCGAAAAGGTGAGGATAATTGCCACTTTAATCCCTTTTATTGATATAATACAGCAATGGCATGCTTGGTTTCTTGTGTTGAATAAAGACCAAAAACATTGAGAATGCCTCTTCCCTTAGGTAATAATTTGTTTATTTATTTATGTTTTCTGTTCCGAGACGATTTAGCATTCTCAAAGATAGGAGATCAACAGCCGATCCCCCATCGATCATAATTCTTGTTTTTGGTAGATAAACTTGTTTCAGTCCACAACCTCATAAGTTAGACATCAGCGTCAGAGTTCAACTTAGCATACCCAACAGAAATCAAAATTTATACTTTTAGTTGCTCCACAATTGGTAGAATGGGCTTTTTTCCAGAGACTATCGTAGTTGTTAGTTTACAAATTTATAGCAAATTCATTTTAGGATTTCTATGAGGAATTTTCTGTTTCTCTAAGAGGAACTGAGATTGAGAAATTGTAACCCTAGTTTTCATGGAAATATTGAAAGGATCTCATCATCACCCATGGGCGTAGCCAATCTCACTGAATCACGTAAATTTTGTGTAATGGTTTTCCCTTTACTTTTGATTTGCATTTTATTTTGAATGTTATCGTCCTTTCTCACTCCTATTTTTCTATGCGTAATTTATTTTTATTTGTTTGCTAAATCCACATTTCAATTCTATAACAGGCTTGCCTAAAGAAAAATGGGTGTGACATCGCATTATCAAAAGAGAACTTTAATATGGACTTATGCCCTGGCTTGACAAAGAAGCTTGCTGTCGAAGCAACGTGCAGCAACTAGGGTTGATTCCACTCACAATTCTGATGAGTGTAGATTATAAATTTTATAAATTACATTAGTTTATTGCAAATGTAGCAGGGTGAAATGCTCTGTGGTATTATTAGTCATTTTCACTGTGATTTTAAATGTGACATCCAAAATAATGGCCTAGAAACAAAGTTCGTATTTTCGCATAAGTTTTCCATTCATAGTAGCTTTATAAGAAAAAATGCAATGTGCACAGATGCACTTTTTTATTTTATTTATTTATTTTGCATTTTCTTTAATGAGTAGGACAAATATGGAGTACATCAAGAACAAACATATTGGGAAGCTCAGTAAAGATTAATCATCTGGAAATATTTCAAAGTAATTGTTTTGTCTACTATTTATAATGGGAGATTTTGTGGATGTTTTTTGTGGGGGATTTTTTGGATTTCCCACTCCTTGAGATATGTATTATAAAAGGTGATCAAAACTCCCTCAAGATAGGTGTTACAAAGTATGATTAACTCTTCCTCGAGATGTGTAATACAATAGATGAACAATTGCGGTCATCTTCTCCGATGAAGCATCTGAATTTTGATCGTCTTCTCCGGTGAGTTTTCTAAGTCTTCAGTCATCTTATGATTTAACCATAACCTGAAAAGATACCAGTGATGTGTTGACTGAGGAGCCTTTGAAGATGAAGTTAGAACTTGAGAAAAATGCAGAGAAAGGAGAAGTCTTGAGGTAGAGAGAGTTGTAGTATCTGTTCTGACTTACCTTAACTTGGGAGAAGTCTCCTTATTTATAGAATTAGCTCACTTACTTGGAGCATGTAATCTCTTCTCATGATGTTTGTCATTGATGACCCATGATGTCATTATGAGCCACTTTCTCATCTTATAATGGCTTTAAAGCACAACCATTTAGGCTCATAATAGCCTTGAAGTTTCACCCTCTTGGCTTTCGTAATTGACAAGAGATGTGGCTTTTAGTCTGCAACTGATTCGACTCGATGATTATTCAATTCTTTGAGTTGACTCAGTTGTGTTATGTATCTGAGGTTTGCTCTACTAGTATTATAGTTCTTCCCACTGATGCTACCTGGGTAGTTGTAAGTTATGGTATTTTTTTTTTTAAAGAGCTTGACTCTTAAGGGATTTGTATTATATTAAAAGGGTGACTCCTTGGAGAAATCAAATTGTCTTGTAGAGAATTTATATGGGTTGGTTCCCTTAAGGAGGTCGAACCATTTAATGATAGCAAGTGGACCGCTCCTTTGGGAGATTGAACTTCCTTATAATTTGGACGGGTGAAAGTGGTCGGCTCCAAGGGAGACTAAACGTCGTTTAGATTTGAGAGGGTGTAGGGGTCGGCTCCATGGGAGGCCAAACCTCCTTGTGGCTTGAGAGGTTGAAGGAATCAGCTCCATGTTACATGGTTATATCAGGTTGTAATGTTATCTTTTTCAAATCCCTTGGAGCAGGAGAAGAAGAAGTAGCAACAGCATAAACTGCTAAGCATTAGCAGAAGTAGTAGTAGTAGTAGTGGCAGTTGTTGCTGTTGCTGTTACTGATAGAACTTAGTAAAATGACTTTAGTGTTTGAGAGAAGGGTTGGATGATGTAGTAAAGGGTCAGCTCCTTAACAAGTCCGAACCTCCTTTTGAATGAAATAATAAGGGTTGGCTCTTTGAGAACCAAAACCTCCTTTAGGTTGAGAGGGGGTGAAGGGCTTGAACAATATAGAGGTCGAACCTCCTTTAGGCATGGTTAAAGAGTCGGATCCCTTTACACCAAACTGATTGGGCATGGGTTGGACCCATGGTGCTTGGTTAATCGGGTTTGGATCATGTTGAACCGAATCCAAATGCCTTTGATTTGGCAACTTTACTAATGCTAATGAGTGACTTTTTTGGTTTTTACATTTTCCATGGCAAAAGGTTTCTAAATCTGTTATCTAAAAGGTCTCTTCCAGTTGGATGAATAGTAACTCTTGTTTTGCAATTATCTTCAATAAATCTCATTTATGTCCTTAATAATTTGTCTTTAGTCACATTGTTCTATCAAACTGTATAAATCTGATATGAGATTTCTCAAATTTGGTTGAAATTTTAGAAGTTAGGAGAAAAAATTCTACTTGATTTCAATTCATTTTAAGATTGTAAATTCCTTACAATTGATTACAATAACCTAGTTATAGGCAAAACAAAAGATATGCAAAGTCAATAACGCCCTTGTAACTAATGGAAAACTCTAATTAAAATGACAAAGTCAATAATGCCCTCGTAACTAATTAATTGGAAAAAAATAATTACAAATTTTTTTGGACATCGAGGTGTCTAGGCCTCTTAGAGCACCCGACAAATCTTCGGTGCACGTGCAATCCCTTCCTCCCACACACTCCAAATAATTATTGGGATGAATCCTTGAAGGTGGCCAACAAGGGGGCTCACTCAAGACCTCTCCTTTTTTGGAGGGAAGCCCTAGCCACTATGGTCAATACTTATTGGTTACAATAGCATGAACTGCATCATTTCTCTCCTCCTTAAAAAAAAAAAAGGGAACTCGACTTCAAATTTAAATAGTCAAGAGGAAGAACTACATTGTAACATAGGCTAAACTGCTTCATTGGCATAATATGGAAGCAAGTGCTGCACATCTATCACAATAGAAGTGTTTAAATGCTTGTAGGCATTGTTTTTGATAGATTCCAAAATTCTGCAAGGACCCACTTTTTCAATCTTCAAGTTTGGTGTACAAGTCAGCTGGCTGCCTATCCTAGGTTAAAATCACCCAAAACAAGTCATCGGTGTCAAACCCAACTCTCTTCTTATGGAAAGTCAACAGTTACTTTATATTTAACATTAGATTTTTCAATCTGGAGCTTAACTTGTGGATGAAGTTCTGCATAAATGTTGCCATGTCTTCAACTCTAGTGTTGTTCTTCTTATCAATAAGCAAAGGAGTTAAATCCACAACACTTGAATGCCTTGAATCATAAGCTATTTCAAACGGAGAAGTGTTAGTAGTCAGGTTCTTTGAAGAGTTGTCGGCAAATTTAGCCAAAGGAAGAATGTTGTCCCAAATCTTGATATGCTCACCAACCACGCAACATAGCAAATTTCTAAGGCTTCTACTTATAGCTTCAGTTTACATAGTTTTGAGGGTGAAAAGAAGTGTTGAGTCCCAATGTGCCTCCACATAGTAGGCCAAAGATGGGTAAGAAACTTTGCCTTTCTATCAAAGACAAATGGAGGTAGGAATGCCATGTAGTTTATAAATCTTTTTGAAGAAAAGATTAGTTATATGAGAAGCATCCATAGTCTTCCGACAAGAAACAAAGTACGCTATCTTTGAGAATCTGTCCATAATCACCATGATGGAATCATGCTTCCTTTGAGTTGGTGGAAAACCTAACACAAGGTCCATACTAATGCACAACCACAGTTTATTAAGCATTGGAAAGAAATAAATAAAGCCCCGCATTAGTGGTTGTACCATTTCCCTTTTGCACAAATGGCACTTTTGAACTTGTCTCATGACATTTTTGTTAGGTTTGCTTTTAGTGGTTTGTTACCACTCAGTCAATAAGTCCCTATTATTAAGGGATATTTTGTTTCAATTTTACCACGTCATTAGGATGTGTTAGACTTGTTAGATGTGAGCTATTTTTCTGGTTTCAGTTTGTTCTGTAATGCTATAAAATAGCAAAGCTTGTTCTTCAATAAACATTGAGTTGATTTCCTCCATTCTATCTGTGCAATCTATTCAATCTATATTTTTAACATTTGGTATCAGAGCCCCATCACAGGGGCCTAATTATTTAGAAGCAGCAGTCTTCTACACGTGTTTTTTAGTTGAAGGATGACGACAGAAGGTTCGTTTGTATAACCAGCAGTTCCAAAGTTTGATGGCTACTATGATCACTGGGCAAAGCTCATGGAAAATTTCCTACAATCAAAGGAGTATTGGGGCCTAGTGGAGAATGGTGTTCCTGCAACAGCAGAAGGTGTTGTTCTTACTGAATTACAGAAGAAGCACATTAAAGATCACCAGTTGAAAGATTTGAAAGTTAAAAACTATTTATTTTAGGCATTAGATCGTTTTATTCTGGAGACAATTCTCAACAAGAACTCTTCAAAAGATATTTGGGATTCCATGAAGCGGAAATATCAAGGCATAACGCGAGTGAAACATGCAAACTTGCAAGCTCTTAGAAAGGAATTCGAAGTTCTTCACATGAAGACTGGCGAAACTGTGAATGAATATTTTGCTCGCACTCTTACCATAGCCAACAAGATGAAAGCAAATGGAGAAGATAAGGGAAGTACTGCTGTTGTTGAAAAGATTTTAAGATCCATGACTCCAAAATTTGATTATGTAGTATGTTCTATTGAGGAGTCTAAAGATATCGATACTTTAACTATTGATGACTTGCAGAGCAGTCTAATTGTACATGAACAACGCATGAGTTCTGTTAAATAAGTCATTAAGGTTATTTTAGTCTTTTCCCTTCCTTTTTTCTCTTATATAATTCTTATAGCCTAATTAGGGCTAATAATCTATCTAATCTCTTTCTCTCTCAATCTGAACTTGGTATCAGAGCCAAGCTCTCTCTATCTCCATCGTCTCCCACTCCTTCTGCCACAAACCCTATCACCTTCCTCTTCCTTAAATCAATCTCCACACACTCGTCGTCAATATATATCACCCCTACGGGGATTCATTGTCTCCATACGCCCTAATTGCATCATGCGATAAGGAGTTGAGGATTGCTTGGAGCCTGCGATCAGGCTGTACACACAGCAATGTTGCTGTCTAAGGCTGGCGATAACAGCAAGGTGTTGTTTTGTTGAAGATTCAGTCTGGCGACACAAAGATTGAGTTTTTTGGACCCCTGCGACTCAATAATTGTTGTCGATTTTTTAGCAGGAACACTTAAGGTGGCTGTTTAGAGCCTGGCGACACAGCAGACTGAGTTTTTGGCCCCTTGCGACATAGCAGTTGCTGTCGTTTTTAGATTGTGGACACTCAAGGCTTGGTTACGACACATCAGTGTTTGTTTTGGGTTATTTCGATACAGCAGATTGCTATTTTTTGACTAGGTAACACCTAAGGTAGCTGCTGTGACTCTTTGCGACATAGCAAATTGCTAGTCTTAGGCCTGCAATCACAGAGATTGGCTGTTCTGTCTTATGCGACACTGCAAGTTGCTGATCTGAGGCCTACGATCACAGCAAGTGACTGTGTTTTTTAATTGTTTAACTCATGTAGTGGTTATATGAGGGTGCTGGCAGTGTTTTGAACACTTACGAAGTTTTTTCGATCACATTAGAGTGTTGTTTGAGGTTATTCTCCCACTTATCTTGCTCATTGATTACCTATACTTGCGGTAATGATTAATTGAATCACCCACAACAGTATTTAATCAGCCCCTATAGCTCTTTTGATCGTGCATTGTCACCTTTTAGGGTGCTGCGATTACTTTATCCTAGGGAGTTGTGTTCTCATCTTCTTGAACTCTCTTCAAACCAAAGTACTTGGATTATTTGATGGCCTCTGAGTCATCCTCTTCCTCGGTCATTGGTACTAGTAATGGGTCGAGGGGTTTTCTTTCTCATTCAACTGATTTTCCCAGTATTCAAATCACTACCATGAAATTAGATGGTTCTAACTATCTTCTGTGGGCACGATCGGTTGAAATGTTCATTGGTGGAAAATGGAAGATCGGTTATCTAACAGGGGCGGACAAACAATCTACATAGACCGACAATTCTTACTCCCAGTGGTTTGCTAATGATTCTATGGTCCGTTCTTGGTTGGTTTCATCGATGCAACCACACATCGCAGTCGGTTTTATGTTCTCCTTGACAGCAAAGTAGATATGGGATTCCGCAAAGAGTATTTACTCGCAACGTCAAAACAATGTCCAAAATTTTAACCTAGAGCGTGAGATTTCTCAACTCTCATAGGATAACTCTTCTGTTACTACCTATATATCACAACTACGTGCTCGGTGGGAAGAATTGACATTTTATTCTTCGTATTACTCTTGGAAGGACCCTTTTGATGAGACATTATATGCGTCAATTCTGGACAAGAATCGCGTTTTTCAGTTTCTGACTGGTCTCTAGGATGAGTTTGAGTATGCGAGAGTTCATTTATTGGGAATGGATCATTTTCCTTCCGTACAGACTGCGTATTCCTATGTCTTGGCTGATGAGAGTCGTCGCACAACTGTGATACCCCTTTCTTCGGGTGATCACTCCGCAATGCTTGATCGTCTACCTTCTTCACAGTCCCCTAGTGGGTCTCTGCCTACACGTCAGCGACATAAGTGTGATCATTGTGGAAAGTTGGGTCATGTGAAGGCTCGCTATTATGCACTTCATGGTCGTCCTAACCAGCATCATCAACAGTCTCAACGGTCTTCAGCTCATGTAATTTCTCAGCAAACGAATGATTTAACACTTCCTTCAGCTACTACCTCTTCATCAGATTTGCTATCTCTGTCCCAAGCCGAGCTTGACAAGTTCAGAAAATCCTTCAATCAGATAGAGACGTCATCTTAGTCAATTTCTACTTTCACTCACTCAGGTACCTTTGCATCTGCACATAGTATTTCTACCACTTCCTCACCATGGATCATTGATTCTGGTGCCTCAGATAACATGACCGGTATGTCCTCCCTATTTAAAACATATAGTGTTTGTTCTGGTCATCGCAAGGTTTGACTGACTGATGGTTTTCTATCTTCCATAGCTGGTCAAGGTTATTTATCCGTTACATCTTCTTTATCTTTAACTAACACACTTCATGTTCCTCAACTTACTACTGACCTTGTATCTGTTAGTAGTCTTACAAAATATTTGAACTACAGTGTAACCTTTTATCCCTCTTATTGTGTCTTTCAGGATCTGGAGTCGAATAGGACGATTGGCATTGGACATGAAGTAAATGGATTGTATCTCTTGGACGTTCTCGGTTCTCCTAGCACTCATTCTGCTCTTCAGCTTAGTAGTAGTTGTAGTCAGTCTAATAAGGCTCTTGTAATGCGTTGGCATTTACGTTTAGGCCATATTTCTTTTGGATATATGAAACACATGTTCCCTACTTTATTTCATAATAACAATTTGTTTGATTTGTCTTGTGAAACTTGTTAATTGGCTAAACATGTGTGTTTTCTTATCCTATTAGTATGAATACTATTACACCTGCTATGTTTGACTTAATTCATTCTGATGTGTGGGGTCCTTCCCCTGTCACATTCATTCTTGGTTTTCGCTATTTTGTTTTGTTCATTGATGACCACAGTCCTACCACTTGGATTTATCTTATGAAACACAAGAGTGAGGTTTATGGGATTGTCAAGCAATTTCTTGCTATGGTTCATACCCAATTTGGTTGTACCATCAAGACCTTCCGTTCTGATCATGGTACTGAGTACACCTATAGTGAGGTCTTGAAACTTTGTTTAGAGTCTGACATTGAGCATCAAATATTCAATGTTAAGACCCCTCAGTAGAATGGTCGCTCAGAACGCAAAAATCGTCATATTCTAGAGTTAGCTCGTACCATTTCTATTGGCATAAATGTGCCTCAATCATATTGGGTCGATACAGTTCTTACTGCTGTTTACCTTATTAATCGGACCCCCTCTAGTGTTCTTCAGTTTGCCACACCCCTTTCTAAGCTCTCTCCAGATCGTCATGTGTTTCCACTTCCTCCGTGCGTGTTTGGGTGTGTCTGCGTTGTTACCATCCTCCTTCTCGACGGCGTTTCATTTTTCGAGATGTTTCCTTTTTTGAGCATACTCCTTACTTAGTATTCAATCTGAGTGGTTTCCTCTAGATTCACCTGATGATTATTTTCCTTCTTTATTTCCCCTTCCCATGCCTGTTCCTCCCTCTCCACCCCCGTCAATTCGTCCTCTCCTCCATTGCAGGTTTACTCTCGACGTCCCCATGATACTACCATAACTTCTATGTCCGACCAGCTTGCCTCCTTACCTCCAGCTCCGCCTTCGTCTGTTCCCTGTGATGATCGTCCTATTGTTACTCGTAAGGGTAAGCGCACTTGTACTTATCCCATTTCAAATTATATATTTGATTCTGCACTATCACCCTCCTATCAGAGTTTTTTGCTTTTGTTTCCGTTGTTTCTCTTCCTACTACTGTTGTAGATGCTATTACTCATCCTGAGTGACGCGCAACTATGATTGATGAGTTGACTGCTCTTGAAAAGACTCAAACTTGGGAAATTATTCCTCTTCCACCTGGACGAAAAGTTGTGGGTTGTCGTTGGGTCTTCACGCTTAGCATAATCCGGACGGCTCCATTGCTCGTTATAAGACCCGTCTGGTGGCCAAAGGTTATGCTCAGACTTATGGGATTGATTATCAGGAAAATTTTGCTCTGGTTGCCAAGATGATCACCATTTGTGTTCTCCTTTCTGTTGCTGCTATCCGAGGATGGCCTCTCTTTCAGTTAGATGTCAAGAATACTTTTCTCAATGGTGATCTTCAAGAAGAAGTCCATATGGTCCAACCTCCTGGGTTTCTTCCTTCTGCTTCTCCTGCACATGTTTGTCGTCTTCGCCGGTCCTTTTATGGTCTGAAGCAGTCTCCTCGTGCTTGGTCTGAGCGATTCACTAAGGCCATGCATCAGTTTGGTTTCCATCAAAGTTTTGTTGATCACACCTTGTTCTTACATCACTCCCAAGGCAAAACTGTTACTCTGATTGTATGTGTAGATGATATTGTTCTTACTGGAGATGATGCCGATGGCCTTATCGAGGTCCAATCTTACTTAGGCCGTCAATTTGAGATTAAGGACCTTGGCCATCTTCGTTATTTTCTGGGTATTGAGATTGTCCGGTCCCAGTCTGGTATATTTATTTTTTAGCGTAAGTATGTTATTGATTTACTCAGTGCCTTTGGTCAGTTTGGATCTCATCCAGCTGATACTCCTATTGAATAGAATCACAGGTTAGCAGATTCTGAGGGGGAGTGTGTATCCGATATTGGCCAATATCAACGTCTTGTGGGAAAGTTGATTTACTTGTCTATGACTCGCCTTGACATTGCCTATACTGTTAGTGTTGTAAGTCAGTTTATGCACTCGCCTCGAACATCTCATCTTGCTGCTGTTTATCGTATTCTTAGATATCTTAAGGGATGTCCTGGTCGAGGCATTTTATTCAACAATCATGGTCATCTTCGCATTGAGGCATGGACAGATGCAGATTATGCTGGTTCAATGACAGATAGAAGGTCTACTTCTGGGTATTATACTAAGGTTGGTGGTAACTTGGTAACTTGGCGTAGTAAGAAGCAGGATGTGATTTTTCGGTCGAGTGCTAAGTCAGAATACAGAGCTATGGCACTTGGAGTATGCAAGTTGTTGTGGCTCAAAATCTTACTAGCTGATTTATGTCTTCCTGTGCCGGTCCCCTTCTTACTATATTACGATAATAAATCAGCTATTAACATAGCTGCAAATCTGGTTCAGTATGACAGAACGAAGCACATAGAAGTTGATCGTCATTTCATTAGAGAAAAAATAGTTTCTGGACAGATATGTACTCCCTTTGTTCCTACCTCTCAACAACGTGCTGATGTTCTTACTAAAGGTGTTAGTAAAACTTCATTTGAAGATGTCTTGTCCAAGTTGGGCATTGTTGATATCCACGCACCAACTTGAGAGGGAGTGTTAAATAAGTCATTTGGGTTATTTTAGTCTTTTCCCTTCCTTTTTTCTCTTATGTAATTCTTATAGCCTAATTAGGGCTAATAATCTATCTAATCTCTTTCTCTCTCAATCTGAGCTAGTTCACATGTTGAAGAAGAGCATGCTTTGAAGATCACTCATGGAGATTCCTCAGGAGGAAGAGGTCGTGGTCGTGGAAACTATAGAGGAATAGGAAGAGGACGCAACAATAGGTCTTTTGATAAGACCACTGTGAAGTGTTACAACTGTCATAAGCTAGGACACTTTGCATGGGAATGTCCAACTAAGAACATAGAAGCAAATTATGTAGAGAATCAAGAAGAAATGTTGCTGATGGCATATGTGGATACCAACAAAGTCAGTTGAGAAGACATGTGGTTTCTTGATTCTGGTTGCAGCAATCACATGTGTGGCAACAAAGAATATTTCTCCGACTTTGATGATATTTTCTAAGACTCTGTGAAGCTTGGGAACAACACAAACATGGCTGTGTTGGGAAAGGGCTATGTCAGGTTGCAAGTAAATAATCTAATACAGATCATTATAGGTGTGTTTTATGTACCTGAATTGAAGAATAATTTGCTAAGTATTGGACAACTGCAAGAAAAGGGACACACTGTTTTATTTCAGCATGACAAATGTAAAGTGTTTCATTCTCAAAAAGGTTTGATTATGGATACGAAAATGACTTCCAATAGAATGTTTGTCCTGCGTGCTATATCCCAGCCTATAGCATCTACTTGTTTTCAAACAATAACTGAAGATGTTGAACATCTTTGGCACTGTCGATATGGACACTTGGGTTTTAACGGGTTACATACTCTTCAACAAAGAGAGATGGTGACTGGGTTGCCGAATTTTCAACCTCCCTCTAAGCTATGCAAAAATTGTTTGGCAGGGAAACAACACAGGAACTCATTTCCTAAGAAGGCCACCTAGCAAGCAACATAAATTCTTCAATTGGTGCCTGCAGACATTTGTGGACCAATTAAGCCCATCTCTAACAGCAAGAAAAGGTACCTGCTCACTTTCACTGATGATTTTACTAGAAAAACATGGGTTTATTTTTTGGTTGAATAATCAGAAGCTTTTGGTTTCTTCAAAAGTTTTAAGACTCATGTTGAGAAAGAAACAAATTATTTTCTGAGAAGTCTACACATTGATCTAGGAGGCGAGTTTACATCCTAGGAATTTGTCAATTTTTGTGATGACAATGGTATATGGCGATAGTTAATAGCTGCATGTACTCCACAACAGAATGGAGTTGCAGAACGAAAGAATAGAATAATTATGAACATGGTTAGAAGTATGCTTTCGGCAAAGAAAATTCCTAAGTCCTTTTCGCCTGAAACAGTTAACTGGACAATACATGTCTTGAATCGAAGTCCCAATTTTGCAGTGCCAAACAAAACTCCAGAAGAAGCTTGGAGTAAAATTAAGCCTTCAGTTGATTATTTTAGAGTGTTTAGATGTATTTCTCATGTTCATGTGCCTGACAATAAAAGAACTAAACTCGATGATAGGAGTTTCAATTATGTTTTATTGGGAGTTGGTAAAGAATCAAAGGCTTATAGATTGTATGATCCTATTTCACAAAAGATCATAATTAGTAGGGATGTTGTATTCGAGGAAAACAAGAATTGGGACTGGGATAAGAAATATGAGGAAGTCATTTATGTGATTTAGAATGGGGTGATTGTGAAGAAAAAGTAGCTGAGAATGAGGAAAGAAGTGAAACTTATTCTGATCTTGAGAAGACAATGCATCAGACTATACAGTTGATGTTATTGTTGAAACTATTGGGAATGATGTTATTGCTGAAACTACTGGGACAGGTTCTTTAAATCAAAACACAAATAGCCTTCAAAACTCAAGTGCAACCAGAAATCGAAGAGCACTTGTTGGATGAGAAACTATGAAATAGGAGAGGGACTTTTTGATGAAGAAAATGAAGGGGAACTTGCCATGTTTACAGTTGCTGAAGTTGCTGATCCTATTCATTTTGAAGAAGTTGTAAAAAGTGAAAAATGGAGAGCAGCCATGGATGTGGAAATGGAAGCAATAAACAAAAATGGGACTTGGGAATTAACATAATTACCTAAGGGAGGAAAGACAATTGGAGTAAAGTAGGTGAATAAGACCAAGTTGAATGAAAATGGAAAAGTAGAAAAGCACAAAGCTCTGCTTGTAGCAAAGGGCTATGCACATCAATATGGAGTAGACTATACTGAAGTGTTTGCACTTGTGGCACGAATGGAGACAATTCGTTTGGTAGTAGCACTTGCAGCTCAAAGAGGGTGGTCCATTTATCAACTAGATGTTAAATCTGCCTTCTTACATGGTGAATTGATTGAAGAAGTTTTTGTAGAACAGCTTTGTGGTTATGTACAGAAAGGAAATGAAGAAAAAGTTTACAAGCTAAGGAAGACACTTTATGGACTTAAACAAGCACCCCGTGCTTGGTACAGTCGTATAGAAGCTTATTTCATGAAAGAAGCTTTTAAGAAATGTGATTATGAGCACACTCTGTTTGTCAAGATTAACAATGAAGGTAAAGTCTTGATTGTGAGCTTGTATGTGGATGATCTAATCTTTACTGGAAATGATGAATCAATGTTTGAAGAAGTGAAACATTCAATGAAGCATGAGTTTGATATAACTGATCTTGGCAAGATGAGGTATTTCCTTAGTCCTGAGGTGTTGCTGAAGTCTGATGGTATCTTTATTAGTCAAAAGAAATACGCCTTGGAGATACTGCACAAGTTTGGAATGGATAAGAGCAACTCTGTTTTCAATCCTATTGTTCCTGGTTGTAAACTAGTGAAAGATGAAGGAGTTAAAGTAGAGAAGACTTACTATAAGCAGATTATAGGGAGTCTCATGTATCTCACTGCTACACGACCAGACCTAATGTATATAGTAAGTATGATTAGTAGGGTATATGGAGAATCCTACCTAATTACACTTGCAAGCAACAAAAAGAGTGATGCGATATCTGAAAGGAACTTTTGATTATGGGATTTTCTATAGGAAGGGAGGAGATGATGAACTTATTGCTTATACTGACAGTGATTATGCTGGAGATTTAGAAGATCAAAATAACACTTCAGGTTATGTTTTCTTATTGAGTTCTGGGGAAATTTCTTGGTCATCAAAAAAACAACCTGTAGTGAGTTTATTCAGCACAGAGGCAGAATTCATTGCTGCAACCTCATGTGCATGTCAGGCAGTTTGGTTAAAAAGGGTGTTAAGAAAACTGGATCAATATCAAGGCAAGACATGTATTATTCAGTGTGATAGTAGCTCTGCAATCAAGCTCTCAAAGAATCCAGTGATGCATGGTCGAAGCAAACACATTGATGTGTGTTTGCATTTTCTTCGAGATCTTACAAAGGATGGTATTATGGAGTTGGTGCACTGTGGCACACAAGAACAGTCGGCAGATGTGATGACTAAACCACTCAAGCTAGATGTTTTCTTGAAGTTGCGAGGGCTATTGGGAGTCTATTATGAGATTGATATAAACTGAGTGCTTGTAACATTCAGTTTAAGTCCCTATTATTAAGGAATATTTTGTTTCAGCTTTACCACATCAATAGGATTTGTTAGACTTGTTAGATGTGAGCTATTTTTCTGGTTTCAGTTTGTTATGTAATGCTATAAAATAGCAAAGCTTGTTCTTCAATAAACATTGAGTTGATTTCCTCCATTTTATCTGTGCAATCTATTCAATCTATATTTTTAACAATTTTGAGTTATTCTTGGCCAAAAATATTATTTTTTATAGTAGTTCTAGAGTCTTATTCCTACCAAAATGACCCAAATATTGCTCAATAAAAAGCTTATCTTGTATAAAGCACTTTGGCACACGCAACCGCAAACCTTTGAAAAGAAACACATTTTTGAGCATAAAATCAATAGATTTTCCTTGCTATATCGTGCGTAAAATAGTAGCAAAATAAAGATCTTGATGGTAATGATCCTCAAAACTTTCAAAACTAGCCACCGACTCATCCGGCACCTTTTTTGAGAATACCAGACTTATGCTTCAAAGAGAATGTGAATTGTTGCAAGAAACTCACCCATTTAACATGTCTCTTGTGCAAACTTTGTTGACTATGGAGATACTTGAGAGCTTCGTGGTTCGTATGCAGAATGGACTCCTTGTAGGCCAAATGGTAACTCCAATGTTTAAGGCATGCACTATATTGAAAATATTAGAACAGTTAGCTTTAGTTTGTCTAATATTAGCTTATTTCTATTCTTTCTCTGTAAGGACATATTTGTCTATTCACTTATTATTGGTTATATATATATATGCTAAGCTCTCATTATGAGACTTGACTTTTCTCTTCTAAAATTCTTCTTGGTATCAGAGTCGAAAAAAAAATCCTTTGGCTATCCATCTTCGTTCCTCCTCCTCCTTTTTTTTCCTTCTCTCATTAATCCTTCTACACGTTAACCTCAATCACCTAACAGTAGCCTCATCTAGAGTTTCTCCCCTTCGAGGGCTTTTTTCTTTTTGATTTATATTCTTTTAATTGCATGTTGCGATAAAGATTTTTTTAGCTCTTCACATACTGCAATAGAGAATTGTTGTAAAACCCCAAGTTTTCAATTCGTATCTCGAAGAAAATAAATAGTTGAATTTTGAGAAAATCTTGAAAGTGAGACTTAGGGGTAAAACTTTAGGAGATTTCTAATCATTTTTAAGAAAATTTGACCTCACTATTGGATTAAAAATGATTGAAAAACATACTTTAACCTGTAGGCATGCTCAAGTACGAGTCCGAATAGAAAAGTTACAAAATCCTCGATTATCAAGTCGGACCAGGCTAAAAAGTGGCTTTTTTTTAGAGCAAGAATTTTTAAGATTCGATCATACCATGAAGTTTATAATGAAAAATTATTGAATATGGACCATTTACTAGTCATTTTTGGAGCCCAAAAAGTCGAATTATTATAAAAAAATGAAAATGATGTCAATTTTAAGGTCACATCAGGCTAAAATGTAAATTTTTGTTAGAGACATAATTTTTAGAAATTGACTACACCATTAGATTCGAAATGAAAAATTAAATAAAATAGAGTATTCACTCGTTACTTTTGGAGTTCGGATAGTCAAGTTATCGCCGATCGAAACAATATGCAAAATACCAATTTCGTCTCAAGACTTTATATAAATAAAATTTTTAATTATTTTTTACTATTCATCATCTTTTAACTCGTTAAAAAACCAATCAAAATTTTTAACGATTATTTTTATTTATTTTTCTTTCGACTTTCAAACTCGAATTCGTTGCAAACGATCCGCTTTCGACGACCGACGTAGAAGAGAAAAAGGTCCGCATCCTCGACATCTACAAAACCCATCTAATTTTCTTTCATTCTTTCATCTTTTTCACCCCATATCGTCAAAAATCAGTCATATATATATATATATAGGGTAGCGATCCATGGCTAACAGTTTGGCAAACATTTTGGCAAACACATTTTTCAAAACATGGGTTAGAGGTCTTGGAATGGGCTGATTTTTGGTGAGGATGATCTCTACGGTGAGGAGATCATCCTCACCAAAAATCAGCTCATTCCAAAACTTCTAACCTCATCAAAAATGGTTTACAAAAAATGGACGGTTCACGATTTTTCAACTTGTAAAATGGGGCTAGAAGTTTTGGAATGAGCTGATTTTTGGTGAGGATGATCTCATCACCGTAGAGATCATCCTCACCAAAAATCAGCCCATTCCAAGATCTCTAACCCATGTTTTGAAAAAGTGTTTGCCAAAATGTTTGCCAAACTGTTGGCCACGGATAGGGACCCATATATATATATATATATATATATATATATATATATATATATATATATATATATATATATATACCGGAGTTTCGTAATTTTGCCTGTTTCGAGGTCAAACTGTCCTCCGCTGCAAAAGGAAGAAAGGATGACAGCATCGAGATCTTCGAAATCACTGGGTCAGATTCAAAAATCAGTCGCTTTGAAGTTTGAATCACCTCGATTTCTGTGTATATTTTCTCGATTTCCACTCACTCATTTCAATCCTTTCGCACAGAGATAGTAAGAAACTCTTAATTTCTATTGGTAATTGTAGATTATGAAAATTGCATTTATTAGGATTTTATTAAAAATTTGTAATGTTTTTCAAAAATATAAAATTCTTTTTATTATTTCAAATTCACTTTAGAACTTGCATATTTGATATGTTTAATTATATTTTATAACAAATTATGTGTAGGTAGGATATTTCACCACGTTATTTCCGTCAGTTGGGTCCTGTGCATCGTTCGGACCCTATTTTGATATAAGTTTTGTACTTTTTCAATATTATTGATAAAAAAGAATTTCTTAATTGGAAAAATGATTTAATATTCAATTAACTCATATTGAGTTGATGAATATCAGAAAATGGATATTTTGTTTAAGAGATTGAAACTATAAAAATCAGAAAAAGGATATGAAACAGTAAAATGTCAAAATCATACTCGATGGGTAATGTCTGCATTTTACATTATTGTGTTTTGTGTAGGTTGGTGAATGGATATCCAGGGATTATGTTACTGATTGCATGTTTATTTACTTTCTGTTAGCGTGAGGCGCTGTTTACTTTTCTGTTCCATTATTTATTTTAGGTCGGGTGGTCACAATTGCATGGTAGGAAACTGGATATCTATTCTTAACCTTGTATTGTTAATTTCTCTTTTATTTTCAAATAAAAATAATATATATGTAGTTATTTTGTGAGCTTTTAAAGAGTTTGTGAATGCTTAAAGGGATAGTGCATCATATCATCCAGAGTGGTGTACTATCCTGGGATATACAGTAGGGACCACCAACCTCATACGTGGTATGAGACGCGTATGA
Organism: Akebia trifoliata; assembly: GCF_017979445.1. Taxonomy (NCBI): domain Eukaryota; kingdom Viridiplantae; phylum Streptophyta; class Magnoliopsida; order Ranunculales; family Lardizabalaceae; genus Akebia; species Akebia trifoliata. The sequence continues at coordinate 20,436,153 of NC_141376.1, forward strand.
GAGTGGAGTCACAACTAGAATTCAGATTTATTTCTTTCTATCTTTACTAGTGAACTTGTAATGTAAAAGTGGTCGTACACGAATGGTTTGTATATTTGGGAATCACATGCACGCCTGATAGGCATAGACGAAGATGTTTAGTCAGTGATCACTAATAATTTATAGTAGTCGAACGTTCTGACACATCGAAAAGAGACCCATTGCTTACGATCACGTCAAACGCCCAGCCTGAACCGGATAAATGGTCCCGCAAGTGTAGTAAACAGCGACCAGCTACAAAATCAGGAACTAATACTTTATTATGATACATCATTTTTCAACTGTGAATGATCTAGTCGTGAATCCCAACTCTCTAATTCCACTACTCCACCATTGCGTATTATGTATCTGTTACTTTATTTTGATATATAAAATGAAATGCATGTTTAATATTTCCATTTGATCAATTAGATTTATATAAAAAGAAAATGTTATAGTGAGTACTGTTGATTGATGTAATGTGAGTTTTAAAATGTTTAGTTACTCATCTTTGGCTATAGATACTAATTAATCGTAGTTTCTTCTGTAAAACTTTGCATATTTTAAAATGATTCAGTATGTTTATTCGTTCATGTTAGGAGAGGTTATTGATAGAAATTGTTTGTTTCCCTATTGGATAACCATCGTTACTCACCATTTCATTCTCTATTTTTTTGTTTCAGATCCGGAACTTGTCGAGGCAGGTGTAGAACATGAGTGAGGACTATCTGGTAGGTCAGATAAACGACCAAAGTCCATTACCTAGTGAGTATTGGGGTTAGATCCCCTAGTAGTGTTAGTTCGTTCAGGTAGTATTATAGATTTTATATTGAGTATTAGGACTTTTGTTAGAGTGATGAGTTTTATATAATCCTGTATTTTGGTTAACCTTCCACACTCTGATCTATCATACGTTATTAGATATATATAGGCTTTCGTTTGTATTATATTTTGTATGTATATATGCGAGACAATGTATGTCGTTTATCAGGTGCAGGTTGAACGCCTTGGAATGCTAATATAAACAGAAGAGACCATGCCGAAATTTTGAGGCGTCACCTTGTGCCACGAGAATTGACATAGAGCTTTGCGTTAGCGTTTGGCGGGACGTCACAATTGCGTTGTGTTTTTTTCCCCTACGTTAGGATTTCTTTTTCGATCAACCCTTGTGTTATTGGGTGAACTTCATCATCCCTATAGGCATCTATTGCCTCATATAAGGATTCTGTTTCGATTTACCTGTATTCCAATCAGAGCCATTATACCTAATCTCTCTTATGATTGTAGCAAATATTTTTTGGGTGAACTTCGATCAACCCAACAACCCCAATCCGACTTGCAACAGCATCAGACAACAACAACGTGCTGTTGTGTACATCACGATCAAACCCACAGATTTTACACAACCCTACGACAATAGTTGCTAGTGATTGGAAGCTTTGCGATCAACCTATAGGCCTGAAACAGACCTGCAATCAACCCTACAAATCTTTAATAGTCCTACGACAGTAGCTGTTGGTGATTGGAAGACTTACAATCAACCTATAAGCTTGAAATAGACATGCGATCAAGCCTACAGATCTTTAACAGCCCTTCGTCAACAACTGTTGGTGATTGGAAACCTTGTGATCAACCTATAAGCCCTAAACAGACCTGCGATCAGACCTACAGGTCTTGAAATTCCCTGCGACCAAACCTATAAGCCTTGGACTACCCTACAACAGCAATAGCCAGTGATTGGGAGTATTGCTATCAGTCTATAGGGTTGTACAAAAACCTACACCACCAGTAGAGTATGTATCTGTAATTTACAACATCTCTACCTTGGTTGGTTTAACCCTGCGACAACAACTGGGGATTTGACAACAACATAAAGGAAATTTTTTTTATAGCAATCAGTTGTAGTTGTTTCTAGTGTTGCCGATAACAATTAATCATATTATCTAGCCTTCGACAATACTAATACAGGAGATCTCCCTTCAATCCAAAATTTCTTCTTGTTCATAGTGTGCAATGACGACGACTCACGAAACTAAGGACTCTATTACAACCCTTGAGACTAATTTCTCAGTCCAACGTATAACCAATACCCCATTCGATAGTCATGACTTTCAGTCTTGATCCCGGTCAGTTCGACTTTATTTGGGTAGTAGAGGAAAATTTGATTGGTTATCAGGCGTTATCCCTAAGCCACCTCTCACTGATCCTAAATTTGAACAAAGGATAATTGATTATTGTACCATTTTTGGATGGTTATTTAACTCCTTGGAGCAACGCATCTATACTATGTTTATGTATCATGAGACTGTCTCTTCTTTGTGATCAGCTCTTACTCCAACATATGCACATGCTCATAATAACTCGAGGATTTGTGAGTTTTACCGGGATATTGCTCAAGCAACTCAAGGAAATCAGAGTGCTGTAGATTATTTTGGATTTCTTCAATCCCATTGGGAAGAGCTCTCGTACTATGAGTTTATGGATAAGTTGTCTACCTAGGCAGCCAAGTATATGGTCAAGAGGATTGCTAGACATCAGATATATATGTTTCTCATGGGTCTACGACCTGAGTTTATGGCAATGCGAACACAAATCCTTAATACCACTCCCTTACCTTCCTTATTTGAGACATTTGCAACTATTGATAGTGATGAGCGTCGTTGTCGAGTAGTTCCCTTTCATACTCAGTCTTCTTTCATTATTTCTTCTCTAGATATAGATCAAATGGCCCTTGCAGCCAATTCAGGTTTCTCTAACTCCCGTACTCACAGGTCGGTAATAGTGGCCCTGGAAGTCATGGACGTGGTAAAAGAAGTGGTCTTATATGTAGCCACTGTGGGAAGATTGGTCATGAGAAGGCCCGTTGTTTTTAGCTCTATCCTCACCTGTTGAGATCCTCTAGGGGACAACCCCGTGTTGCTAGTGTGGAATCTACCTCCGTTGATCCTGCTTCCCTTGGAACTAATAGATTTGCAACATTTCCAGACACAGATTACAATTATTGTATGGGATCAGATCCAGGACCAGATTCCTTCATCCTTGATAATTGCTTATGTTACCACACCTCCAGGTACCTCTTCTGCATTTCATGTCGCTAAGTCTGGCTTTGCTCCTTTGACTTAGGTCATTGATTCTAGTACCTCTGATCACATGTCTAATAAGTCCAATTATTTTAATTCTTCTATTTTTCCTACTATTCATAAGGATGTTTGCCTTGTTGATGGGTCTGTTACGTTTATTCACAATAAGGGTAATATCTCCTTATCCCTTAATTTTTTTCTTGATTTTATTCTTCATGTTCCTCACCTCTCTCTCTTAACCTTATGTCTGTTAGTAGTATTACCAAATCTTTAAATTATTCTGTAACATTTTTTCCTACTCATTGTGTCTTTCAGGACCAGACTTCAAGGAGGATTTTTGGTAAGGGGTATGAGAGGGATGGACTGTACTTGTTTGCCGCTCCACCTACTGTTGCTCTAGCTTCCATCCTCCCACTCATTAAGAATCATATTTTTTCTTTCCAGACTTTAGATTTATGACATGTTCGCTTAGGATATGCTAATTTTCAGCATTTATGTTCTTCATTTTCAGCATAAAAATTTCTTGTAATGGACACAAATTTCAATGCTCTATGTGTGAGCTTTTTAAACACACACGTACCTCTTATATTCCTCGCATGCATAAAATTAATGCTATTTTTGACTTAATTTATTCTAATGGTGATGGATATTATGTTACATTTATCGATGACTATTCTCGTTGTACTTGGGTTTATTTAATGCGTTCTCGCTCTGAGGTGTTCCCTATTTTTGTTAATTTACTAAAAATGATTCAGACTTAATACAACATTACTATCAAATCTCTTAGAATGGATAATGGATAGGGAATATATTTCTGATGGGATTTGGCCCCATCCCCATGAACTTAGTATGCTTAGTCAGTTAACTTGCCCCTACACTCTTGAGCAAAATGTGATGGTGGAATGTAAGAATCGTCACCTCATGAACATTGTCTATTGCCTTTTGCAGGAGATGCATGTTTCCAAGTCATATTGGAATATGGTAGTTCTTACTGTTGTTTTCCTTCTAAATCATGTTCTGAGCCGCACCTTAAGGGGACAAGTGCCTCTTCATGTTCTTCGACCTGATAGTACTTTATTCCCTCTTATATCGAGAGTTTTTAGGTGTACCTATTTTGTTCAGGATATAACTCCCCATCACACCAAACTAGATGACAAAGCTATTCATTGTGTTTTCCTGGGTTACTCGTCTATGCAAAGGGATATTGGTGCTATAATCCACTCACTCATCATATTATTCATTCTTTGGATGTCACTTTTTTTTTAAAATTTTCCATATTTTAGAGCTTCATCTTCTTTGCAAGACTCTCTTCCTTTGCAGGATCACTCTCCTATAGTATTATCGTCTTTAGTTTTATCTCTAATTTCATCTTCACAGCCGCTGTAGGTTTACTTTCATCGTCCTTCCCCCTCACAAATCTTGCCCACATCCTCCTTGGACATAGGTATACCCCTTTCTACATTTACTCCTGTTCCTTTTATTTCTGACTCTCACTTACCTATTTACTTCGCAAAGGTAAGCGAAGGTGTGTTACTAATTACCCTATCGCCCAGTTTGTTTCATATCAAGGTCTTTTTTCTTCCTATCGAGCCTATCTTGCCATCACAAACTTTATTTGGGTTCCTCAATCTATTTTTGAGACTTTATAATGGAGATCGAGTTGCTGACCCAATAACTCAAGTTGATGTTTCCAAGTCTTCTCAAGAACCATTGCAAGGAATTGGCGGTCCGATGACTAGGGCAAGGACAAAGAGGATGGAAGAGGCATTGCAAGACTTGATTGTGGAAGTACAATACAAATAGACCATTTTAGAAGATTCTAAGGCTAACTTTGGAGATATCAAAGTTTCATCAAGGATGGTCAACTATCTTTTTATGCAAAAGATCAATTTGGAAGATCAATTTGAATGCAAGGGTTAATTGGTAATTTTTATGTTCTAATTGTCTTAGTTTTGAATTCTTTATTTCCTAAGGACTAATTAGAATTAATCTTGATCTAATTTGTCTATAAAAGGGTACCTCATCTTGTAATTGAGACACAATTTACAATTTACATTTTATGAGTAATTCTTTGAAGTTTATTCAAGAAGTTTCTTAAGTCTTCATGTGTTCTTTATGAGTTCTTGTACGAGTTCTTGCTTGAGTTCTTGAAGATTCATGAAGTGCATGAATCTTCAACTTATCAAAGGAGTGAGCATCCTTTGTGGCGTCTCAAGGTTGGGATTTTAAGGACATAGCTTCCTTAAGGTTCTAATCCGATCAACATCATCTCTTATTTCTACACAACTTGTGTTTCCTTTGAATTAGAAGATTCCTAGAAGAGATCATTAAGAGGAGTTTCCAAGAGGAAACATATCATTTAGTATCAGAGCACCAAGATTGCTGGAAAATACATCAAGATTGAAGTAATCATTTGAAGATTTGGTTCGGGTGACATTCAAATTGGAGATCAAACAGGTTGATTCATGCTCTCCAACAAAATTTAGATCAAATCAAACCTAAGAGATTGCTGATGTGGTTGAGTTGCACCATTATGTGGAGATGGAAGAGTTACTGCACAAAGCCATTAAAGTGAAAAAGCAAATCAAGTCTAGAAGGTTTAGTTCTAGATCATCTTCTAATAATCTGTGGAGACCAAATTGAAGGACAACAAAATTCCTTTCAAACCAAAAGAAGACGCAAAGTCGAAGCCTTCGGTTTCTATTCCTAAAGATAGACCTGAAACAAAACCTATTATTAAGTCACATCAGATTAAGTATTTTAGGTGCCAAGGGTTTGGACACATTGCTTCTGAATGCCCAAACAAAAAGGTTATGGTTGTCTTGGCAAACGGTGACATTGAAAGTGCTAGTTCAAGTGACAACGAGATGTCTCCATTAGAGGATTGTTCTGATGTTGAAGTAGAAGAGCCTGTGCATGGTGATTTACTTGTCACCAGGAGAGCTTTGAGTATACAGCCTAAGGATGAAGGAGATATGGAGCAACGTGAGCATATTTTTCACACAAGATGCCACGTGAAGGATAAAGTCTGTACATTGATTATTGATAGTGGGAGTTGTACCAATGTTGCTAGTACCTTATTGGTAGAGAAGTTGAATTTGAAATGGCAAAAACATCCTAAACTGTATAAGCTACAATGGCTAAATGATTGTGGAGAAGTGAAGGTAAACAAGCAAGTTCGGGTTCCTTTCTCAATAGGCAAGTATGTGGATGAGGTTATTTGTCATGTGGCACCGTTGCATGCTGGTCATATATTGCTCGGTCGACCATGGTAATTTGATAGGAGAGTGTCGCATGATGGGTATAAAAACCGTTATTCTTTTGTAATGAACAATCGAAAAATTATATTGGCCCCTCTCAAACCTTTGCAAGCTTATGAAGACTAGGTTAGGATAGCAAGTGAGTACAAAATGAGAGAGAAACAAAGGTGTGAGCAAAAAGGAGAGCAAAGTGAACAACATGGAGAGAAGAATAAAGTACTGAGTGTACTTGCTAAAAAACATGATGTTAAAAGTGTAATGATAGCAAGGCCACAATTTCTAGTTCTTATGTACAAAGATGTTTATTTTTCCACTAAGGATCTTAATTCATCTTTGCCTAGTGTTGTTGTGTCTTTATTGCAGGAATTTGAGGATCTTTTTTTCGAGGAGATTCCACATGGTTTACCTCTTTTAAGAGGAATTGAACACCAAATAGACTTCATACCTGGTTCTGTTATACCAAATAGACCTGCTTATAGAGCTAATCTCGAGGAAACAAAGGAGATACAGAGGCAAGTGGATGAACTGTTGCAGAAGGGATTTGTAAGGGAAAGTCTCAGCCCATGTTCGGTTCCTGTTCTTTTAGTACCAAAGAAAGATGGAACATGGCGCATGTGTATGGATTGTCGAGCTATTAATAAGATAAGGATAAAATATAGGCATCCTATCCCTAGGTTAGATGATATGTTTGATAAATTGCATGGCTTTCATTTGTTTTCTAAAATTGATTTAAAGAATGGGTATTATCAAATTCGCATAAAAGAGGGAGATGAATGAAAAACTGCATTTAAAACTAGATATGGGTTGTATGAATGGTTAGTAATGCCCTTCGGTTTAACTAATGCACCTAGTACATTCATGAGATTAATGAACCATGTCTTGCGTGCTTTCATGGGAAAATTTGTGATAGTTTACTTTGATGATATTTTAGTCTATAGCAAAAATGTTGATGACCATGTGAAGCATTTGCATGCTGTGTTTAGTGTGTTAAAAGAACACCAATTATATGTTAATCTTAAGAAATACACATTTTGTATGGAATCTGTTGTGTTTCTTGGATTTGTTGTTAATTCGCAGGGAATTAGTGTTAATGAGGAAAAGGTAAGGGCAATAAAGGATTGGCCTACACCTAAGAATGCGAACGAGGTAAGCAGTTTCCATGGTTTAGCTAGTTTTTATCGAAGGTTTGTTAAGGATTTTAGTTCTATTGATGCACCTTTGAATGAACTTATTAAAAAGAATGTTGTTTTTAATTGGGTTAATGTTAAGAAATACACATTTTGTATGGAATCTGTTGTGTTTCTTGGATTTGTTGTTAATTCGCAGGGAATTAGTGTTAATGAGGAAAAGGTAAGGGCAATAAAGGATTGGCCTACACCTAAGAATGCGAACGAGGTAAGCAGTTTCCATGGTTTAGCTAGTTTTTATCGAAGGTTTGTTAAGGATTTTAGTTCTATTGATGCACCTTTGAATGAACTTATTAAAAAGAATGTTGTTTTTAATTGGGTTAATGTGCATGATCAGGCTTTCCAAACTTTGAAAGATAAGTTAACTAATGCTCCTTTGTTGTGTTTGCCTAACTTTGATAAAGCTTTTGAAATAGAGTGTGATGCATTCGGGATTGAAGTAGGAGCTGTTTTGATGCAGGATTCTAAGCCAATAACTTATTTTAGTGAAAAACTAAGTGGGGGCAGCATTGAATTATCCTACTTATGACAAAGAGCTTTATGCATTAGTGAGAACTCTTCGAACATGGCAACATTATTTATGGCCGAGGGAATTTATCATTCATTCTGATCATGAGAGCTTGAAATTCCTGAAGACCCAAGATAAGCTTAATAAAAGACATGCTAAATGGTTGGAGTTTATAAAAACATTTCTTTATGTAATTAAATATAAACGTGGGAAGGAAAATGTTGTGGCCGATGCATTATCAAGAAGGTACGTATTACTTATTTCATTACAAACTAAACTACTTGGTTTTGAATTGATTAAAGATTTGTATGCCAATGATTCTGATTTCAGCCAAGTATAGAATGCATGTGCTAAGTGTGCATTTGGTGACTTTTATAGGCATGAAGGATTTCTTTTCAAGAAAGATACATTGTGCGTGCCTAATTGTTCTGTTCGTGAGTTACTTGTAAGGAAAAGTCATGGGGGAGGTTTATGGGTCACTTTGGTGTCCTAAAAACTTAGATATCTTACGTGAGCATTTTTATTGGCCCCATATAAAGCATGATGTTCAATCTGTTTGTGACAAGTGCATTACATGTAGGCAAGCAAAGTCTAAAATTCGGCCGCATGGCTTGTATACCCCTTTGCCTGTACCTAATCAGCCTTGGACTGATATTTCTATGAATTTTATTTTAGGATTGCCAAGGACTCAAAATGGTAAAGATAGTATCTTTGTTGTTGTTGATAGGTTTAGTAAGATGGCCCATTTTATTGCATGTACTAAAATCAATGACGCAACACATATTACTGATTTGTTCTTCAAAGAGGTAGTTCGATTGCATGGGTTACCTAAGTCAATTGTTAGTGACAAAGATGTTAAGTTCCTTAGTTATTTTTGACGTGCTTTATGGAGTAAATTAGGAACTAAACTTCTATTTTCTACTGTTACACATCCTCAAACAGATGGCCAAACTGAAGTAGTTAATAGGACACTCACTACCTTGTTGCGTGCTATCATTCAAAAAAATTTAAAACAATGGGAGAAGTGTTTACCACATATTTTGTTTGCATATAATAGGACTATTCGTTCAACTACTTCATTTTCTCCATTTGAGATTGTTTATGATTTTATCCTTTAATGCATGTGGATATTTTACCTTTGCTTACTAATGAACATGTTAATCTTGATGGTAAGAAAAATGCAGATTTTGTGAAAGATTTACATATCAAAGTTCGAGCCAACATTGACAGGAAGAATGCGTAATATGCTAAGCAAGCCAATAAGGGCCACTTGAAAGTTATTTTTCACCCTGGAGATTGGGTTTGGGTGCGCTTACGTAAGGAGCGGTTTCCTACCCAAAGGAAATCAAAATTACAGCCTCGAGGAGATGGTCCATTTCAAGTCTTGGAACGGATCAATGATAATGCCTACAAACTCGATTTGCCAAGTGATTATGGTAATGTTAGTGCAGTTTTTAATGTTGCTGATTTATCCTTGTTTAATGTAGGTGATTCGAGAACGAATCTTTTCGAAAAGGGGGAGAATAATGGAGATCGAGTTGCTGACCCAATAACTCAAGTTTATGTTTCCAAGTCTTCTCAAGAACCATTGCAAGGAATTGGCGGTCCGATGACTAGGGCAAGGACAAAGAGGATGGAAGAGGCATTGCAAGGCTTGATTGTGGAAGTACAATACAAAGAGGTCATTCTAGAAGATTCTAAGGCTAACTTCAGAGATATCAAAGTTTCATCAAAGATGGTCAACTATCTTTTTATGCAAGAGATCAATTTGAATGCAAAGGTTAATTGAGAATTTTTATGTTCTAATTCTCCTTAGTTTTGAATTCTTTATTTCCTAAGGACTAATTAATTAGACCTTCTTTATTTTTCCAAGGACTAATTAGAATTAATCTTGATCTAATTTGTCTATAAAAGGGCACCTCATCTTGTAATTGAGACATAATTTACAATTTATATTTTATGAGCAATTCTTTGAAGTTTATTCAAGAAGTTTCTTAAGTCTTCATGTGTTCTTTATGAGTTCTTGTTTGAGTTCTTGAAGAAGTGCATGAATCTTCGACTTATCAAAGGAGTGATCATCCTTTGTGACGTCTCAAGGTTGGGGTTTTAAGGACATAGCTTCCTTAAGGTTCTAATCCGATCAACATCATCTCTTATTTCTACACAACTTGTGTTTCCTTCGAATTAAAAAATTCATAGAAGAGATCATCAAGAGGAGTTTCTAAGAGGAAACATATCACTTTACGTGATCCTAATTGGACTAGAGCCATGACTACTGAGATGGATGCATTGCAGAAGAATCACATTTGGACACTTGTTACCCTTCCATCTAGGGAGCGGACCGTTGGTTGTAAATCAGTCTTTATTGTGAAATACCTCACAGATGGGACTATTGATCGGTATAAGACATGACTAGTTACTAAGGGATTTATGCAGACTCTAAGAAAAGATTTCGGTGCCACATTTGTTTCTGTCGCCAAACTTTCGATTGTTTGTCTTCTTATCTCTTTAGTTGCTTGTTACTCATTGCCCCTTCATCAACTTGATGTGAATTTTTTTTTTCTGAATGACGATTTGACTGGGGTTATATATATGGATCTCCCTCTTGGGTTTCGTCTTCAGGGGGAGTATTGTGGGAAGGTATGTCGACTTCTCAAATCTCTGTATGACCTGAAACAGTCTCTGCGAGCTTAGTTTCATCATTTTTCAGAAATTATTTTGTCTATGGGGTTCACCAGATGCCAATCAGATCATACTTGTTTTGTTCATCGAGGATTGGATGGTCGTTGTGCTATTATTTTAGTGTATGTAGATGATATTATCTTGACAAAAGATGATGCACAACGGATTGACAGGGTAAAGATGATATTTGGTCGTGCCTTTAAAGTTAAGGATTTAGGTCATCTCAAGTATTTTTTTAGGGATAGAGGTAGCTCACTCACGCTGTGCTATTTCGTTATGTCAATGCAAATACACATTGGATCTTCTTCAGGACACTAGTATGCTTGGTTGTTATCCTGCCTCTTCCCCAATGGATAAGAATCATCGCCTTCATGCCGAATCTGGGGAATTTTTATCTGATCTTTCATCTTACTAGAGACTCGTAGGCTGTTTGATCTTTTTGACTAACATTAGGCCAGATTTGACATTCACGGTTAGTGTAGTCAGCTTTTCATCTTGATGTCGTGTATCTTATCCTTCGTTACTTGAAGTCTCGTCCTGGTCTAGGCCATTCTATTCATCTACTGCTCAGCCACATTTGTCATTTTTCATTGATGCTGATTATGCGGGTTCTCTTACAGATAGGAGATCTACCTCTGGTTTCTGTACTTTCTATGATGGTAATCTTATCACGTGAAAAAGTAAGAAACAGAGTGTTGTTTCTCATTCTTATGCTGAAGTCAAGTATCGTTCTATAGCTCTTGGCACATGTAAACTTCTTTGGCTTAGATCTTTGTTGTCAGAATTGGGATTCCCTACTATTGGTTCCTCCTCGCTATTTTGTAATAACAAATCTGCTATCATGCTTGCATCCGACTCAGTCCTTCATGAAAGGACTAAGCACATCGAGGTTGATGTTTACTTTCTCAAGGAGAAAGTTCGATCTGGTGCACTTGAAACAGTCTTTGTTTCTTCTTCAGATCAACTGGTCGATATGCTTACGAAGTCTGTTGGACCTTCTGTCAATAATTCTCATCTTGCCAAGCTAGGCTTAGTTGATATATTTTCTCAAGCTTGAGGGGGAGTGTTGGAAATATTAGAATAGTTAGTTTTAGTTTGTCTAATTTTAGTTTATTTCTATTCTTTCTCTGTAAGGACATATTTGCCCATTCACTTATTATTGGTTATATATATATATAGGGTAGCGTTCAATGGCTAACGTTTTGGTAAAACATTTTTCAAAACATGAGTTAGAAGTTTTGGAATGGGCTGATTTTTGGTGAGGATGATCTCTACAGTGAGGAGATCATCCTCACCAAAAATCAGCCCATTCCAAAACTTCTAACCCATGTTTACAAGTTGAAAAAGTGTGGACCGTCCATTTTTTGTAAACTGTTTTTGATGGGGTTAGAAGTTTTGGAATGGGCTGATTTTTGGTGATGATGATCTCCTCACTATAGAGATCGTCCTCACCAAAAATCAGCCCATTCCAAAACTTCTAACTCATGTTTTGAAAAATATTTTGCCAAAAAGTTTGCCATTGAACGCCCCCCATATATATATATATATATGCCAAGCTCTCATTATTAGACTTGAATTTTCTCTTCTAAAATTCTTCTTACTATAACATAAAATTCTAGATCATAGTTAGAATACCTTAGTTTGGCACCATTCAATTTCTCACTAAAGAAGGCAATAATCCATCTAGATTGACTAAGGACTGCTCCAATTCCCACACTCGAAGCATCACAATTTAATTAAAAGACTTTGTTAAAATCAGGGATAACAAATATCAGAGCTGTCTAAATATTATTCTTCAACAGTTGAAAGCTAATCTGGGCTTCTTGAGACCATTCAAAAGTCTTCTACTTAAGGCATTACGTAAGAGGAGCCATTGTACGGTAGAAGGTGGTCAAACCATAAAAACTTCATACTTCATTAATGGAAATAGATGTAAGCCAGTCCACTATAACTCAGACTTTTTCTTCATCCATCATGATCCCATCAGAAGATACAATTTATCCTAGAAAACATACTTTCTCCAAAGCAAAACTGCATTTCTTCAAGACAACGGTTTTACACAAGAATATCATCAAAATAAGCCACTCCATGCATACACACCTAGAAAAGCCTGCAAGACTTGAGTCATAACCCGCATACAAGGATATCATCAAAATAAACCACTGCTTGCATACACACCTAGAAGATCCTACAAAACTTGAGTCATAACCCGCATAGAAGTGCTAAAAGCATTAGTTAGTCCAAAAGGCATACCAAGCCACTCAAACAGCCTATTATGTAATTTGAATGTTGTTTTTCATTCATCTCTAGGCCGAATTTTGATTTAATGATATCTACTTTGTAGATCAATCTTAGCAGCCGCCAAATAATGTAGCATGTCATCAAGTCTTGAAATCGGAAATTGGTATCTGATTATGATCTTATTGATAACTTGATCTCCATACACATTCATCAAGACCCTTCCTTTTTAGGTATTAGCTATGCCAAAACAACACAAGGACGTAGACTTGCATGAATGTACCCTCTTTGCAAACGTTTAGTAACTTGTCATTGAAATTCTTTCATTCCATAAGCGCCATTTTATATGTAGCCTTGTTCAAAAGACTGAAATGAGGTCAATACAATGCTGTATATTTCTCATTGGAGGTAATCTGGAAGGTAAATCTGGTGGAAATACATATGCAAATTAATCCATAACATCTCTAACATCTTTGAGAAATGTAGGGGTTGGGAATAAGCATTCTATGATATTTTGGTAAAAAAATATTTTTTTCAGGGTATTTTCAGTACAACCTCTTTATTAACCACCAAAGAGAATATGGGAGTAGATCCATTGTATTCTTTGAGGAAACTTTTTAGAGTAAGAAGACCAGTGGATAAGAAGACCAGTGGATTTTGATTTGTTATCCACATTTTCATGGGAAGGAAGGTGAACTTATGATCTTCCTTCCAAAAAATATTAAGTGTTCTTTCGCTATCATGGATTGTGTTCCTATCATATTTCAAAGGTCTTCCAAGAAAAATATGGCAAGCATCCATGGGAACCACATCACACTATACCTCATCAAAATACTTCTTTCGAATAAAAAAAAGAGACCTTGCATTGCTTTGGTACTTTTACTTCATTGTCCTTCTTGAACCAAGAGAGCTTGTAAGGTTGAGGATGATCTTTGATCTTCAGCTGCAATTTGTTGATTACTTCAAAAGAAACCACATTCTCACAAATTCCACCATCTATGACATGTCGCAAACCCTACCACCAATCCTACAAATAGTACAAAATATATTTGTTTTCAACCAAATCTTCATTATTCGCGTGTTTAAAGTAAGAAGAATCTTCTTCATCATAAATGGGAAATGGTTGCTCACATGTAGTTTTAATAGTCTCTTTGATGAGTGTCTCCAAACACTCAATTATAAGCACATTTTCCGGATATTTATCTTGATTTTTGTACCTATTTCTCTATATTAGGATAATAATCATGATAAGCCTCAAACCACCACGTTGCATGTTAATTAGGCTTAATTATATATAAATAAATTCATTTACTAGATAAATCTAATTACGTGTGTTTCTTGTGCAGAAAATCAACAATTTGGAATCAAAATCTCAAGGCAAAAGCATTTGGGCCCACTTTGGAATGCCCTAACACTTTGGAATGCCCTAATCCTTTGGAATGCCCTAATCCTTAACTCATATTCTCCTCTTTTGTCTTTTTGTGCAAAGAAAAGTGGAGGCTACTTTTAGACTCTTCTACACACATTTTTCTCTATAAATAGAGCCTTCATTTCTAGAGAAAGGGTCCCATCTTGGTTCTCTTATCCAAGACTCCTTTAATCTAAGGCTCTTTGCCTATTCTCTTATTTTTTGTATTTTCATTTTCTAGTTATTTTCTTTTGGTTAACTAGTCTTGTAAGAAGTAGAAGAAGAAGAAGTTGTAATTTTCTCCATGAAATGAAGAAAAGTTCTTTCATCTCTTGTCTTCCCTCTCTTGCAATGACATTAGGCTAAGTTCCCCTCCATTGGAGAGTGGAAAAGCCTAGAGCAAGTTCTTGTGTTATTTCTAATTTTATGCCTTTCTTTTATTTAAAATGCTTATGAATTCTCTTTAAGTTTCTTGCACATTTTATTCTTAATATAGATACTTTATGCTTAGATTAGATCAAGATAAAGTATGCTTAAATTAGATAATTTGTAGTAAGAAGTTCTCAAGAAATTCTACTTTGTTTTTGTTCCTTTATTTCATTTTAATTGCAAAACTTTCCGATCTAAGGAGCTAACACCAAGCCCTTATGATTGAGTTATAAAAAGGCTAGAGACTAGAAATTGCTCATTAACATGTTTTAGGTAGATCCACCTCCAATGGTGTTTTAATTCATAAGTTTACTTGCTTTTAATTTCATTTACTTTAGTTTATTTTCTAGCAATTTTACATCTTCTTATAAGTTCAAAAATACAAAGAAAAACAGTTTTAATTCCTTTTAGTTAATTTGAATTTTATCTTCTTAGCTTAGCTCTATTCCTCCTTTCTCTTGGGTTCGATCCCCTACTTGCCCCACAAGTAAGGTAAACTAAGATTATTATTAACTCCGGTGAGAAGAACAACGATAGTCTCATCAGAATTTTGGCGCCGCTGCCGGGGAAAGGTAAAGGTAGTAGTAGTAAGTTTTGATTTAAAATTTATTTTTTTTTTCATTTTTATTTTATTTTATTTTTTTCTTTTGGTTTCTTTCTATAAGTTCAAGTGTTCTTGAGATTTTAAGAGAGAAGAAAGAAGAAAAAAACATTAAAAAAAAAAAAAAGTCATTCTCGTTTTCTTTTTCACCCTTGACAGCAGAACTTAAACTGACTGTAACTTTCTACTCCGATCTCCGATTATCTATTAGTGTATATCGATTTGGGGTAGAACGAAATTTTCTATAAAATGTGACAAAGTCAGCAAGATAGCGGTAAGTCAGATTCTGTTTTTGAGTCCATTTACTATCATTTCTGCTAACATTTCTGTTTTGCTTCTTGTAGGTGAACATTTTTTTTTTTTTTTCTTCTTTTCTTTCAATTTCCTTTAATCTTTAGTTAGGTTTATTTTTCTGTTTTAGAAACTCTTGTATAGGATTTCTTGTAATTTTTATTAATTATCCAAGAAGGCTTGGATTGTAATAGACTAAGGAAGGACGACGGGTGGACAATACCGTCACGGCTCCTTAGGTTCGCACACCAAAATTGGAGTTGGTGGCCTAAGTCGACTCAAATCGTCTTCACCCCGTCTAGCACGGGAGGTAATCCCGAAACACCCACGCCTCTCTTTGCTAGTGGGTTACTCCTTGCCTTTGTATGTTATTTTTCCAATTTGCACACACTTGGAATAGTTAATTAGGTAGTAAAGAGCACCCCTCTCCTAGGGATGGCATGATAAGATAAGGATTGGAAGTCATTACCAATTCCTTGCTCTAATTAGGATAATCAATTCACTAGTCATCCAATCAAATTAATTAAAATCAATTAGACTTGACTATAGGGCCCACGAGCTCAATAGGAGAAATTTCGCTTCAAGTTGTGCCAATTGCGCTTCTTGGTCATTTTTGTATCTAGTAAGATCTTGCCCTTTGAGGGGATAGACTCAGTCTATTCAAGAAAGGAAGGTATTTAAGCGTGCTCTTGCTTATGCATTATGCGCCTCCTCCGATCTGGAGATCCGAATGATTCAAACTTGATTTCATAGAACCGAGTTGGAAGGCTAGTTGCGCTATTTCTACCCAGTTAGGAGCTGTCTAGCTTTAGGCAACCTATCTAGGTCCAGTCTTTTCTTTTCGTGATTGTTTGATCGATTGTGTGATTTGTATGCTTGGTAGACGTTCACAAAATAACGTGTTAGAACCATTTGATCCTGAGATCGAACGTACCATCAGTAGGATACGCAAGACACCATCAGTAGTTATGATGGGTGATCGAGAGCGAACTCTCAATGAGCTCTTCGCTCCAGCTTCCGCATCTCCTCCCACATGCATTGTTTTACCATTGAACAATGCACCTCAGTTTGAAATTAGGGCTGCCACCATCAATATGCTCCCTAAGTTCCACGGTTTAGAGCGTGAACAACCTTACACCCATCTTAATCGATTCTTGACTATATGTCAAACTTTTAGAAATCAGAATCTAGATGAGGAGAGTATCAAGCTTATTCTGTTCCCGTTATCCTTGGAAGACCACGCAGCTGCGTGGTTGAACTCCCTAACACCCAATTCCATATCTACCTGGGATGTTCTATCCAAGAAATTTATGGCCAAATTCTACCCCGTGGCCAAAACTGAGAAAATGAAGGACTCTATTAGAAATTTTAGAGCCCGTCCTGATGATGAATTTTCCCAAACTTGGGAAAGATTCAATGATTTATTGGTCAAATGCCCACACCATGGCATTGACAAAGCACAGTTGGTGCAAAGTTTTTATAGAGGATTAACAATGAATCAACGTACCTTAGTTGAGTCAATGCATAAGGGTCAGTTCATGAACCAGACTCCCAACCAAGCGTATGATTTCCTCGTAGAGTTAGCTGAGAGTGCTCAAAATTGGAGCACTAACCAAGAAGAATTTGATAGAGACGATCCGGTTAGGAAGACAGGCATGTATGAGATGAAGGCAGACCCTGATCTCAAAAATGTCATGTGTAGTCTAGTGAGTGGGATGAATAATCTCACGAAGAAGTTAGATGCCTTTACCATCTCAGCATCCAAACCTCACCTAGACCCTCGTACAATTTCGCAAGTGACTGTCGAACCGAGTTCTTTGTGTGTCATATGCGACGGCAACGACCATTTGGTCGAGTGTTGTCCCACCTTGCCTCAAATCAAAGCTGAACAAGCAAATGCGATTAATGGCTATAGTGCTTTTAGGAAGCCAACTCCAAACTCTTTTAGCCAAACGTATCACCCAGATAATAGGTTCCATCCTAATTTCTCATACAGACAGAATGAACCTATTCAATCTAGTGGTCCGTCAGGTTACAATAGGAGTTTTCCTAGGCAATCTGGTTCTTCCACAAACCAAGCTATTGTTCCTCAAGTCCCTTATCAACCCCAACAATCTACAGATTGCAGAGCCATCATACCAGATCCCATGACCAATTACCAGCAGCCTGCCCAACAACAGTCGTCCTTAGAATCTATGATTGCCGAGTTGATGAGACAGCAACAGCAGTTCATCCAAACTCAACAGCAAACCCATCAAAATCAAACTCAGATTAACCAGGTCACTGCGCAATCCATAGCTAAGATGGAAGTTCAGTTGGGGCAGTTAGCTCTCTCCTTGAGTGGGAGAGAGAAAGGTCAATTTCCTAGTCAGACTATCCCTAACCCTAGAGGTCAACCTTTGATTCCAAACGGATCGAAAGGTCAATACGAAGTAGGAAGCCATTCTGGAGCTCCACAAGACTCAGTCCAGGCTATCCACACCTTGCGTTCGGGAAAGAAGGTGGACAACAAGGTCCAACCTATTGACACGGGAGAAAAAGTCTTAAAAAGGACAAAGTTCAAAAAGAAGCCATAGAGTCTCCAACAGAGAAGAAGAAAGATTTGGAAAATCCTCCTATCATTTTGCCAATTCCAAAAGCTCCATTTCCCCATCGCCTTAGAGATTCTAAAAAAGGTAAGCAGTTTGAGGGTGTCTTAGAAGTCTTCCAAAATGTGCATATCAATATCCCATTCCTAGATGCCATTAAGCAGATACCTTCTTATGCGAAATTCTTAAAGGATTTGACCACAGCTAAAAGGAAAACACCATTTCCTCGGGAAGCTATTATGGCAGCCCAAGCTTCGTCACTCATCCAACAAACGATTGCACCAAAATTTAAGGATCCTGGATGTCCGACAATTTCTATTCATATTGGAAATCAAGTGGTCGAAAAATGTCTCTTAGACTTAGGGGCCAGTGTGAACCTTTTACCATATTCGGTTTATAAACAATTAGGTTTGGGGGTTTTGAAACCCACAGATATCACGTTGAGTCTAGCCGATAGGTCCATAAAAATTCCAAAGGGTATAGTTGAGGACGTGATAGTTAAAGTCAAAGATTTCTATTTTCCTGTTGACTTTGTTGTCTTAGACACAGAGCCAGTCATCAATTCGAACAGTCATATTCCTATCATCTTAGGACGTCCATTCTTAGCCACGTCTGACGCAGTCATTCGTTGTAGAAACGGAATTATGACTTTAGCATTTGGGGATATGAAAGTGAAACTGAACGTCTTCCACAATTTCCAAGGAATTGATGTAGATGATGGTATGGAGGAAGTGAACATGATAGATACGCTAGTCAATCAAACGTATCAAGAATTAGGGTACTCTGATCCCCTAACGAAATGTTTGGCTCACTTTGGCCTTGACTTGGACGTAGAAGAGTCTATAAGCGAAGTCAATGCTTTGCTTGAATCCGTTCCACTCTTAGATTCTGTGCGGTGGCACGCAAAAGCTGAAAGTCTTCCTGTGCGCACATCCAATCTTGTTCCTTCTCATGTCGAGCCTCCAAAATTGAACTCAAGTCTCTTCCAGAGACCTTGAGATATGCATTTCTTGGCAAGAATCAAACCTTGCCTGTGATCATTTCCTCTCACCTCAATGAAGTCCAAGAGGGAAAGTTGTTAGGAGTATTAAGGGAACATCAAGAAGCTATTGGTTGGAGCATAGCTGACATCAAGGGAATTAGTCCATCTGTGGTGATGCACCACATTCGTTTAGAGGATTTTGCTAAACCTTCCTTAGAACCTCAGAGACGACTAAATCCTATCATGAAAGACGTGGTTCGGATGGAAGTGATGAAATTGCTAGATGCGGGTATTATCTATCCTATCTCTGACAGTCGTTGGGTGAGTCCTATACAAGTAGTTCCTAAGAAGTCTGGTATCACTGTGGTAGTGAACCAAGACAATGAATTAATCCCCACTCGAGTCCAAAATGGATGGAGAGTGTGTATTGACTATAGGAAACTCAACTCGATGACTCCTAAGGATCATTTCCCCTTACCTTTCATTGATCAAATGTTAGAGCGTCTGGCAGGACATTCTTACTATTGCTTCTTAGATGGTTATTCCGGGTACAACCAGATACCCGTTGCTCCAATCGATCAAGAGAAAACAACTTTCACCTGCCCTTTCGGAACTTTCGCGTATCGTCGCATGCCTTTTGGATTGTGCAATGCACCCGCTACTTTTCAACGGTGCATGATGAGTATATTTTCCGACATGCTAGAAAAATATCTCGAAGTATTCATGGACGATTTTTCAGTTTTTGGATCAAGTTTTGAGGAATGTCTTCATCACTTGACTTTGGTCCTTGTACGTTGCAAAGAGGTCAATCTAGTCCTCAATTGGGAAAAATGCCATTTCATGGTAACATCGGGGATTGTGCTAGGGCACATTGTTTCTGCTAAGGGGATTGAGGTAGATAAGGCAAAGGTAGGTCTAATTGAAAAATTACCACCTCCTAGAACGGTCAAAGAAATTAGGTCATTCCTAGGCCATGCGGGTTTTTATCGTAGATTCATTAAAGATTTCGGGAAAATCTCGAAGCCTTTATGTGAGCTATTGGGAAAGGATGTTCCTTTCGACTTTTCAGAGTCATGTCTCTCTGCGTTCAACAAGCTCAAGTCCGAGTTAACCTCGGCACCCATTATTCAACCTCCAAACTGGAGCATTCCATTCGAAGTTATGTGCGACGCTTCAGATTATGCAATAGGCGCTGTTTTGGGTCAGCGAATTGAAAAACAACCTCATGTTATCCAATATGCTAGTAAAACCCTAAACGATGCTCAGCTTAATTACTCTACAACAGAGAAGGAAATGCTAGCAGTGGTCTATGCCATTGAAAAATTCCGCCCCTACCTCATAGGATCTAAAGTCGTGATCTACACAGACCACGCAGCATTGAAGTACCTTCTATCAAAGAAAGATGCTAAAGCAAGGTTAATCCGTTGGATTCTACTTCTACAAGAGTTTGATCTCGAGATCCGAGATAAAAAAGGGGCAGAAAATGTCGTAGCTGATCACTTGTCTAGGATAGTTAACAAGCCATCCGAGGAATCCTTACCCATCTCTGAATCCTTTCCCGATGAGCAACTTATGCAAATCTCTCAAGCCAATGTTCCATGGTATGCGGACATTGTCAACTACCTAGTTACAGGTCAATTCCCAGTCGAAATGACTAGTCAAGAGAAACTTCGTCTTCTGTCAAAAACAAAATGGTATTTCTGGGATGAGCCATACTTATTTAAGTATTGTCCTGATCAAATCATTAGACGTTGTATTCCAACCTGTGAGCAAGTCAGTATCCTAGAGTTTTGCCATAATCATGCCTGCGGAGGGCACTTCAGTGGTAAGAAAACCGCCATGAAAATCCTACAATGCGGTTTTTTCTGGCCTAGTATTTTTCGTGATGCCCACGAGTTTAGCAAATCTTGTGATAGATGTCAGAGATTAGGAAAAATCTCTAAGAGAAATGAAATGCCTCAAAATCCTATACTGATCATCGAAATTTTTGACGTGTGGGGTATAGACTTCATGGGACCTTTTCCTATCTCCCAGGGTTATCAATACATCCTAGTTGCCGTTGACTATGTGTCAAAATGGGTCGAAGCTGTGGCATGTAGAACTAACGATCACAAGGTTGTGATAAAATTCATCAAGGAGACGATTTTTTCAAGATTTGGTACTCCGCGAGCTATCATAAGTGATGGTGGCTCGCATTTTTGCAACAAGATCTTTGCTGCGTTGATGAAGAAATACCTCATAACGCATAAGGTTGCCACACCTTACCACCCACAAACAAGTGGACAAGTGGAGATTTCTAACAGGGAAATAAAGACTATCTTAGAAAAAACAGTCAATCCTTCAAGGAAAGATTGGTCTTTGAGATTGAGTGATTCACTCTGGGCCTATAGGACTGCATTCAAGACACCCATAGGGATGTCTCCCTACCGGTTAGTTTTTGGCAAGGCCTGCCATCTCCCTGTAGAACTAGAACATCGTGCATATTGGGCGATCAAACGCCTCAACTTTGATTTTGATAAAGCCGGTGAGAAGCGAAAGTTACAACTAGACGAGTTAGAAGAGATTAGAAATGACTCGTATGATTGTGCCAAAAGGTACAAAGAGCGTACCAAATTCTTTCACGATAGGCACATTCTTAGGAGGAATTTCATTCCTAATCAAAAAGTTTTGTTGTATGATAATAGACTCCACCTTTTTCCTGGAAAACTTAAGTCTCGATGGACTGGCCCATATATTATCCAAACAGTTTACCCCCATGGTGCTGTTGAAGTCCTTAATCCTAAGGACGGATCCACTTTCAAAGTGAATGGCCAACGTCTCAAACCGTTTCTCGAGTATGTTCCGCAGGAGGAAGTTCTTTTTCTCGATGATCCCGTCTATCAAAATTAACTATGTTTTCGTCTAGCTAAAGACGTTAAACTTAGCGCTTCTGGGAGGCAATCCATGCACTTCAAGGGACATTGTGTTAAATATCAACAGGACTATAAGGTCTTTCTCAGGTGCTATCTAACCCACTTCATTTCATTTTGTCAATTTCAATTTTACCTTTGCATGTATATGTTGAAATATTGAGGACAATATAATGTTTAAGTTTGGGGGTGTATGGGTTGGATTTCCACTTATTATTTTCTTCTTTTATACAAAAAAAAAAAAAATTGAAAAATATTTGGTTGGCAACTTTGTTGTATTTTTCTCAAAGTCTTAGCTTGTATCTTTTAAGCACTTAGTGAAAATATTTAATCAGTCTTTCATTGGAAGCTATGATCTGGAGTCCCCATTTATGTTTCTCTTAGGCAAAAATTAGAGCAAAGTTATCTTTTGGTTTATAGTCACTTCTAATAAGGTTACCAAGAGTCTAGATTGTATTAAAAGAGCTTGTTACCTTCTTTCTACCTAGAGTTTAAGGAAAAACTAGGTTTGATGAACTTTGACTTCCTTGTTCAATTGGTTGGTTGATTAGAAGAAAAACAGAACTGGATTGTATACACCTTGTACAGCAACCATTGAATTAGACTGGGTACCTTGAAAAGGGCTGCCTACTTTTCTTAGAAAAATAGTGAAGAAGTTCTTTAAAAAAAAAAAAAAAAAAAAAAAAAAAGAAAAAGTCAAAGATCCAAAAGTTTATGTAAAGTTTTAGTAGGGTGAAAGCCATCAAGTGTAAAAATGTGAGTATACTGGAATATCACAGATAAAGCCCCTTAGAGGTATTAAAGTGAATATCCACACTTCTCACTACCCCAGACAGGATGCTAAGTTTAGAATTAAACCCTAAGTTACTCCAGTTATTCTTGAGTAGTTAGAAGGTTGAAACTCATTTTGAGAAATCGAATCTCTTAAATTTCTAAGTTAGAATCACTATCGCTCAAAGGTCAATTTAAGTCTAAGTTTTGTCGTAGAGAAATAAGGGTTGGGACTCTATACCAAGCAGTACTTCTAATTGATTGACAAAAAAAAAAAAAAAGACTTGTGCTTTTCAATATAAGTTTTGATTTTGACTATTTTTACTTCAAAGTTGTTTTCAAATTTTGTGGGTATATTTTCTGCAAACCCTCACGAGTCAAACTCGTCCACTAGGGGTAACCTAGCGGTTCAAGGGCTTGCTGCATTCGCTAAATGCAGTCGAGGTGCCTGCGAAAGTGGCAGTTTTATTTTCTAGGGACTAGAAAAAAGTAAGTTTGGGGGTGTGATGAGTGTCTCCAAACACTCAATTATACGCACATTTTCCGGATATTTATCTTGATTTTTGTACCTATTTCTCTATATTAAGATAATAATCATGATAAGCCTCAAACCACCACGTTGCATGTTAATTAGGCTTAATTATATATAAATAAATTCATTTACTAGATAAATCTAATTACGTGTGTTTCTTGTGCAGAAAATCAACAATTTGGAATCAAAATCTCAAGGCAAAAGCATTTGGGCCCACTTTGGAATGCCCTAATCCTTAACTCATATTCTCCTCTTTTGTCTTTTTGTGCAAAGAAAAGTGGAGGCTACTTTTAGACTCTTCTACACACATTTTTCTCTATAAATAGAGCCTTCATTTCTAGAGAAAGGGTCCCATCTTGGTTCTCTTATCCAAGACTCCTTTAATCTAAGGCTCTTTGCCTATTCTCTTATTTTTTGTATTTTCATTTTCTAGTTATTTTCTTTTGGTTAACTAGTCTTGTAAGAAGTAGAAGAAGAAGAAGTTGTAATTTTCTCCATGAAATGAAGAAAAGTTCTTTCATCTCTTGTCTTCCCTCTCTTGCAATGACATTAGGCTAAGTTCCCCTCCATTGGAGAGTGGAAAAGCCTAGAGCAAGTTCTTGTGTTATTTCTAATTTTATGCCTTTCTTTTATTTAAAATGCTTATGAATTCTCTTTAAGTTTCTTGCACATTTTATTCTTAATATAGATACTTTATGCTTAGATTAGATCAAGATAAAGTATGCTTAAATTAGATAATTTGTAGTAAGAAGTTCTCAAGAAATTCTACTTTGTTTTTGTTCCTTTATTTCATTTTAATTGCAAAACTTTCCGATCTAAGGAGCTAACACCAAGCCCTTATGATTGAGTTATAAAAAGGCTAGAGACTAGAAATTGCTCATTAACATGTTTTAGGTAGATCCACCTCCAATGGTGTTTTAATTCATAAGTTTACTTGCTTTTAATTTCATTTACTTTAGTTTATTTTCTAGCAATTTTACATCTTCTTATAAGTTCAAAAATACAAAGAAAAACAGTTTTAATTCCTTTTAGTTAATTTGAATTTTATCTTCTTAGCTTAGCTCTATTCCTCCTTTCTCTTGGGTTCGATCCCCTACTTGCCCCACAAGTAAGGTACAACTAAGATTATTATTAACTCCGGTGAGAAGAACAACGATAGTCTCATCACTCTTCAAGTAGTAGGGCTTTATTACCTCCTCCCATAGCCTTCCTACAATCCGAAAAGTGATGCCCTATTTCTCCTCATTTGAAACACTTAAAACCAGTACCTTGAATTGATTTTCCAACACCAACATAACTAAAATTGGGTGCATTTGAAGTACCAACAACAGGTTTAGATGCACTGGAATGCTGATGTTCGCTATGAGGAGCATTACTCCTATTTGCAATGGGAGTATGTGTGGCTTGGGGAGGTTTTGAAAGATGGTGAGTGGGACATCCCAAGATTTAATAATACCGTTTGTTATTTATTTATGACGGGGATTCGGGCCTGTAGGCCTGATTAGCATGGGCGAGGCAACTGGCTTCTTAGAGCATCATATCTCTCCCAAATCCCCTGAGTACATATAATACCCCGCAAACCACAAATACCAAGTAAGTAGGGATAGATACCTATGCGTGTATCTTGAGGGAGGAAGTAGCTTCAATTTGAAGTTCAGCCATGTTAGAGAAAAGTACTAAAGATAGTATAATTATATATTTATAAAGGTATTCTGGTCATTTTTGGTGCATTCTGGGTGCATTATCAACATTATGGGTATTCTGGTCATTTTACCCTAATATAGTAGAATCCAAACAATAATTACCAAATTCTGGTAAACAGTACAACACTTTTATAAAACTCTATCAAACAAACTTTTTAGTGTTCCAGTTTTTTACAGCTATTTCTAACAATAGCTTCTTACAACACAATCTAATAACAAATTTTGGCAGTTGTATCAAATGGAGCCTAAATGAACTATTAAGAGGCAACTCAAAAACTAGGGGATAATTTTAGAAAAATGTCCCTCGACCAAGGTCCTTTAAGTAATTTTCCCAAAAGAAAAAGAAGAATAACAATGATAAAGAACTCCTAATCAATACCCTCATAAGGCCACCACATTTCATAGAGATGTTAGTTACATGCAAGATCTTTTGATTATACAAACTGGTTTGCAAAAAAAAAAAAATTAAAGTAACATTGTCTTCAAAGATAAATAAGTCAGAAACTAGACCTATATGGATGAATTTTTTTTTTTTTTGTGTGCTAAACATCTAGAAATGGATGATAAATACATCTCACCTATTATATATTATAAATAAAAGAAGCATAAACTTGTTCTTGCTTTGAAATTTTGGCTCATCTATTACATGGAGGTATAAAGAGAAAGAAAAGCCTTATCCCACACAATATTTTTTAGGGTTGAGGCTTTTCTCTTCCTTATACCAACATATCTGGAGAAAGGGTAGCTTTGCCTTATCTCTATTAACTAAATATCCTCCCTTAGTACGCACCCATCACTCTCCATATGTCAATTTTCTTTTCCTTTCTTAATTGATTGAGTGATGAAAGAAAAAACGCAAGAAAAAATTATATGTAATGGGGTCTCTTTCTTTTTTTGCAAGTTTCCTTAAATAGCCCAACCTAACTGAGCCTAACTAATGTAACCACAATCAACACAATCAAAGCGATTAATGGGTTGGGGTAGGCTTTAAATAACGCAACCTAATTCAGCCTCAAAATCCTAACACACTAATTATTATCCTGTCATTGATTGCCAAACCATTTACTACACAATAAATAAATTTAAATCAAAGGATTTTGTTATTATGTGCCCATAAGGCATACAACATGTCTTGATTGGGAGCGATCCAGTCGTAAATCCCAACTCTCTAATTCCACTACTCCATCACTGTGTATTATGTATCTGTTGTCTTATTTTGATATATTAAATGAAATGTATGTTTAATATTTCCATTTGGTCACTCAGATTTGTATAAAAAAAATATGTTATAGTGAAATACTGTTGATTGATGTAATATGAGTTTTAAAAATGTTTAATTGCTCATCCCTAACTATATGTACCAGTTAATCGTAGTTTAGTCTGTAAAATTTTAGATATGTTAAAATGATTCAGTATACTTATTTGTTCATATTAGGAAAGGTTATTGGTAGAAATTGTTGATTCTTTACTGGGTAACAATTGTTACTCATCCTTTCTTTCTCCACTTTTTAGTTTCAGATCCGACACTTGGTGAGGCAGGTATAGAGCACGAGTGAAGATCATCTAGTGGGTCAGATAGACAACCATAGTCCATTATCTGGTGAGTATTGAGATTATATCCCCTAGTAACGTTAGTTAGCCCAGGTTGTATTTTAGAGTTTGGTAGAGCCTTAAAGACTTTTGCTAGAGTGAGGAATTTTTGTATAATTCTATATTTTGTATATCTTTCTGCACTCTGATCTATCGTACGTTATTAGATGTACATAGACTTTTACTATTATTATATTTTGTATGTATATATGCAGGATATAATGTATATTGTTTCTCAGGTAAAACAAGTATTTAGTGCCTTGGAATACTAACATAAACAGAGGAGACTATGCCGAAATTTCGAGGTGCCACCTAGAACCTCAAGATTTGACATAAGGCTTTTGTGTTAGTGTTTTGGGGGTATTACAAAGATATTCATCAAAACTAGACCCAAATACGAAAAAGTCATCCATGAAGACTTCTAGGAACCGTTTGGACCATATCTAAAAATATACTTAACATTCATTGCTGAAAGGTAGCAGGTGCATTAGATAACCCAAATGGCATGTGACGGTAGGTGAACATATCGAATGGGTATGTAAATGTAGTCTTCTTCTGATCTTCAAGAGCAGTTGAGATTTGATTATAGTTAGAGTAACCATTTAAGAAGCAATAATGGGAATGGCTAGCTAAACACTCCTACATTTGATCTCTAAATAGAAAGGGGAAAAGGGCCCTTTCAAGTTATGGCATTGAGTTTTCTATAGTCAATGTGCACTCGCTATCTTGTTTGGACACGAGGGGGACAAGCTCTTTGTCCATATTGGCTACCACTATGACTTCGAATTTCTTCAATATAGTTGAACTAATCTAACCCATTGACTATCCAAAATGAGGTATATGATACCCACATCTAGTAGTTTGATCACTCTGGATCTCACAATTTCTTTCAAAACATGGTTTAGTCTCCTTTGTGATTCTCTTGACTATTTAGTATTATCTTCTAGATGAATCTGGTGCATGACCATAGAGGGTCTAATCATTTTTATGTTGGTTATATTCAATTCAAAAGCCTCACAGTGCTCTCGTAGCATTGTCAGAAGTTACCTTCATGTTCAAAATCTAGATCAGATGTTATGATTATAGATAGGGTGTCAAAATCACAAAGGTAACGATATGTAAGCTTGTCTGGTAGTGGTTTGAGCTCCAACTTGGGTGGCTCAAAAATTGATGGGATGGACATACTAGTGGAAATAAGGAAAGACTTAACCTTGAGTTCCATCTATTGATGTTTAGAGGAGGTATAAAATCTAACAATGCGTTGACCATCTTAATGAATTTATTAATGTCAAAACCCATTCTAAAATGGACTACACAACTCTCTAAGGGATCAAGAAGAAATGAGCTCTCAAGGGAATCACTTTAAGTCGACAAAATATTGGATTGAAGAGGTCGAAACCCACTTTATGGTTTGGCTATTTTTTTGATGGAAAATGGAGAAAGAGAATAGAAAGAAATTGATGAGGTGGATTGTTAGTGTTAGACGACGTTGACAATTTTCTCTTCTTCACCGACGGTTAACGGGGTCCTAATCGCGATGAAAGCCCTACCCAAAGTAGTTGAAAATTCAAGGTTTTTGAATCGTCTTTGTTTGTTAGTTTTTGACGCTTGGAAAAGACTATGAACAATAGAAGAAAAATATAAATCCTTTATATAAAGTAATTGCGGGACAAACCCGGTATTTTTTAAACTTATTTATGTTTTAACGATAATTCTACTTTTTCGGTTCGGAAATTGACGAGTGAATACTTCATTTTTCATAATTTATTATTGCAGACCTAATGGTGCTATTGAATTCTTCCAATTCTCACTTTAACAAAACTTATTTTTGGTCTCGTCTGATGCAAAAATCAGGATTTGTAATTTTTTTTTTTGGACTTGAATTTGAGCATGCTTATACATTAAAATATGTTTGTCGACCATTTTGAATCCAACGGTGAAGTCATATTTCATTAAAAATAAACAAAACAAAATAAATTTTTTTTACCCTAAGTCCCACTTTTAGAATTTTCTCAAAATCCCATTATTTGATTTTCCTTGAGATATGAATTAAAAACTTAGGATATTATAATCTTCTCCATTAATAAAAATTTCATCCTCGAAATTGAAATTATACTTGAATCTCATAATAGTTCTAAATACTTGGCTTGTATCTCTGTTTCTTTTTTTCATGTGGCTTCTTCCATGTTGTGGTGTCTCCATAGTACTTTGACTAGAGGAATATATTTGGATTTGAGTTGCTTTACTCTCCTGTCAAGTATTTGTATTGCACATTCCTTGTATGACATCTTTATTTACTTTTAAATCCCGTAAATCAACCATGTGTGAAGACTCTGACAAATACTTTTTCAACATGGACATGAGGAACACATTGTGAATCTGGTCAAGCTACGGTGGTAAAATTAATTTGTAAGCCATTGCCCTATCCGTTCAACTACCTCAAATAGTCCCACAAATTGCAGTTTTAATTTACCTTTCATACCAAAATTGAAGATTCCTTTTGGGGAGATATGTTTATGAACATTATATGCTCAATAAATCGTTTATAATAGTCAGCCATCCCAATAAAACTTTTGATATTTGTCATTATTTTTTGTTGTTTCTATGATAGTACAGCTTCAACTTTGGAAGGGTTTACTGCTATCCCTTCACTTGACACTATGTGTCCTAAGAATTTTCCCTTACAAAGCTAGAACTCACATTTGCTGAACTTGGCATATAACCTATGTTCTCATAAAATCTATAGTATGAGTTTGAGGTGTCTTTTGTGATCCTCCTTCGACTTAGAATAGATCAGGATGTCATCTATGAATACAATGACATCTGCTAAGGTACTCTTAAAATATCTAGTGCATAAGATCCATAAATGTTGTTGGTGTATTCGTCAGATCAAAAAATATCACTAGATACTCAATGTGTCCTAGTCTGATCCAAAATATAGTCTTCAGAATATTCGTCTGTCGGATTCTCAATTGGTGGCACTTAGATCACAAATCGATCTTAGAGAAATACTGGGCACCCTGTAGTTGGTCAAACAGATCATCAATGCATGGAATGGGGTATTTATTTTTTATGACTTCTTGATTTAACTTTCGATAATTAATGCACAATCGTAGCGACCCATCTTTCTTCTTGACGAACAAAACCAATGCTCTCTAGGGTGAGAAAGTTGATTGCATAGACCCCAAGCTCGTAAGCTCATCAATCTACGCTTTCAACTCTTAGGTTATTACCGGGACCATTTGGTATGGTGAATTAGAAATAGGCCATGTGCTTGGCACCAAATCAATTGAGAACCTTATTTCGCAATACAGCGACAAACCTTATAATTCTTCTGGAAAAACATCCTCAAATTCCCTAACTACATCTATCATATCCATTGACGTTTCTATCTCTGACACTCTCAATTTTTCCAACTGTTTCTATAGAAAATCGTCTCTTCTATATCTAGATCCCTGAACTTTGACCTTCGGATACCCCGATTTCCTAAAAACAATTGATCTTACGAAGTAATTGACATGTTTATGGTTCTGTACTAACCAATCTATCCCCAAGATAATGTCGAAATAGCAACAGTCTAGTAACATGAAATCAATATCATTTATTGGTCTTCTATCCTAGTTACATAGTCTCAACATAACTTCTGGGCTACTTGATGGTTTCCCAATGGTGTAGATAATTTCATTACTCGACCCGTGTCAGTAATCTCTACCTCTTGTAAATGTGCAATCTCAACATAAATGTATGATCTAGAGGAGCTAGTATCGAACAAAACTCAAATATTTTACATTCAAAATTAAAATCATACCTTCCAAAACCTCATTTGAAACAGGTACCTCCTCCTAGGTTAGATAATATGCCCTACCCTGAGGTCTAGGAATAACCCCTGTTTGTGACTATAATAGAGGGCAATCTCTCTTAAAATATCCCACCTGACCACTTGTGAAACACACTAATGATTTCACCTGTATTAGTTTCTATGAAGCGGACGATCGGTAAACTGGAGCCTATGGTCTCTAAACCTTCCTTGTTGGTCCCTTTGACCATGACGGCCTCATTGGAGTCCCAACTATTCTATAACTCGGTAGTGGGGGAAATTTGTATAGTAGATAAATTGACTTAAAGGCATTCGGCCTCGAATATATCGGTATCTTGGTCGGATCTGATCTGGAAGGAAAAAAGATCTCAAGTAGACTGTTCTGCCCCCTAAAAGTTTGTAATTCCATTTCCTCCCAGTCAACTCTCTGAGCTCGACTCACCGTATCTCTGTAAATGGTGGTCTCAATAACCGACATCTTGGCCCTTAGATAGGGTCACAACTCTCTAAAAAATCTATGGCCCTTCTACAGATCTGTCGGAATAAGCTCAGACCTATATCATGCCAACCGAGTAAACTTTAGCTCATAGTCTATAACTGATAGATTACCCTGCACCAATCCTAAAAACTCTTGGTGTTTTATCTTTCAAGCATTCTTGAATATAAATATATTGAGGAACATCCTCTCGAAATCTACCTACTCAGACGACCCATCTCCCAATACATTCTTCTTGGAATATCACCAATGATTGACTTCCCCGTCTAACTAAAACCACAATCACTAACTAATCTGTAAGGCAATGCATGGCACTCAAAATTTCTTGGGTCTTTAAAACCCACTCCTCAACCTCAATTGGATCGGAAGAATCTCCAAATCTTGGTAGACGTAACCATTGGAAACTTTGTAACCACATCCTTAAATCTACCTATCCCTAGGGCTGGGAAACTTTCTCATCCCTCAAAGGCACATACTGTGGTAGTGGTCCCTATAGTAGAACTTAGGATGGAATAATATTTGTCTCTTGTAAAGAAACCTAACACTCCCTCAACTCAGCCACCTCTTGGCTATCCTGGCCTATGACTCGACCATCTCCTATCTGAACTTGGCCTGAGATTCAGTCATCTGTCCCATGAATGACATCAGTTGTGCTATCAGATCTGTGGTCTTATCTAAAACCTGTCTTGTCTCTACTACGGTTCAGCTTTTCCTTCGATCTATGTCTCATCCACTCATCTTACTTTTGTTTATCAACAACAAGGCACTTATCAAAATAAAGTAAAAAAATCGTTCTTACATAATTATTAATTACTATCTTAACCCATAATTTAGTAATAGATATCATTCCATTACTAACATAATTAATCTGGAATCTTATCCTAGACTTACCAGACTCTATGAACTTTAGACATAGAAGAGCTCGTGATCCTAATATGGATCTACTAGTGAGCTCGGGTATTAGATTTCCGATATCACTTATTTATTTGTAACATAGCTATTTATGTCCCCTACAGATCTAATACCAAGCTTTGATACCACTTTGTGGTGCTTCAAAATTTTAACATGGTTTCCTTCGTTTATGTTATTATTCCAAGGCATTTAAATACCTGTTTTACCTAATAAACAATATACATAATGCCTTGTATATTTACATAAATGTATAAGCAACGGAAAGTCAATATACATTTACTAACGTAAAGTAAATCAGAGTGTGGAAGAAGTAAATAATATATAAGATTTTAAAGAATCTTTTTTTCCTAATAGAATCATAATGCTCAACCAAAATTTATGATACAACCTGGACTAACTAATGTAACTAGTAGGTATAACCCTAGTGCTCACCTGGTGATGGATTTTAATCATCTATCTGACCCACTAGATGATCTCCACTAGCTTGCTCTACACCTGTCTTATCAAATGCATGATCTAAAACTAAAAAAATAAGAAAGAAAGGGTGAGTAATCAAGTAGATAAACAAACAATTCCGACAAATAACCTTTTCCTAGCAATGAACGAGTAAGCATACTAAATTATTTTAATATAGACAAATTTTTATAGAATAAATTGAAATCCACATTACATCAATTAGTAGAACTTATATTTAAATACTTTCTTTTTATACAATTCAAATTGATAAACTTGAAATAGTAAACATACTTTTCATATTATAATTAAAAATAATGCAGTAGATACATAATACACAATGGTGGAGTAGTGGAATTAAAGAGTTGGGATTCTATGACTGGATAGCTTCCGATCGGAACATCATACTCCAATATTTCACCGGTATGGAACTCTACCGTTAGTTCTTGATTTTGTGGTCGGTCATTGCAACTTACCACACTTGGGTGATCATTTATCTGACTCAGATTAACTGTTTAATTGTGACTATAAGAAAATAGGTTTCTTCGTGATACTCCAAGACGTTCGACTACTCTAAACTGTTAGTGATCACTGACTAGTTATCTTTGCCTATGCCTATAAGGAGTGCATGTGATTCTCATTATACATCCTTACTCGTATACGATCACCTTCACACTACACATTTATTGAAAAAGATAGAAATGAATACACCTGGATTCTAGTTATGACATCATTCTCATATGTGTCCTATACCACGTATGAGCTTGATTGTTCTTACTGTACATCCTAAGATATTATATCACCCCGGATAATATGACGGACTACTCCTTTATGTAATTGCAAATTCTTTAATAGTTCACAAAATAGATACATATATACATATCATTTTTTCTTTGAAAACAAATAAGAATTGAACATAACAGTTTTGAGAATGGATATCCAGTTTCCTACCATGCAATTGTGCCCACCCAAGCTACATGAAATAACTGTACAGTACGGTATACTCTTGCACAAATTTAAAATAACGCCTCGTGTTAATAGAAAATAAGTAAATCTACAAGTCACCTAGTGACAATAGAAAATAAATTATTCCTCGATATCCGCTCATTGACCTACACATATCACAATAATGAAAAATGCAGATATCACCCCTCTGGTGTGATTCTAACATTTTGGCATTTCATCTATTTTTTTCCCTTTTTTTCAAAATCAATACATTTCAAACTTTTTCGAAAACACAATTTTTTTTCGATATTTGTCAAATCAATGTAAATTCATTTAATATTAAATCATTTTTCAACTTTTAAAATTTCTTTTATCATTTAAATTAAAAAAAAAACTACAAAATTTGAATTAAAATGAGGTCCTAGCAGTGGTAAAAGATCGAATTGGTGAAATCATAGGGTTCTTGCGGCACCTGGCAGTGGCATCGCCAGAATAGCCTATAGTTCTCAGCAGACTACACAAAAATTGAATTTTTTTTTCTAATTTTTCATCTATTATTTGATAAGATCTCCCCACATAGAAATTGTTATAAAACATGTTTAAAACACATCAAACACATATTTCTCGTGAATTTGAAGTAAAAGAAGAAAATTCTAAGTTTTGAAATAAAATTATTAATTTGATAAAAATTCTAAATGTATCTTTGAAATCTACAATTACTAGTAAGAATTATAAATCCCTTATTTATATTTGGTTGTTAGAAGTAAAGAAACAGCAAAAATTCGAGGCACATGACACAGAAATTGAGGCAAACTAGACTTGGATATGACTAAATTTGAAAATAATTTGGTGGTTTTAAAGATCTCGATGATGGGGTCTTTTTTCTCTTCTTTGACGAAGAACTGTTTGGACTCTAAGTCGATGAAATCTTGGATTTAAGAGGTCGAAACCCACTTTATAGTTCGACTGCTTTTTTTGATGAAAAGTAGATAAGGATAAAAGAGAGAGAGAGAAATTGATGAGGTGGATTTGTAGTATTTGACGATGCGGATAACTTTCCCTTCTTCACCGACGACCAACGGGGTCTTAATCGCAATGAAAACCTGACTCAAAGTGGTTGAAAAACCAAGGTTTTTGAATCGTCTTTGTTTGCTGGGTTTTGACACTTGGAGAAGACAATGAATAATAGAAGAAAAATATAAATCCTTTATATAAAGTAAATGCATGACGAAACTAGTATTTCTTTTAAAATTTGTTTCCGTTTTGATGATAATTTGACTTTCCAGACTCAAAAACTGACAAGTGAATTTTTTTTTTCATAATTTTTCATTGTGGACCTAATGGTATGATCAAATTCGTCCAATTCTTACTCTAACAAAAATTCTTTTTGGCTTTGTCCGATACAACAATCGAGGATTTGTAACTTTTCTAGTTGAAACTCGAATTTGAGTGTACTTACAAGCTAAAATATGTTTGTCGACTATTTTGAATCCAACGGTGAAGTTAGATTTCATTAAAAGTGAACAAAATAAAATCTGAAAGTTTTACCCTAAGTCACACTTTAGAATTTTCTCAAAATTTCACTATTTGATTTTTCTCGAAATATAAATTAAAAACTTATGGTTTTACAATCAAAGCCACTAGTACAATGAAAACCTGAAAAAGGGTGTTAATGCGCAAAAATATAGAAGTCGGGTCTAGTGAAAATCATAATTGACGTTAGGGATAATATTGAAAAAAAAAAAGAAATGGAAAACAAATAAATTACATTCAAGATGATAAAAAATATACATCCCTTCACACATCCTGATGAGAAATATAAAAAAGAGTCAAGTCGCTTATCTAAAACAAGGATTCAAGTAGCCTGACTAATCATCACTCTCTTAGCATCCAAGGCATCACAACTCATGAAGTATGATTGAAGTCATCAAAATGTGGGCTTTGGGAAAGCCTATCTCTTAAATCATTGACCTTTGCTACTTGGGTAGCTTTATGATGACTAATTATAGTACTTTGCTATGTTTCTATTCCAGTATCTTTATACAATTCTCTTTGTGTATCAATTTCCTTAGAATAATCCCATAAGTAGGAGTAGTGGTAACAATAGTAATAATATCAATTATTGAGCAGGAGAATGAGAAGAAATAATAGTAGCCAGTGATGTTGACAAAAGTTGGTCAAATCACTTTAAGTATTTGAGAGAAGGGTCGGCTCCCTAGGGAAAGGCTGAAATACTTATGATATATGATAGAAGGGTTGACTTCCATAGGGAGGCCACACCACTTGTGGATTGGAAAGAGAGGGATTGACTCACATAAGGAGGCCGAACAATCTTCAAATTGGAGATAGTGGGGTCGGCTTCCATAGAGAGGCCTAGCCACTTAGATGTACCATGGTGAAGGGTTGTCCATGGGGCTGAACCACCTAGAAGAATCATGATGAGGGGTCAGCCATGGTCGTCGAACTACCTATATGTAACATGGAGAAGAGATAGGTAGAGACCAAGGAGATCGAACCACCTTGAGAAAAAATATATAGAAGGGTCAGCCAAGGTGACCGAACCACTTTGAGAGAGCAAGAGAGGGGTCAGCCAAAGTAGTTGAATTACTTGGAGAGAACAATAGAGGAGAGGGAGGTACGGGGGGTTGGCTAAAGAGACCGATCTGCCTACATTTTCGAACCAAGTTTACAATTGGTCGCTAATCCCTAAGGAAATGGATATGTTTATTTCCTATACTAGACATAACAGACTCATTTAAAATCAATGAAGTTTTCTTAGGGGTGTCAATGGATACACATTTTACCATAATTGAAATTGAAATCAATTTTTTTTTACTTACACAATTTTGTTCACAGAACTCACAAAAATCTGGGATCCACCAATCATATTTACTTGGGTGTATTGAATGACATCCTTAATATACAAAACTACCCTTGTTAGTTACAAAACTACTTTTGCTCGCTTAATGTGGCACACATTGAAGTGTCTGTAAGAAAAAAAAAATCACTCATCTAAATCAATTAGATCGATTAGAGTCAGGTCTTTTGGTACTAAATTGATTGAGAATAAAAAATTGATTGGGACCAATAAAACTCGAGAACCAGAATTGTTTGAAGAGAAAATTTTCGAGGGTTTTAACTCTGCTTCTATTGATTTGAGAGTTGAGAAGTCGAAACCAAGAAAAATTAAGGGTTTTGGTTGGGTTCACGATCCAATACAGTGTCCTAATCAAGTCCTTCATGTAGCCAGATGTATTTATTTCAAATCTATTCTTTACAGAAGTCAACTCGAGCTCCAAAAGCTGTTGTCTGGAGGAAATAGAAGTCCAGAGCCTGAAAAACTATATCCAATAAAAGCTTGTTCGTTATAGAAGCATATAAGCTAGAAATTGATGTTCGTTTAATAGTTTTTTATTGCTAGATTCTGGTAAAATGACTAGAGTACCCTTAATGTTGATAATGCACCAAAAAATGACCAGAATACTTTAATAAATATATAATTACACTATATATATATAATAAATTTATATAAAAAAATTATAAAAATAATTATTTTCAATTTAAATAAATTACTTTTGGTCTTGGTAGTAAAAAGGAAAGGTATTTTAATAATCCCATTTTATTTTTTAAGATTAAGTTTGGTTGAAAATTAGGTTAAAGATGAAGGATATTTTGATAATCTCTTTTTATTTTTAAGGTTAAGTTTATATGAAAATTTGATTAAAGATGAAGGGTATTTTGATAATCTCCTTTCATTTTTTAAGGTTAAGTTTGATTGAAAATTCGATTAAAAATGAAGAATATTTTAATAATTACACTCGAGTCATTTTATGTTTTTTATTTTGTACAAAAATCATTTGAAGAAGTCTCTCTTGGATGACTTTCGTTAAAAATTATTTTGAATTTCATTTAAAATCCGTAGAGCAAAAGAAAAATTCAAATAAACATCATTTTTTTTGACTTTTTAGATTTACTAAAAGTAAATATAGTAGAAACAATCAGTTTCAGAAGTCCAAAAAAGAACAGCCCTTCCTAATCAAATTGTGCAACGTAGACACACCGTTCCTATTTATAGAAACGGGACACCCGATGGGATCTCGACTCGTTTGGTTGTCGTTCCAATAGGATCCGAATCTTAACCGATCCATTGACTCCCTTTCCCGTCAAAAAATTACAAGAAAATTTGATGAATGCTGAGCCATCTAACAACTTTGCCTATCATGAAGAGGCAGAGGTCAAGAACACCATTTATCTCCAAATCCAACAACAAACCACCAACTCCTTCAACACCTCCCACCCCACAAACCATCCAAAAATCCCAACAACAGAGCTTCAACATCAAGAACACCATTTCCATCTCTTCCTCTTCCTCAAAGAAAAAAACGAAAACAAGTCTCATCCCAAAGTTGTCCAACAATAATCTCAAAACCATCCCCAAAGAATTAACCCTACTAAATTGGGAACCCCTCAATCTAGGAAGATCAGAACTCTTCTTACCCCTCACTTTCCCAACTGGCCAAACCTTCAGATGGAAGCAAACAGGGCTTCATCAATACACAGGCGTAGTCAAATCCCATCTTGTCTCGCTCAAGCAACTCGATTATGGCTTTGGTGATGTCGCTTACTTCGTTCATGGGACCACCTCCACCAATGATGATGTGGGAAAGGCCAGAGAAGCTCTTGCAGACTATCTCAATTTCGGTATTTCGCTCTGCGAGATGTGGGAATCCTTCTCGGCTTCAGATTCAAGATTTGGGGATTTGGCGTCGCATTTGGGAGGTGCCCGTGTGCTTAGGCAGGATCCCCTTGAATGTCTAATTCAGTTCCTTTGCTCATCTAACAACAATATTGGGAGAATTACTAGAATGGTGGATTTCATTTCATCGTTAGGAGACTTTCTAGGGACTGTTGAAGGTTATGGGTTTCATGAATTCCCTTCTTTGGAACGATTGTCGATGGTGTCGGAGGAGGAGCTTAGGGTGGCGGGTTTTGGGTACAGGTTGGTTTTCCTTCTCTTTGTTTAGTTATCAACTACATTTGGGTTTTCTACAATTGGTTGTTCTTATTAGCATTTATTTTAGTTTGATTGCATACTTATAATTTGTATTATTTGAGCCCGAATGGTTAGTAAATGTGCACTGTTTATGATTTCTTTGGGGGATTTGAAGGAAAGGAACATATGAGTATTTGAAGAGAATTATAACCAATCACTTCATGATCATGCTAGGTTTACTTTTTTTGAGAATTTTGTATCTACATGGGTCCTTACGTGATTTTTTTTTTTTTTTTTTGGGAATGCATTATGTAGGTTGGTCTTCTCGACCTCATTTTCTCAATAAATTTATACTTTTAAAAAAAAAAAAATTCTTATTTCTTTTAAATAAATTCTGTGAGATGTATTATGAAAGGAACGCTAGTGAGATTCTTTGAAGGAAAGGAGAGTGAAGTTCATTAAGTTATTATCAATATTTTGGGATTGGGTGCAAGCTTTACAAGGACTCTAGGAATTTCTTTTTTGAGGGTTTTATGTTTAGGTAGGATTCTCTATGCAGAGAGGAAGCATGTTGACAATTTCATATGTTTCGCGCTTTTATACAAAATTCTCCGTTGCTCTTAAGTATGGTCCACTTGACCTCCTGCTTTGTATGGTTCTTTGCACTTAATTCAAATGTCTCAACTAAAAAGAAAATAAAAAATAGATGCCAAATAGTGACTACAAGACTACCCTTTTAACTCTTCTAAATGCTAAGTTTAAGCCCATGGCTTTATTTGTTGATGTCCTACGCTGTAACTATTAGTTCAATCCCAGCGTATCCTCCAAAAGTTATAAAGAAATTCTCACACAGAATTCCAAAAATTACTACTAGACTTTTGCTTAATGGGAAACATGAAACCTTTAAAAATAAATAAAAATAAATGCATCAATAGCTCGCAAAGTGGAACCTATGTATCTATCTCTATTTGTTTGCTTCGTATAGATTGTAAAACTACTGTCAAAATATAGATTCTGCTATAAGGTCTCGTTCTCATTCCCAATTCATGAATCTGCATATGGGAGTTTGAAATTGGCCGACCAATGCTCTTATCTCGACAGATTCATGATTCTATGTAGAAAGTTCCTATGTTTCTACCTCGACAATTTCAAGTTTATACCACTCCCTGATCCCCCAAAAAACCCCTAACGTTTTCTATACAAATTCATGGCTTGCTTTGAGCCTCATCTATTTGTGGTTGGTTTCATAAAATTCATGAAATGTTGTACTCAGAATGAGTTCCCCATCAGTAAAATCAAGAATTTTACCAATAAAAAATAGTTTAAAAATTTGATGGTTTTTCCTACTTTTGAAATGCTAGTCATGGATTCCCACTCAAGTCTCTAGATAAGCATCTAGGGACGGAAGCTCTGTCTGGAATTTGTACATGCATGTATGGTGTTATCAAGTGGCAACAATAAGTTTTACAGCGTAAAGGACTACAAATTGATGAATTTCTTTGTGAATACATGGTCAGCTGAATACTCTTGATATCACTATATTTGTGTTCACTCTTGGCTTCCACGAAACCACTAATATATTGTGCATATAAATATTCATATTTTTTCTTGGCCACTTGCACTTTTATGTTTCTCTCTCTCTGATTGTGTTTTTCTTTTGACCATTTGATGAGTTCATTCTTGCTATTGATGAGCAGGGCAAAGTATATCGTTGGCACAGTTAAGGCATTGCAATTGAAACCTGGTGGAGGTTCAGAGTGGCTTGCTTCTCTTCGTGCTTTGGATCTCAACGAGGCAATTGAAGCTCTCTCTACTTTACCTGGGGTTGGTCCCAAGGTGGCAGCCTGCGTTGCACTCTTCTCTCTAGATCAACACCACGCTATTCCTGTTGACACACATGTGTGGCAGGTGCATTTTCCGTTTGCCTAGAATTGTTTATGTAATGATGCAAATTTTTTTTATTTTTTTTTAAATTTTGCTCACCAAGAAATGGAACTTTATGTGATGCTTGAGTCATTTGTAATTGTTTATAGTTTTTTTATTTTTAATTTCTCTCTTTTCTGTGGTTCTTGCTTTTTTGGGAGACTTTCTTGGCTCTTTTCTCTTTCTTAATAATATTTATTTTTTACCTATAAGAAAAGAAAAAGAAATGGGGCACAGTCAATGGATCGGATCATACTCAGATACAAATTCAATCCTATCCAATAATTTAGGCCCTCGATCAAGGATTTGGGATCCGATTCGATAATATTTCATTTTGAAGAATTACTGAATCAGTTGTGGATCAACCATGTCCTGGTTGTATGAGAAAATATATTAAGTCAATATTTGTATTTGTTTAAATATATGATGTATGTCTATATTTGAAATAATTTTATCAAATTGGATTCTCTCTGATCTGGACCAATCCAAGTATCGTCAGATTGGTTTGGATCCATTTTCCAAGATCCATTAGGACCGGATCCACTAAGTTATTGGTCAAATCCAGAATAAAATTTGAAAATCATTTCTATTTTGATCATTTCTTTTCTGTTTCAATTGTAGCGAATACATTTTCTATTTTGGAACGACCGACCTTAATAACACCTTTTACTTTAACTCATTAGATTCAGTAGTGGGTTCATTAATTGCACATAATATCTCAAACGAAGAGAAAAAAGTCTCGCACGATCGCTCGAAGAAATAAAACCTTTATTTTGGTCCAACTCAATTCTAAGACTAGTAATTTCATTATCTTTTCCTTTTAGATTCTACATTCTATCTTTCCATAGAATTCTATTAACATTATGTTATGGAGTCCCATCCTTGTAGCGAGGTCAAGAAGGAACCTTTGGCTCTAATGCAACAATGGTTACTTTTATTTCCACATGCATTTAATTCTTGATTAACCCAAATATTACTTCTTCTTGCTAACTTTATACTCATTTATCGGTGATTGTAATCAAGTTCTGATGTGTGAATGTTAATTTTTTTGGGGTCGATCAAAGATTGCAACTCGATACCTCATACCAGAGCTCGCAGGTGCACGTTTGACGCCTAAGCTTTGTAATCGCGTGGCAGAGGCATTTGTGAGCAAATACGGGAAATACGCTGGATGGGCACAAACTCTACTTTTCATTGCTGAGTTACCCTCTCAAAAGACCATACTACCATCACATTTGGGGACTACTGGGGGGACCAAATCCACTAGAAGGAAAGATGGGGAATCAGGTAGTGGCAGTAAAAGTCTATTTCAAAGTTATTGAGACTTTCTAGTTATAATTGGATGCCTAGATTTTAAGTCTTTTTTATTATTTTTATTATTTTTTTATTTTTTTATTTTTATAGTTTGTAATGGTTGTATTAATCTCTTTTTTAACGAATCAGATTTGTAGACGGAGTGCGAAGAGAGAGTAGCTTGTAAGGCTCAATTCAGATTGTTGAACTTGCCTACTGCATGGTCTCAAAGGTTGCCTATGAAATCTGTTCTTCTGTTCTCTAATATGTGATTTTTTGGCCCTCCTTTGACCTTCTATTCTCCAGTCTCGATCATCTTTCAAGTGCTGAGCAATTACTCATTTCGCTACGTTTGAACTTTGGAGGTAATTAATGTTAAGTCAACCGATTTCTTAAAGTAGCATTGATGCCATTTTAATTAGCTTGCAACTATCACACTATGAGCCATGGGAGGGCTTTCTATTTATTCGTCAAGTTGTGAAGTCTCATTATTGCTTTTGAAAAAATAGATTAGTTTTTGGAAGCAAGTATAATTTGTAGTGTTGCAGTAGTACTAGAATTCTCATGATATTTCATGGATTCCTATCTTGCACTATCAACACATCGACCTCTCTTTTGAACTTGAATGGAAGGTATCTTTATTCTTTTCCGTAGCGAGTTTGCTCCCATTCATCGGGGATGGCATCCTTTGCACCTTTTCTCTTCAACGTCTCATTAGTTTAATGCTTATGCTTTACTCATGTATCTTCTTGTCTGGGGCTGTTGTTTTAGGCTACTTATCCTATGAGATGTGCATTGATCTTTGTAAACTTTCTTGCAATTAATTGTAGTGAGGATTTAAGTGTAAGTGATTGGGTTAAATCTTTAGGAGAATTATTGGTTAGGTTTGACATTTTAGATCGCTTAGATTGCTCGATTTGATCCATATAGATATGTATGGTCCATTATGGACTCCTCGTTACAGGAAGCACTACATTAGTTTCATAGACAAATTTTCCGTATTTGTTATGATCCATTATAAGTCTAAAATTCTCAACTCATTTCTAGAAAGTTGAAAAGTGGTTGGATTGGAAGATTTAGATGGTTCAATCTCATCGGGACTAGATGAATCACAATGTGATTAATCATGTAATTTTGTAGAGTACCTAATAAAGTAGGGGATTTTCATCAAGTGGAATATTTTTTCCCCAACAGAATAAATTGCACCTACCAAGTTGTGGTTCGAGATTATATAGTGACCAATATCGTGAGTCATTTTGGAGTTTAGTCTTGGCTATTGCCATTTTATGTTCTCAACCAATTTGCGAGCCAAGTTTGCTTGAGATACTTTATTTAAGCTATTTGTCACTCCATCAGATACACCGTTCGGCCATTTTCAAATTGATTGATGTGACTTTTCTATCAAGCGGTCTGGTTGGAATATCCAAGTTGACTCAAATGATAATCTCGATTTTCTAAGATCAATTTTATCTTGCCGCTTTTCCCCCTAAACATGGAATGATCAAAAGATAATCTAGTGGGCTCAGTGAATTGAACCACATTTTGCTTCACAGTTTTTATGATAGATTTGGCCAAAAGTAAATGTTTGCTTACTTAAAATAAAAGAATATTTTTTAATCTTTTATTTTTGAAAGGTTAAATTTTCTTAGCTTATCTCGAACAATATGAATGGGCTCTCTTCTTCCAAAGAACAATTGGGGTACTAGTGTGGTACCTGCAACACCCTTTAACACTACTTAGAATAGAAGTTACAGAAAATAATGATTACAAATTATAATCACCTTCCTCTCCCCCTCCAAGATTCTTGGGATCTTTCCAATATGAACTCAAAGATAATAGGACAGCTCATCCTTTTATTTGTTCTGACATGCTTTTCCTTGCTTACGTATCGGTAGACATTCAACTTGACTCAACTAGGCTATATATTGATTAGAGTTGCCCAACTCCTAAGGTGCCACATTTGGGCAACGCTGGATTCTATCCTGATCAGTTGCTTAAACCATTCATAAATTCAAACACGTGTAGGGTCCGATTCAATTTGACTTTCACCCTATACAATTATTCACCCCTCTTGAGAAGACACAAGCCTTCGTCGTCATCTCAAGAAGTGCTTCCTATTTTGCTGGTTGCCATAGTTAAGGTGCGTCGTTTTGAGGAAAATCATAACGACTTTTTCTTCAACATCATTTTTCTTTAAATGCGATCAACATTTCATTTTAGGATGGCCCATACATTTTATGATCCAATTCGGACAACTCTTTTCGGCTCTTCCATTCCTAGAGTGTTACATCTTTAAAAAGCCCTCTTGAAGGGGCCTAATGGTGTCGGTTCCCTAGTATGCCCTACTCTAGGGATTCTCTACAAATAGGGCACTTGACTTGATATTTCATCCTCGTCACTTGCTTTGATGTTCTCATTTCTATGTGACTTCTTGTTGTTCCTCTCTCTCTCTCTTCTCAAGTTCTTCTTGCTGGAAGGTTCCCGTTTTAGCTTGTTTCTACCTTTTCGCGAGGTACTCAATTTTTCTTCTTCTTTTTTCTGTGTACAATGACTTCTAATGTCGAAGAAATCAGAACCAAATACTCAACAACCCTGATGATCATAGAGAAGGTGAAATCCTCATTTTCACAGGCAATTTAACGTTGGCTTGCGTTTCCCTTTGTCCCCGTTCTTGTGGAAGTCCTCAGCTAAATCAACCAAGCATTTGAGTAGATGGTAGGTAACTTCTACCACTTAATGGAGGGGATAGAAAGGATGAGACAGTCTTAGAACATCACCCTCGTGGATTACCTCTCCAAATACACCCTTAAGGTTAACTCTTCCCACCCAGACCACTATTCTCTCTTCTCTCGATCAAAGGATGCAGCCTTTGTCCACCATCTCCCTAGTTCGGACAAATTGTGGCATAAAGACCCTGTCTTCATATTTGGAAAATGGGAGTTGGCCTGAACGAACCTAAAGAGGGATCTAGGGTCCCAAAAATGTTCCAAGTTAATGGAACATGTGGATAATCATTTTAGTAATAATACTAGATTACGACACGCGGTATGAATACAAATTGAGTCCCAGAAACATGGAAAGATGTCGCGAGTATTCGAGTCCGAGAAATATAATTTGACGAGTCTGAGAGATATGAAGAGACGAGTCTAGGGTCGAAACTCGGAATTAGAGAAGTGGAACGTATAATCGAATCCCGAAATATACGTGATTAAGAGGGTGGAAAATTAAGGATCTTCCTAGATATAAGGAAGTCGATCTTCC
Source organism: Akebia trifoliata (assembly GCF_017979445.1). Taxonomy (NCBI): domain Eukaryota; kingdom Viridiplantae; phylum Streptophyta; class Magnoliopsida; order Ranunculales; family Lardizabalaceae; genus Akebia; species Akebia trifoliata. Next base: position 20,481,023 of record NC_141376.1, read on the forward strand.
TAGATATAAGGAAGTCGTTACTAAACATAGTTCCATGAATCTAGACCTAATAAAAGGAGGAAATACATTTCAACTAATACACCGAATTTTTGGGAAGATGACATCATAGAAAATCCAAAATGATCAGGAAAAAACCTTTATAAATAAGAGGGGAAAAACAACACAAAAAGTATATTTTTTCTGGGATATAGGGGAAATTCTACACTTTTTTACATTTATTTCTGACTAGGTCATCGGAGAGGTTATATTGTAGGCACACCCCAAAGCTTAGGACATTCAAAATTAAGGCAAGAGTTGCAGATTTCGAGGTAGTGCAAGAAATAACATCTACAATTTGGCATCGTTTGTGGGAAACGATCAGCATGGGAAGGCTAAGGCGAGAAGGGACTAGGGAACCAGTCAATCTCCTACTTCCACCAGTAGACTCTCAGCTAGTAAACCTACCCTTGGGTTCACAAGACCAAATGCTGGTTGTTTAGCGCATGTTGACTGAGATGAGAACGAAGATGCAAAAGGGGCTTCAACAACAAAGAGACGAGATTCAAGCTATCAGAAGGGATAATGAGCAGTTGAGACAAATGCTGTCGGAAAGATTTGAAACGAGGGAGGAACCAGAGAGCGGGGAAGAACAGTGAAGTGAACCTTAAAACAATGGAGCTGAGCACACAGAACCCGAGCGAATTATGAACTTGATAAGAATGCATGTACTCGAGGGGAGTTTAGAAGCTCAGAATCTAGTCACAAGGGAAGAAGTCAAGGAGTTACTTTGAAGGAGGGATGGCGAAAATAATCGGGGAAGGAATGCAAATCAACTAGTACGCGGTGTTATCTGGGAGCTTCGAATAACACCATTCTCTGACGATTTTGACATTCAAACCACTAAGAAACTTTGAGCCACATACTAGAGATTAGTAACAAAAATGTTTGAAAATATGATTGGAAAAATAATGGAAGTTTATATTGATGATATGCTTGTCAAAAACAAAAGCACATGAAATCATCTAGGCGACCTCGAAAGATGTTCGCAAGGCTCCAAGAATATGTAATGAGGTTAAATCCAAAGAAGTGTACCTTCAGGGTCTCTTCAGGAAAATTCTTCAGATACACAGTCACGAGAAGGGGGATAAAGGTGAATATGGAACAAATCAAAGCTTTGATAGATATGCCAAGCTCGTAGACAGTCAATCAAGTATAAATTTTGACGAGAAGAATAACCGCATTAAGAAGATTCATCTCCCACGTCTCAGATAGATGTAGACCATTGTTCAGATTACTAAAGAAAGGGAAGAAGTTTGAATAGACAGAGGAATGCGAGCAAGCTTTTCATAATGTAAAGAAGTACTCAGGGGAGCCACCAATTCCCAGTACACTAAAAGTGAGGAAGAACTGGGAATCTACCTAACCTTCACTCTACTCTCGATAAGCTCGACATTTTTCAAAATTGATTTGGGGGGATAATATCCGATCTGCATCCTAAGAAAAACTTTGGGAGAGTCAGAGGTGGGGTATACTTGGACGAAAAAAGTTGGACTAGCATTAGTATATTCAACACAGAAGTTGATGTCCTATTTTTAGTCACATCGCATCCAGGTAATCACGGATTACCCACTTAGGGAAATGTGTCAGAGGGCAGAAAAATTGAGAAGAATACGATTTATTGTTCGAAGTCCGGATGGCAATAAGTAGGCAAGTTCTGGCCAACCTTTTGGCAGACTTACCTATTGACGATTCAACTTGGGAAGAAGATGAAGACTACCTAGAGGTAATCAACGTTGAAGAAGACACTTGAAGGACAGAAGCAGGGATGAGGTTGTTCGTAGATGGGTCCTCCAATTATAGTGGTGTAGGGATTGGCATAGTCCTCGTAACTCCGAGCAATGATAGATTGGAGAAAATGGTGAAACTGAGATTCAGAGCTACAAACAATGAATTTGAATATGAGTCTGCTGTGAATGGGCTGAGAATGGAGCTCGGCATAACGAAGTTAACCTTGTTTACTGACTCGCGGCTGGTAGCTAGCCAATGCAATGGGGGGGTATCAAGCGAAGATGAACTGATGGCTTGATACCTTGACATGTTAAGAGTTGAACTAGAAAGTTTCAGCAACATACGAATTAAGAGAATACCGAGAGATGAAAATCGATATGCCGATTCACTACCATATGTAGTTTCTATGCTCGGAGAATTGGAGGTAAGGGAAGTGCTAGTAGAATATCAATAGATGCCAAACATTAACAATCGAAAGATAGAATGCATGCAGTTGGACATGGCGAATTCATGGATGGACGAGATTAGTAAGTACTTGAAAAAATGGAAATTGCTAAAAGACAATAAGCAAGCAAAAAGCCTATTTTACAAAATGTTGAGGTACACAATGGTCGGAGAAGAGTTGTACAGAATATCCTATGGAGGGCCACTATTAAAATATCTCGATACAAAAGAAGTAGAGTTCATCATGGTAGAAATACATGAAGGAATTTGTGGGAATCACTCTAGAAGACGGTCGTTAGCTTACAAAATAATCATTTAGTGGTATTATTGGCAGAGGATGCAAAAAAACTGTAAAAGATACGTAAGAATGTGTTCTCAATGTTAGAAACATGCTCGGATGATCTTCTACCCAATGATGGCGCCATAACCATTTGCAATATGGGGAATGGATGTGATAAGTCCTATGCCACGAGGATTAGGGGGAAGGGTGTTTATACTAACGACCATGGATTATTTCACAAAGTGGATTGAAGTGGTACCATTAGCTCGGGTAAAAGAGAAGAGGTCATCAAACTTATATGGGAGCATATCATTACTCGGTTCGGTATCCGTACGTATTCATCTCGGATAACGGTATGCAAACCTAGTGTGAAGAATATGAGATTAGATCCTTGCAATCATCACCGAGATATCCTCAAGGAAATGAACAAGTCAAGGCATCAAATTGAACTATAAAAATCGATTGGCAAAACATAAAAGAAAATGGGTGGACGAGCTCCAGAACGTTCTATGGGCTTATGGAACAGCCCTTAGGAGAGGAATAAGATTCACACCATTCACATTTGGCATATGGCTTGGAAGTAATTATCCCAACCGAGAAACAAGTACCAACGAAAAAAATGTAAATCGCCTAAACAATAACCAATAAGGAGCTGTTAGCTAAGAACCTTGATTGGCTGGACAAAATGAGATAACTAGCATTAGAATAGTTAGGGCAATATCAGCAATAGTTGAAGACAACATATGATCGGAAAGTATAGGGAATGATTATCAAACGAAGAGATATAGTACTAAGGAAAGTATTCTAGAACACATGAGAGATTAACAATGGGAAATTTGGAGCAAACTACGAAGGACCTTACATAGTGCGTGTGGCAGCCCCGAAACACTAACACAAGCCCCATGTCAAATCTCGAGGTACTAGGTAGCATCTCAAAATTTTGGCATGATTTTCTCTACTTATATTAACATTTCAAGGCACTAAATATCTACTTCACCTGATAAACAATGTACATTATATCCTACATATATACATACAAAATAGAATAATAGTATAAGCCTATATACATCTAATAACGTACGATATATCAGAATGCGGAAGAAAAACTTAATATACAAGATTATAAAAAAAAATTGACTTTAACAAAAATCATAACGTTCTACCAAAATCTATAATGCAATCTGAGCTAACTGACGTCACTAGGGATTATAGCCCTAGTACTTACCAAGTAACAGATTCTGGTAATCTATTTGACCCACGTGATAATCATCTCTAGTAAGTTCTACGCTCGTCCCACCAACTACAAGCTTTGGAGCTAAAAAAAGAAGGAAAGAGTGAATAACAATGATTACCCAGTAGGAAAGCAAACAATTCCTGCCAATAACCTCTCTTAACATGAATGAATAAGCATACTAAATTATTTCAATATATGTAAAGTTTTACAAATAAACTATGATTAACTAGTACAGATACCTAGGGATGAGCAACTAAACATTTTAAAATTCATATTACATCAATCAGTAGTACTCACTATAATATTTTATTTTTTACACAAAACTAATTGATAAATTGAAATATTAAACATGTTTTTCATTTTATATATCAAAATAAGGCAATAGATATATAACACACAATAGTGGAGTAGTAGAATTAGAGAGTTAGAATTCACGATTGGATCGCTTCTAGTTGGGATATGATATTTCATAATAAAGTATTAGTTCCTGATTTTGTGACTGGTCGTTATTTACCACATTTGTGGGACCATTTATCTACCTCAGGCTGACCGTTTAACATGATCGTAAGTAATGGATCTCTTTTCGATATGTCAAAACGTTCGACTGCTATAGATTATTCGTGATCATTGACTAATCATCTTCGTCTATGCCTATTAGGCATGCATGTACTTCTCAAATATACAACCCCATTTGTATATGACCACATTTAAATTACAAGTTCACTGATAAAGATAGAAATGAATAAACCTAGATTTCAATTGTGATTCCACTCTCATATACGTCCCATACCATGTATGACTTTGATTGTTCCTACCGTACATCTCAGGATAATATATAACTCCGGATGATATAACAGACTATCCCTTCAGGTATTCACAAGTTCTTTAACAGTTTACAAGATAGTTACATATACATATCATTTCTTTCTTCGAAAATAAATAAGAAATTAACATTACAGAGTTGAAAATTGATATCCAGTTTTTTACCATGCAACTGTGGCCTAAAATAAATAACAGTACAGAAAAGTAAATAAACATACACGTCACCTGGTGATAACAGAAAGTAAGTTAACCCTGGATATACATTCATCAACCTATATATAGCATTACAATGTAAAATGCAGACATCACCCATCGGGTGTGATTCTTACATTTTACCCTTTCATCCCATTTTTCTATTTTTTCGATTCTTTCACTTTTTACTTTTTCAAACGCATAATTCATTTTTCGATATTCATTCACTCAATATGAGTTTATTGTGTAGCTACGTGATTTTCGTCATTACGACGGCCACAACTACTAAATATTGGAGTCGCCACCATTCAAGTTGGAAGTGGGTGTGAATGGTCACCCGAGGTACATTTTTCAAAAATGGCATTTTTGGCATTTTAGTGACTCATGATGGATAAGGGGTGATCAATCCTTGAGATTCGGGTAAGCGGTTCGATTAAAGAAAAGGGAAGGTGTTAGGCACCCTTTTCTCCCCGTCACGTGGCGGCAACCTTAAATAACTCGGTCATTTTAATTTAAAAATAAAAATAAAAATAGAATGCCACGTGGGTGCATTTGTACCCTAGATAGGGATTTAATTTTGGCTCGATCATAGGATCATCTCATCGATGGAGATGATCCTTATAGATCTAAGCTTTGGGGTCCATTCATGCTCAACTCATTCAAAATAAAATGAAGAAAGGGGGATGATAGAAGAGGGAAGAGGAGAGGGTAGAGAGAGGAAAAGGGGGGGGGTGTTGGTTGCTCCTACCTTGTACTCTTGGACTTCTTTTCTTCTTCTTCTTCTTTTTTGAATTCTCTTGAGTCCTTAGTGAGTTGAGAGTGAAGTTATTTTTTTCTTAGAAGATGGTATGAGAGTAGTGGAGTAGAGGAAAGAGGAGTAGAGATTATATATATATTTTTTTAAGACTTGGTGTAACCATTTTTGGGAGGAGGGGAGGGGTATTTATAGTTGTTTGGAGGATGTTTAGGGGTATAATGGGGTGAAGAGTTAGGAGAATGGCTAATGGCATTGGTTTTAGAGGTGAAGGGTATGAAATTTAGAATGGAAGTGGGGGTAATTGTGTAATGAATGGAAATGGGTAGTGTTTAGATCCAAATGGTTTGGATCTTACCCAAACCATTTGGATTGGGTCTTTGGTGAGGTGAGATGATGGGTGTTTAAGGGGGTGATTGGTTGATTGAGTGGTGTTTAATTTTAAGAGAATGAGGGGTGTAAGAGGGTGGTTGGGGGGTTGAAGGAGATGGTGACATGTGGCATGATGTGTGGATGTTAGAGATTTAGATTTAATTGATGGGAGAGGTTGAGAGTTTGATTTGAGAGAATGAAGGTTTATAGGGAGTAATGAGGGTAGGTTAGAGGAGGGTGTGGGTTGATCTGTTGATTTGAGAGAAAAGGTGATGTGGGTAGTTAATTTTTTAGAGAAAAGTGATGAGTGGTTGGTTTGATGAGGGAGGTGAGAGAGGATGATGACATGTGTCACCTTTTGATGGTAAAAGAGTGATTGGTTGATGTGGGTTATGGTTTATGGGTTAAGGTTGTGGGTTAGACATGAATTGGATATGGATTTGGGCTTAGGGGCATTGGGCTTGGGTTTTATGAAGGGTTAGGGGTTTTTTGGATTGGGTTGGGGTCATTTTGGGTTGGATTTTTGAGGGTGGGTAGGTTTTAGGTTTTTAGGTTTTTAGGTGGTGTGGGATTAGGTTTAGGTTAGGGTTAAGATGAGAAATTGATTTTTGGAGAATTGAGGGTTCATGGGCCATAGGTGGGCTTAGGTTTTTTTTGGATTCGGAGATGGAGCGGTGAAGTAAAGGAGGTGGTAGGTGTCCCAAGTCTCATTTTTTATTTTTATTGATTTTTTTGTGATTTTTGAACTCATTGATTTGATTAGGAATGCCACGTGTTGGCAAATCGGGCTTTTTAGGCCCATTGAAGGGTTTTATCGATTTTTTTGGATGTAAGCGTGGAGCGGTGAAGGTTGGGTCATCATGGGATGGGTCCGATCCCTTTGGCGGGTCCCTTAGACCATTGGGTGGTCTTGAGGGCCTCGATTCGATGAAAATGTCACCTTTTAGTAATTTGGGCCTTTGAGGTCCGTTGGCCCCTTTTGTTGGAAAATCGGTATTTTAAATGGAGCGGTGTAGATGGGAGCATGCCGAATCATTTTAGTGGACCTACTAACCCATTGAGAGGTGTTAGAGGCCTTGATTTCGGCGAACATTGATAATTCGAGCCATCGAGGCCCGTTGGACAAGTTTATTGGAAAAATTACTGTTTTTGGGCCCTTTCGAGTGAGGGCCCGTTCAAATTGGGGTGTCTACATATTGAATATTAAATCATTTTTCACACTTTGAAATTCATTTTTATTATTTAAATTGAAAATTGACAATACATATATCAAAATGGGGTATGAGTAGTGTACAAAACCCAACTGGTGGAAATAACTCGATGAAATGTCCTACCAACGTATAATTTGTTATAAAATACAATTAAACACATCAAATATGAAGGTCCTAGTATGAATTTGAAATAACGAAAAGAATTCTATGTTTTTCAAACATATCACAAATTTCATTAAAACCCTAAATGCAATTTTCACAATCTACTGTTACTAATAGAAATTGAGTCCCTACCAATCTCTGTGCGATAGAATTGAAGCACATAAGCGAAAATTGAGATTATTGGTGCGAAAATCGACATAGATCAAACTTCGAGACGGTTGATTTTTGAATCAGGCCTGGTGGTTTCAAAGATCTCAATGTCGTCATCCTTCTCCTTTCTGTATTGGAAAATGATTTGGGTTCAAAGTAGATGAAATTTGAGGTTAAACGTTTAAAACTCATGTTATATTTTCGGATGATTTTCGATGAAACGGGAAGAAAGAGAAGTGAAAAAGAAAAGAAAAAGAGTGGGTTTTGTAGAGATTGATGTTGTGGACGTTTTCCTTTTCTTCTTCGGAAGTCAATGGCAACCTGTTCGCGATGAATCTAAGGTTGAAAATTGGGAAAAAACAAATATTTTTTTATAATTCTCGACTGGTTTTTATGCGTTGGAAAAGAAGATGAATAGTGATTTTTGTTTAAAATTTATTTATATGTTGATGGGACGAAATCGATATTTTTAATATTGTTTCGTTTGACAATAACTTGACCGTTCGGACTTCAAAAGTGATGAGTGAATACTCTATTTTATGTAATTTTTTATTTCGGGTCTAATGGTGTGGTCAAATTCTACAAATTATGTCTCTAACAAAAATTCACTTTTTCGGCCTGATGGGACCCTAAAATTGATATTTTTTTTCGTTTTTGACGATTATTTAACTTTTTGGGCTCCAAAAATAACGAGTAAATTATTCATTTCTTATAATTTTTTGTTACGAACCCAATGGTATTATCGAATTTTAAAAATTCTTACTCTAGCAAAAAGTCATTATCGAGGATTCTGCAATTTTTCTATTCGAACTCACATTTGAGCGTGCTTACAGGTTAAAATATGTTTTTTAATCATTTTGAATATAATTGTGAGGTCAGATTTCATTAAAAATGATCAGAATAAAATCATAAAGTTTCACCTTAAGTCCCACTTTCAAAATTTTCTTAAAATTTCACTATTTTTCGTCGAGATACGAATAAAAAACTCGGGATTTTACATTCTCCCCCCTTAATAAATTTTTTTTCATCGTAATTGAAATCATACTTTATTAAGCTTTGTCACCATTTTACTAACACGACATGTATAATAAACAACACTTATTTTCGATTATTATCTATTCTTAGTCCCAAACCAATCTTATTTATAACTCTATGTCACCTATATTACGTCAACCCGACATATTTATTAATTAATCACTCCAATTTAAATTCATACTTCAACTAATTCATTATTTGTATAACCCTAAAATAATAATCAATTCCCATTATACCAATTCTTCACTAATATCTATCAACAACAACGCTTTCACATCTTCTCTATCGTTTATTTTTACTTCTCTCACCAATTACACCGTCTATTATGTTTTACTTATGCTTGTCATGAATATTACTCCTCAATGCATTGTCTTACTGTAAGCATACCACTACTATTTGCACACCATTTAATACTTCTTGATAAAATAATACGGAACATCCACACGTAATATACCCCTATTATAATACAAATATTTACTAACACTAGATTCGCAAATTGCATTAAAATCTTCATTCTTGATATATCACTATCTTTATATTCAATTCAATATTTCATTTTCTACTTTACCTTACCATGCCTATTTCATCAACATTTTTTACCCTATATTACTCAACAACTTTTTATCAATCATAGTGTAGACACCCTATTTTTGCATTCGCCTGATTAGTAACTCGTCAACCCGATCACGATGATTCTCAATAATGAATGATTATTCCAATGGTTTATTTGTTACTAGATATGTTTCAGAAATTCAGATGAAGCATCTCAAACTAATAAAACTGTAGAAATCACGCTACGCTAAGAAAATATAACTCCAAAAATATATGAATCATCATTTTTTAGACAAAAAGAAATTTTACGATAAAAATCACTAAAAAATGATTAAATTACCAAAATATCCCTAACATCAAAACATCCTTAGAGCCCCCCTTATGCTTAGGAAAACCCTTTCGAACACATAAAATAGCAAAGTGAAACCAAATAAACTATTTCACCAATTTTCACCAGATTCGACAAAATTACTAAAATACCCCTCATAGGGTCCACGATTATTTCACGCCAAAAAACTTCATAAACAACACATACCAATAATCCAATTGAATTCCTTACGAAAAATTGATTCCAAAACATCTCGAAATATCGAAAATCGACTTGAAATGCAAAAGTTCTCTTCGGGGGCAAAACGATAATTTTTTAATTTTTAAAATTTTTTAATTTCGAAATTAATAAATAAAATATTAATTAACATAAAGTAAAATCCTAAATAAAATTAATTTAAAAATCTAAACCAAGTCAATCTCATAAGACTAAAGTCAAAATCCTAATTAAAACCCTAACCAAGTCAATCTCATAAGACTTAAGTCAAAACCCTAATTAAAACCCTAATCGAAAAAAATCAGGTCAATCTCATAATACTAAAGTTAAAATCCTAATTAAAATCCTAACCAAGTCAATCTCATAAGACTTAAGTCAAAATCCTAATTTAAAAAGACTAAGTCAATCTCATAAGACTAAAGTCAAAATCTTAATTAAAACCCTAAAGGAAACCTAATCAAACGCTAACTTTACCCAAAAAACTCTATAAATAGAGAACCTCCATAACCTAATTTTGTAGGTCAAAGAAAATCCTAAAAAAATTAGGTCAAAAAGTCACCCTAGCCTTCCCAAAACCCTGATTTTGAAGCCCTAACTCCTTACCCATCATCCAAACCTTAACTTTTATTAAAAAGACTCTCAAAAACTTTCCAAAAACCACCTAGAAACCCATCACAAAACTAGGAAAAACTCAGATTTAAGGAGGAGACATTTCGTTTTGGAGATTTGAAGTAGATCCGGTGATAGAACAAAGCGAGGAGAATTTATACGAGAAGTTGTTCTACCATATCTGAGGGAACAAGTCGTTACGATCGTCACAGGTATAATTTCTTTGTCTTTTTTATTTATTTTAGGTCTTTAGCAATGTAATATTCTTGGGAATTAGTAGAGACCGGCGTTTGTTGGGCGGGGTTGGTGCCTAACACCTTCCAACCCCGTAACGTGATCCTCGGACTCAGTATTTTTTTAAGTAGATTAATTGTTTTTATCCGTTTCGAGTCGATGTTTGGTTCCTGGACTATAATAACTAGGTGACGACTCCCAAACCTCAAAGTCAAAAGCGGATTTGCACACTCCATTGATCGATGGCGTTTTCAGTGGCGACTCTACTGGGGACTATTGAGGATCAGACTTGAAAAACCCCAAGTATGGGAACATTCCCAATGACCTAGTTTTTTATTTAATTTTTAGTTAGTTTCTTTTTACTGTTTGTTTATCGATTTTTATTTATTTATTATACTTGTTGGTCCAATCATTAATCATTCGGTTCGATTTTGAGTGCGTTGATCTGGCATATTATTTTCTGTGGTTCAATCGAAGGTTACTTAGGGTGACCCTAAATGGTATAGGATTTCAAGAAATCGGTTTTATTCAAGATGGATTAATGATTGTTAAAGCATGGAGGTTGTCGATTTTAAAAAAATAAAATAAAATAAATTTTAATTTTTTTTCTTTCTCTCTTTTTAATATTCATTAAGCGTATGATGATCTATCCTTTGATAGTTTTTTTTTTTTTAAAGGTTGGTGTGTGTTAATTTTTTTTAATATGTTGTCAAGGGGCATCAAGGTTTTATAAAAAAAAAATTTGTGTTGTTAAGGAGCAGCAACGTTTTTACAAAAAAAAGTGGCTGGTGTGCAATAAAAAAATGGTTTTTATTTCTTTCATCTCTTCTTCAATAGGAAGAGAAGGAGACAGCAATGTCTCCTCACTTCTCTCTCCCCCTCTCTCTCTCTCTCAAACTTCTCACTTTCGTTGAAGTAATTTAACTCTTTCAAACATAAGGACACGATCATAATCCAGTATCAAAGAATCCTTAAAGGATGCATCATCAAGAACTAAGAAGGCCCTTCTTTGTTGAAGGGATCCTTGTTTTCTTCAAGTTTATTCATCCAACAATGATAAGGACCTTCAGGTTCATCTAGAGTGGATTCAAAGAATGTCAAAAAAAAAAAATCCACTTTAGAAGGAAATTCCTATGGTGTTTCTGACATTTTCAAATTCTGTGAACATGAAACCATCTCTTGATGATGCTTTGATTGCTTTTCACCCATACATGAGATAAGGGAATCACAAATGGTGCTGTAGAGGATATACCTTGACTGGACAGTTGATTGAGGGTATCTAATGAAGAACTAGACAGATGAACTGAGTGGAAATATCGAAGGAGAATCCTTGAAATCTCTCTCCAATCTTTACTTTGAAACGCATCCACTACCACTCTTTGATCCCATCTCTATCTCTCCTCTGATTTATTACGACTGATCCATATGTCTAAATTTCTTTAACGATAGACATAAGATGCTTGCTTGCGAGGAATTCAACAAAAAATCACATGTATTCGATTGGGAATTATCAAAGAGAGACCGACGCAATTTGAAATTTTGGAGAGAGATAATGGGTTTGTTTGTAATAAATTCAAGACGATTGATGTTGGTGCTGGTTTCTTGGGTAAAACATAACGAAAAAATACCTCATATTGTGTTTTGAAAAAATAGATTTTGGATAACTAGCTCCAATGTTTTATTCAACTAGTCTGGTTATACCCCTTTATTTTTATTTTTATTTTTATTTTTTAACTTTACAATCACATTGTTGTAGCCAAGCAGATGATAGAGTTCACATCTTCTTTTAAGGAATTTAATGTTATTTTGTCAAAAAAAGGTTTTTTATTTTTTATTTTTTATTATTTATTTATTTTTTTATCATGGGTGTTATTGGCATCAACAATTTTTTTTTTATAAAATTCTTAAAATTTTTTTTTTCAAAATTCTTAAATTTTTTTTTTCATCGCTCCCTACAACTATTAATCAATCCTTAATTCAATGTCGTTGAAGTCTCAATTTATTTTGGCTCGCCCAAAACGATCTTTGGTTGGACCATAAAAAGAATGTTGATTAAAAATTGCGTGCTTGTTCAATTTTGAGATATGATTATCAGTCTTTGTATTGTAACCATTGATTGCCTATCTAACTTGCCATGATCTTGATTGATACATATGTGGGAGTTGCTTATTTTGATCCTAATGTTGATGTGATTGGTTTGTGTATTATCTTGATTAAAATTTATGTGAAATCAATGTTGTGATGAAATGATTAGGCCCATGGGCCCATTTGTTTGAAAAAAGGCCCCAAGCACCCCACCTGTTTGTACACACCACTAACATGTTTATTGCTTTGCACGCTTGCATGTCCCATATAGCCAATGTGGCACTACTGTATGGCCTGGTCTCTTCGGAGATGCGGCGTCATTCATGAAAACCACAACTCCAGTCACGTATCTTAGGGTATATTAAACTGGGGCATCAGTACCGTCTAATCAAGTGACTCTGAAAGATATAGTGATGGACCCAGGCTGAAACAACCTGAGCCTTTGACCTATTGTAAGTCGCACAATCATATGTTCTGTTTGCCAACGTAGTACTAGTACGTGGTCGGTCCCCTCGTGGGATGCCAAACCATTTATGAAAGTTACAAATCTTGACTCGTACCCATAGGTATATCAAAGATAATATAAATATATCAATTGCACTTCTTTGTCAAAATCAGTGCCTAAGCAAGATCCTGCTCCAATGTACTAAGGTACTAAGAGGATAGACTACGTTTATTCTAGAAAAGAGGTAATTTAAGAGTGCCTTTACTTAAGCATCACGCGCCACCTCTAATCTGGGGATTAAACTGGTTGCTTTTGGCTTCAGAGAAGTGGGTTGAAGTTTTAGATTATCACTTATACGGTATATCAAACGAATTCACCACGTACCGTCTAATTGAGTACGCTCGAGAGGTATATAGGTGTACTTGGGCAAGGGTGGCTAGATAAAATTGCATTGCATGTAGTAAGCTTAGAGTCTAGAAACCTTTACTGTAGGTCACGACTCGAACTTATCGTGGGTGTTAACGGGTTGTTTATTGAATGGGACTTTGTGAATGATGAATGTATATGAATGATGAGATCAGAATGTATGGTTGACCTCAAGAATCAAGATTTTTTATTTAACCTGACATGAAATTAAAATGGGTGCACCGACCCAATAAAGAATCCATTTTTAGCAATGATTCATGATGACCCAGTCCATCTCGATCCAACGATCATGATGGGCCAGGCTATTTAAATCAAAACAGAAATCAAAGTCTTTTTTAATTCGAGTTTCAACCCATCTTAAAAGAAGAAAATGTTTTCCAAAAGGAAAATATTTTTCAGAAAAAGAGTGTTCTCTAAAAAGTGTTTTCCAGAAAAAGTGTTCTTTAGAAAAAATATTTTCCAGAAAGAATGCTTTCCCAAAAGATAATATTTTCCAAAGGAAATTTTTTTCCAAAAAGAAAATAAAATAAAGGAAATAATTTAGAAAATGATTTGTTTGAATAATGACTTACAAAGATATTTTACATGGACTTTGGAAGTGTACTAAGATACCCTTTTGTGTCAAACCAGGATGCTAATCGCAAGCAATAACCTAATCGACTAGTTAGTCAAAACAATCGTCATAGGAATGCACCCTGTAGAAAAGATCAACTTTGGGAAATTTATACTGAGATGTGCTCTCTACTTCCACGAGTTTGAAATAAATTGGAACCTATTACGTGCTATGGCTAAGCACTGGAACCCCTACCTTCACATATTCCATATTGGGCGTATGTACTTGTGCCCCACTCATGAGGATTATTGTGGCATTATGAGGATATCTACTTTAGGACCTTTAGTCAGGCCCTCATTGAAGACATGATATTCTGGTGACCTCGCCACAGGACTGAACATTTCAAAAGAAGAAGCCAAGGCCCTAGTCCATAACGGGAGATTGGACTTAGTACCTTTATTGGGCCCGTATCGCTCCCGCAGTCATCCTGTCAATGTAAAATCAGAAGCCTGGCGAGCCACTAGAGACTATCGATTGTGCCTAGGAATCCTAGCCTAATACATACTGACCTCCAAAAGTGATGGTCAGATTGTCTCCGAGTCCTTCATAGACATAGCCTTCCAACTTTTAAGAAAAGCCAACCCTGTACTTCTTATCCTAGCTGAAACTTTGTTAGATTTAAATGCCATAAAGAATGGTGAGAGGGAAAGCTTCAAAGGAAGCCCACACCTACTTTATATGTGGCTTTGTGACCGTCTCAAAATTGTAAATGTCCCTTCAAACCTCGAGTATGGGTCAGAACACTTTTCCAAAAGAAATTTGTAAGTGCATCACAACTCAGTCAAGGCTTGGAGAAAATGGTTGGATTCTCACCTTGCCCGTCATATCGGTTTAAGATACCCTTCGTGGATGACTGATCCCCCTGTTCTAGGAACCAAAGGATCCTATTATGTTCGTTTGATCGGACTAGAAGAAACATCTTTTTATAAACCTGCATTGATCCCAGAGCAGTACGACGTACCTATAGAGTTATCTTCACCTCAACACAAAGCTTTCTTCCCTCCCGAGCCATTGATTGAAAAGTTAGTACATCTCATTGAGAAGGCTTGGAACAAGCGTACCTTAGGGTATCCAGATGGACCAGTAGAATTCAAAGAGCCAGTTGTTAGAGCCAAGAGGATCAAGCCTGATAGTTCCAACAATCCTGATAACCAGCAAAACAAGGCCAAACGTCCATGTAAAAAAAATAGTTTAAGTCAAAAAGATGTTATTCAATGAATTTTTCTTTGTTAACAATTTTCAATATGCCCAATAAAGCTAATTTTCTTTTGAATAAATACTTATTTTGAATGATCATTGCATGAATGGATTATTTAATGGATTGGTGCATAACTTTAATCTAAATGACTTATTGAAATGTTATCAAAAGGGTAACACTGAAATTGATTAAATTTATCTTTGATGGGGTCATATAGGATTATCATTGCGCCCAAACTCAAATGTCCACTTCCTAGTTGGGGTCGTAAGTCTAGTCGGTTAGAACAAGCCACAACACCAAGTCAACAGGAAGAAATGGCTTTGGAATCTGAGCTTATAGAGATCCGTAAGATTTTGGCAACCTTTGCCAATGATATCAATAGTATAAGAGGCTAAGTGGAAGTTTTAGAATAGATTTCAGAATCAACGGGCAATCCCCTTGATGATCCAACAGGAAAAAGGGTAGAAGAAAATGCAACGAGTCGTGCACATGATGTCTTTGAACTTGATGGAAATGAAGAACCTATTGATGGAAATCCAATACTAACAAATAGGATGTCTCAGTTGGAGTTGACTTTGAAAAGTATAAAGGATATCGATGAAGTTGCAGCAGACATTGAAGCTCTGAACCGTATCCCTAGAATTTATTTGCCAAAGAAGTTTGTGATGCCTGAAATGGACAAGTTCAGTGGGGTAGGTTGTGCAAAAATGCATCTTAAAATGTATGTTACCAACATGCGCACTATGGGGCTCAGTGATGAGTAGATGACATTGCTATTTCAACGAACTTTATTAGGATCAACTCTACGATGGTTGATGTCTCAAGACCCAACTATAGTAGGCATACGGGAGAACATGTCAAAAACTTTCTGGCATCAGTATAAATACAGTATCGAGATTGAGATTTCAAGAAGGGATTTGGAGTCAACTAAATAGAAAAATGGGGAAACATTCACTAATTTCATCGGTCGCTGGAGGGCCAAGACTGCCCAAATATTGGATAGACCTTCAGAGAAGGAACAAGTAGCGATTATCCTAAAGAACCTCACACAAGGATATGCTCAGCACCTAGTGGCCCAATGTCTCCCTACTTTTGAGTTCCTATTACAAGCTGAAAGCCAACTTGAGGACACTTTTGCCTCTAGGGATCTTTTTAACTCCTCAGACAACAGGTCCAAAAAATCCTTTGTTTCCAAACCCAGTACCAACCATGTCTACATAGCTAACACATCAATTACCCCGACTCAACCCCCAGCTCAGACTAATAACCAAGTTCACCCAAGTCAACGTCAAACTCTACGTCAGTTTACCAATCTAGGGATGAGTCTCATTGTAGCTCTTCACAAATTGATTAAAAAAAATGCTTCTTACCTCGATCCAATCCTGACCTTTACCAAATCCCCTGCCAGCTGGACACAACTTTAACTTGTTCTGCGAGTTCCATCAAAACTTTAGCCATCACATTAATCGATGTATCACCTTGCACCATGCTATTCAAAATCTTGTCAACAACAAAAATGTCACAATCCCTAGCCCAACATCTCCAAATGTCACCACTAATCCATTACCTGCCTATCAACCTTCACCAACCCTGAACATGGTTTTCAACACCCAATTACCACTTGACCCTATATTTCTCATCCATCCCATCCAAGTCAAACCACCCAGTTACCCATCGTCAGAATCTTTCACCGATGAAGTCTTCATCACAAGCTATAAGCCTTTCGTTCTAACCTCAGATGATACATACTGTCTATCCTCACTTCGTACAGTAGCCCCACATTTACTAGTTACCTATTGGCTCAAATGAACCGAAAAAGCCCTGTCTCTTTGATAGATGAAGATCCATACTTGTTGACTGAAGAAGATGAGTCTTTCTCCCTCTCTTGCGTTGAAGTTAGACATATGACCCGAGGGGAAAGATTCTTTAAGCTACCAGAACTCCGCGTTGACAATCCTACAGGCTTGGTAAGAAAAGAAATAGATCCCATTAAAGAGAATATTGAAGAAGATGACTCCGTGATCAAGCAATTGAAGATATTAGGGGCCAATATCTCAGTTTGGGATTTGCTCATGGCTTCCACTGCCCATAGGGAGGCTGTTCTCAAAACGCTAAGTACAGCTCAAGTCTTACTCAATACTTCTCCGAATCAGCTGGCCAGTATAGTAGGGGCAACTTATGTGGAAAATATACTATCTTTCTCAGACTTAGATCTCCCAAAAGAAAAAACAAGCCACACTAAGCCGTTACACATTACAGTCGACTACAATGGGATGAGAGTACCTTTTGTTTTAATTGATAATGGGAGTGCACAGAATGTTTATCCTTTGAAGATTGTTACTTGCCTTGGTTTTAAAACTGAGGACCTCAAACCAACCCATCAAGGTGTCAGGGCGTATGATAACACCAAGAGGGACGTACTGGGAATTTTACACCTCCGATTGTCCACAGGCATTGTTGAATTTCTTGTAGAATTTCAGGTCATAGACATCCACTCTTATTTTAATATGTTATTAGGAAGACCGTGGTTACACTAGATCAAATCCATACTTTCCACAGTACACCAGAATATCAAATTTATCAAAGATGGGCTAGTGATTACTTTTCATGGAGATACTGAAATTGTAAACAGCACCGAAACTAATAGTGAGCCGTTGCTTGAGATTCAGCCAGAAGAACAGGGGATAGAGTTTAATGGGTTTGAATTTGAGAAGGTCTGCTCAATTCAATGGGATCACTCCGTGAAAGAACATTTTCTTATTGAGAATACTTCCAGTTGCTGCATTGCTAACATGTTCAAGAACATGAGATTCTTTCCTGGTATGGGCCTAAGTCGCAAACAACAAGGTATCAAGGAGGCACTAGTGATTAAGGAAGTCGTCACCACATTTGGGTTGGGGTATGAACCTACTAAGGAAGATTGGGCCCAATATTGGAAGACAAAATAGGACAAGGCAATCGCAAAAAGGCAAGGGCGTACCACGGATCTGATTAAAATGAAGTCTTATCGTAAGACCCTTAATAGATATTTCGTGAAAGAAGGATAAGACTTTTGTTATTGTGGGTTCCCAGAGCCATTTATTGATCACATCACGGGTACTCATCTGTCGGGGTTTGAAATTATTTGGTATAGATTGGCTTGAAAATGAAGCAAGTGCCGGAACAGAAGAAAAGGAAGCTAAAGACTGGCAACTCAACCTAGACTCTCTCAACATTGATTAGTTGTTCATTGAAGATCATAGTATCTTAGTGTTGTCAGTTGAAAAGGGGACCCCAAATCCTCAGTTGTAATCAAACCCGCAATCGGGTTTCTTGTTAATTATCATGTAATGAGTCCTATGTTACATGTCGAGGTTAGTTCTGTCAATCTTATTAGTCCTGTCCAATCCGACATGTCTGGTAAGTCCTTTATTTCTGTTGATTCAAGTAAGTTAGTTGTTTCTGCTGAGTCAAGTGAGTCTGTTATTCCTACTGAGTTGAGTAAGTCTATTAAGTCTACAATGAGTCCTGTTACCTCATCTCTTATTAATGAAATGAAAGAAATTTTTCATTACCCTGAGCGCAATGATAATTTAACTAATAATCTGATTTCGGAGGGAAATCTTCTGATGAAGAACTTCCCCCTGAAATAATCAAATTACTTGAACTAGAAAATGAACGTCGGGCTCAACCTCTAATAGAGGAAGTAGATGTTATCAACCTTGGAACAAAGGAAAGTCCTCAAGAGATTCGGATTGATATCACTTTATCTCTCGATGAACGCAAAGGGATAATAGACTTGCTCAGAAAGTTCAAAGATGTGTTTGCGTGGTCTTATGAGGACACACCAGGAGTAAGCACATATATTGTTCAACATCGGATTCTATTATATCCTAATGCTCGACCAATTAAGTAGAACCTTCGACGTATGAAGTCAGAATGGACTCTAAAGATTAAAGAAGTTACGAAATAGATTAACGCTGGATTTTTGGAAGTAGTGGATTGCCAATGTCGTCCTAATGCCAAAAATGATGGAAAAGTTAGAATGTGTGTGGATTTTAGAGACCTAAACAAGGTGAGTCCAAAAGACAATTTTCCTTTACCACACATAGATGTTCTAGTAGATAGTACAGTAGGGCACGCGTTGCTATCTTTCATGGATGGTTTTTCATGGTACAATCAGATAAAAATGGATCCTCGGGATATGCAAAAAACGTCCTTCATCACACAGTGGGGAACCTTTTGCTACAAGGTTATGCCTTTCGGTTTGAAGAATGCTGCACGACATGATATACAAGGAAGTCGAAGTCTATGTAAATGATATAATAGTCAAGTCTAAGGAACGACTGGGGCACGTTGCTGGACTAGAAAAGTTTCTCACCAGTATCCAAAAGTAGCAACTTCGACTCAACCAACAGAAATGTGTATTTGGAGTAACTTTTGAAAAATTATTGGGATTTGTGGTCAGTCAAAGAGGGATCGAAGTAGACCCTGTGAAGATTAAAGCTATCCAAGAATTGCCACTGCCTGAGACTAAAAAATAGATACGAGATTTTTTAGACAGAATCCAGTATGTCAACAGATTCATTGCTCAATTCACCAATGTCTGCGAACCTATTTTCAAGCTTCTCAAGAAGAATGAACCAACAGTTTGGAATGAACAATGTCAAAAAGTTTTTGATCAAGTCAAGGAATATCTCTTGAACCTGCCTATTTTGGTTCCACCTAAATTCCACTCTAAATTTCATACCTTTTACCTCTAAAACTCATGTCATTATCCATCCTTTCAACCTTTTACCTCACTATATTCCTAAATACCCTCCAAACATCTATAAATACCCCTCTTCTCTTCCCAAAAAGGGTTACCAATTCTCACCAAAAAAAAAAAATTGTTTCCAATTCTCCCTTACCAAGTCTTACCAATCATCTCTCCCGAGTCTCATAAAAAAATCACTACACTCCTCTCAACTCACTCATCATCTCTTCTTTACTCCTTTAATCATACAAAGAGTTACATTCTCATAACTCATTAAGGACACAACTCAAGAAGACATTAAAGAAAAAGAAAAGCAAGGGAAGAAAATGTGAAGCATCAAGGTGGGTTCAAAGTACACCTCCCCCCCCTTTCTCCTTCTCTGCCCTCTACATCCCCATCTTCTATTATCCCC
This sequence comes from Akebia trifoliata, assembly GCF_017979445.1. NCBI lineage: Eukaryota > Viridiplantae > Streptophyta > Magnoliopsida > Ranunculales > Lardizabalaceae > Akebia > Akebia trifoliata. The sequence continues at coordinate 20,501,299 of NC_141376.1, forward strand.
TTCCTATTTTATTTTTTGTTTTAGAAGACCTTTAAGATGTGATGCTACCCTCCTTTATCTCCGGTAGATTGGACTTCGGTCCGATTGAAAGTATAAGGGTTGTAACCCTTTTAAAAAAAAACAAAATCGATTTCATCCTAAAACAATTTTAAGGCATTTGGAAATTGGATCCTTCTCAACCCTTGAGAATGGATCCATGACCTTAGGCCACACTTTTCAAATATGAATTATGTCCAAGGCTCATGTCTATTAGGATCATCTTCTTCAATGAGATAATACTATGATCGAGCCGAAAGCAAACCCCTATTTAGGATATAAATGCACAACACATGACATTTTATCTTTCGGTTCTTTTAATCAAAATGACCGAGTTCTTTGAGGTTACCCCTACTTGGCAGGGAGAAAAGGGTGCCTAACACCTTCCCTTTTCTCTAATCGAGCTGCTTTTTCCGATCTCGAGGTTGATCAGTCCCTTATCCATTGAGAGTCACTACGTGCAAAAATGTCACTTTTTTAGAAAAATGTACATCGGGTGACCATTCACACCCACTTACAATATGACTGGTGGCGAATCCAATCCTTAGTAGATGTGGCCATCGTAATCGCGAAACCACGTATCTACAACTGACGACTCCGTTAGGGAAATTGGTTCACCCCTCGTGATGACTCGGTCATCTTGAAAAAAAAAGATTTTTTGTTTTTTACTAACATTGTATGTTTGTTGTTTGTTTCCTACGTTTCTTTTTTTTATGTTTCACATATCCAAATTGTAATATTTATTTACTTTTGTTGTTTTCATTACAAGTTTGTAAGGGGGTCGATTAAAGAAAAGGAAATGAAAAAATCTTGTTGCACATGCACTTGCGAGCATAGCCCACTTCACAAGCCACCCCACCCTCAATATATTAAACTCCGATACTTAGTAGTTCTACGACTTGAAATCGTTATTTCAAGTGTCGGGGATGAACACATCAAATCCGATCACCAACCAACGACGTGTGTACCCCGGTATGCATCGAGGTTTGAAAACGTGTAAACCACCTACTAGCCGCATGCATGTAACCGATTAGACAATGCTAGGACACAAGTTTAAAGTTTTACATCGACCCCCGAAGCAACGTTGTATGTGTTTAATGTATTCGGGCCTCGAAACCAAAGTTGTAAGCCCAAAAAGGCATGTTAGATCGTAGGTTGTTATTTCCGTTTTCTTTTGACTTCCCTTAGGTAACAGGGAGGAATGCATTGCTTCATTAAAAAAAAAAAAATAGTAAAAGATAAAAAATAGTGAGCCACATTGAAAACATGGGCTAAGTAAACCAATTGGTGTGATTGGATTTCTTTCAGGTCCGTGTCCATAACACGGGTGAAAAAAAATATGTCTCATCCGTGCGTCAAATACGGATGAAACAGAATGTATATTGCCCGTATCTGAAACACGGATAAGACGAAATGTGCCTTAACCGTTCTTGAAACACGGATGAAACAGTGGATGTTTCAACCGTGTTCAAACCATGAATGAGACAATGACTGTCCCACCCGTGCCTCTAACATGGACCAATAAGATTCTCAGGCTTGAAGTTCTCCTACCATCGTTCAAGCGTGAATATCACAAACAAAAAAAACAAAACAAAAAAAATGAAAAAATGTATTTTTTTTTTGCCCAAGCCAAAAACCAGAGGCATTGTGCCTCAAGTTTGGATTGACAAACTTAAAAAAATAATAATAAAAAATAAATAAAAAAAAAAATTTTAGCCAAAAATTCATACTGGTCCGTATTTCAGGCACGGATGGGTATGAAATATACTCATCCGTACTTGAAATACGGATAAAAAAAAATTTGCTCTTTTTTTTCCGACATCAGTCTTGACAAATTTTGTTCTCGGATTTATTTTTCTTTTGACATTTAAGGCTTGAAAATACTTAAATAGATCATTTTTTTTACTAAGCTTAGAGCCTACTTCTCGCCGCTTTTCTTTGTTTGATCAAAGTTGACCCCACCTAACGTGGTACACCATCAACCTCACCTATAATCAAATCCGTTACCGTCCATCACCAAACATAAAAAATGGGTCCACGACCCATATCCGTCCAAAATGGGTCCACGACCCAGATCCGTTTCAACTGGGTTCACAACCCAAATCCACCACAACTGGGTCCACGACCCATATCCATTTCAATGGGATCCATGACCCAAATCCACTCCAATTGGGTCCACGACCTAGATCCATTTTAACTGGGTCCATGACCCAGATCCATTTCAACTGGGTTCACGACTCATATCTAGTCCAACTGGGTCCACGACCCAGATCCACTACAACTGGGTCCACGATCCAGATCCATTTCAACTGGGTCCACAACCCAGATCCACTACAACTGGATCCACGACCCAGATCCATTTCAATTGGGTTCACGACCCATATCTACTCCAACTAGGTCCACGACTCAGATCCGTTTCAACTGGATTCACGAACAAGATCCATTTCAACTGGATCCACGACCCAGATCCATCACAATTGGGTCCACGATCTAGATCCATTTCAATTGGGTCCACAATCCAGATCTATTTCAACTAGTTTTAAAATCCAGATCCACCACAATTGGGTCCACGACCCAGATCCGTTTCAACTAGGTCCACAACCTAGATCCACCACAACTGAGTCCACGACCCATATCGAACCAAGTCCATCTATGATCTAACAAGGTTAACAACTGATCAATCAACTCAAATGGATTCAATCTTTTTCAAAAAAAAATTTAAGCACCAATTGCAGTTCTTGATCAAAGTCGGTGCCTAAAAAAATCTTGCCATGTTGATACGAGGGGAATAGACTACGTTTATTGAAGGAAATGAGGTGATTTAAGAGTGTCATTGTGCGCCGCTTCTTCCCTGGAGATCTGACTGGCTGGCATTGATTTCATAGAATTGGGTTGAGAGCCAACAAAAAAAAATGTCTTTTTAACTCGACTTGTTTGCAGCAATCCACTTTTTCAAAATGTTATACCAACTCCATGTTGATGCCACCTCCATGCTGATGCCAACTCCGTGTTGATGCCGATTCCGTGTTGATACTAGCTCTGTGCTGATGCCGACTCTATGTCGATGCCAGTTCCGTGCTGATGCCGACTCCGTATCGATGTTAGCTCCGTGCTAAGATAATTTTTTTTTCAAAAAAAAAATATTTTATCGACTCCGTGTCGATGCCAGCTCCGCGCTGATGTAATTCTTTTTTCAAAATATTTTACCGACTCCGTGTCGATGCCAGCTCCGTGCTGATTTCAACTCCGTGTTGATGCCAGCTCCGTGCTAATGCCACCTCCGTGTTGATACCAACTCCGTGTTGATGCCGACTCCATGTCGATGCCAGCTTCGTGCTGGGATAATTCTTTTTTTTCAAAAAATATTTTATCGACTCCGTGTCGATGCCAACTCCGTGCTGATGAAATTCCTTTTTTTTTTCAAAATGTTTTCCCGACTCCATGTCGATGCCAGCTCCGTGCTGATGAAATCATTTTTTCAAAATGTTTTCCCGACTCCGTGTCGATGCCAGCTCCGTACTGATGAAATTACTTTTTCAAAATGTTGATACCGACTCCGTGTTGATGTCAACCCAATGTTGATGCCGACTCCGTGTCGATGCCAGCTCCGCGTTGATGTAATTTTTTTTTCAAAAGATTTTACCGGCTCCGTGTCGATACCAGCTCCTCCTGATGTAATTATTTCTTCGAAAGGTTTTACCGACTTCGTGTCGATGCCAGCTCCGTGGTGATGGAATTTCCTTTTCAAAATGTCTCGCCAACTACGTGTTGATGCCGGCTCCACGCCGAGAAACTACTTTTTCTTTAAAATTCGTTTACCTTATAATAAATAACTTGACCCGACCTAATAAAAACATCATGTATCTTTATTTTGTAAACAAAATAATAACGCTTGGTCTTCTATACCCACAAGTGGCCAAACGAAATAAATATAAGCAACTAGAGGTACCTCTATATTTTCTCAGATCATCCATCGTCACCATGAGTTCTTCTGAACCTGCACAGCCCACAGCAGCCGAAACGTCCGATATCGATCCACAAATAGTAGCACTATTGAAAATAATTGAGAGGTAAGAAAAATGGTAAGTACCGTATTAGCCAACGTCAGCGTCATACAAGCCCAAACAATGCAGCACCACGCGTTCGGATCAAATTAGGATCTACTCAAGCAACCTCCGCAGGTACCACAGACCACCATGCTAACTTAAGACTGGGACAAATCAACAACTACAAAATGATACAAAAAAGAAAAAAAATGAAAAAAAATGAAAAAAAAGAGACAAAAGAAAAAGAAAATCAGAAAATCAAATCAAAAGCATCAAAATACTCCTGAGCCGCATGAGGATAAACTATAAACGACTAAAAATACAAAAAAAAAAAATTTAAAAAAAAAAAAAACTCGGACATTTGATCTAAGCTTGACCCAAATCTCCAGCCTAAACAAGTTCGAGAGACACTGGGAGGAGACATAGATCACTTTTTCGAAATAAAAATAAACGAACCCCATGTCTAGCCCACTTTAGATAAACTAAGACCCTACCTTAACCTTCTATTGTATCCTTCCACTACCATAAGCCTAAGCCAACGTTTTGTCCCACTAAAAGTCCTTTCTAATCAAGGAATGGTCCAGGACAACACAACGACAATGGCAGCATCAATGATCTTGCGACTTGGTCCGAACCTCAAAGTCTTGTTAGTCGTTGGAAGACTCGAAAGGGGAATCCAGGTTGGATATTCGAAAAAAAAAGAGTACTTGAAGTGTAAAGTAACCGATCTCGCAGCTCAATTTGAGCTGTCGAACCACGAATAGTCGTCAGCAAACTCAAAAAGGGAATCTAAATCTATTACTCAAGAAAGAGTGCCATTACAAGAGTAGAGTCACCGATTTCGCAGCTCAACTTGAGTCACCAAGCCACAAAGACTCCGAGCAAAAATCGTAATGTAAAAATTCAAAAATACAAGCATAGTCTGAAAGGGCATAGTGAAAACCCGAAAGGGTGCTATGAGTAAAAAAAATCAAACTATGACAAGATCAAAGCCACCGGTACGATGAAAATCCCAAAAAGGACGTCGATGTGCAAAAATGTGGAAATCGGGTCTGGTGAAAATCGTAATTGGCACCAGGGGCAATAAGGGTTAAAAAAAGGAAAGAAAATTCCTTGCCCACAAGAGTATAAACTGTGAACGGCAAAATCTTTCCAAAAAACCTACGTCCCGAGCAGATAACAGTCCTCCAAACATTAGGGTACTGGGGATGACTCTAAAGGAACCAAAAGAACAATTGACGCTTGTATCCCCTGTGTTTGGCAAAAGCACCAAAACCGTCACAACCAAAGATTTTTCAAACTCTGAACTTATCTTACTCATGTGATAAAGACATTTCACAAAATTTCAAAACAAAAATTATTATTTTGACCAATGACGACAAATCTAGGACTCATTCAACAAAACTTCATGTTTTCAAGAACAACAAATATACCTGAGGTCAAGTAAGTACAAAACCTATTTTCTTTTAATTAATCTTTCAACATTTTGCATACATTCAGATAATGACAAGAAAATACAAAAAGTGGGAATATAACGCAGTCGATCAAACATCATGGTAAGAAATGAAAAATGAGTCAAGGCGTTCCTCCAAAGCACGGATTCGGGTAGCCTGGCTCATCATCATTCTTTCAGCATCTGAAGCATCACGACTTACCAAATATGCTGCAAAATCATCAAAATGAGGACACTGGGTAAGTCGGTCCCTCAACTCAGTAATTTCAACTTGAAGCCTAGCCACTTCACCACAATCACTAGATCCCGATTAGGTAAGTTCAGATGTCAGTCGAACAATCTCTTTCTGCATTTTCTTCTCGGATTTGAGCCAGATAGCCTGAATTTGACGATGATTAGTTTAAGACTCCTCCACTCGATCTCGATAATCAAAGAAGGATGAAGCACCAAGGCGTGTTCGGGGAACTATCGACACCGAGGGCCTTCCAGAAACGAGTTCTCGAATCCAATGTGAGTATGGCCGGAACAGGTGTACTACGAAGATGGTTTGACTAAAAACCTCAACTCGACTCCATTCTCTTACGGGTCGACTCAGAAATACAGTCGATAAAGGACCAATCAACTCATTGAAATTCTCGGGGATGAGCACACCCTGATCATAACCAGATTGTCGAAGAACCTGAAGTGGTATATAATGAGTTGTCCCGTGAAGACCAATCAAAACGAGAAAACAGGCACCATCAAATGCAATCACGGGAAGCCCTCAAGGTTGGAAGGCACCAACCCATCTCACATCTTCATCATCAAGGTTGTCAATAAAGGAATACCACTCTTCTTTACCACACGAGACGAATAGGGCAACTTGTCTCGACATCATGAGTACAAGATCAGCATTAACGCAAAATGGACGATTAACAACTTCGGTTGAAGCCATGTGATCCATAAACCAGAGCTACAATAACAGGGGCATTCTAAAGTTTGAAAACTAATAAAGTTAAAATTTAAATTTAAATCTAAGCTAAGTTTGAAACTTACCTGCAGGAGTGGTGCACATCCTCGGAAAAGCCAATTACGACCGGACGTACAAGCTGTGATTGGAACATTTCACTCAAAAGCATCGATGCCAACCGACATCCTTCCTGGACTTGTTGGACCACGTGAATAAGAAAAAAATCTATAATGTCTCCGCCACTTAGAAACAAGAGTTGACTCACTACCATCAAAGTGAGAGCATTAAAGTATATCAACGGCTTCAAAGGAGTCGTAAGGCGTTCAATCAAAAAAGATTTAGATGTGGTCTTCAAGACTGATTAGCCATCCGGAATCTTCAAAAACTTGCGGTTTATACCCAAGAAGTCGGAAGCCCCACTTTGGTACCCATCATACAAAGGTGGAACTACGATCATACCTGACATCTCGAGACCCAATAACACTTCAAGTTCCTCAATGGTGGTAGTCATATCATGTTCCCCAAATTGAAAAAGGTTGAGTTCGGGAACCCAACATGTCAACATAGCCTCGATCAAGCCTTATCGCAACGGGACCTTAAGCAATGAGAGTATGAGCACCAACTAATTTAAACCCATTAAACCTTCTCGCAAAAAAAAAATCAAGAAAATATAAAAAATAGAAAAAATCAAAATACAAAAAAATCAAAAATAAAAAAATACAAAAAATCAATAAATATATATATACAAAAAAGTCAAAAAGAATTTCAAAAATCCTTTTCGAGTTGTACTTCATTCCGATTTGTCAAAATACGATCGAAAAATATCTGATTTTCAAAACTCATCAAATTATCACCAAACTTGAGATCTCAAACGAGCTCTGTGCCATCGAGATCAGTGAATTAATAAGGTAAAACTCTGTCAGATCCCGTGCTTGAGTAGCCATTTTCTACAAAAATCATCAATTTAATCAGTAATCCAAAGTCGTGTTTTACAAAATTTTCTAGCCTGTACAAATAGGGGTTTAGTTTATTCTTTGCAATTTTTTGCACATAATTCTTGCAAAGAAGGCAGTTGTAGACAACCCAATTTGAACGAGGCCATACTCGAAGGGCCCAAAAATATTGATTTTTCAACAAAGTTCATCAATGGGCCTCAAAAGCCCAAATCAGTGAAAAATAATATTTTGATCGAGCCGAGGCCTCTAAGATCTCCTAATGGTCTAATGGGCCCACCTGAAAGGACTCGGTATACTCCCATCTACCCCACTCCACTCTCAAAATCCAGAAAACTCAATTTCCCAACAAAACTTGTCAATGGGCCTCAAGGGCCCAAAACATCGAAAAGTGATATTTTGATCGAACCAAGGCTTCTAAGACCTCCCAATGGTCTAAGGGACCCACTGAAGGGTTTGAACTACCCTACAACTTCCCAACCTTCACCGCTTCGCTCTTATACCCAAAAACATTTGATTTTTAATGAAATTCTCCAACGAGCCTAAAAAGTCCGATTTGCTGACACGTGGCATTTTTGATCAAATCAATGATTTAAAAAACCTAAAAAAAAATTAATAAAATTAAAAAATGAGACTTGGGACCTACCCCACACTTTTCCAACTTTCACCGTCCCACTTCCAAATCTAAAAATACTCGAATTCTCAATAAAATTCTCCAACGGGCCTAAAAAGTCCAATTCGTCAACACGTGGCATTTTAATCAACCCAATGATTTCAAAAAATCCTAAAAAGATAAAAAAATGAAAAAATGTGAGACTTGGGATGCCTACCCCTCCTCTACTTCCACCGCTCCGCCTCCAAATCCGCAAACGCCCCAAGCCCATTCCAAGTTCACAAGCCCTCAACCCTTTCCTAAATTAATTTCTCACCATACCCCTAACCTAAAATCGATCTCATATCACCTAAACCTAAAATAAACCTACCCCCAAAAGTTCAACCCAAAATAAATCTCATCCAAGCCAAAATAATCCACAACCCTCCTAAAACCTAAGCCCACAAACCACTATTCATATCCAATCTACCTCTAATCCACAACCCATAACCCATTAACCACTACCCACATCAACCAATCACCCTCACCAAAAGATGACACATGTCATCATCCTCACTCACCTCCCTCATCTAATCACCTACCCCCCATCATCATTCTCTAAACAATTCATCTAATTCACATCACTTCTCTCCAAAATCACCTCAACCCATACCCTATCCTAACCTAACCTATCCCCATTCTCTAACATCATCAACCATCTACATCACAACCCATATCTGACATACCCTAACCTATCTTTATTCTCTAACACCATCAACCACCCACATCACAACCCATATCTCCTACACCTCAATCCATTACTTTCCCTTAAAATACTCCAACAAAATCATCTCAACCCATACCTCCTATCATCATCACCAAACTACCCCATACTCTTCTCTTTAATCAAACAACTACCATCACCAATCAACATACCCCATCACCTCACTCTCTTATCATATTTATCACATGTCTTCATCCCCTTAATCCTCCCAAAAATCAATATACCAACCTCTTACATAACCCATTCTCCTAAATCTAAACACCTCACATCTTCAACCAACCTAACACTCATTCTCCAAACAACTCCCTTACACCCCTCATTCCCCTATCAACTATCACTCATCTCACCCCACCAAACACTTTACTCAAATAGATTTGGGTAGGATCAAAACCATTTGGATCTAAACATTACTCATTTCCACTCATTACATAATTATCCTCAATTCCACTAAAAATTTCATACCTTTCACCTTTAAAACCATGCCATTATCCCTCATTTCAACCTTTCACCCCAGTATACCCCTAAATACCCTCCAAACATCTATAAATATCCCTCTCCTCTTCCCAAAAAGGGTTACCAATTCTTATCAAAAAAAAAAAAATTGTTACCAATTCTCCTTTATAAATATTTTCCCTTACCAATCATCTCCCCAAGTTTCACAAAAAAATCACTACACTCCACTCAACTCTCTCATCATCACTTCTTTACTCCTTTAATCACACAAAGAGTTACATTTTCATATCTCATTAAGGATACAACTCAAGAATATATTAAAGAAGAAGAAAAACAAGGGAAGAAAAGGTGAAGCATCAAGGTGGGTTCAAAGTACGCCTCCCCCCTTTCTCCTTTTCTACCCTCTACATCCCCCTCTTCTATTATCCCTTTCCTTTTTTATTTTTATTTTCAGAAGACCTTTAAGATATGATGCTACCCTCCCTTATCTCCGGTAGATTGGACTTCGGTCCGATAGAAAGTATAAGGGTTGTAACCCTTTTAAAAAAAAGCAAAACCGATTTCATCCTAAAACAGTTTTAAGGCATTTGAAAATTGGATCCTTCTCAACCCATGAGAATGGATCTATGACCTTAGCCCACACTTTTGGAATGTGAATTATGTCCAAGGCTTATGTCTATTAGGATCATTTTCTTCAATGAGATGATACTATGATCGAGTAGAAAGCAAACCCCTATTTAGGATAAAAATGCACAACACGTGGCACTTTATCTTTCGTTTCTTTTAATCAAAATGATCGAGTTCTTTGAGGTTACCGCCACTTGGTGAGGAGAAAATGATGCCTAACACCTTCCCTTTTCTCCAATCGAGCCGTTTACTCCGATCTCGAGGTTGATCGATCCTTTATCCATTGAGAGTCACTACATGTCAAAATGTCACTTTTTTCGAAAAATATAAATTGGGTGACTATTCACACTCACTTACAATATGAATAGTGACGACTCCAATCCTTAGTAGATGTGGCCATCATAATCACGAAACCATGTATCTACAGTTCATTTTCTGATGGTTTATCCCATATTTGTGCAGTTTTGGCCTTTCAACGGCTAATGAAATCAGTAAATGTTTATCTATTCTTCAGCTTAGTTGATTCCAAATCGCTTCGAGAAATTTTGATCTCAGTGTTATATTTGTACTGGTGCCATGACATCTTTGACATATTTTCCCATGTCCCTATTACAGCTGGATCTTGGGATATCAACCATCGTAACGCTGATCTAGATAGAGTACGTTGGAACATCAATGTCATATGTTCATTATCAAGGCCCATTGTGCGCATGTTGGTTACATACACCTTGAGATGCGTTTTCGCGCAGCCTACTCCATTGAATTTTTCCATTTTTGGCATTACAAACTTCTCAGACAAACGGATCTTAGGGATTTGATTCAAAGCCTCTATCCCTGTTGCGATTTCATCAATCCCTTTTATGTTCTTCATGGTTGTTTCCAACTGAATCATTATGTTGACTAACATCGGATTCTCATTAAAGGGTTCCTCATTTTCGTCAAGTTCATAGACCTCATCCAGATTCTTTGTCGTGCCATCTTCTTGTCCTTTGCTCCTATGATCGTCAATGGGGTTTCTTGTTGATTCAGAGATCTATTCTAGCATTTCTACCTTACTTTTTATGTTGTTCATATCCATTGCGAAGATTGCCAAGATCTTACGAATTTCTACGAGTTCTGATTCAGAAGTCATTTCTGACGGTTCACTTGGTGTTGATATTCTCCCCAAACGACCTGATATTCGACTCCAACTAGGTGGCGGATGCTTAAGTTTGGGTGTAATAGTATCCTGAAACCCCATCAAAGGTGAATTAAGAATTGGTAGGAGGTAAATGATCCCTCTTGATAGCAATCACTTTTATTATTTTATTATAATTGATGAGTTATGTTGGTCAAGCTTATTTCTGACGGGGTGATTTAGGGCCTTTATTTAAAGATAATTTTCATTAAAAATTGTACCAATGAGACGAATTGAGTATGCAAACACAAAAGAAATAAGGAGACTCTCCTCTTAAAGAAAAACCGACTCTATCTAGGACCCTACTTTTCAGACATGCTCATCTGTTCCTCTTTTCTACTTCTTGAATGCTTGTTGATCTTTCGATTCAGTAAGCATCCGATGATCCCAAGTGATAGCTATGTGTTCCACCAAGTGCACAGTCAGCTCCTTAATAGGGTGTCGATTCCTCGGGGGCATTGAGATCCATGAAGGGAATCTTATCTATTTTGATATTATCCTTGGGCAATAAAAAGATATATTTAGCAGTCCAGTGAGTGTTACATGATCAGATTCCTTTGAAGCAAGTACGGTGCCTTCATCCATTCTTGATCCCAATCTATCATAATTTATATCTTGTGTACTCAAATTTGAGAGCCAATCCCTCCAGTTTTCCAAGGATGCAAAGTCCACCAATGTTTCCTTTTTTGTGACTTTTTCCCATTTACTTTCCTTGATTTGCGAAAATTCTACGTTGCGAAGTCAGATACATAACCATATATAAAGCAAATGTGGACTTCCTCGAAATCCTACCCCTCCTGGTGCATCTCATTAGATAGTCCTTCAAAAGTCTCGACGAGTATTGTGGGGACTGGGTCAACCTTATTTTTAAGTTGTCCAGTAATGTTTGCGAAGAAACCCGACAGTTGATGACCATCCTAAATGAAACCAGAAAACATGTTGACAATACCCCCAGACATAAGGTAAAATCTCTAGCCTTCCTGTGAGGTTTCTGAGTGAAGTCCCCGGGATTTTCTTGTTCAAGAGTTCGTTGTACTTCTAGAAGTCTCCTCATATTCAATAAACCGTGATCTGTGAATCTTCTTACTTTTTTAAACTTAACTCTTGATCCTTTCAAGAGTTCTTTTGCGAATTTGGATTTCAATAGAAGACGAATCATTGGACCCAATATGCTTACCCCCATAATATTGTAAAAATCTTCGTGAGTTGGGTAAAGTGTGACTGAACCAAAACGGAATACATGGTAGTTCGGGTCCCAGAAATTGACTGCAGCACATAAGAGGTTCCAGTTGACATTCATTAACTTGAGAGAGAATACACTTTGAAATCTATATACACCAAAATTGTACTTCTCGACAGTGGTGAATGCATCTAAGGCTCTATCCATCAACAATCGCACATCATCATGAGCTATCTAACAAAAAAAAAAAAAAAAAACTAACTTTCATTACTAACACAATTAAAACAAGTCAAATCTATTTTTTGTTTGGTACGATTTTTAATGTGATTCAACCATTTTGATTTAAAGAAAGGTTTAATCTATTGAATAAAATTAGTTAGAAAAAGAAGTTCAGTTACCACATTTGGACCGATTCTATCCAATGGATCCAAAAAATGATATATCACCTCATTGACATTTTATTAAACCAACTAACTCGATTGACTCATATATTGATCTAAAAGATCAACCTACCAATCAGGCTAATGGGTTGGAAAGCAATTGGCCAACACAACTTCTCCATTATATTTATTGGGTTGGACCGATGTTGCGGGTTCGATTTGAACAATGTGGATCGATCCACCCACTTACCTTTTGATTAGATTAAAGAAAGGCAACCCGAGAGCACTTATGGTTGATTCGAGTCGTGGCCTAGTGGGACAACACCTAAGTTCTAGGTTTACTATATGATTGATGCTAGGTTAGGACAAAGCTTAGGTCACTTCAGCCCGAAACATCGATATACTATCCCAGTTTTAAAAGGTCAAGTAGTACGTGGTGTTCCAATTTGATATGCCCGAAGGTATTGTACTGAAGTTGTAGCGTTCACGGGCATCCCCTATGTCTCGAAGAACCAAGTTAGCTTAGATTCGACTATTGGGCTTATAAGGACATGTCATGATGCAAATATGAATATGCATGCTCGTGTGTGCAAATGGACAGTGCGCCTGAGACATTTTTGCGAATATCCATTCATACAAATTAAATATATCCAATCATCAAACAAATCAACAGAGATAACACAATTGAATATATTTAATCACATGCCAATGAAAGAAAGGACAAAATCTAGCCTAATATAAGAGTCTCATTGAGTCAACTGGGTTAACTCGAATAAAAGTCAACCTAAGGATAGTCTTGGTTCGGGTCAAGTTTAATCCTAGTATCCCCAGTAGAGTCGTCATTGAAATCGCCTCAACCCCGAGCATTCCGCTAAATAGCGAATAGGAGTCCGATTACGTAAATCGAAGATTTTAAAAGAATAAGGAGTCGCCACCTAGTTTAGGTGTAGGAACCATAGATAACTCTAAAATGGATCGGATTGGTTCACAAGTAATGGGTAAGGGGTCAGATTACGGGTTTCAGAAAGTGCTAGGCATCGAACCCGCCTGGTCAAGATGATCAGTCTCTACTACAATCCAAAAATATCGTACGGTCAACATTTAAAGATTAAAGATCAAACTAAGGTCTGATCAACATTAAATTACATTGGTTTTACTAAATAAATTTTACGATTAAAATAATTACATGATTTCTTGAATTTCGCATAGTGGAATCCCACGATTTGATAAGGCTTACGTGGCACCAAAAAATTAGTGGATCAATTTAGTTACATTTTGAAAAATATGAAATCAAATTTTAATTTCAAATGTACACAAAATCAATGAGTCGGCTCACATGTTTTAATCAAAGAAATTTTTATTTTAAATTTTCAATGTACACAAAAATCAGTGAGTCGATTCACATACCCATTTTATAGAAAAATTCGATTTTAAACTTCCAATGTACACAAAATCAGTGAGTCGATACACATGTTTTAATCAAAGAAATTTGATTTTTTTGACTCACCACATGCACCAAAATTAATGAATTAGCCCATACATTTCACAAAATTAACGAGTTGATTCGTTAACATCACAAAATGAATAAATCAATCTGATAATATTAACAATCAATGGGTTGATCCATTAATATCCCAAAGTCAATGAATCGATCCAATTAAAGAAATCAATGGGTCGGCTTTGATTTTGTATAAAATTTAACTTGATCGATCTATCAACCATTAAAAATCAACAAATTGATTCACTAATACTTCGGAAACTTAAAAATTACCATTAATGCCACATATACCCCAAAATCAGTGAAATAATTCAGATGCGTAAAAAAATGAAATCAAGAATAAAAATAAAAATAAAAAATAAACAAGATGGAAGTATAAAAAATATTCTCCTAACCTATCACCAAGCAAAATAAATAAATAAATAAATAAATAAAACATAAAAAAGAGTGCATAAAAAATCTAATCTTGTCAAGATAAAAAAAAAAAACTCAAGACCACATAAAGTAAAAATAAATAAATAAATCCTAATCTTATTGATACGCGTTTATAAGGAATACAAAAAAAAAATTATAATCCTACCAATGCACATGAGCAAATAAGAAAATAAAAATTTTATTAAAATGTTTTCCTAATCTTATTGACATGCGGAAATGAACAAAACATATAAACAATGCATCTTGTTCAAAACGCGACAAAACATCACATGGTATCAAAGAAGAAAATAAAATCATCTTATAACCACTTCTATGATGATCATAACGCCAAAATTAACATGAAACTTCAATGTGGATGGGGGTAAGTTTAACATACAAAAAAAAAAAAGTAGAGAAAATAAGATATAAAAAAATAAAAATGAACTTACCTAAGAATAGCGGGTTAGTTCCTTCAGGTATGACTCAAAGATCAATGAGTAGTCGCTACTGAGAGGTAGACGCAATTATACATGCTGTAATAGTGCTGTAACAGTAACTTTAATAGCCCAAGCAGAGAAGTGGGCACCTTGGGGCGTTGTATTGCGGAGGAGGTAAGAAAAAGAATGCAACAAGGGCTTCAGTGGGCTGTGAGTCGATCTAGGAGGTGTTGTGGATGCTGTGGAGAGAAGATGCTGCAGATTTAATGAAGATGATGGAAGGGATGCAATGTATTGTGATAATGAAGCACTACGTCATAACGCGCCAAAAACGACTGCCCCTACAGTTGCAAAAAAAGTCGTTTTAAAAAGAGTGATTTTTTAAAAACGACTGTCAAAGACAATCGGAAAAAACGACAGTAAATAGGGACATAGCGACGGTAAAATAGGGATATAGCGACGGTCGCCATTTACACCTGCCCCCCTTCAGATGTTGCTGAATATTGAAGATACCCCTATGTTTTGACATTGATGACATAGACTCCAACTAACAATATAAAAAGACCCAAATGCCCCTCGTATTCAACTTTCATAAATCTAACTAAAAATCATTAATGATCTCCCACTCCTATTTCAAATCAACACCCACATTCAATTGAAACTTAAAATCACAAAGAATAATTCTGAAATAGCACACCAGAACCTGTAACTGCACGCAAGATGTTTGCGCCAGCACCCATAAAGAGGGACTTGGCCCCTTCATTCTTGAGAATCTGAGAGAATGCATCCAATGAACTCTTCTACTTGACCGCCTCTCCAAATGTTATCATCATCCTTCGACGTACTGTATCAATAGGGTATGAGGCCAGCCCAGCCCCAATTGTGATCCCCATCCCAATAGAAAACTTGCTTGGAAGCTATCTTGCAATCACCATACACAATAGCACACATTGTCCAAACTGTAAACATATATAGCCACTAATTACAAAAACCAAAATACTAATATTTCTTCTCTGTTTCTACTGACCTGCATATCACCAACCAACAAAATTGGTTTTAGAGAATCATACATTCCAAAGTAGAGCCCACGGTACACAATAATCCCAACACATGAGATGTTAAACCCACGGTAAAGCCCAGCAATGCCATCGGATTTTATTGTCTTCCTGTAGACATCAATCAAACCATTGAACTGCCTTGCACCACCTTTCTTTGCAGCCTTAACATCATTAACCAGACGTGTTCGGGCATAATCCAACACAGCATTAGCCACATCAGTTGCCTCAGCACGAGTTGGTCGCAAATTATCAACTATACTGTCCACAACATGAGTAACCACTGTAGGCTTTCCAGCCATGAAAAGTTTGGTGTGGTATGTGACAGAATAGAGATATTTGCCATTCATAGTTGCAGCTCATCAAGAACATTTAAGATCATGGCATTTTTAACAGTTTACAAACCAAAATAAACAAGTAAATACCAAGTTTGCACAACAGATGAAATCAGAGGGCATTGGGCTATGCTGAAAATCTATCTTAGAATGCAGAAGTACCAACAAGTGACTGCATCAAGAAACAATAATTATAATTAATTTCCCAACAAAAATTCTAACACCAGAACATAATTAATTATTCTGCTTCAAATATACAGCAAGTGAATAGTCAGCGAGATTTACCTACGAAGTATGAGACCAATAACAAGCATCTCTCCATCCTGTGCATGATCTACAACCTGGATCCAAGACAACAACATTAAATATAAGTTAATGACTGTGGCAATATAAACAGTATAGACATGTCAATTTATTGGATTTGTAGGAATCAGTGTGCCTGACACAATATCGGTGTTGGTCACCCAGACATGTCCCCATATGTTTGTCACATTGCTACATAGTGCTGGTGCTCAGATCCTATCACATGATTTTAAGAACTGGAACATTCAATGCAGAAAATATTCCATTCCTGGATGCCTCAAGATGGGTACTGATCAGTTGGGGATCCATCAAAACACATTCATGAATTGTTTCCTATATGCAGGAGCATCTGTCTTGAGGTCACTCACAAATCCACCATAGTGTATTTTTTCTACCTTATACATCAAACAGACCAAAAGAGGATTTCATGCTTTAATTTTTTTTGAATATCTTCTTGCATTCAGAAATAGAAAAATAAGACATGGCTGAAGTGATTCTAACCTGTGAATAACAATAGAACAAGGAGGCATTTGGAATTCGGGGCCACCATCACAAAAACTGAAATGAACCTTCCACAAAGATCAAAACTGATGTTTAAATATAAATAAGACAGCATCATATCTATCACAGTTTCAAGCTCTTAATTGCAAAGAAAGAATTAATACCTCGTATGCATGTGGTATTTCTTGTCCAGTAATAACTAAACGCATCAGTGCATGGCCAATTTCTGGTTCTGAAAGACATGGTTGGTTCTGCCCACTTCAAGAAGCCAGAAATTCTCCACAAAAGAGGAGCATGTCCTTCCTCCTTTTGGGAATCCATATATCCTCCACGACGTGCATCCAATAGACCCTGGCAAAAAGCACAAAAGTAAAAGCTACAACATATATTTAAACATCAGGCCCATAGATAATCCAACAATCATTTATGGGGCGGGCAATCAATGTTGTAACATCTCTAAACATGGGTATGATGAGATGGAATGAGAAAAGTAAGCTATGTACGTTCTCTGCCCGAGTGACCGAATGCCTTTTCAGAAAATATATATATCATTCCAATTACGTAATAGGAACTTGATTCACCTGGCAATGGTCCATGTAAATGAAGAAAGAGAAGTTACCTTCAGAAAAGATTCTGTAAGAATTTGAGCAATACTAGCTGGTGGCTTGGGATGAGTCTGCACTAGGAAATTCGCTTCCTCGAACGAATCTTGCGCTTTAAGAGAAAGCAGTTGTAGCAATTCAAGTGGCCGTTTTCCAAATGCTTCAGAAAATGAAAGACCCAAGACATTGGCGGCTTTCACAACAGCTACTATTCTTTTACACAATTCTCTCCCACAATCTTTGGTACATGAGTTTGCTAAACCCTCCAAGACCTGCAATTGTGTGACAAATATGTGATGCTACTCCACTAATGTAAATAATTTGGAAAAGATCCATAATCTTTTGGGGAATTCCTTTAATCATATCAAGACGATCAACACCTAACATTACCTGCCCACTCTTAAAAATTTACAATAAGCAAACAGAATAAACAAATAGACTACAAAGGATATTCATAAGAAATAATTCAGGAAATTAATGGTCTGAAATGCGTCCATATCAAGAAAGAAAGAAAGAAAAAAATTCCATGTGTTACTCCACTGAAGACAGAAAAATCGGTTATGCATGAATAATGGGAACCGATGCAGTTATCATTGTAGCAAGCCAATAAAAATGAATATCGGGAAATGAATCTGAGTAGGCGAAACATTTTAATCAGTCAAGCTAAGAACAAAATCATTCTATGTAACAAGAACATGGACACGGAGTGAGCGTTTGACACCAATACTGGCTGTGCAACACACTGGCTTTGAAAAATCAGAGACGCAGCAAGTCCCCAGAGTTTAATTAAAATAATAATTTTAAATTTGAAAATAAAATAAAATAATGATACAGGATCAATTGTGAATCTACAGACCACAACTCCTAGGCTACACTTTAAATTAGCACCTTCATATCTGTCACACATGTAGTGAAACAGATAAGAGCTTGATTCTGAAACTTGTCTGGATCACGGTTAAAAAAGAAATCCTGGTTTAAAAAGTAACTGAGTTGTTTTTATATTTAAAGAACAATTTTTTGAAGAGAGATTCCGCCATGTGTCTCCAATCCTGTGGCCAATCGTATTCGAAAGGCTGTGTACTTCAAAATACAATCAGCTAACTTTGACAAAACAATTCTTAAATCCCATACTCAAATGATAATAATGACAATTAGTTCCACACGTTTAGTAAGCTTATGAGATTATTAATCATATCAAACAGCATGTGGAAGTGAAAACAAATGCATACTAGTTCATCGGAGGTAGACAGAAAACCATGTATTTAAAAATGGCTACACCAATTGCTAAGTAAATAATCATGGTATGATATGAACTTCAATCAAGATGGATTTAATTTTAAGAAAATGGGGTACGAACTTATAAATACGACACCCATACCTTCCGGCCAGAAAATCTTTCCTTCAATTCTTTAATGTGGTCTTGAAGTTTTTGAAGTTCAAGTGCTGGAATGAACCGATCAGAATCTATACCAATGGGAAACTGGAGTACCCAACCCAAAGAGAACCAAAAAGAAACATAAAGTAAGCATCATGTGGAAGTTGTCTAAAAGTTCACGAAAAATGTTTGATCATTCATACACTAACAAATTAATTCATAAATACAGATTAAGAAATAATTTACAGGAAAATAGACTTGAATCAATAATTGAAATGATCAGATTAACTAATAATTATACCGCAGCCACCCTAATAAGCTTTCCTTGATCCTCTACACCTTCAGGCGTGCCCTCAAGGCCAAGAATACGAGTGCAAGCGCTCACAAAATGCCTTGCATAATCATATGTGTGGAAACTGAAAAAAAAAAGAACGAAGTAATCAAAATCAGTGAGGATTCACAAGTCACAAGGTTAATGCAAGAAAGTTCTAGTCTATGAAACAAAATGAAATAAGAACAACGCAGCACATTAAAACTTAATGCCCTAAATGACTGCTTTTAGTAATTAAGACATCTCAAAGAGAATTTAAAAAAGTATTACAAATGATTGTATATCTGGGAAAAAGTCCTGGTGACCTCCAACATAAAAGGTACATATGGATCATACAATGGAATAGTTTGTACTTTGGACCACCCCAAGGCCCTATTATCATTCTCCACATCATCATACAAGGCATATTTTCCTTGATTGTGTTGCATACCACTACAGTAGCCCACTTCACAAAGGTACACCTACGTGCCAAGTAGTTAGTCCAGACTTCCTTTACTCTTCCTACTACTTTGAGGTAACCTAGACTCTCTGTATTAAAGTCATTTGCCTTGAAATGTATCCATCTTGATTAATACAACTTCAAGCATATAGAAGTATTATTTTCTTGAGTACTACAAACAAGATCTTTACCTTCTGGGACACAATGATCTTTACCTTCCTCCCTAGGCTCCTAAAGCACAAAATCTCCATGAACATTCCATGGTCATTGCTTTTTACTAGTGCCAACAAAAAAACACAAATCTCCCTCTTGCCTTCAAAGTTTAGCATCTCTTGGATACTTGTGTGATCCTCCCCACAAAACTCAACCAATCCATAGGCCCAAAAATATTTACAACATCAGTTTAGTGTAAAAACATGTCCCACCTAGGTGATTGCTAACCATTCGTCGTTATTCTAGTGATCAACCTATATTTAGAACTTATTTTTCTTTTAATTTGAGTATGGAAGGCAATGAGTCAAGTTTCTGGTTAAGGGCTAGGATTGCATGACATTTTACACTAGAGACCATACGTGGGAAAGGGAGGGGAGGTCCATGGGGTACAGACGAAGCCCATTGTCGACACATTCCGTCCCTTCAAAGTCAAAGAGTACCATTCTAGTGGTATTGGCCATGACAATCAATGTGAATTAATGCATGTATGATTCAAAAATTGTATTGTGAGAGGAATCATGTCTTACCCAACTAAATCAGCTGCAAGTACAGATCTCAGCAAATCTGATCAAGATGGAAGTGTCCTATGTATTTCGGAAGAAGGAAAAGGGGTGTGGAGAAACCAACCAACTTTCATTTTACTGTTATACTCCTTTAGGCATTTCGAAAGAAACATAAGATGGTAATCATGGCACCAAACAACATCCCCCTCTTCATAATTCTAATTTACCACATCAGCAAACATTTGGTTTGCTTTCTTATAAGCATCAAACTGCGATTGGAAACTACGGGTGGTTGCAAGACAATCTTCTTGTGGAAGCCCAAGGTAATGGAAAAGAGGCCACAAGATGTTGTTACAATAGCCATTATAATATTGATGTGCTATCTCTTCATCAAGGAAAACTGGAATGCATCTCTGCAGTGAACGAAACAAACTTCAACAGGCAATTCAAGAGGTGAGTAAGTTAATGACTATATTCTTCATGAAAAAAATTCAAAAGTCAGTCATCTCCCATGAAGGTGACATAATCTTAAGAACAAACAGAATCTAAAAGACCATTTTCAGACAATGCAAACTTGTTCAGCTAGGGCTGTTGTAAGTATCCTCTGCCCAATCTCATCTGGTACATTTACTCTAGCCCATCCAATCCATTTTGCCTCAAATTCTTTCACACCTATGAAAAATTGACCCCACCCACATTCATTAGCCTTTCCATTTCAAGGAAAACCGGAATGCATCTCTGCAGTGAACGAAACAAACTTCAACAGGCAATTCAAGAGGTGAGTAAGTTAATGACTATATTCTTCATGAAAGAAATTCAAAAGTCAGTCATCTCCCATGAAGATGACATAATCTTAAGAACAAACAGAATCCAAAAGACCATTTTCAGACAATGCAAACCTTTTCAGCTACTATTGCCACACCTCCGTTTACTAATTAATGCCATTAAATTAATTAATGTGGGTTGTGTGTATTTTAATAGATTGGCATCTATTATTATAAATATAAAATATCAATGGGTCATAATTTTCTAAACTATAATAAAAATGGTAATAAGTTTATAATAATAGATGCAACAGAAAAAAAAACTACGATAGGGCACTAACTGCTGTGTAATCCCAATCATATCCCAATATGGGTTTCATCCTATTAAATGCTGGAATGACATAGGGCACTAACTGCGATTCTAACAATTTATGTATATGTATTGTGGTTCCAAGATATTTCTTTATGTTAAATATAAAAAGATGTTGGAAGGTCTTGATGTATGATTGAACTCTTATACAATATAAATTTCCACTTGGTGAAAAAAAAAAAACAAATACTAAAATGGGCATATGAACATGTCTAAACCAGTAATTTCAGACTCATTTGTTCCCATTGTTTTACTTTTCTCAAAAATCAATCAAGAGTAAGTCTCTTGATGATGGTGGTTCAATGCAACATGAAAAAATCTTACATTTGAGATAGTAAGATGATTGAAAAATGCCCATTATGTGTAATACATAATGTATTAGATAAAAATATCAAATGTGGGAAGATTCAGTATAAGAGTCTAGACTCTAGAGTACATGGTGGATTATGTATTAAAACCAATTATAAATAGCTCTGGGATTTCCTTTAATACTAAATGAATAATCATAAGCTGATTCTCTGACGTGGATGTGTGTATGGAACCACATCAGCAAGTGAATTTTGAGTAGCTTTTTTCGAGTCAGTTTATTGTGACTCCTATTAAATATTTAAAATCACCTAATAAAACAGAAAAAGTTGGAATTGTAAAGAATTCATCTTGGGTACTCATATTGTATCTTCTTTTTCTATTAAGGAGGGTTGCTCCTCATTTTTAAAGCACCTTAGACAAAGAAGTGGTTTGGTTTCTCTTCTTTTGATTACTCAAGTAGCTATTTCTATAACTTTTGGGACACTAGGCCATCCTTCAGGGACAAAAGCAGGAGTTTAGAAGGAATAAAGCAATGTTTTGATAGCCTGTAATAAGTGGAGTCAAAGCCTCTCTTTTTCTTTTCTTTTTTTCCAACTTCCCAGGTTCGTGCGTCGGTGACGAGGTATCAAAAAAATTATGTTGCATGGTTGAGCAATGCGTCAAGCTCACTACAACATGGGGAGAGGATGGGCAAAGGAAGAGGGTCAAAACATATTTCGCCTACTCGAAACTCTCCTTTTTTGGAGGTTCAGAGTTGTTGGGGGTCTTCTCATGCAAGTAATACATATAGCTGATAAATGTAATCCTGGTTCTGAATAAAATGTTCTATGCACAAACACATACTAAGCTTAAAATATTGTTACTCTTATTAGAAAAGTAAGATGATTGAAAAAGATCTCATTTGAGGGAGATCGGACCTCCTAAGCAACTGACTCGAGATAGAGAATCTCCAAAATCACAAGGATTCTTAATAATATTTTCTCTCGATGATTTCCTTCATATGAACTAGGAATTAAATACGTGGAGTTCTAAAATGACTGAAAAACTACGCATTACAATCCCTAACAAAGAGTCACAACTACACAAAACTGAAATAGATTCATAGTTGGGCACCTAACAAAGAAAAAAGCTTCAGATTAAGATTTCTTCACAAAACTAAATTAGATGAAGATTTTATAATTAGATCAATTAAATAATTAACAGCCAAGAATATATAGCATTTTGATAAATAACATTAAAATTAGAATCTGAAATCCTAAAATAATTGAGAACAATATGAGTTCGGATCAAAAACCTTAACATACCTTAAGAGAAATCGAAACTTAGCTGCTGAAATGTGATCTTATATGGATTTCCTCTGTAATAGAAGGTAATTCAAAATGATTAGGGAAGGAGGGATCAAACAAAATCCTAAAATCTATTTTAACAATGAAAAAAACATTTGAAACCCTAAATTAATTATGGAAAATCTAAGATTTAATAAAAAACTTTAACATACCTGAAGATTCGATCACAAACCAAGCAAAGGGAGGGAGATCGAACAAAGTCCTAAAACTTTCGATCAAACCCTGATCGATTCTGCCCTAAAACTTGTAAATCGAATCCGATTGCGTCTTCAAAATCACAGATTCTTTGAGTGAGAGATCAAGCGAAGATCTATAGATCAAACTCCGATCGATTTGTTTCTATAAAAAAAATCTGATCGATTTGTTTCTAAAAAAAACAAAGAGAGTTAGAGCGAGAAGAGCGACGGAATCGAGAGAGAGCGAGAAGAGCAACGAAATATAAAGGGAAGATCAGTCGAGTGAGAGTGAGAGACGAGTAGAGTATGTGAAGGAGAGGAGATAAGAACTTTGACCCTGGCGAAGACGAGTTCTAAACGAAGGTTCTGAATTTTTTTTTTTTTTTGAGTGGCTATTGGCACCCCAACTTTTACTTATTGAAACGACGATTAAATGACTGTCACAAACCGTCGCCATTAACGCCAGCCTTTAGCAGTCGTTTTTACAGCACTTGCAATGTAGCAAAAACCGCATTATGACGTAGTGAAGGCGTTGGTGCAGCAAGATGAGTGTTATAATAGGATAATAGTAAGGGTGTTGGGTAGTAGATAGAGAGTTGTTGTTGGACAATGGTGAAGATGTTGGCCGCAAGTAGAAAGTGTTATGGGACGATAGTTAGGAGGGTATGCTGTTGCCGGTTTTGTTGTGAAGAATAGAAAGGTAAAATGTGAGTGCTGGTTTTTTCGATAGGAAAGAAGAAGGTTGCAGGTTTAATGGTGAAAGAAAAAGGAGGTGTTACAATGAAGTGGAGATGGTGGCTGGGGGTCTTGGTGTAGCAATAGGGAAGGAGGGAGGAGATGTTACAGTGAACTAGAAAGGAGATGGTGGCTGGGGCATTGGTGCAACAATGGGGAATGAGGGTGTTGCAGATTTTTAATGGAGAAGAAGATTCTGTCATTTTTTCTTTTCTCCTCTTTGCTTTTTCCTTTTCATTTTTTTTTTCTTCTTCCTCCTTTTAAGTGGCTGTCCAAGAGAAGGAGAACGTGAGAAAAGGAGGAGAGAGGGCTAAGGACGTGGGGAAGAGAGAGGGAGAGAGGGTTGAGGACATTGGAGAAGAAGAAGTGGGTCTGCCCACGTTATTCTTTTCACATTTTTTTAAACATATTTTTTGTTATATTTTTGGAGAATGGGGGTGGTGATCCCACGCTATTCACCTCATTTGGTCGTCCCTCGCTAATGAGTCGTGATTGGTCGATAATTTGATTCCAATTGATTGATTTTGATTAAAAAATTATTTGAGTTTGAATTTTAATTTGGATTTGTTGACATTTTGATTTTAATTTGATATTTTAATTTAAATTTGTATTTGTATTTGATTTTAAATTTTGGTTGTTTAGTTAAGATTTAATTTTAATTTGATTTGATTGATTGAGTTCGATTTTAGATTTCGAATTTGTTGGATTCCGATTTAGATTAGAATTTATTGGTTATTTATTTTTATTTTTTTAATTTGATTTTGCGTTTTAATTGGTTGAATAATTTTTAATTTAAACTTAATTTTGATTTTGCATTTTAATTTGATTTTAGGTTAGATTTTAATTCAATTTTCGATTTGAATTTGATTTGAATTTTAAGTTGGTTTATTAGTTAAATTTTAGTTTGATTTTCAATTTGAATTTTATTTTCCCAGGGATTGAGGTCTCTATGTTAGAGTTGGATACGAATGGACATTTTTATGATTTTTCTTAAATTTCTCTGTTTTGCAATTTGGGTCCCATTAGACTCGGAATCACATTCTGAGTGTAATGGAGGTGCTTTCGTGATCTTTTGGAGATCCGAAATTTATGAGGGGCATTTTCGTCATTTTTAGATTTTTTTAATGATTTTTCTTGAATTTCTCTGTTTTCATTGATTTGGATACCGTTAGACTCGAAATCACATTATGAGTGCAATGGAGGTACTTTCGAGATTTTTCAAAGGTTCGAAATATAAGAGGGATATTTTTATCATTTTGTTGATTTTTACAAATTTTAGTATGAGGTTTCTTTCAGTCCCTGTTCGATTATTTTTAAGTCTCAAAGTCATATTTTCCTAGGGTAACGAGGTCTCTAAGTTATCACACTGTGTATCGAACCTAATCGTACGTGCTTGTTAAGTTGGGCGTAAGATGTAGCGATCCTAGACGTGCGTAAACTTCTATGTCAAGTCGTGACGAGTAGGGGGATGAAAAGAAACTAAAAATAGAAGGAACCTAAAACAGTACTCACAAGCCTTCGAGTTCTTTATGCTCATCATTAGGAACCCACATCAATCGAGTGACAAATTGCCGAATTAGACAGATGCAAAAATGGGGTGTCTATAGGTATGAGTTTCCTAACCAACCTAATTGGATCTTGTCCAGGTGTAAGGGTTAAAAATAATTCATTTACTCCTTTTACTATACTTACTGCTCCATAACATCAAATTCAAAACATTACATATCTAAATCTCACGACTTTTTTCCCCTACCTTATACTTTTTGACATTTTTAACCTTAAAAACAACTCTTAACATTTGTAAAAACTCCCCTCTCCCTTTGAAAAATTTCATGCTATCAAGTCTCCCCCTAAAAAAAAATCTTAAGCTCTTGCAAATTGCTAACTAAATTCCATACCTCCCTAACTCTCTTGTCAAAATCTTAGAACCCAACCACAAAAAGAATTTAATAAAGGACTTGAAAATAAGAAGAAGATGAAAGAAAAGAAGAAGTAATCAAAGTTTCAAGATGGGTGAAATTAAGGTATAATTTAATTGTATCTTCCCTTCCCTCTCCATCTCTCATCTACCTCCTCTCATTTTTTTAATTTAGATTTAGAAGGCTTTACGATGCAATGAACACCCTCTCTTACTCCTGGTAGGTTGAACTTCGGTTCGATCGAAATTATAAGGGTTGTAGCCATTTTCAGAAGAAAAATTGTTTTAAACCTCAAATAATTTGTGACCTACCACCAAAACCTATTTTGAGACTAAAGTAATTGGGTCCTCATTATTTTATGAGAGTAGGCCCATAATCATAATAAGCTAACGTTTTTCAAAATTGTGTTCTTAAGGTAAGACTTCTTTACGGATTATCTCTTTCAATGAGGTAGTTATCATGATTTAGGCCAACATCAAAATCCCCTTATGTTAAAGGATGTAAAATCGTCGTTTCTTAGAGTTTTATTTTCTTTCTAATTTTCCTAAAATAATCATCTTTTCAAGGTTACCACCTAAGGTGGAGAGAGAAGGGTGCCTAACACCTTCTCCTTTACCTAGGTCTTCAATTGATTGGTTACTTTATTTATACGAGAATCACTATAATGCCAAAATAAATCAAAATTTTAAAACTTTTTTCCGGGTGACCACTCATAATCTTTTATAAAAAAAAATGGTGATGACACTAAATCCATGTAGTGTCGATCTTTGAACTCAAAAATTGTATAGTGAAAACTGGTGACTCCATTGGGGTACAAGTAGGTTCAACCCTTTTTTCGATTAGGTCAATTTCCAATAAAAAAATAATAAAAAATTATTCTCTTTGTAACAATCTTTGTTGTTCGTGTGTTTATTTCTTTTGTGCGGAATGTTGTAATATTTATTTTTTTATTTATTTATCTGTGGGATTGAATGTATACAAGTTGTAAGTTATTGATACTTGTTTCCAAATGCACGTTCACTTTTGATTCATTGCCTAATGGACAAATCACCTTCACCAACAAAAATTTCAAACCCTAGATGTTAAGTAGTTATACGGCTTGTGATCAATTATTTTGAATGTTAGGGACGAACACATCAAATCCAAGCACCCACTTATGACGTGTGTACTTCAATATATATTGTGGTTTGAAGAATGAGTAACCGTAAAACCACCCTAAAGACACCTATAACCATATGCATGAGAACACTTGGATGGTTTAGGACATAATTTTTCTAAAATGATATTAAGCTCAGTCGCAAGATGTATTTGTTTCAAAGGTCTCGAAGCCAAAATTGTAATCAAGTTTTTATTTTGTAAACCCCTAAAGGCTTATTTGTAAAGTCCATGTTTGGAAATCCACGAAGGCAATGTTGTATAAATTTAGGGGTTTTTTTTATTTTTTTTATTTTTATTTTTATAAGTACTTTTTATGCACTTGGCCGGTCACTGCACTTTGAAGTACATATGGTTTACTTGGATTATGTTATTAGGTAATCGCTTGTTGGTATTCTTTTATATTGTTCTCTTTATATTTTTTAGAAAGAAAATTTGATGTTGGAAAGGATCACTTAAGAATTTATGACCGCAATTCTAAATTTTTCCTCTTTATTATAAAAAAATGGCAAGATGAGTCTGGGGAGGGGATTGATAATTGAGTCCGACTAACCTTACTAAGTTAGGAAGGATTTCTCCCTTACTAGGGGTTGTTGACCTCTCCTCTGGCCATCTAAACACATGATCTGATCCCACATGGTTGTAGGGGGGAAAATTCATTGAATTAAAAAAAAAAAAAAAAGTTGTTTTTCACCTTGGAATTTTAATTTTAAATTCGGGAGTTCTATGGAGTTCAATAGACGTCCAATTTCAAAATCTTTGATTTTATTTTTGCATCCAAGTTTTTTCATGAAATCCAGTGAGGTGCGGCATTGGATTTTTCTAATATGGTAATACATTTGAGGAAAACAACCCTTAGCAAGGCCTAAAATATTTCTAAGTTAGTAAGGAAAACGTTTCTCTTAACAATTTCTTTTGTTAGAGAATCTTGAGATGGATCCCAACCTTATTTGCTCGTCTGTGTTCCACTTAATGATATTAATTATATAAAAATAAGGATATATATTTTTTATTTAAAAATTTTAGTGTCTACTCAACTTCTATTAGCACACCAACATGAAAATAGGGTGTGGATTGCAATTTGATTGGATTTTGAAAACTACCAACGTGATTGGAGGGACATGGGATTGCAATTTGAATCATGTGTTTTGAAAACTCACCAATCTGATTATAGTTGCTTGAGATTGAAATTTGAGTTTTTTTTTTTTTCTTAGTATAATGATGTTTATTGTATTAAATTTAGATAGCTTCTATTAGCACACCAAGTTTTACTTTTTACACGCCAATTAAAAATAAAGAAAATAAATAAATGGTTGGCAATTCTTAAAAGTGGGGTGCATATAGAAGTTGTCTTTCATTTTTTTGGGATTTATTTCCAAAACTTGTTATTTGTTTCTGAATTCCATTTCGATACACTGTTAATTTTAATTCCTAAAACATGTATTTTGAGTGAATTCATCAGTTTTATAATCTATGAATTCGTTGGTATTTCTACAAATTTGTAGATATTAAAAGTGACGAACTCATGAGTTCGTAGGTTATAAAGATGACGAATGCATGTTTTGAAATTAAAATGAATAGTGTATCAAACTCGGAATTTCGTCATATTCAATGCACAAAATGGAAATTAACCCCATTTTTTTTTACAGATTTCTATTTTTTGGATTTAAGATTAGGAATTTTTTTAGCCTAATCATAATATTAAACTACTGAATGTGTGCTATAATGTTTTGTAACGTTTGAATGGTGTGTTTTAACCTTTAATTGTGGTGTGATAAATAATTTAAGAAATTGGGATGTGAAAAATAGAAGGTTGGGTATCAATATGTGATCTCTCTAAATTTAAATGCAAAGGTAAGGCATTTAGGGGGATAAAACAACGATTTTTAAAACAAGTATAGTTTGAATATATTTTCTTCATTGTTTCTATTCCTAAAAAAGAGAATAAAGAAAAGAGAAAATCATCTTTATTTCTATTTCTATTTTTAGGGAACAAGTTTCCAGTGGACCTTAGCCTTTATACTTCGTTAGGTTGGGCCTTATATAAAAAAGTGTTTTCTAATTTTTTTCTTTCTAATTTTTATTTTAATTGTCACTACTTATATAAAATTGGAAAACTGTCTAAAATGATATTCCAACTAAATTCACAATTATTGTCTACATTTTAAAATTAAGTCAATAATAAAAGGAATGCAGGGATTGAAATAAACTCACATATACTTAAGTGAAGAACCCTGGTCATAAATTCTTAAGTAATTCTTTCCAACATAAAATTTTCTTTTTGAAGTTTATAAAGTTGACAATAAAAAGAAAACCAACAAGCGATTACTTAATAATATAAGAATCCAAGTCAACCATCTGCCACTTCTAAGTGCAGTGACCATGTGGATAAAAGTATATAGAAAAAAAAATTATATTTGACCATACAACAATCCTTCAAATACCAGAGTTTTGATTCTTCAAGAAACTAGTATTTATATTGTTTCTTTCCAATATTCCCAAATCTTCTTCCTCAATAAATACTGTGGCGCCCCTGCCGGACGCTAACACAAATCCCCATGTTAGATCTCGAGGTACTAAGTGGCACCTCGAAATTTATGTTAGCATTCCAAGACGTTCAACCTGCACCTAATAAACGACATACAATCCTGCATATACATGCGTAATATATTAACTAGCGGAAGCTTATACACGTCTAATATCGTACGATAGATCAGAGTGCGGAAGAAGAAAAATTATATACAGGATTATACAAAATTCCTCACTCTAACAGAATTCCTAACACTCAAGACAAATCCATAAGACTACTTGGAGAAACTGACACCACTAGGGGGTATAGTCCTAGTACTTACCAGGTGACGGACTCTAGTTGTCACCAGGTGACGGACTCTAGTTGTCTATCTGACCAACCAGATGATCCTCATTCATTTTCTACACTTGTTTCACCAAGCTTCAGATCTGAAACTAAAAAAAATGGAGAAAGAAGGGGTGAGTAACAATGGTTACCCAGTAAGGAAGCAACAATTTCTGCCAATAACCTCTCCTAACATGAACGAATAAACATACTGAATCATTTTAAAATAAACAAAGTTTTACAGAAGAAAACTACGATTAACTGGTACATATAGCCAGGGATGAGCAACTAAACATTTTAAAACTCACATTACATCGATCAGCAGTACTCACTATAACATTCTCTTTTTATACAAATCTAATTGATCAAATGGAAACAATAAACATGCATTTCATTTTATATATCAAAATAAGCAACAGATACATAATACACGATGGTGAAGTATTGGAATTAGAGAGTTGGGATTCACGACTGGATCGCTCCCAGTCGGGACATGATGTTACAATTCATTTCTGGCTTTTAGTTCCTGATTTTGTGGCCGGTCGCTGCCCTTTCCACGTTTGGTTGACCATTTATCCGGCTCAGGCTGGCCGTTTGACGTGACCGTAAGCAATGGGTCTCTTTTTGATGTGTCAGAACGTTCGACTACTATAGATTGTTAGTGATCACTGACCAATCATCTTCGTCTATGCCTATCAGGCGTACATGTGATTCCCAAATATACAAACCATTCGTATACGACCACCTTTACATTACAAGTTCACCGGCAAAGATAGAGAGGAATAAACCAGATTCTAGTTGTGACTCCACTCTCATACGCGTCCCATATCACGTATGAGCTTGGTGGTCCCTACCATACATCCCAGGATAGTACACCACTCCGGATGATATGACGTACTATCCCTT
Organism: Akebia trifoliata; assembly: GCF_017979445.1. Taxonomy (NCBI): domain Eukaryota; kingdom Viridiplantae; phylum Streptophyta; class Magnoliopsida; order Ranunculales; family Lardizabalaceae; genus Akebia; species Akebia trifoliata. The sequence continues at coordinate 20,532,469 of NC_141376.1, forward strand.
CAGGCATTCACAAACTCTTTAACAGCTCACAAAATAGTTACATATGTATATTATTTTCATTTGAAAATAAAAGAGAAATTAACAATACAAGGTTGAGAATAGATATCTAGTTTCCTACCATGCAAGTGTGGCCACCCGGCCTAACACAAATAACATAACGGAAACGTAAACAGCGCCTCGCGCTAACAGAAAGGAAATAAACATGCAACCAATAATATTATCCCTGGATATCTGTTCACCAACCTGCACACAACACAACAACGTAAAATGCAGACATCACCCCTCGGGTGTGACTCTGACATTTTACCGTTTCATACCTTTTTCCCTTTTTTTTTCGATTTTTACAGTTTTCAATCTCTTCAATAAAATATCCATTTTCTGATATTCATCAACTCAAAATGAGTTCATTGAATATTAAATCACATTTTCCAACTATAGAATTTATTTCTATCAATAATATTGAAAAGAGTACAATTTTTATATCAAAACGGGGTCCGAACAGTGCACAAGACCCAATTTATGGAAATAACCCGTTATAATACTCTACCCACGTATAATTTGTTAAAAATACAATTAAACATATGAAACATGCAATTTCTGGCGTGAATTTTGAAATAAACAAAGAATTCTATATTTCGGAAATACATCCAAATTTTTTCAATAAAATCCTAAATGCAATTTTCACAATCTATGATTACTAATAGAAATTGAGAGTTCCTTACAATCACTAGGCGAAAGGATCAAAGCGTGTGCGCGAAAATCGAGGCGATCGGTGCGGAAATCGAGACAGACCGAACTTCGAAGCGGCTGATTTTTGAAATCGACTTGGTAGTTTTGAAGATCTCGATGTGCTCGTCTCTTCTCCCTTCTACGGCGAAAGGCGGTTTGACCCCGAAACCGATGAAAATCGAGGTCGAAGTTACGAAAATCTCCGTATAAAAATACGGACTGATTTTTGACTATACGGGGTGAAAAATACGAGAAAACGGAAGGAATTTGGTTGGGTTATGTAGAGAATGAGGACTGCGGACGTTTCTCCCTTCTGCGTCGAAAGACGGTTTGACCCCGAAACGGACGAAATCCGAGGTCAAAGTTTCGAAATTTCCGTATTCAAATACGGCTGATTTTTGACGATATTGGATGAAATAGAAAGTGAAACGAAAAAAGGTTGGGTGGGTTTTGTAGAGAACGTAGCTGTGGACCTTTTTCTCTTCTGCGGCGATCGTCGAAATTGGACCGTTTGCGAGAGATCTGAGGTGGAAGGTCGAAGAGAAAAAAAATGTCATTTCGTATAGGTCTCGGATGTTTAGACGCGTTGGGGAAGATGAGATTAAAAAAAAAAATTTTAATATTATTTATATAATATTTGGGACGAATTCGGTATTTCGCCTATTGTTTTGATCGATGATAATTTGATCATTCGGATTCCAAAACTGACAAATGAATACTCTATTTCATCTAATTTTTCGTTCCGGATCTAATGGTATAGTCAATTTCTACAAATTATGTCTCCATCAAAAGTTTACATTTTTGGCCTGAGGTGACCCATAAACTTGATGTCGTTTTCGTTTTTTACGATAATTCGACTTTCTGGTCTCCAAATTTGACAAATAAATAGTCCATGTTGAATAATTTTTCATTATGAACCCAATGGTATGATCGAATTTTACAAATTATTGCTCTAATAAAAAGTCACTATTTTAGCCTGGTCCGACCTGGTAATCGAGGATTTTGCAACTTTTATATTCGAACTCGCATTTGAGCATGCTTATAGGCTAAACTATGTTTTTCGATCATTTTGAATCTAATGATGAGGTCAGATTCCATTAAAAATTATCAGAAACATCCTAAAATTTTACCCCTAAATCCCACTTTCAAGATTTTCTTAAAATTTCACTATTTATTTTTTCCTCGAGATACGAATTAAAAATTCGGGGTGTTACATTCTCCCCCCCTTAATAAAAATTTCGTCCTCGAAATTGAAATCATACTTATCAAACTTTGTCGCAATTCCACTAACACGACATGTATAATAAACACTACCTATTTTCAATTACTATCTATTCTTAGTCTCAAGTCAATCTCATTTATAGCTCGTAGACTTATATCTGCCATTTTCTGTCAACCCAACACTTTCATTAATTAATCACTCTATTTCAAACTCATACTCCAACTAATCCATTATTTGTATAATCATAAAATAATAATCAATTCACCTTGTATCACTTCCCCACCAATGTCTATCAACCACAATCCTTTCACATCTTCTTTATTCTTCATCTTTACTTCTCTCATCAATTAAATCGTCTATTATGTTTTACTCATACTTGGTAGGAATATTACTCCTCAATGCATAGTCTTATCGCTAACATACAATTATCTTTATATTCACTTCAATATTACATTTTCTACTTATGGTGATTTTTCCTCAAAACCTCTGTCATAACCTTTATAATTTAAAATCTTACTCGATGGGCTAAATCCTACATCTGTTTTCTCACAATTCTATTAAGTCACCATTAATACAACATTGTCACAAGATTATTCTTTCTCACATTTTACATAGACCCACCTCCTAACTTATATTTTACTAAATATCTTTAGGATGGATGTGGGCACAGGCAGGTGGTAGTCGCTGCTTTTATGGAATCATTATCTTTACTTATAGCGCTTTCGTTTCGAGGAGTGAAAATGAGTTACAATCGAAGTCTCGAAGTGAGCGCTTGTCTATAGAAAGCATTGATCACGTAACGAGAACGATAATAATGAATTTCTCTACTGGTAGGCGATCGTGAAAGGAGAAGGCAAAAGAAGAGTTAGAACCGACATCGATGATAGAAAGATAAAAGGGAAAAGATGATCTATCTTTTCAAATGAGGAGAATCGATTCAAGAAGTTAAAGTAAGAGGTGCTTCATCTAATAGTTCAGTCATTAGGCCTCTCAAAGTTAAGCCATCTTCAATCAAAAGGAAAGATATGCAACTTCCTGTGTTGATATTCGAGGAAGTAGCTCTCGACATGAAGGATATACAAGAAATACCTACTTATCTACTAGCTTAATATACGAGTAATTGACTAGACTATTGATATAAAGACTAACGTACCAATTGAACATCACTTGTCTTTTCACACTTTACAATTATTCTAATACCTATTTTGCAAGTTCTTAAATGATTTTCCAAAAATCTTATTCTTTCTTCGCAAGGCCTCCCAATGGTATAAATAATTTCATTATTCGATTCGTGTCAATAGTTTCTAACTTTAGCAAGTGTGAAACTCTCAGTGGAATTATATGATCTGGAGGAACTAGTGTTGAATATAACTCCACTTTTTAATATTATAATTAAAAATCATTACTTCCAAAACTTCGTCGGAGATAGGTACTTTCTCCTAGGTCATAGCTCTTACTTGCGCCTGTGATAGAGGACATTCTTTCTTGATATGTCCCACCTGATCAAACGCGTAACAATGTCAATGATTTTATCTTCGTAGATCTCTGTGGAGTAGGTAGTTGGAAGACTAGGGTCTGTAGGCTCTGAACCTACCTTGTTGATTCCTTTGGCCCTGTTGGCATCATTGGAGCTTCAACCGCTCTCTAACTCAGTGATGGGAAAACTCTACAACTCAGTAATGGAGGAGTTCTATATTACGGATACCTTGATTCGGAGGAGATTGGCCTTGAATACATCAACCTCTTGGTCATATTTGATTTGGGAGGAAAAGAAGTCTAAAGTCGACTAATTTGTTATCTAGAGGTCTATAACTCCATATCTTCTCGTTTTATTCTTTAAGCTCGATTCATCGTATCTCTATAATTGGTAATCTCAATCATTGACCTCTTGGTCCTTAGGTAGGGTTATAATCTTCAAAAAAAAATCTATGAGCCTTCTGCAAATCTGTCAGGATAAGCTCGGGCGCATATCGTGACAACCTAATGAATATCATATCTTAGTTTCTATAATTGATAGATTACCTTGCATTAATCTCAAAAACTCCTAGTGTTTGACTTCTTGAGAAGTCTCAAATATAAATCAATTAACAAATATCCTCTCGAATTCTATCCACTCAAACTCTCCATCTCCCAATATATTCCTCTCAAACGTTATTAATGATTGGCATCCTCGTTCAACTGGAATATAATCACGGTCACCCATTGATCTCTTGGGTATTACATGGTACTCAAAATCTTTCAGGTCTTTAAAATCCACTCATTAACCTCAATCGGATCGAAAAAGTCCCCAAATCTTGATAGACGTAATCGTTGAAAATTCTACTATCACATCCTTGGATTTACATGTCCTTTGGACTGGGGAATTCTATCATTCTTCAAAGGCACAACCTGTGGTAGTGGTCCTTGAGGTGGAGTAGTGTTTGTCTATTGCGAAGAAGTCCAGCTCTCCTTCATTTCTTGGATTTAGTAGTGTGCCTTGCAATCGTAGTAAGTCTTGTACCATCACTCACTTCCAATCGTTATTCTTGTCTGTTCGGGATGGCATGAATACGTTATCAACTTTATTAAAATATGGTGGTCTTATTGTCTTATACATTGGTTTGTCTAGCATCTTTCAGAGCCACACATCCTTAATCAACTAACGTTGACCCGAACATTGCTCTCCTTTATGTCCCAATTTGCCACATTCGTAATATATCATAACTCTTTCTTTCGATTGATTTAGTGGTATGTGTTATTGTTTCTTATAAAATTCTTCCATCCATCGAGTATGTATGTTTATCATCTCATTCCTCATGTATGGTTATTTTTCCTATGAATTTACTAGTTTCGTAATTGTTTATCGCTTATTAGAAACTAATTGTCTTCCTTCTATTTGGCTTCAAGGTGGTGGTTGTATTATTCATACTTTCCCCTTAAACTTGATATGAGACACAACCATCTGTCCCATGAACGACATTAACTGTGCTATTAGGTTAGTGGTCGGGTCTAGAATCTGTCTCGTCTACATTGCGTTTCAGCCTTTGCCTCGTCCATTCCTCTCGCTTGTGTTTATCCGTAACAAGGCAATTATCAGAATACGGCCAAAATCGCTCTTACCAAACTATGAATTACCATCGTAGCTTGGAACTTAGTAATGGACTCCATTTCCATTACTAACAGAATAAACTTAGAATCCTATCTTAGGCTTACAAGGCTCTATAAACTTCTAGAGACAGAAAAACTCATAATTCCAATACGGAATTATTAATGAGCTCGGATATCGAATTCCTAGTGACACTCTATGATTATCACTCTAATATATGTGGTATCAGCCAATTCTCTAAAACATAGCAGATCTGTATCCCATACGGATCTAATACTATGCTCTGATACCATCTGTGGCGCCCCGCCGGACGCTAACACAAATCCCCATGTTAGATCTCGAGGTATTAAGTGGCACCTCGAAATTTCGGCATGGTCTCCTCTATTTATGTTAGCATTCCAAGGCGTTCAACCTGCACCTAATAAACGACATACAATCCTACATATACATGCGTAATATATTAACTAGCGGAAGCTTATACACGTCTAATATCGTACGATAGATCAGAGTGCGGAAGAAGAAAAATTATATACAGGATTATACAAAATTCCTCACTCTAACAGAATTCCTAACACTCAAGACAAATCCATAAGACTACATGGAGAAACTGACACCACTAGGGGGTATAGTCCTAGTACTTACCAGGTGACGGACTCTAGTTGTCTATCTGACCAACCAGATGATCCTCATTCATTTTCTACACTTGTTTCACCAAGCTTCAGATCTGAAACTAAAAAAAATGGAGAAAGAAGGAGTGAGTAACAATGGTTACCCAGTAAGGAAGCAACAATTTCTGCCAATAACATCTCCTAACATGAACGAATAAACATACTGAATCATTTTAAAATAAACAAAGTTTTACAGAAGAAAACTACGATTAACTGGTACATATAGCCAGGGATGAGCAACTAAACATTTTAAAACTCACATTACATCGATCAGCAGTACTCACTATAACATTCTCTTTTTATACAAATCTAATTGATCAAATGGAAACAATAAACATGCATTTCATTTTATATATCAAAATAAGCAACAGATACATAATACACGATGGTGGAGTATTGGAATTAGAGAGTTGGGATTCACGACTGGATCGCTCCCAGTCGGGACATGATGTTACAATTCATTTCTGGCTTTTAGTTCCTGATTTTGTGGCCGGTCGCTGCCCTTTCCACGTTTGGTTGACCATTTATCCGGCTCAGGCTGGCCGTTTGACGTGACCGTAAGCAATGGGTCTCTTTTCGATGTGTCAGAACGTTCGACTGTAGACACCCCATTTTTGCACTCGCCTGATTAATCAACTCGTCAACCCGATCGCAATGATTCCCAATGATGGATGTGTATTCCATTGCTTTATTTTGTTACCAGATGTGTTTCAGAAATCCGGATGAGGTATCTCAAACTAACAAAACCTTATAAACCACGTTACGCTAGGTAAATACGACCCCAGAAACATAGAAATCATCATCTTGCAAATCAAAAAGAAGCTTCACGATAAAAATCACTAAAAACTATCAAATTACCAAAATACCCCTAATCTCAAAACAACCCTAGAGCCTACGTTACGCTTAGGAAAACTCATTCAAACACATAAAACAACAAATCGAAACCAAATAAATCATTTTGTCAATTTTCACAGAATTCGACAAAATTACGAAAATGCCCCTCATAAAGTTCATGACCATTTCACACAAAAAATTTCATAAATAACACAAAATAATATTTCCATTGAATTCCTTACGAAAAATCGATTCTAAAACATCTTAGAACATTAAAAACCGACTTAAAACGTGAAAAGTCCTCTCCGGGGGCAAAACGGTAATTTCACAATTTTCATAATTAAAAAAATTCGAAATTAATAAATAAAACATTAAATAATTAAAGTAAAACATTAATGAAATTAATTTAAAATTTTGAACCTAAAAAATCGATCAATCGGACTCTCAGGCAAAATTGTTGAGGGTTCGTGGGATATTTCTTTAAGGACCCCTCCATTTGGGGGTTCAAAGAATTAAAGAAATAATGGAGGGGCCTTCTCCAAAAATTTAAAGTAAATCAAGCAAGACTGAAGTCAAGGTATTAAAGTCAATCAAGTGAGACTGAAGTCAAAATTAAAGTCAATTAAGCAAGACTGAAGTCAAGATATTAAAAGTCAATCAATTAAGACTAAAGTCAAAACAATAAAAGTCAATCAAATAAGACCAAAAGTCATAATAGAATTCTAATTAAATAATAACTCTATCTAATAGAGTTCTAACTTAAAAACAATTCTACCTAAAACAATTCTAATTAAAACACAATTCTACCTAAAACAATTTTAACTAAAACACAACTCTAATTAAAAGATCTCTAATTAAACACTAACTCTATCCAAATCAACCCTAAAAAAAAACATCTATAAATAGAGGTGCTCACACCCTATTTTCGTATCAAATCATAAACCCTAGGAGAAGTAGGTCTAGAAGCTCCCCTAGCCCCCCATAAACCCTAGTTTTGAAGCCCCAACTCCTTACCTAACATCCCCCCTTCAATTTTAGTCTAGATAACACCTAAAATCCCTTCAAAAACACCCCTAAATCCGCAACAAACTTGAAGAGTTCAGATTCAGAAACAAGGAGATACCTTGATCTAGGAGATCCGAAGTCAAATCCGGAGGCAGAACGAAGCAAGGGAGTACAGTACAAGGAGCTCTTTTTGTCAGATCTGAGGGAGCAAAATCTTTGCTATCGGAAAGGTACGAAATTTTTATTTTTGTTTTTATCTAGGTTTTTAGCAATGTGATATATTTGGGAAGTTAGTAGAGACCGGCTTTGGCCGGGCGGGGTTGGTGCCTAACATCTTCCAACCCCGTAACATGATCCCCGAACTCAGATTTTTTATGGTGGATTTGTTCTTTTTATCCATGTTAGAGTCATTTTGGTTCCTAGACCACAATAACTAGGTGGCGACTCCCAAACCTCAAGGGTCAAAAGCGGATCCGCGCACCCCGCGGATCGAGGGTGCTTTCATCGACTACTATAGATTGTTAGTGATCACTGACCAATCATCTTCGTCTATGCCTATCAGGCGTACATGTGATTCCCAAATATACAAACCATTTGTATACGACCACCTTTACATTACAAGTTTACTGGTAAAGATAGAGAGGAATAAACCCGGATTCCAGTTGTGACTCCATTCTCATACGCGTCCCATACCACGTATGAGCTTGGTGGTCCCTACCGTACATCCCAGGATAGTACACCACTCCGGATGATATGACGTACTATCCCTTCAGGCATTCACAAACTCTTTAACAGCTCACAAAATAGTTACATATGTATATTATTTTCATTTGAAAATAAAAGAGAAATTAACAATACAAGGTTGAGAATAGATATCCAGTTTCCTACCATGCAAGTGTGGCCACCCGGCCTAACACAAATAACATAACGGAAACGTAAACAGCGCCTCGCGCTAACAGAAAGGAAATAAACATGCAACCAATAATATTATCCCTGGATATCTGTTCACCAACCTGCACACAACACAACAACGTAAAATGCAGACATCACCCCTCGGGTGTGACTCTGACATTTTACCGTTTCATACCCTTTTTCCCTTTTTTTTTTTCGATTTTTACAGTTTTCAATCTCTTCAATAAAATATCCATTTTCTGATATTCATCAACTCAAAATGAATTCATTGAATATTAAATCACATTTTCCAACTATAGAATTTATTTCTATCAATAATATTGAAAAAGAGTACAATTTTTATATCAAAACGGGGTCCGAACAGTGCACAAGACCCAATTTATGGAAATAACCCGTTATAATACTCTACCCACGTATAATTTGTTAAAAATAGAATTAAACATATGAAACATGCAATTTCTGGCGTGAATTTTGAAATAAACAAAGAATTCTATATTTCGGAAATACATCCAAATTTTTTCAATAAAATCCTAAATGCAATTTTCACAATCTATGATTACTAATAGAAATTGAGAGTTCCTTACAATCACTAGGCGAAAGGATCAAAGCGTGTGCGAGAAAATCGAGGCGAGCGGTGCGGAAATCGAGACGGATCGAACTTCGAAGCGGCTGATTTTTGAAATCGACCTAGTGGTTTTGAAGATCTCGATGTGCTCGTCTCTTCTCCCTTCTACGGCGAAAGGCGGTTTGACCCCGAAACCGATGAAAATCGAGGTCGAAGTTACGAAAATCTCCGTATAAAAATACGGCTGATTTTTGACTATACGGGGTGAAAAATACGAGAAAACGGAAGGAATTTGGTTGGGTTATGTAGAGAATGAGGCTGCGGACGTTTCTCCCTTCTGCGTCGAAAGACGGTTTGACCCCGAAACGGACGAAATCCGAGGTCAAAGTTTCGAAATTTCCGTATTCAAATACGGCTGATTTTTGATGATATTGGATGAAATAGAAAGTGAAACGAAAAAAGGTTGGGTGGGTTTTGTAGAGAACGTAGCTGCGGACCTTTTTCTCTTTTGCGGCGATCGTCGAAATTGGACCGTTTGCGAGAGATCTGAGGTGGAAGGTCGAAGAGAAAAAAATGTCATTTCGTATAGGTCTCGGTTGTTTAGACGCGTTGGGGAAGATGAGATGAAAAAAAAAATTTTAATATTATTTATATAATATTTGGGACGAATTCGGTATTTCGCTTATTGTTTTGATCGATGATAATTTGATCATTCGGATTCCAAAACTGACAAATGAATACTCTATTTCATCTAATTTTTCGTTCCGGATCTAATGGTATAGTCAACTTCTACAAATTATGTCTCCATCAAAAGTTTACATTTTTGGTCTGAGGTGACCCATAAACTTGATGTCGTTTTCGTTTTTTACGATAATTCGACTTTCTAGTCTCCAAATTTGACAAATAAATAGTCCATGTTGAATAATTTTTCGTTATGAACCCAATGGTATGATCGAATTTTACAAATTATTGCTCTAATAAAAAATCACTATTTTAGCCTGGTCCGACCCGATAATCGAGGATTTTGCAACTTTTATATTCGAACTCGCATTTGAGCATGCTTACAGGCTAAATTATGTTTTTCGATCATTTTGAATCTAATGGTGAGATCAGATTCCATTAAAAATTATCAGAAACATCCTAAAATTTTACCCCTAAATCCAACTTTCAAGATTTTCTTAAAATTTCACTATTTATTTTTTTCTCGATATACGAATTAAAAATTCGGGGTGTTACAAATACTCCATTATTTTATCTTCTTCTTCTTCTTATTTGTGATTTAGTTTGGAGAGTGATATGTAGGGTTAACTGTAATTTATTCTTAGAGAGAGAGAGAGAGGTGGTTAGTGGGTAATTTTGATTGGATGCATATTTTAGAGGGAAGTGACCACCACTCTAGGATCTTTCCGGATACAAAAATGGTCATTGTCAATGTAATGATGACTAAAATGAGATAATGCACACTTTTTTGGACCGTAATCAAGCATTGGTGTTTCAAGAATATTTTTAATGAAAATTATTATGTGCTACAGTAACCTCAAACTGGAACCTCATATTGCAATTCTTTAACGAATACTTTTAAATAATAATATTGATAAATTTCCTTGGAAAATCTACTTAAATATTGAATTTTAATAATTATTATATTAATAACAAAATTTGATTAAAAAAATAATTTAGAAACTTCGAATGTTTAAATGCCAAAATCTGAATTAAAAAAATATTAAAAAAAATTTGACGGTTTAAGTTCATAAATAAAGTTCCTATCCATAAATTTACAAATATGGAAGAGTGTTTTTCATGTCAACTCGAAGATGCATCGGATGTTCTCACCCTAGCTTTCCTGATCCAAATACGTACGTTAATAAAAAGCAGAAAATATACCTGAAGAAGAGAGAGAAGACTTGATGAAGATGAATGTATTGGGGACTCGATTCACATCAAACATTGCGACACTCGCTTAACATCAAATTGGAAGAGAGAGGAAACACTGATTTGGGGGAGTGTGGAGTGTGTTTCATTCAATTCATAAATGTTAAGGAAAGGGCGCAATGGCTGGTGCGACCGAGACATTTGAAGATCCATAAGCTTTTCCTTCAAATGTTAAAGAAACCAAAGACTTCAAGGAGAGAGCAAGAGAGAGAAAGAGAAAGAGAGAGACTGGGTTTTCTTTTCTTATTTACCAAGAAAACCTTTCTTATTCAGTAAGAACAAACTCCTAACGTGTGGTTTTTTTCAACTTTGTAAGTTGACTTTTACAATAAAATGCTGATTTTACCCTTACCTTTTTCAAGATAATTCTACATCACGTGTTCAACCACAAAAATTATTTTATTTTCCTGAAAAAATTGTTAAATAATTTTATAAAAATTCTGCTACAGTAACCTCAAGCTAAAACCTCATATCGCATTTTTTGAGGTAAAAGTGAATATGAACCATAGATGCTTTTTCACTCGTATCTCGATGAAAGCATCTATGCTTCCTATACACTTTCACTTTAGCATTATCCTTTTCTATAAAGCTGCAAAAAAAAAAAACTCCAAAGGTTCAATGGGTACTCATTTAATTGAAACCAAACCGAAATGGAGTATTGGTTCTCCTGTTATTGAAATCGATTAGAGCAGAGTCTAAAATAGAACCAAATTGACAGGAACTGAAATCGATAGGTTATGTCCAACAGATACCCGAAATCAACTTATTTTGTCATATCTTTTATTGTATAGATGATTTAAAGTATTCTTCTATGTCAAAATTATGCATGTCAAAATTATGCTATCTCTTCTAAAATTTTATTACCTTAAAATAAGATAAACTTTTATTTGGGCTTAGACCCATGGTTTAGTTGGTTCGGCACATTGTAAAACAACTTTGAGGTCGTGGTTTCAAATCCGACTTACCCATCAAAAGAAAAAGATGAATTTTTTACTTTTGAAAAAAAAATTAACGTATATCTTTAGCTGACCAGAAATTATAACTAAGTTAATAGTTGTGGATAATGTATTAATTTTTTGAAAGTAAAATACTTTTATATGGATTTTAATTTTTTTTTCTCATTCGATTTTTGAGAATTGGAAATAATGGGCACCTCTATTTTTGACCATTTTGGTTCCACTTCCTTTTATTTTTTATTTAGTCCCGAAACTGACAAAAACCGAAACATTCATTGAAAATTGAGAATTTTCAAAAACAATAGACTATTCATTTTAATAGAAAAAATGTTAAATTATTGTTTTTGGAAATTAAAACAACTTTATTAAAGTGGAGACCAAATTTACTACTTTATAAAACATAATTTTCTTTTAACTATTTACACAAAATTGTAATGGGGAAAGTATTTACTCTTCTATAATTCAGAATTTTTTTCCACATTAACTAAAATATTATAATTGTGAAAATAGTAATTTACAGTCTACTATGTTTTGAATTTTTAAACTTTTCTCAACCTTTTTGAAAATTTCTCATATTGCCTGAAGACAACGTACACTTGTATTTTATGAATTAATAAATATATATAAGTGTAGACACCCCAATTTGCATGAACTTGTTAGGAAAATCCAAATTTCCTCGAATTGATTCTGATTTAAAACTCAAGCTTTTCGACGGACCCGCATTGCCATTTAGCATCATTTTCATGCATACATGCATACATGCATCATGTCACATAATTTTGCATGCTCAACCTTGTCCCTAACCCAATCTAATTCCATACCACCTCTGTGATCCAATCCGGATCCATATCCATTCTCTATTAATCGATCCATCACCCACACCTTAACCCAAGGTTCATAATATTATTATCCATAAACTAAGTTCATAGCCATAGTACCCATAATCCATAGCTCAAGTCCATCTTCTAAGCCCAATACCAAGTCCATTCTAACCCCGTTCTCTCATACCCCCCCTCAAAAGATGATACATGTTGATATTTCATAAGCCCCCAATACCTAATGCATTATCTAATTGGAAAGTCAACTCCCCCTTGTGAAAATTCAAGAATGCCTTTCCCAAAAAGGTTGGTCAAACCAAAAAGGTTCTTGGGTCTTTGGTAATAATTTATAAAGTTAAGAGAACTTCCAATTATACCCTCAAAAGGTGGGAATCTTCAAGTACATACATGGAGCTCTCCCATTAGTCCATTTCAAAACATACATTTACTCTTGCTTTATGAGTTATTTACAAATGAATCAAAATCTACTTTTTACCTACCATTTTACTTTTACACATATCATTCTCCTACTTACCATCCCAAAAGTACTTTTATTCTTCCATTGGTTCATTTCAAAAACATACATCCACCCTTGCTTTATGAGTTATTTACAAATGAACCAAGATCTACTTTTCACCTACCACTCCACCTTTACATATGTTACTCTCCTATTCACCATTCCAAAAGTATTTTTTATTTTCTCATCTTTATTTACCAAAAAACCAAAGATCAAATAGTGCTTCTTGAATTTATTCACAAATATCATCTTTACCCTCATACAAATGAAAAATTCAAAAAAAAATAACCTAAACCTCATATCTAATACTCTAAATTTCAACTCACCTAACCCTCAACCATCTCACCTAATTCTCAAGTTTATTTCTCAAGGTTCAAGTTCATCAAGGGTCAAGTTGGGGTTTAACATGTAGTTTATTTATATTGAAGTTTGCATCCTCTTCTTCTAACCCTATCATTTTCCTTTATTTTTAGAAATCCCTAAGATGTAATGCACACCCTCTCCCATCCCCGGTAGATAGGACTAAGTTTCTATCAAAAGGATGGGGGTTGAAGCCATTTTTTTACCTCAATCTCATACATCATATTGTACATAATACACACACTCACATGTGCATGACAATGATGAAGAAATGTGTCACCCTCTGGATGGGGTGAAACACTAAGTTTCTAATCATGCATACATGTATTAAAGTTGTAGCCTCAAGGGAACTCCATCATGGAGTCTCTCTAATAGCTTAAAACCAACATTCATATCCACAACAATAATGTGGCTACATAGGTCATCCTTCTCCATAGGATGTCCCTAAGTTTACATTGAAATCAAAACCCTTCTCTAAGGGGATATTTTCACTCAATGCACACACCACCTTAGCAAGCATCTTCATGCATTTTTTATCTATGTTCTTAAGCTTTTTTTTTCAAAAAATGACCAAACAAGGTAACCACCTTTGGTGGAAAGGATAGGGTGCCTAACACCTTCCCCATCCTTTAATCGAACCTTCTTACCTAGATCTTAGGTAGACCTTCCCTTTCCAGCACATGAGAGTCACTACAATGCCATGAAAAAAAATGATTTTCAAAAAATCAATTCGGGTGCCATTCACACCCATGTCCAAAAAAGAATGGTGGCGACTCCAAATAATGTAGCATTGAGATTCATGACGAACATTTCATGTCTATAACTTGGCGACTGCACTAGGGATAGTGGGTCCAACCCCAATTTTACTTGGCCATTTTTTTTTTAATTTCCAACTTTCATTCTTGCTCTTATTTTTTTCTAACATGTTTTTTTATTGATTGACTCCATTGTCTTTATTGTTTTCATTTCCTTGTGGGAGTGCATGTAATATTTATTTCTTTACTTGTTTTGATTCAAGGTTGTAAGGGTTGATATACATTTGTAAATGCACTTGTGCACATTCGTTTTATAGCTCATTGCAAAAACCAACTTCTCTTATTTCAAAATCTAACCCCGGATGCCGATACTTTCAAGTCCCCTAAATCGTTCATTTGGGGAAGCGGGGAAGAGAACATCCATCTTAATCCCCAACCTTAGAAGTGTACATTTCAATGTGCATGGAGGTTTGAAAATTGAGTAACCTCATACCACCTATAACCGCATGCATCAGTACGATTAGAAGTGTAGGGCACAAATGTCAAGATGTATCAACCCTTAAGAATATTGTAACCTCTCTCTTTTAGCCCTTGAAGGCAAGGTTATAATGTCTAAATGAGCAAAGGTATATAGATCCTAGGATCCCCTATTGTTCTTTCCCCTAAGTAAAAATGGAGAAACTCTCTTAGAATTCATGGTTTTTACCATTTATTTGCATGTCAAAAAAAAAAAAAAAAACAATAGACATTGGGCCTATAGCAATGAGTAAGATACTAATAGTGGGCAACAAAGCAATTCGGACCAGAAAATTAGCTACTGGTCTGGTTACATATAGCGGACCGAGGAAACAAGTCAAAGTATGTACATACAGAACGGACTGGAAGCTTTTATCCAAGACGCTCTGTATGAACGGACTCAATTATGTTATCCCAGTTCGCCCTGTGTAAACGGACTCTAGTGTGCTACTTCATTCCACTTTGTAAACACGGACCTATAGTCCTCCTTTGACTCATTTGACTCATTTGATTAGTAAGCCTCCATTGACTAAATTTTCAAGCCCTAAGTCCATTGTCCATGTCCCGTTACCTAAGCATCCCAATTTACCCATCCATACTCAATTTTCCCAAAAAGAATGGAAGTCTTCTTTAGGGCCCACTTCTCAGTTAGCCACCCCGGGACTCAAATTGATTCCATATCCATCATATCTAACCCAAAAAGGAGTTCACGACCCGTATCTATTTCGAATTGGGTCTACAACCCATATCTAGTCCAAACAGGGTCCACGACCCGTATCCATTTTGAATTGGGTCCATAACCCATATCTAATCCTAATCGGGGCCACAACCCATGTCCCTTACGAATTGGGTCTACGACCCATATCCAGTCCAAACAGGGTCCATGACCCGTATCCATCTCGAATTGGTCCCACGACCCATATCCAATCAAAATCGGGTCCACGACCCATACCCATTTCGAATTGGGTTTACGACCCATATCCAATCCAAACCAGGTCCATGATCCATATCCATTCTGAATGGGGTCCACAACCCATATCTAATCTAAGTCGGGTCTACGACCCGTATCCATTTTGAATTGGGTCTACTACCCATATCCATTTCAAACGGGCTTACGACCCATAATCGCTTCAAGATCCACTCCAACTGGGTCCATGACCTATATCCACTACCAAATGGGTCCACGACCCATATTCATTTCGAGTTGGGTCCACAACTCGTACCCAACCCAAACCAGATCTATCATTTAATCTACCTTTACAAAAAACATTTTCGGCTCTGTGCAGACAAACCCCAGGCTCCGTGCTAACAAACTTCTTGCTCTGTATCGATGAACCTCTAGTTCCGTGCTGACAAACGTTCAATTTCATGCTGATAAACCTCCAGCTTCGTGTCGTTAAACCTCCAGCTTTGTGTTGACAAACTTCTAACTCTGTGTTGACAAACTTCTAACTCTGTGTTGACAAACCTCCGGCACCTTGCCGACGAACCTCCAGCTCTATGCTGATAAACCTCTAGCTCCGTGCTAACAAACCTCCAACTCTGTATTAACTAATATTTGACTCCATGCCGACGAACCCTAACTCCGTGCTGACAAAAAAAATCCAACCTGAACCAAATTCAAGATTTTTTTAATACAACTTTACCAATTAATCCAATCTAACCTTATAAATCATCATGCATCTTCATTATGTAAATGATATATTAACGCCTAACCTCATGTCCACAGATAGCCAAACGACCCAATAAAAAGTATTTGTCGCCTAACAATATTCTATATTTTCTACGTTCGCAACCAATTATGAACACTTCAGAACAACCTCAGCAGATAGTGACAAAAGTAGTAACGGATCTCGCCTCAAAGCTTGATTTGGTAGTGAAGGTACTAGAAAAATACGATAAGATTCTTGATCTTTTGATGGCCAACCCAAATATCATCCAGGCTGTCCAACATCAAGCTTTTGGCTCAAATCAGGCTATTCTAGAGTGAAAGCGCCCTCGATCCGCGAGGTCGCGGATCCGCTTTTGACCCTTGAGGTTTGGGAGTCGCCACCTAGTTATTACGGTCTAGGAACCGATAAATGACTCTAAACAGATAAATGACTAATCTAGAACAGAAAAAAATTGAATTCGGGGATCATGTTACGGGGTTGGAAGGTGTTAGGCACAAACCCCGCCCGACCAAAATCGGTCTCTACTAATTTTCCAAATAAGTTACATTGCTAAAAAAACCTAGATAATAATAAATAAATAAATAAAGAAATTATACCTTTCCGATAGCAAAGACTTTGTTCCCTCAGATCCGACAAAAATTACTTGTACCGTACTTCTTGCTTCGTTCTGTCTCCGAATTTGATTCTGATCTCCGAGGGAAGGTATATCTTTTTTCTTGGATCTGAATTCTTTGAGTTTCTTATGGATTTTGGGGTGTTTTTGAAGGATTTTTAGGTGTTTTTTAGGCTAAAATCGAAGAAGGGATGTTAGGTAAGGAGTTGGGGCTCAAAACTAGGGTTTATAGGAGGCTAGGGTTTATCATTTGATACGAAAATAGGGTGTGAGGACCCCTATTTATAGATTTTTTTTAAGAGTTGATTTAGATAGAATTAGTGTTTGATTATAATTCTTTTAGTTAGAGTTGTGTTTTAGTTAGAATTGTTTTAGGTAGAGTTATGTTTTAATTAGAATTGTTTTAGGTAGAGTTGTGTTTTAATTAGAACTCTATTAAACAGAGTTATTATTTAATTAGAACTCTATTAGGATTTTGACTTTTGGTCTTATTTGATTGACTTTTAATATTTTGACTTTAGTCTTAATTAATTGACTTTTAATATCTTGACTTTAGTCTTACTTAATTGACTTTAATTTTGACTTTAGTCTTACTTGATTGAATTTAATATCTTGACTTTAGTCTTGCTTGATTGACTTTAATTTTTTGGAGAACCCCCCTCTATTATATCTTTAATTTTTTGGACCCCCAAATGGAGGGGTCCTTAAAGAAATATCTTGCAAACCCTCAACAATTTTACTTGAGAGTCCGATTGATCGATTTTTAAGTTCAAAATTTTAAATTAATTTCATTAATGTTTCACTTTAATTATTTAATATTTTATTTATTAATTTCAAAATTTTTAATTATGAAAATTGTGAAATTACCATTTTACCCCCGGAGAGGACTTTTCACGTTTTAAGTCGGTTTTTAATGTTCTAGGATGTTTTAGAATCAATTTTCCGTAAGGAATTCAATGAAAATGTTAGTTTGTGTCATTTATGAAATTTTTTGTGTGAAATGGTTGTGAACTTTATGAGGGGCATTTTCATAATTTTGTCATATTCTGTGAAAATTGGCGAAATGATTTATTTGGTTCTAATTTGTTGTTTTATGTGTTTGAATGGATTTTCCTAAGCGTAACGTAGGCTCTAGGGATATTTTAAGGTTAAGAGTATTTTGGTAATTTGGTAATTTTTTAGTGATTTTTATCATGAAGTTTCTTTTTGTTTGAAAAATGATGATTTCTATATTTCTGGGGTCATATTTTCCTAGCATAGCGTGGTTTCTACAGTTTTATCAGTTCGAGATACCTCATCCGAATTTTTGAAACATATCTGGTAACAAAATAAAGTAATGGAATACACATTCATCATTGGGAATCATTGCGATCGGATTGACGAGTTGATTAATCAGGCGAGTGCAAAAATGAGGTGTCTACAGATGCCCCTCTTTGACAGAGGGTTGAAGCAAACTAGATAGCAAATCTATTTTGGTACATAGTACGATATCCGAATGCCAAAGCTAGTGACAGTTCATTTTGCAGCCTGATTTAGCAATTCGTCGAGATGTTCGGATCCTTGAGGGTAAAACTCTCCCCAAACTAAAAAATGTTAGGTCCTTGAGGACGAGCTCTCACTGACAGTGTCAAATCCTTGAATTTTAGAAAATTCTCCTTGACTGATGTAACAACTGTGCAAGTGTATAGACTTAAAATTTAAGAGTTTAAGGTAGAACTGAGTAAAATCTGAGCATAATTTGAGCATAATTTGAATATAAACTAAGCATAATTCCGAGAAAACCCTCGGCGGCATCTGAGCATAATTTCGAGAAAACCCTCGACGGCATCTGAGCATAATTCCGAGAAAACCCTCGGCGGTAACTGAGCATAGTTCTGAAAAAATCCTCGACGGCATCTGAGCATAATTCCGAGAAAACCCTCGGCGGTAACTGAGCATAGTTCCGAGAAAACCCTCGGCGGCATTTGAGCATAATTCTGAGAAAACCCTCGGCGGTAATTGAGCATAGTTCCGAGAAAACCCTCGACGGTAACTGAGCATAGTTTAGAGAAAACCCTCGGCGGCATCTGAGCATAATTTAGAGAAAACCCTCGACGGTAACTGAGCATAGTTCCGAGAAAACCCTCGGCGGCATCTGAGCATAATTCCGAGAAAACCCTCGGCGGTAACTGATTGAGTAAAACTGAGACTAAAGGAATAAGTCTAGGAAAGAACGATTGAAAATGAATCTGGAAAAGAGGGGTTGGATCTGGAAATGAAGAGATCTGAGACAGAATGAATGTCCTATCTCCTATGTGAGATCCAAAATACTTTTGTTTGAACCTCGAGGTTTTACCCCAAAGTTTTATGAATTTAAAACCCGAGTTTTTATTTCTTTTGAACCTCAAAAGTTTTTCGAAAAACTGTTATCAAGAGGGTAACCTTAAGTTTGGGATTCTCATTATCATTGTTCAAAAATAAAATGCCCCTAGTTTGACAATGAACATGGCATTGAAGATAATTGAACACATCATGCAAAAATTAAAAAAAAATGCCCCTAGTATAAGGGGGAAAAGTTATATTAAATAAGAAAGAAAATCCCCTTGTATGAAGGTTCTAAATATTTGATTACCACAAACGTAATAAAGATCCAACTTTTAATTTTGATTAATTTTATTGAAGATTTTGAGTCAGGCTCAAGAGAACAAAATATTTCCTTTTGGAACTCATCATAGAATTCACCCTTTTCTCCATTGGTTCACTCGGGGAAGTAAACATTTTCAGATCGATCGTAGACAAGATACTTGTAGCTGAGTCTATGCCGGTTTAAGCTAAGAATTGAACTTGATTATTCGAATTTCTGATGTTTCAGCTCGGACCGCTCTCAGCTTGGGATCTTCTTCTGTTTTCTCTTTGTTGCTCTAACTTTTGCCTAGATCGCCTTTTCAGATTTTCAATCTATCGAGCTTACTCTAACTTTTGCCTAGATCGCCTTTTCAGGTTTTTGATTTAGCGAGCTCTTTCTTTTTTTCTTGGCTCTGATTGTTGTCAAAGTTGTCCATTCAGATTTTCAACCTTGCGAGCTTGCCTTAATTTTTACCTAAGTCGCCATTTTCTGGTTTTCAACTTAGCAGGCTTCATCATTTTTATTTTTTTATCTTCTTTTTCTTTTCTTCCTATCTGAACTTCTGGAGTTGTTGTCTAATCATACTTTGCTATCTTCTTTGACTTTTCGCACGGTACTTAGGAGGACTTTTATAGGTAAGCTTAGGACTGGATATAAAAAGAAAGGAATTTTGAGGCTCAAAAACCCAAATGCCCCTTGTGTGACATTTTCTTTTAAATTATTTTCTTTTTCCATAAATTCTCTTCCCTATTTTGGATTTCTTTTTCTTTTGAATTTTTTCTTGACTTTTTATTGTGTGGGGAAATAGATTTTTTTATTTTGATGTGGTCGGGCCTGAAGTAACTTCTCAGGTTGCCTACGTACTCCAGAATTTTGGGATCAGACCAAAACGTAGTTCGAATTTTCCCTCCCCTAGGTTAGGTGAACGGGCTGAGAAAGAAAAAAGGCATCATTTTTTTTTGAAAAGGCTACAAAGGGCTGAGAAAGGAGATACTGAACTGGGTAGCAGGAAAATTGATTCGGCCAAAGATGGCCTCCTTAAATGAAGTACCGTTTGATTTGGTCAATGTTGGTTGGTTCTGATAATTCGATTCCATCATGATCTTGAAGTCTGATAGCTTTTCCTGGTAATATTTCCTTGACGATAAACGGACCTCCCCAGTTTGGTTTGAACTTCCCTCTGGGGTCAAAAATAAGTGGCTGATTCTCTTTGAGTACTAAATCCCTGACTTGTAAGTGACGGGCCTTGATCTTTTTGTCAAACGCATGGGCGACTCTTCTTTGATAAGCTTGCACGCGATACAAAGCTCTTAGTCATTTTTCTTCTATCAATTTCAATTCTTCATACCGTTGGCGAACCCAATCTGCTTCTGACAACTGACTTTCTAACAAAACCCTGAGAGACAGAATCTCCATTTCAACTGGCAAGACTGCTTCCATGCCATACACTAAGGAGTAGGGAGTAGTTCTAGTAGAGGATCGAATTGAAGTTCGATATGCCCATAATGCAAATGGCAGTTTTTCTGATCAATCTCGATGTGATTGACACATTTTCCTAAGGATAGTCTTAATATTCTTATTAGCTGCTTCGACTGCTCCATTAGTCTGAGGGCGGTAGGGAGATGATTTGTGGTGTGAGATTTTGAACTTTGAACACAATTTGATAACCTCAGCTTTGAAGTGTGACCCGTTATCAGAGATCAACTCCGAAGGTATCCCGTATCGACTGATGATGTTTGTTTGAATAAACTTTGCAACTCGAGACGTAGTGAGGACAGCATAAGAGGCAGCTTCGACTCACTTGGTAAAATAATCGATGGCAACTAGAATGTATTCATACCCGTTTGATGCCTTAGGCGATATTTTACTAATAATGTCAATTCCCTAGACTGAGAATGGCCATGGTGAAGTCAGACCCACTAATTGAGATGGTGGCACATGTATAAGGTTCGCATGTATTTGGCACTTATGACAAGTTTTGACCATGTGATGACAATCTATTTCCATCGTGGGCCAGTAGTATCCTTGTCTCATAATTTTCTTAACTAACATTTTCCCACTCATGTGAGGGCCACATTCTCTTGAATGTAGTTCAATCATTATCTGTTCAGCTTGATCTTCATCAACACACGACAAGTGAATCCCATCATAAGACCTTTTGTATAAACTTCCTGCGCACAGGATGAATTGAGATGCTAATCTTAGCAGGGTTTGTCGTTTCTTCCTCGATGCTTCTTCCAAGAATTCTTGTTTTTCCAATACTTTCTTTATATCTGTGTACCATGGCTTTCCATCGGGTAGTCGAGTAGCAATGTTGATTTGATGGCAGTATGCGGGTTTGTCTTTAACTTCAATAGTAATCGGCCTCAATTCCATGCCAGGGGATAAATGGATAATTAAAGATAAAGTTGCTAAGGAGTCAGCAAATCTGTTATCCTCCCTTGACAAGTGTTGGAACATGATAGCTTTAAAGTTACTGACTAAGTTTAACAAATACTTATGATAAGATTTCAATTTTTCATCCCTAGTCTTCCATTCTTCCAATGACTGATGTATGACCAAGGCCGAATCACCAAAAAACTTCAATTTTTGAAATACCCAAGTTCAAAGCAGCTTCAAGCCCCGCGATGCGTGCCTCGTATTCAGCCGTATTATTAGTGTTCGAAAAGGATAATTTAATAGCAACAGGAATGTGGCATCCTTCCGGAGAAAACAGGACTGCCCCTATTCCATACCCATTTTGATTGGCGGCTCTATCAAAGTATAACTGCCATGTTTGGTTCTGCGGCTCTTCTTTAACGTGCAAGATGTTCTCATCTGGGAATTGATCGACATGCCTTATTCCTTCTACTACAGGGTGATCTGCCAAGTATTCTTCTAGAGCTCTCCCTTTGATAGACTTCTGTGTAACATGTGTGATGTCAAACTCTGATAGCAACAATAACCATCGCGCGGTTCTCCCTGTCAACGCCGACTTCTCGAAAAGATACTTGAGAGGATCCATCTGAGATAACAGGATAATTGAATGAGACAGCATATAGTGTCGGAGTCTCTGAGTAGCCCATACCAATGCTAAGCAAGTTTTTTCGAGGGTCGAATATTTTCGTTCATATTCTAACATTTTTTTACTAATGTAGTATATAGCCCTCTCTTTGCGAGTATTTTTGTCATACTGTGCAAGTATGCATCCCATAACTTCTTCTGTAATTGACAGATAAAGAAGAAGTGGTTCACCCGGTATAGGTGGAACCAAAATAAGTGGGTTTAATAGATACTCCTTGACTTGGTCGAAAGCCTTTTGACATTGCTCATTCCAAACTATTGGTTCATTCTTCTTGAGATGTTTGAAAATAGGTTCACAGACGTTGGTCAGTTGAGCGATGAATCGACTAACATACTGGATTCTGCCCAGAAAATCTCGAATCTACTTTTCAGTCTCGGGCGGCGGTATCTCTTGGATAGCTTTAATCTTCATAGGGTCTACTTCGATCCCTCTTTGACTAACCACAAATCCCAACAGCTTTCCAGAAGTTATTTCAAATACGCATTTCTGTGGGTTGAGGCGGAGTTGGTACTTTTGAATCCTCTTTGACTAACCACAAATCCCAACAGCTTTCCAGAAGTTATTTCAAATACGCATTTCTGTGGGTTGAGGCGGAGTTGGTACTTTTGAATCCTTGTGAGAAACTTTTCTAGCGCAGTAACGTGCCCCAGTCGTTCCTTAGATTTGACTATCATATCATCAACATAGACTTCGACTTCCTTGTGTATCATGTCATGTAGTAACGTCGTGGCTGCTCTTTGATAGGTGGCTTCAGCGTTCTTTAAACCAAAAGGCATGATCTTATAGTAGAAAATCCCCTACTGTGTGATGAACGACATTTTTTGCATATCTCAACGGTCCATTTTTATCTGATTGTACCCCGAAAAACCATCCATGAAGGACAACAAAGCGTGGCCTGCTGTACTGTCCACTAGAACATCTATGTGTGGTAAAGGGAAACTATCCTTTGGGCTTGCTTTGTTTAGGTCTCTGAAATCCACACACATTCTAACTTTTCCATCCTTTTTCGGCACTGGGACGACATTAGCAATCCACTCAGGGTATTCTACTACTTCCAAAAATCCAGCGTTAATCTACTTCGTAACCTCTTCTTTAATTTTCAAAGTCCATTCCGGCTTCATACGTCGAAGTTTTTGTTTGATTGGTCGAGCATCAGGATATAATGGAATCCGATGTTGAACAATATCTGTGCTTACCCCCGGCATATCCTCGTAAGACCTTTGCGAACACGTCTTTGAACTTTCTGAGCAAGTCTACTATCCCTTTGCGTTCATTGGGAGATAAAGTGACTCCTATCCAAATTTCCTAAGGACTTTCTTTTGTTCCGAGGTTGATAACCTCTACTTCCTTTATTAGAGGTTGAGCCCGACGTTCCTCTTCTTGTTCAAGTAATTTGATTATTTTAGGGGGAGGTTCATCGTCAGAAAATTCTCCCTCCGAAGCCAGATTATTAGTTAAATTATTATTACGCTCGGGATAATCAAAAATTTCTTTCATTTCATTAAAAAGAGATGGGGTAACAGGAGTCATTGCTGACTTGACAGACTAACTTGACTCAGCAGGAAAAATAGATTCACTAGAAATAACAGACTCAACAGAAACAACTAAGTTACTCGACTCAACAGAAATAAATGACTCAATTGGCATGTCAGACTGAACAGGACTAATGGGACCGACAGACCCAGCTTTGACATGCAACACAAGACTGATTACATGATAATTCGATAGAGACCCAACAACAGGTTTGATTACAGACTGAGGATTTGGGATCCTTTTCTCAACTGACAACACGAAGATACTATGATCTTCAATGAATAGCTGATCGATGTTGAGGGAGTCCAGATCGAGCTGTCAGTGTTCAACTTTCTTCTCCTTAACTTCTGTGCTTGCTTCTTTTTCGGGCCATTCCATGCCAAAGAAGATTTCAAACCCCAGCAAACGAGTACCTGTGATGTGATCAATGAAAGGCTCTAGGAACCCACAGTAACTGAAGTCTTCTCCTTCTTTCACAAAATAACCATTGAGGGTCTTTCGATAGGGCTTCATTTTAATGAGATCTGTGGTACGCCTTTGCCTTTTAGCAATGACCTTATCTCGTTTTGTTTTCCAGTATTGGGCCCAATCTTCCTTAGTAGGCTTATATCCTAGTCCGAATGTGCCGATGGCCTTTTTAATCACTGGTGCCTCTTTAACACCTTGCTGCTTGTGACCCAAACCCATACCAGGGAAAAATCTCATTTTCTTGAATATATTGGCCATGTAGCAATTAGAGGTATTTTCCATTGGAAAATATTTTTTCATGGCTTGATCCCATTGGACTAAGCATATCTTTTCAAATGCGAACCCACTAAGTTCTATCCCCTGTTGTTCTGGCTGAATCTCAAGCAGTGGCTCATTCTTGACCTCAGTACTATTTACGATCCCTACAATTTCAGCGTCTCCATAAAGAGTAATTATTAGCCCATCCTTGATAAACTTGACCTTTTGGTGTAGCGTAGAAGGGATGGCTTTAATTTGGTGTAACCATGGTCTCCCTAACAGTAAATTGAAAGAAGACTGGATGTCAATAACCTGAAATTCCACAGGAAATTCAGCTATGCCTGTGGACAATCGAAGGTACAAAATTCCCAGTACATCTCTCTTGGTGTTATCATAGGCCCTAACGCCTTGATTAGTGGGCTTAAGATCTTCAGCCTTAAACCCGAGACAAGTAGCCATTTTCAGCGGGCAAACGTTCAGTGCACTCCCGTTATCAATCAAAACTAGATGTACCCTCATCCCATTACAGTCAACTGTAATGTGCAACGGCTTAGTGTGGCTTGCCCCTTCTTTTGGGAGATTTGAGTTCGAGAAGGATAGAATATTCTCCACGTAAGTTGCCCCTACTATACTGGCCAGCTGATCTGGAGAAGTATCAAGGAAGACTTGGGCTGTGTTTAGTGCTTTGAACATAGCCTTCCTATGAGCAGTGGAAGCCATGAGTAAACCCCATACTGAGATATTGGCCCCTGATTTTTTCAACTGCTTGATCACAGAGTTATTTTCTTCGATGCTTTCCTTGGTGGGATCTTCTCCTTCTTTTCTTGCCAGGGCTGCAGGATTATCAACACAGAGTTCTTGTGGCTTAAAAATTCTTCCCCCTCGAGTCATATGTCTAACTTCATCACAGGAAAGGGAGAAAAGCTCATCTTCTTCAGTCAACAAGTATGGATCTTTGTCTATCGAAGGTACAGGGCTTTTCAGATTCATTTGGGCCAACAGGTAACTAGTGAACACGGGACTATCATAACGAGGCGGGGATAAACAATAGGTATCATCCGAGGTTAAATCAATGGTTCATAGTTTGTGGTGAAAACCTCATTAGTGAAGGCTATCTCGGCAATGGGGTAACTAGGAGGTTTAACTTGGATTGGATGGATGAGAGAAACAGGGTCGAATAGTAATGGGATGTGAGAAACCATGTTCAGGCAAGGTGATACATCGATCTGTGTGATGGCCAGGGTTTTGATGGAACTGCAGAACAAGTTAGCATTGTGTCCAGCTGGCAAGGGATTAGGTAAAGGTCGGGATTGGATTGGGGTAAGAAGTCCTTTTTTCATCAATTTGTGAAGCGCTACAGTGAGACTCATCCCTAGATTGGTAAATTGATGCGGAGTTCGAGGTTGACTTGGGTAAACTTGGTTATTAGTCTGGGCTGGGGGCTGAGCTGGGGTAGCTGACGTGTTGGCTATGTAGACGTGGTTGGTACTAGGTTTGGGAATATATGGTTTCTTAGATTTATTATCTGAGGGGTTAGTAAGAACCCCAGAGGCAAATGCATCATCGAGTTGACTTCCGGCTTATAACAAGGATTCAAAAGTAGGGAGGTATTGGGTCACTAGGTGCTGAGCATATCCTTGAGAGAATTTCTTTAGGATAATGGCTACGTGTTCCTTCTCCGAAGGTCTATCCCACATTTGAGTAGCCTTGGCCCTCCAGCGACCAATGAAATCAGTGAATGTCTCCCCATTTTTCTGTTTAGTTGCTTCCAAATCCCTTCTTGAAGTCTCAATTTATGTACTGTATTTATACTGATGCCAGAAGACCTTTGACATGTTCTCCCATGTACCCACAGTAATTGGATCTTGAGACATTAGCCAATGTAGTGCTGATCCTGATAAAGTCCTTTGGAACAATAATGTCATATGTTCATCGCTAAGCCCCATAGTGCGCATGTTGGTAACATATACCTTAAGATGTGTTTTCGCACACCCAGTTCCATAGAACTTATCCATTTCAGGTATCACAAACTTCTCTGCCAAATGGATTATGGGGATGCGGTTCAGGGCTTCAATGCCTACTGCGATTTCATCGATACCCTTTATACTCTTCATAGCTCACTCCAATTGAGACATTCTGTTAGATAATGCCGGATTTTCATCAATATATTCTTCGTCTCCGTCGAGTTCGAAAACTTCACGTGGACGTTTCTCTTTTACCTTTTTCCCTTTTGGGTCATCTAGAGGATTACCCGTTGATTCCGAGGTCTGTTCTAACACTTCCACTTTGCCTTTTATATTGTTGATATCATTGGCAAAGGTTGTCAGGATCTTACGAATCTCTGTGAGCTCAGATTCTGAAGCCATCTCTGCTTGTTGACTTGGTACTGTGGTTCGTTCTAACCGACTGGACTTACGACTCCAACTAGGAGGTGGACGCTTGAGTTTGGGCGCAATGATAATCCTATATGACCCCATCAAATGTAGATTTAGTCAATTCCAGTATTACCCCCTTGATAACATTTTTAAAGAATTATTTTATTGAGGTTTGTGCACCAATCCATTAATTAATCCATTCACACAATGAATATTCGAAAAGGAAATAGATATTTATTCAAAAAGAAAGATAGTTTTATTAAAAATGATTAACAAAGAATATGTTCTTATTAAAAACATCTTTCAACAAATTTGACTTGAACTATTTTTACATGGACGCTTGGCTTTTGTCTTGATGGTCATCAGGATTACTGTCAGGCTTGACCCTCTTGACTCTAACAACTGGCTCTTTAAATTCTGCTGGTCCGTCTGGATACCCTAAGGTGCGTTTGTTCCAAGATTTCTCAATGAGGTGTACTAACTTTTCAGTCAAAGACTCGGGGGAAAGAAAGCTTCGTGCTGAGGTAAAGACAACTCTATAGGTACGTCGTACTGTTCTGGGATCAAATTAGGATGGTAAAAATATGTTTCTTCTAGACCAATCAGACGGACATAGTAGGATCCTTTGGTTCCTAGAACAGGGGGATCAGTCATCCACCAAGGGCACCTAAAATTGATATGACAGGCAAGACGAGAGTCTAACCATTTGCTCCAAGCTTTGACTGAGTTGTGACGCACTAACAGGTTTCTCTTGAAAAAGTGTTCTGGCCCATATTCAAGGTTTGAGGGAACCTCTACAATTTTGAGACGATCACAAAGCCACATATAGAGTAAGTAGTAGCTTCCTTTGAAGCTTTCCCGCTCACCATTTTTTATGGCATCTAAACCTGAGAAAGTTTCAGCTAGGATGAGAGGTACCGGGTTGGCTTTCCTTGAGAGTTGAGAGGCTATATCTATGAAGGACTTAGGGATAGTTTGGCCATCACTATTAGTATGTATTGGGCTAGGATTCCTAGGCATAATTGATAATCTCTAGTGGCTCGCCAAGCTTCGGGTTTTATATTGATAGGATGACTGCGGGAGCGATACGGGCCCAATAAAGGTACTAAGTTCAATCTCCCGTCATGGACTAAGGCCTTGGCTTCTCCCTTGAAAATGTTCAGTCCTGTAGCGAGGTCACCAGAATATCCGGTCTTCAATGAGGGCCTGACTAAAGGTCCCGAAGTGGATATCCTCATGATGCCACAATAATCCTCATGAGTGGGGCACAAGTGCATATACCCCATATGGAATATGTGAAGATAGGGGTTCCATCACTTAGCCATAGCATGTAGGAGGTTCCAGTCTATTTCAAATTCGTGGAAGTAGAGAGCACTCCTCAACATGAATCTCCCAAAATTGATCTTCTCTACAGGGTGCATTCCTATGACGGTTGTCTCGACTAACTGATCGATTGGGTTATCGCCTAGCATCCTGGTTCGACACAAAAGGGTATTTTAGTACTCTTCCAAGGTCTATGTAAAATGTAAAATTTCTTTTTTATTTAGAAAATATTTTCCTTTCAGAAAATCTTATTCTTATGAAAAACTTTTTTTGGAAAATATTTTTTCTTGGAAAACATTTCTTCTAGAGAACACTTCTTTTGGAAAACACTATTTTCTGGAAACATTCAATTTCCATTTTGATTTAAATGGCTCGGTCCATCATGATTGTTGGATCGAGATGGACTGGGTCATTATTGAAAAAGAATGGATTCTTTATTGGGTTGGTGCACCTATTTTAATTTTCAAAACAAATTTTCGATCCTTGAGGACAATCATACACTTTGATCTCATCATTCCATACATTCATCAATCAAAATGTTTCATTCAATAAACAACCCGGGAACACCCACGATAAGTTCGAGTCGTGACCTACAGGGAAGGTTTCTATACTCTAAGCTTACTACGTGCAATGCATTTTTATCTAGCCACCCTTGCCCAAGCACACCTATATACCTTTCGATACGTGGTGAATTGGTTTGATATATCGTATAGGTGATATTTTTCTTTTGAAAATATTAAAAAAAAAAAAAAAAACTTTCTTTTCGATTTAAGGACTTGATGGAGATATAATTCGATGTAAGTTAAACCCCCTTAATTGACAGAAAATTACTCGAAAATTGTAATATTTTCGCGGAATCAAATTTTAAATCAAAATTGTTAGATCGATATTTCTCAATTGATAAAAACCTGCAAAAATAGAAGAATAGATCGGGAAACGACTTGATGCAACAACGTTATGTGATTGGTTTTTTGGAACCAATGGGTGTTTAGTAGCCATCCCCGTTGTGATATGTTGCAATCATTGTTGCTGTAAAGAAAGCTGATTATCTATTTCGTTCTACCGTCTCCTGTCCAATTAATATTCGGCCATTAACATTTTTGACAATCCAAAACTGAGGGCAACAAAGAAAAGAAATCTGAAATCCCACAAAGCCATTCAAGAAGAGAGTCGAGAGCATGTAACGATATAAAAAAAAAACTCACAGAATCTCTTGGTGATCCATCTGTCATATTAATTTGTTGGGAAAAAATCTTTAATTTGGTAATAATCCTCCAACAAGCTAATTTAAATCCAACATCCGAGATGAAGTTCTTTCTGAAATGTCACTTTGAGTCTTTCGTTTCAAAACCAATAAAAACCGAAAATCAAACTCATCTCTACGAAGAATATTGTACTCAAAGTCGAGATCAAAAGAACATCTAAACCATAAACGATTGATGGAGAGAGGAAAAAGAAAGAAACAAACACAGCCATCAAAACTGAGAGGCAAGATGATATTCGAATGAAAAGAAGTACAGAGGTGGAGGTTGAAATCGAGTTGATTCATGCAATCTCTGATTTTCGTTGAATATCTCATCCCACAGAGGAAATCGCACCATCTGTCAGCCCTCTTTATTCGTAGTTATCCGCTCGATCGAGGAACAACAGGATGAGAACGAACTCGTACAGCAGATCTCTCCGTCGATTGAGATTCACGAACCTAAATATGGGTTAACAACACTTGGGGAGTCGATTTCTCTGTTGAGGCCGACAGAAATAGATGGGGAAGAAGACGATGGATTTTCTTATTTTAAAAAAAAAAACTGTTTTAGAAGGTGAAAATGAAATAAATGAGTAAAAAGGGTTTTTTACTACCAGCGCCCCATTGAACATCGTTGGGCTTAAATAGTTCAAATTGACTTGTACTAGAGCCACCCCATCAAAAGCTATTGTCGGCAGAAACTGAAATTTTTTTTTTGGTAATTTTTATTGTTTGAAATTCTATATGCTATTAATGGGCAGCATATCTTGCTTATAAAAACATCTAAAACAATAAAAAAAATAAAAATGAAAAACAACTAACTAAAATAAATAAATAAAAGGTTATATATCGAACATGTTTCCCTTTTAAAAAAAAATCCTTTGTTATCCAAAAATGGATCGACATACCTTAAAATAAAAAAAATCATTTTCGTTTCATTATTTCATCCTCAATGATCGTTATTCCACCCTCAACAAAGTATCCGTTGAAATTTGGTATTATTTAAAGTCACCCTAAGTGACTCTCGATTGAACTATATATAAGAATAATAATATGCCAGATTAACATATCCAAAATTGAATTGAAGTTAATGATTGGGCTCACAAATATATCAAAACAACAATAAACGAACAATAAAAAAAAACCAACTAAAAATTAAAAAGAACCAAATAAAATAAAAACTAGGTTATTGGCAAAGTTCCCATACTTGGGGTTTTTCAAGTCTGATCCTCAAGGTCCCCAGTGGAGTCGCAACTGAAAGCGCCCTCGATCCGCGAGGTGCGCGGATCTGCTTTTGACCCTTGAGGTTTGGGAGTCGCCACCTTGTTATTACGGTCTACGAACCGATTAATGACTCTAAACAGATAAAGGACTAATCTAAAAAAAGAAAAAAAAATGAATTCGGGGATCATGTTACGGGGTTGGAAGGTGTTAGGCACCAACCTCGCCCGGCCAAAACCGGTCTCTACTAATTTCCCAAATAAGTTACATTGCTAAAAAAACCTAGATAATAATAAATAAAAAATAAGAAGTTATACCTTTCCGATAGCAAAGACTTTGTTCCCTCAGATCCGACAAAAATTGCTCCTTGTACCGTACTTCTTACTTCGTTCTGTCTCCGGATTTGATTTCTGATTTTCGAGACAAGGTATCTCTTTTTTCTTGGATCTGAATTCTTCGAGTTTGTTATAGATTTTGGGGTATTTTTGAAGGGTTTTTAGGTGTTTTTTAGGCTAAAATCGAAGAAGGGATGTTAGGTAAGGAGTTGGGACTTCAAAACTAGGGTTTATGGGAGGCTAGGGGGCTTGTAGACCTATTTCTCTTAGGATTTATCATTTGATACGAAAATAGGGTGTGAGGACCCTTATTTATAGATTTTTTTAAGAGTTGATTTAGATAGAATTATTGTTTGATTATAATTCTTTTAGTTAGAGTTGTGTTTTAGTTAGAATTGTTTTAGATAGAGTTGTGTTTTAATTAGAATTGTTTTAGGTAGAGTTGTATTTTAATTAGAACTCTATTAAATAGAGTTATTATTTAATTAGAACTCTATTAGGGTTTTGATTTTTGGTCTTATTTAATTGACTTTTAATATTTTGACTTTAGTCTTAATTGATTGACTTTTAATATCTTGACTTTAGTCTTGCTTAATTGACTTTAATTTTGACTTTAGTCTTACTTGATTGACTTTAATATCTTGAATTTAGTCTTGCTTGATTGACTTTATTTTTTTAGAGAACCCCCCTCTATTATATCTTTAATTTTTTGGACCC
Source organism: Akebia trifoliata (assembly GCF_017979445.1). Taxonomy (NCBI): domain Eukaryota; kingdom Viridiplantae; phylum Streptophyta; class Magnoliopsida; order Ranunculales; family Lardizabalaceae; genus Akebia; species Akebia trifoliata. The sequence continues at coordinate 20,564,771 of NC_141376.1, forward strand.
CCAAATGGAGGGGTCCTTAAAGAAATATCTTGCGAACCCTCAATAATTTTACTTGAAAGCCCGATTGATCGATTTTTTAGTTCAAAATTTTAAATTAATTTCATTAATATTTCACTTTAATTATTTAATGTTTTATTTATTAATTTCAAAATTTTTAATTATGAAAATTGTGAAATTACCGTTTTACCCCCGGAGAGGACTTTTTAAGTCGATTTTTAATGTTCTAGGATATTTTAGAATCGATTTTTCATAAGGAATTCAATGAAAATGTTAGTTTGTGTCATTTATGAAATTTTTTGTGTGAAATGGTTGTGAACTTTATGAGGGGCATTTTTGTAATTTTGTCACATTCTGTGAAAATTGGCGAAATGATTTATTTGGTTCCGATTTGTTGTTTTATGTGTTTGAATGGATTTTCCTAAGTGTAACGTAGGCTCTAGGGATATTTTAAGGTTAGGGGTATTTTAGTAATTTGATAATTTTTTAGTGATTTTTATCGTGAAGTTTCTTTTTGTCTGAAAAATGATGATTTCTATATTTCTGGGGTCATATTTTCCTAGCATAGATTGGTTTCTACAGTTTTATCAGTTCGAGATACCTCATCCGGATTTCTGAAACATATCCGGTAACAAAATAAAGTAATGGAATACACATCCATCATTGGGAATCATTGCGATCGGATTGACGAGTTGATTAATCAGGCGAGTACAAAAATGAGGTGTCTCACAGAGCTACCGCAACAACAACCTCCGCAAGCATAGAATACCTTACCACCCATCTTTCTTACCAACCAAGGACTCCCAATTCACATTCACTGCAATCCACCACAACATGTGATCGTTCAAGAGGAAGAATGTGAATTCAGGACGGTTGAGGTAAGGAGTACCATAGAGGAGAAACTTGTAAGCAAACTGGAGGCGGTCGAGGAAGAGATCAGAAGGATGAAAGGCAAAGACTCCACAAATGGGATGAAGTTTAGAGATCTGTGCCTATACCCTAACGTATCATTGCAGCCAAAGTTCAAGTGTCCCGACTTCGAGAAGTACAATGGCATTCGGTGCCCTCTGTCCCACTTAAAGCTCTATTGCAGATATATGTGCTAGTTTGGTGATGATGACAGGTTGTTGGTTTAGCTCTTTCAAAGGAGTCTAATAGGGGCGGCCCTTTCATGATTTCTCAATTGGATCACTCTCAAATCAAGAGCTGGCAGGATCTCGCTATGATTTTCTTAGAAGAGTATAGGTTCAACATAGATATGAGGTTACACCGAAATGACATGGCAAAAATGACATAGAATGACCGAACAAGAGATGAATACTATATTCATCTCTACTCTGGGCCACTCATTCTATACTCATCTAGTGGGGCATACGACTACCAGCTTTTCGTCATTGGTCCAAGTGGCAGATCGGGTGGAAGACGGTATCCGGTCAGGTTTGATATATGACTTGTCTAGTCTAGGGGCACCAACATGGGGGTCCACTCAACGGAAACCAGTGGTTTTGAACAAGAAAAAAGATGAAGTCCAAGTGAATAATGTACAACCTGTTTGTCTTTTCTTCATCTTAGCACCAAACGAGAGGCCATAGACACCCTAGGTTAACCCGCCTCAAGCAGCACTTATTCCGCAAGGCTTTAAATTTGGTCAAAATCCAATATTTGGTCAGAACCCACAACTTGCCTAGAATCATCAAACCGAGTAGCATAGACCCAACAGGATCCCTCGAGTCTTCATTCGCCTGCCTATGACTCTATCAGAACTACTCTCAGCACTTCTCAAGGGAAAATATCTCACCAAAAGGCAGTCAAATCCTAAGGCGATAAAGGGACCAGGATACAACCAAAATCAATTCTGCGAGTTTCATATGGGTGCACTGGGGCATGCCACCGACCAATGTTGGCAACTTAAGCATCAAGTTTAAAACCTAATAGATAGAAAAATAATAATCCTGGATGGGCCAGCATCCCAAGCGCCTCAACAGAATATTAATTAGAACCCGTTACTTACACACAATGGGGGAGGCAATGGACCGACAATCAATGTCATAGAAAGAGATGATCCAGGCTTTGACCCTTCAGTGTTGATAGCACCATTGGCTCTAAAATCAGAGTCAACATGAGAAAGGAATCAACGTCCTCAAGCATTAATGTCGTACCTCAAGATGCAACAAATCAGTCACCATCCCAATTCCCAATTAGAATGGCCAATCTCACCATTCACTCTAACTCCCAAATTTCAAATCATTCATGACCACCACTCATTATACCCAACACATTACTAACTTCAAGTTCTTCCTCTCGACCACCTCTCATTATACCTTGCACCATGCCAACTTCAAGCTCTACCTTTCGACCACCTCTTATCATATCTTGCACTGCACCGAACTCTCAAACCTCAAGTTTTTCCTCCCGATCACTTCTCGTCCTATCCCATACTAACCCACAAATCTTTGACAACACTACACCAACGATCAAGTCCAATCCACCACCTCTTATCCTTCATTTAAAATTGGACTCTCAATCCATGACCATCATATCCTTTAAACCATTTTCATACCGCTCAAATCAAACCATCCCATGGAGTTATGAGATGATGATTGTGACATCCACAAGGGTTGAAAATCGAAAGAGGCTATGGTCACGGATATTGGGCACATGACCAGATCAGGGAGGTGCTTCAACGTGCCAGAGAAAGAACAAAAAGATAGACAGATGAAGAAGAAAAAAGGAAAGAAAAATTGATGGAAGAAGAACCGATACCGTAGAGAGAGCCAGAAAAGAAGAAGAGTCGAGTGATAGACAAAGAAGCAGTTGAACTCCTTAAAATCATTCAAAAGAGTGAGTATAACACAGTGAAACAATTAAATAGAATGTCGGCTCAAATCAACATCTTTGACCTGTTATTAAATTCAGATCACCATCGAGAAGCCTTGCTCAAAGTCCTTAGTAGTGCACATGTACCTGAGACCACCTTACCAGAAGAGTTGGAGAAGACGGTGGGGTAGATCATGACCCCCAATCCAATCATTTTTATTGAAGATGAATTTATCAATAGGGCGTGGTCACATTGAGCTATTACACATCGTAGTAATGTGTAAAGGTATGATGGTAGCAAGGGTGTTTATCGACAATGGCTTAGCTTTGAATGTTTGTCCTCTACAAATTCTACACAAGCTAAATACAGATCTGTTTCACCTAAGGCCAACTAGAAGAACCGTCAGGGCTTTTGATAACAGAAAAATTGAGTTACTATGGGAACTGGATCTTCCTGTCACCATTGGTTCATGTACATTCTAAGTGACATTCAAAATTTTAGACATACCCTCAGCATTCAATCTCCTTCTAGAAAGACCTTGGATCCATATCACAGGTGCAGTCCCTTCTTCATTGCACCAGTGAATCAAATTCATCATGGGACAGAGGGTGATCTCGATTCTCATAGAAAATCTCTTACCAATCGATTGATCATCAAATGAACTTTATATTGATGTGGAAATGACCGAGAAAAATGAAGGTTACCATTCCTTTTAGTTCACATCTAGTAATCATATCCTAAGAGGGAAAGAGAAGATAATGGCAGAGTTGTTGGAAGCAAATTTGATGATTGGGCGAGTAATAAAGAAAGCGGGATACCGTCCGAAACAAGGGCTAAGACCTAAAGGAAGAGACCGGGCCACTCTAATCAATGTTCAAAAATACACTCCCTAATTTGGTTTCAGGTTCAAGCCTACAAAGAAAGACATGTCCGATATGAATAATAAGAAGAGGAAACTTTGACTTGCACAAAGATAGAATTGTGAGCCCAACATATGAAACTTGGGCAAGGTACCACTTATCAGTGTCAGTTTCCCACAATCATCATTAAGTGCAAGAAGACTCATTCGTTGAATCCCCGCAGTCTTTCATGGACGATATGGACATCCTGTTCAAAGGGGATTCCGAATGGAGTCAAGAGGAAAAAGAAAAAGAGTCCACCAAGGCGGAAATCCCAATATGCGAAGAAGAAAAATCACTATTCTCCTTTTAGATTGATTGGGGATCTATCGTAATTCCACCCACCTTACAAATGCCTGTACCCGGACTTGACGACAGTCATCTGGAAGTGATGGTCATATCTGAACTATCAAGGGAGCCACTCTCCTAGCCTATTTATCCTGTAGAGGAGAGAAAAGTCCTCAAAAATTGGGAGGAGTATCCAATCACTTACGAGGCCACCATGGGGTCTAGAATCCTTGCGGCCTCCAAAAAAATGTCATTAGTAAAATCTCGTCTGCCGGAAGACCATAATGAGCCCTCGTCCTAGGAGCAAGACTATTTTGGGGGCTCACCTTCGTTGCTAATGAATTTGCATGATTATTCTTTATCTTATTTCAAGAATACAGATAGTCAACAAAATCCAAAAAAATGAAAAATCTTTCAAAATTCAAAAAAATAAAAAATTCTACAAAATTCAAAAAAATCAAAAATCTTCAAAATACCAAAGGGTTTCAAAGAATTTTCTCAGTTGAATGAGCTTTGTGACAGAACAGAGTATGGAAGAGATGAATACGGTTTTAAACTCAAATTTGATTTTGATCTCATGGGGATCGAAGAAGAGTCAGAGGAAGATGTTTAATATCCCCTAAAAGAAATCAAAGAACTCATGGAACGTCACGAGAAGGGTGTTTAGTCAAATATAGAGGATACAAACTCAATGAACCTAGGCACCGAAGATGACCTACGGATTTTCAAGATTGGAACTCTATTAACGACTAAACAGAAAGAAGAGATGACAAAGTTCTTGCAACAGTACTAAGATGTCTTCACATAGTCCTATCAAGTCATGCATGGTTTAGACATAGTTTTAGTCGTCCACAAGTTACCTATCAAATTGGGAAGCAAACCAGTCAAGTAGAAATTACGAAGATTAAAACCAGAATGAACACTTCAGGTTAAGGATAAAGTAATGAAGCAATTCCAAGTAGGGTTTCTCGCAGTATCCACCTACCTTGAGTGGCTCGCTAATGTCGTTCCTATACCAAAGAAAGATGGAAAGGTACGTATGTGTGTGGACTATCATGATTTGAATAGAGCCAGTCCTGAAGATGACTTTCCATTATCACACATCGACACTTTAGTTGATAATACAGCGGGACACGGTGTGCTCTCCTTCATGGATGGCTTAACGGGTTACAATCAAATAAAAATAGCAGAAGAAGATCAAGATAAGACTGTGTTCATTACACCTTGGGGTACCTTTCACTATAAGATTATGCCATTTGGTCTCAAGAATATTGGGACAACTTATCAACGAGGCATAACAGCTTTATTCCATGTCATGATTCACAAAGAGATAAAAGTTTACGTGGACGACATGATAGCTAAATCAAATCTTGACGAGGATCATCTAGTGAATCTAAAGAAGCTATTCGATTGATTAAGGAAGTACAGCCTAAGACTTAATCCGACAAAGTGTGTATTTAGGGCTATATCAGGAAAGTTATTGGGTTTCATTGTTAGTAAAAGAGGTATCGAAATCGATCCAACTAAAATGAAATACATCATAAATATTGAGCCACCCAAACCAGAGAAAAAGATCAGGGAATTCCTATGAATAATTCAGTACATTAGTCGATTCATCGCACAACTCATGCCAATTTGTGAGTCCGTATTCAAATTATTGAGGAAAAATGAGCGAAAGAATGGAATGAAGATTGTCAGGAGGCTTTCGACAAAATCAAGAAATATCTACTTAACCCACCAGCTCTAATTTCTCCTACATTGGGTTGACCTCTGTTGATATACCTTTCCATGCAAGGAAACTCCATGGGCTGTATATTTGGACAACATGATGAAACTGGTCGGAAAGAACGAGCCATCTACTACCTTAGCAAGAAGTTCACAAGTTATGAGGTGAATTATTCGATTCTTGAGAAGACATGTTATGCCCTTCTTTGAGTATCACAACGGCTACGCCATTACTTGCTTAGTTACTCGACCATACTCATTACTAGGATGGATCCTTTGAAGTATCTCTTTGAGAAGTCGGTACTAACAGGATGCACTGTGAAATGACAACTACTATTATCAAAGTTTGACATCACCTATGTCACTTAAAAAATTATTAAAAGACAAGCCATTACTGATCACTTAGTAGAGTACCCTTTACCTGATTATGAGCTGTTAAAGACAAATTTTCCTGATGAAATCATTTTGTTTGCCAAAGTCGAAGATGACGATGGAGACAAAAGCTGGAAGATGTACTTTAATGAAGTAATAAATCAAAAAGGAAATGAAATTGGGACAGTCCTAGTCAAGCCAGACGGAACTCATATCCCCATTGCAGTCAGATTAAGCATGCATTGTAAGGTTGAAAGCAGTGATTGACCTCGAAGTAGATGAAATAGATGTATTCGAAGACTCGAGTCTAGTTGTCTACCATACAATAGGAGAATGGAAGACTTGATAGCAGAGGCTGATTTTGTATCATGAGTATCTCGAGGACCTAAGCTCAAATTTCACTCCAATCTCATTCACTTATATGCTGAGGGCTAAGAACCAATTGGCAGACGCATTGGCTACTTTAGCCTCAATGATCAGCATCTCCAAAGATACCATAGTCGACCCTCTTGAGATTGATATTCAAGGCGAGCCAGCATATTGTCTGCCAGTGGAGATTGAAAAGTCTGAGGAAAAATCATGGTATGCAGACATCAATACATTCTTGGATGATCGAACTTTCCCATCCGATGCCATAACAACTGACCGAAAGACTATTTAGAGATTAGCAGGACAATTCTTCTTGAGTAGTGGAGTCTTATATAAGAAATCACACCATGAGGTCTTCCTCAGGTGTGTAATAGAAACATAAGCTCAACGTTTAATCAAGATTATGCATGGGGGAGTCTGTGGATCTCACATGAATAGATATATGCTCGCAATGAAGATAATAAGAATGGATTACTATTGGATGACTATGGAAAGTGACAGGTATCAACATGTTCGGAAGTGTTACTTGTGTCAAATCTATGCCAACAATATCAATGCGCCACCTTCAGAGTTGCACAACATGACTTCTCCCTGGCCCTTTTCACTCTGGGACATGGATGTCATCGGACAGATCAATCCTCAAATTTCTAATGGGCATCACTTTATCTTGATTGCTATCGACTACTTTACAAAATTGGTAGAAGCTGTATCCTAGACCAATGTTACGAGGGGCAACGTCTTAAAGTTTGTGAAGAACAACATTATATGTTGATACAGCCTTCCAAGCGGAATAGTAATTGATAACGCCAAGAATCTCAAGAACAAAGACATGTCCAAGATGTGCAAGGATTTTTAGATCACCCACTCAGTCATTTACAGACTAAAAATGAACGAAGGCAGTCGAAGCCACCAACAAAAAACATCAAGAAGATCATCGAGAAAATGGGCATTACTTACAAGGATTGGTACGAGATGTTACCCTTCACTCTACATGCTTATCGAACGTCAATCCGAACCTCGACTAGGGAAACATCTTATTCATTGGTCTACGGAATGAATGCAGTCTTGCCCGTGGAGGTCGAGATTCCCTCCCTTCAGATCTTAAAAGAAGTTGAATTAGATGAGGTAGAATGAGTCTAAGCCCGATTCGATCAGTTGAACTTAATAGAAGAAAAATGACTTTCAGCAATCTGTCATGGGCAAACTTATCAACAGAGAATAGCATGAGCTTATAACAAGAAGGTTCGACTTAGAAAGTTCTCGCAAGGAGACCTAGTTTTGAAGAAGGTTTTACTGATACAAGAAGATGCAAGAGGAAAGTTTCATCCAAATTATGAGGGGCCATTCGTGTTCCAAAATGTACTGTCTGGGGGAGCATTGATTCTTATAGAGATGGACGGGGAAATTTTTCCACAACCGATCAATGCCAACATCGTCAAGAAGTATTACGCCTAAAGTTGTTCCTTGAATAAAGAAATATTATCTACCCTTAGTTAATCATTTTTGAGCCATCATTTTCATTTCTTAATCCAAGACCGGGGCAGGTCACCATTATCAAGAAAAGAAAAAAAAAATTAAAGTAAAAAAAAATGTCAAAGTATACTCCTGGCCTACATGAGGATAAATTGTGAACGGCTAAAAGTACAAAAAAGTCAAAAAATCAAAAATCTCGAATGTCTGATCTCAAACTCAACCCAAATCTCCTACCTAAACAAGTTTGTAAGACGATAGTGAAAGCGCCTTCTATCCGCGGGGTGCGCGGATCCACTTTTGACCTTTGAGATTTAGGAGTCACCACCTAGTAATTATAATCTAGGAATCGAATATAAACTCGAAAATGATAAAAACAACTAATTTACTAAAAAATACTAAGTCCGGAGATCACATTACGGGGTTGGAAGATGTTAGGCACCAACCTCGCCCAGCCAATGCCGGTCTCTACTTATCCCAAATAAAACTACATTGCTAACAAAAAGACCTAGATAAAAAAATAAAAGAAATTTATCTTCGAACGCAACGATTGTATTCCCTCAGATTTGATAGAACCGCTCCTCGTACAGTACTCCTTGCTTCGTTCTATTACCGGATTCGCTTCGGATCTCCAAGTTGAAGTATCTGCTTCTTAGATCTGTGAGTTATCTAATTTTTTTTATGGATTTCAAGGTGTTTTGAAAGGATTTTTGAATTTTTTTATATCTAAAATTGGGGTATGGGTGTTAGGTAAGGAGTTGGGACTTCAAAATTAGGGTTTTGGGGAGGTTGGAGAGGCTTCGTGACCTACTTTTTCAAGGGTTTTTTCTTTGATACGAAAATAGGATGTGGAATCTCCTATTTATAAATTTTTTTGGGTAAAGTTAGTGTTTAATTAGGTTTTCTTTAGGGTTTTAATTAGGTTTTTGACTTTAGTCTTATGAGATTGACTTGATTAGGGTTTTAATTAGGGTTCTCACTTTAATCTTATGATATTGACTTGATTAGTTTAGATTAGGATTTTAATTAGGATTTTGACTTTAGCCTTACTTGATTGACTTTAAGATTTTGACTTAGTCTTACTTGATTGACTTTAAGATTTTGACTTTAGTCTTACTTGTTTGACTTTAAGATTTTGACTTTAGTCTTACTTGATTGACTTTAAGATTTTGACTTTTGTCTTACTTGATTGACTTTAATTTTTTGACTTTAGTCTTACTTGATTGACTTTAATTTTAATTAGGATTTTACTTTGCATTAATTAATATTTTAATTATTAATTTCAAACTTTTTAATTATTAAAATTATAAAATTACCATTTTGCCCTCGGAGAGGACTTTTTGCGTTTTAAATAAGTTTTTGATGTTCTAGGATGTTTTGGAATCAATTTTTCATTAGGAATTCAATGGGAATATTGGTTTGTTTTATTTATAAAAATTTTTGTGCGAAATGATCGTGAACTTTATGAGGGGCATTTTCGTAATTTTGTCAAATTTTGTGAAAATTAGCTAAATAGTTTATTTGGTTTTGATTTGTTGTTTTATATGTTTGAAAGGATTTTCCTAAGCGTAATCTAGGCTCTAAGGATGTTTTGAGGTTAGGGGTATTTTGGTAATTTGATCATGTTTTAGTGATTTTTATCGTGAAGTTTCTTTTTTGTCTGAAAATTGATGATTTCTATGTTTTTGGGATTATATTTTCCTAACGTAGTGTGGTTTCTACAGTTTTGTTAATTTGGGATACCTCATCCGAATTTCTGAAATATATCTAGTAATAAATAAAGCATTAGAATAAACATCCATCATTGGGAACCGTTGCAATCGGGTTGCCGAGTTGATTAATCAGGCAAATACAAAAATGGGGTATCTCCAGATGCCCCCCCTTGACAGAGGGTTGAAGCAAACTAGATAGCAAATCTATTTTGGTAGATAGTGCGATATCCGAATGCCAAAACTAGTGATAGTTCATTTTGCAGCCAGATTTAGCAATTCGTCAAAGCGTTCAGATCCTTGAGGGTAAAGCTCTCCCCGAACTAAAAAAATGTCAGGTCCTTGAGCGCAAGCTCTCAATGGAAGTGTCAGATCCTTGAATTTTAGAGAATTTTCCCTGACTAAAAAGTGCAAGTGTGTGTACTTGAAATCTGAGATAAATCTCAAAGGGTCTGATCAAAATCCGAGTAAAACTGAGTAAAATTTGAGTAAAACATAAAATCTAGGAAAATCTGAGAAAAAATTTGAGTTTGAACAAAGAAAAATAAGATCTGAGAAAAATTTGAGCAAAAATTGAATGTCCTAGTCTACCTACCCTGGGTGAAAGAGTAATAAACTTAGTTTTTTGAGAAGTTCTACTCTACCTACTCGGAGTGAAAGAGTAATGAACTAATTTTTTGGGAGTCCTACTCTACCTACCCAGGGTAAAAGAGTAATGAACTAATTTTTTTTGGAAGTTCTACTCTACCTACTCGGAGTGAAAGAGTAATAAACTAATTTTTTTGGGAGTCCTAACTCTACTTGCCTAGGGTGAAAGAGTAATGAACTAATTTTTTTTTTTTTGAAAGTTCTACTCTACCTACTCGGAGTGAAAGAGTAATGAACTAATTTTTTTGGGAGTCCTACTCTACCTACTCAGGGTGAAAGAGTAATGAACTAATTTTTTTTGGGGAAGTTCTACTCTACTATTCGGAGTGAAAGAGTAATGAACTAATTTTTTTTGGAGTTCTATTCTACCTGCTCAGGGTGAAAGAGTAATGAACTAATTTTTTTGGGAAGTTCTACTCTACCTACTCGGAGTGAAAGAGTAATGAACTAATTATTTTGGGAGTCCTACTCTACCTGCCCAGGGTGAAAGAGTAATGAACTAATTTTTTTGGAAAGTTCTACTCTACCTACTTGGAGTGAAAGAATAATGAACTAATTTTTTGGGAAATTTTACTCTACTTACTCGAAGTAAAAGAGTAATGAACTATTTTTTCTTTTTGGGAAATTCTACTCTACCTGCTCAAGGTGAAAGAGTAATGAACTAAGCCTTTTGGGAGTCCTACTCTACCTGCCTAGGGTGAAAGAGTAATTGAAAGCGCCCTCGATCCGCATGGTGCGCGGATCCGCTTTTGACCCTTGAGGTTTGGGAGTCGCCACCTAGTTATTACGGTCTAGGAACCGATCAATGACTCTAAACGAATAAAAACTAATCTAAAACCAAAAAAACTGAATTCGGGGATCAAGTTACGGGGTTGGAAGGTGTTAGGCACCAACTCCGCCCGGCCAAAGCCGGTCTCTACTAAATTCCCAAGTAAATTACATTGCTAAAAACCTAGATAAGAAAATAAATAAAAATAAAAGGTTTACCTTTCCGATGGCAAGGACTTGGTTCCCTCAGATCTGACAAAAAGAACTCCTTGTACCGTGCTCCCTTACTTCGTTCTGCTTCCGGATTTGACTTCGGATCTCCGAGGCAAGGTATCTCCTTGTTTTTGAATCTGAACTCTTTAATTTCGTTGCGGATTTGGGGGTGTTTTTAGAAGGCTTTTGGGTATTTTCTAAACTAAAATTGAAGGAGGGATGTTAGCTAAGGAGTTGGGGCTCCAAAACTAGGGTTTATGGGGGGCTAGGGGAGCTTCTAGACCTACTTCTCTTAGGGTTTATGATTTGATCCGAAAATAGGGTGTGAGCACCTCTATTTATAGATGTTTTTAGGGGTTGATTTGGTTAGAGTTAGTGTTTAATTAGAGATCTTTTAATTAGAGTTGTGTTTTAGTTAAAATTATTTTAGGTAGAATTGTGTTTTAATTAGAATTGTTTTAGGTAGAATTGTGTTTTAATTCAAATTATTTTAGGTAGAATTGTTTTTAAGTTAGAACTCTATTAGATAGAGTTATTATTTAATTAGATCTCTATTATGACTTTTGGTCTTATTTGATTGACTTTTAATGTTTTGACTTTGGTCTTAATTGATTGACTTTCAATATCTTGACTTCAGTCTTGCTTAATTGACTTTAATTTTGACTGTAGTCTCACTCGATTGACTTTAATACCTTGACTTCAGTCTTGCTTGATTTACTTTAAATTTTTGGAGAAGGTCCCTCCATTATTTCTTTAATTCTTTGGACCCCCAAATGGAGGGGTCCTTAAAGAAATATCCCACGAACCCTCAACAATTTTGCCTGAGAGTCCGATTAATCGATTTTTTAGATTCAAAATTTTAAATTAATTTCATTAATGTTTAAATTTAATTATTTAATATTTTATTTATTAATTTCGGAATTTTTTATCATGAAAATTGTGAAATTACCGTTTTGCCCCCGGAGAGGACTTTTCACGTTTTAAGTCGATTTTTAATGTTATAGGATGTTTTAGAATCGATTTTTCGTAAGGAATTCAATGGAAATATTAGTTTTTGTTATTTATGAAATTTTTTGTGTGAAATGATTGTGAACTTTATGAGGGGCATTTTCGTAATTTTGTCAAATTCTGTTAAAATTGGTGAAATGATTTATTTGGTTCCGATTTGTCATTTTATGTGTTCGAATGGGTTTTCCTAACCGTAACGTAGGCTCTAGGGTTGTTTTGAGGTTAGGGGTATTTTGGTAATTTGATAATTTTTAATGATTTTTATCGTGAAGCTTCTTTTTGGTCTGCAAGATGATGATTTCTATGTTTCTGGAGTCGTACTTTTCCTAGCGTAGCGTGGTTTCTAAGGTTTTGTCAATTCGAGATACCTCATCTGGATTTCTAAAACAAATCTGGTAACAAAGTAAAGCAATGGAATACACATCCATCATTGGGAATCCTTGCGATTGGGTTGACGAGTTGATTAATCAGGCGGATGCAAAAATGGGGTGTCTACAGTAATGAACTAATTTTTTTTGGAAGTTCTATTCTACCTACTCAGAGTGAAAGAGTAATGAACTAATTTTTTTTTTTGGAAAGTTCTACTCTACCTACTATGAGTGAAAAAATAATGAACTAAGCTTTGAGGGAACAAACAGGGTATTAACCTCGCATTTGATTTTTTTTTAAAATAAAAAATTAGATTTCATGAAGGTCCGGTAAACATTTTAACTCTCTGAAAGCGCCCTCGATCCGCGGGGTGCGCGGATCCGCTTTTGACCCTTGAGGTTTGGGAGTCGCCACCTAGTTATTACGGTCTAGGAACCGATCAATGACTCTAAACGGATAAAAACTAATCTAAAACCAAAAAAACTGAACTCGGGGATCAAGTTACGGGGTTGGAAGGTGTTAGGCACCAACCCCGCCCGGCCAAAGCCGGTCTCTACTAAATTCCCAAGTAAATTACATTGCTAAAACCTAGATAAGAAAATAAATAAAAATAAAAGGTTTACCTTTCCGATGGCAAGGACTTGGTTCCCTCAGATCTGACAAAAATGGCTCCTTGTACCGTGCTCCCTTGCTTCGTTCTGTTTCCGGATTTGACTTCGGATCTCCGAGGAAAGGTATCTCCTTGTTTTTTGAATCTGAACTCTTCAAGTTCGTTGCGGATTTGGGGATGTTTTTAGAAGGCTTTTGGGTGTTTTCTAGACTAAAATTGAAGGAGGGATGTTAGCTAAGGAGTTGGGGCTCCAAAACTAGGGTTTATGGGGGGTTAGGGGAGCTTCTAGACCTACTTCTTTTAGGGTTTATGATTTGATACGAAAATAGGGTGTGAGCACCTCTATTTATAGATGTTTTTAGGGGTTGATTTGGATAGAGTTAGTGTTTAATTAGAGATCTTTTAATTAGAGTTGTGTTTTAGTTTGACTTGTTTTAGGTAGAATTGTGTTTTAATTAGAATTGTTTTAGGTAGAATTATTTTTAAGTTAGAACTCTATTAGATAGAGTTATTAATCAATTATAATTCTATTATGACTTTTGGTCTTATTTGATTGACTTTTAATGTTTTGACTTTAGTCTTAATTGATTGACTTTTAATATTTTGACTTCAGTCTTGCTTAATTGACTTTAATTTTGACTTCAGTCTCACTTGATTGACTTTAATACCTTGACTTCAGTCTTGCTTGATTTACTTTTAATTTTTGGAGAACCCCTCTCTAAAATATCTTTAATTCTTTGGACCCCCAAATGGAGGGGTCCTTAAAGAAATATCCCACGAACCCTCAACAATTTTACCTGAGAGTCTGATTAATCGATTTTTTAGGTTCAAAATTTTAAATTAATTTCATTAATGTTTAAATTTAATTATTTAATGTTTTATTTATTAATTTCGAATTTTTTAATTATGAAAATTGTGAAATTACCGTTTTGACCCCGGAGAGGACTTTTCACGTTTTAAGTCGGTTTTTAATGTTCTAGGATGTTTTAGAATCGATTTTTCGTAAGGAATTCAATGGAAATATTAGTTTGTGTCATTTATGAAGTTTTTTGTGTGAAATGGTTGTGAACTTATGAGGGGCATTTTCGTAATTTTGTCAAATTCTTTTAAAATTGGTGAAATGATTTATTTGGTTTCGATTTGTTATTTTATGTGTTCGAGAGAGTTTTCCTAAGCGTAACGTAGGCTCTAGGGTTGTTTTGAGGTTAGGGGTATTTTGGTAATTTGGTCAATTTTTAGTGATTTTTATCGTGAAGCTTCTTTTTGGTCTGCAAGATGATGATTTCTATGTTTCTGGGGTCGTACTTTCCTAGCGTAGCGTGGTTTCTAAGGTTTTGTCAATTCGAGATACCTCATCTGGATTTCTGAAACAAATCTGGTAACAAAGTAAAGCAATGGAATACACATCCATCATTGGGAATCCTTGCGATCGAGTTGACGAGTTGATTAATCAGGCAGATGCAAAAATGGGGTGTCTACAGATGCCCCTCTTTGGCAGAGGGTTGAAGCGAACTAGATAGCAAATCTATTTTGGTAGATAGTGCGATATCTGAATGCCAAAGCTAGTGACGGTTCATTTTGCAGCTGGATTTAGCAATTCGTCAAGGTGTTCGGATCCTTGAGGGTAAAGCTCTCCCCGAATTAAAATGTTGTCAGGTCCTTGAGCGCAAACTCTCACTGACGGTGTCAGATCCTTGAATTTTAGAGAATTCTCCCAGACTAAAAATTGCAAATGTGCAAGTGTGTGCACTGTGTGAAACTGAGTAAAACCTGAGCATAAATTTAGCATAATCTGAGTATAAACTGAGCATAATTTGAATATAAACTGAGCATAATTTGAATATAATCTGGACATAGTTCCTGAGCATAGTTCCGAGAAAACCCTCGGCAAGAAAACCCTCGGCGGCATCTGAGCATAGTTCCGAGAAAACCCTCGGCGGTATCTGAGCATAATTCGAGAAAACCCTCGGCGGTATCTGAGCATAGTTCCGAGAAAACCCTCGGCGGTATCTGAGCATAGTTCCGAGAAAACCCTCGGCGGTATCTGAGCATAGTTCCAAGATAACCCTGGCGGTATCTGAGCATAGTTCCGAGAAAACCCTCGGCGGTATCTGAGCATAATTCCGAGAAAACCCTCGGCGGTATCTGAGCATAGTTCCGAGAAAACCCTCGGCGGTATCTGAGCATAATTCCGAGAAAACCCTCGGCGGTATCAGAGCATAGTTCCGAGAAAACCTTCGGTGGTATCTGAGCATAATTCCGAGAAAACCCTCGGCGGTATCTGAGCATAGTTCCGAGAAAACCCTCGGCGGTATCTGAGCATAATTCCGAGAAAACCCTCGGCGGTATCTGAGCATAGTTCCGAGAAAACCCTCGGCGGTATCTGAGCATAATTCCGAGAAAACCCTCGGCGGTATCTGAGCATAATTCCGAGAAAACCCTCGGCGGTATCTGAGCATAATCCAAGATAACCCTTGGCGGAGACTGAGCAAAATCCAAGATAACCCTTGGCGGCAACTGAGCAAAATCCAAGATAACCCTTGGTGGCAACTGAGCAAAATCCAAGATAACCCTTGGCGGCAACTGAGCAAAATCCAAGATAACCCTTGGCGGAGACTGAGCAAAATCCAAGATAACCCTTGGCGGCAACTGAGCAAAATCCAAGATAACCCTTGGCGGAGACTGAGCAAAATCCAAGATAACCCTTGGCGGAGACTGAGCAAAATCCAAGATAACCCTTGGCGGCAACTGAGCAAAATCCAAGATAACCCTTGGCGGAGACTGAGCAAAATCCAAGATAACCCTTGGCGGAGACTGAGCAAAATCCAAGATAACCCTTGGCGGCAACTGAGCAAAATCCAAGATAACCCTTGGCGGCAACTGAGCAAAATCCAAGATAACCCTTGGCGGAGACTGAGCAAAATCCAAGATAACCCTTGGCGGAGACTGAGCAAAATCCAAGATAACCCTTGGCGGCAACTGAGCAAAATCCAAGATAACCCTTGGCGGAGACTGAGCAAAATCCAAGATAACCCTTGGCGGAGACTGAGCAAAATCCAAGATAACCCTTGGCGGCAACTGAGCAAAATCCAAGATAACCCTTGGCGGAGACTGAGCAAAATCCAAGATAACCCTTGGCGGAGACTGAGCAAAATCCAAGATAACCCTTGGCGGCAACTGAGCAAAATCCAAGATAACCCTTGGCGGAGACTGAGCAAAATCCAAGATAACCCTTGGCGGCAACTGAGCAAAATCCAAGATAACCCTTGGCGGCAACTGAGCAAAATCCAAGATAACCCTTGGCGGAGACTGAGCAAAATCCAAGATAACCCTTGGCGGCAACTGAGCAAAATCCAAGATAACCCTTGGCGGCAACTGAGCAAAATCCAAGATAACCCTTGGCGGAAACTGAGCAAAATCCAAGATAACCCTTGGCGGCAACTGAGCAAAATCCAAGATAACCCTTGGCGGAGACTGAACAAAATCCAAGATAACCCTTGGCGGAGACTGAGCAAAACTGGCAAAGGAATGAATGAATTTTGGAGAAAACTGATTAGAACGAATCGGAGAACGAATAAATCTGGAAGATAATGAATCTGGAAGAGAAATGATTGATTCCAAGAATGATTGAATCTGGAAAAGAATCTGGAGAACGAAAGAATGTTATATCTCCTATGTGAGATCCAATATGCTTTTGTTTGAACCTCAAGGATTTATCAAAAAGTTTTATGAATTTAAAACCTGAGTTTTTATTTCTTTTGAACCTCAAAAGTTTTTCGAAAGAACTGTTATCAAGAGGGTAACCTTAACTTTGGGGTTCCTATTATTTTTTAGGATTAACATTGCTCGAAGACAAAATGCCCCTAGTTTGACAATGACCATGGCCTTGAAAATAATTGAACACATCATAAAAAAAATGCCCCTAGTATAAGGGGGAAAAGTTACATTAACAAAAGAAAGAAAATGCCCCTTGTATGAAGGTTTGAAATAATTGATTACCACAAGCGCAATAAAGACTCAACTTTTAATTTTGATTAATTTTATTAAAGGTTTTGAGTCAGGCTCAAGAGTACAAAATTATTTCCTTTCGAGACTCATCATAGAATTCACCTTTATCTCCCTTGGTTCACTTGGGGAAGTAAACATTTTCAGATCGATCATAGACAAGATACTTGTGGCTTCTGAGTCTATGCCTGGCTTAAGCTAAGTATTGAACTTGGTTATTCGGACTTCTAATGTTTCAGCTCGGACCGCTCTCAGCTTGGGATTTTCTTCTGTTTTTCTTTGTTGCTCTAACTTTTGCCTAGATCGCCTTTTCAGGTTTTCAATCTAGCGAGCTTGCTCTAGCTTTTGCCTAGATCGCCTTTTCAGGTTTTTGATCTAGCGAGCTCTTCTCTTTTTTTTCTTTACTCTGATTGTTGCCAAAGTTGTCCTTTCAGATTTTCAACCTTGCGAGCTTGCCTTAATTTTTGCCTAAGTCGCCCTTTTCGGGTTTTCAACTTAGCAGGCTTCATCATTTTTTTATCTTTTTCTCCTCTGAACTTCTGGAGTTGCTGTCTGATCATGCTTTGTTATCTTCCTTGACTTCTCGTACGGTACTTAGGAGGACTTTTATGGGTAGGCTTAGGACTGGGTATAAAAAGAAAGGAATTTTGAGGCTCAAAAACCAAATGCCCCTTGTGTGGCATTTCCTTTTAATTATTCCTTTTTCTTTAAATTTTCTTCCCCATTTTGGATGATATTTCTTTTCTTTTGAATTTTTTCTTGATTTTTTTCTTGTCAGGGAATATAGACTTTTTTTTTTTTATTGATGTGGTCGGCCCTGAAGTAATTTCTCAGGTTGCCTACGTACCCCAG
This sequence comes from Akebia trifoliata, assembly GCF_017979445.1. Taxonomy (NCBI): domain Eukaryota; kingdom Viridiplantae; phylum Streptophyta; class Magnoliopsida; order Ranunculales; family Lardizabalaceae; genus Akebia; species Akebia trifoliata. The sequence continues at coordinate 20,582,891 of NC_141376.1, forward strand.
AATTTTGGGATCAGACCAAAACGTAGTTCGAACTTCCCTCCCCTAGGTTAGGTGATCGGGCTGAGAAAGAAAAAAGGCATCATTCATTTTTTTTGAAAAGGCTACAAAGGGTTGAGAAAGGATATGTTGAACAGGGTAACTGGGTAATATGAGGATTGATTCGGTCAAAGATGGCCTCCTTAAATGTAGTACCGCTTGATCTGGTCAAGGTTGGTTGGTTCTGGTAGTTCACCTCCATCATGATCTTGAAGTCTGACGACTTTTTCAGACAGTATTTCCTTAATGAATGAATTTCTCCAATTTAGACTTTCTCCTATAGTCGATGAGGAGTGTTCAATTTTCTTTGAAGTCTGATAGTTAAATCTTTGACTTGTAAATGATGAGCTTTAACCTTCTTGTCAAATGCAAAGGTGGCTCTTCTTAGATAAGCTTGCACGTGGTACAGGGCTTTGACTTGTTTTCTTCGATCAAGTTTAATTCTTCATACTGCTGACGAACCCAATCTGTTTCTAACAAATGATTTTCTAACAAGACCCTAAGAGACGGAATTTTCATTTCAACTGGTAAGATTGCTTCCATGCCATACACTAAGGAGTAGAGAATAACTCCAATAGAGGATCGAATTAGAGTTCGATATGTCCACAGCGTGAATGATAATTTTTCTGACCAATGTCGATGTTATTGACTCATTTTCCTGATGATAATCTTGATACTCTTACTAACTGCTTCAACCGTTCCATTGATCTGAGGATGGTAGGAGGATGATTTGTGATTCCGGATCTTCAACTTTGAACACAGAGTAATGATTTAAGCTTTGAAGTACGACCCATTATCAGAGATCAGTTCAAAAGGTATCCCCATATCGATTGATAATATGTGATTTGCAACTCAAGATGTAGTAAGGATAGTGCTGATATATTTTATAACATCTTCTTTGATTCCATCGATATAGACGAGTATCTATTCCGTGTTGAACAACACCCAAGCTTGTACCTAACATACCCTCATATGATCACACGAACAAGTCTTTTGAACTTTCTGAGAAAATTCATTATCCCCTTGTGTTCCTATAGAGATAAGATGGTTTCTATTTGAATCTCTTTAGGAATTTATTTCTGTTCCGAGGTCAATGACCTTTGCTTTCTTGAGCCCGACTCTTATCTTCTTGTCTTTGAATCTAGATTATTAGTTAATTCGTTAATGCGCTCGAGATATTCAAAAATTTCTTTTGTACGATCAATTCAGAAGGGGCGACAGACACCTCTATAAACTCGACGAACTAACTTGACTCAATAAGAAAGAGTAGGCTCAATCTAAGGAAGACATGACCTTGCTAGAAAAAAGGACTCGAGCTAACCCAAATGACCCATGAAAACTCAAGACTACCCAAAACGGGCTTGATGAGAACTGAGACATTACTTACAATCGGTAGGATTGAAGCACTATGATTTTCAAAGAACAATTGGATAATGTTGAGAAATTTTGAGGTCATTTCTAACTGTTGACTTGATATTGACGTTTACTCTAACTGACCGGATTTACAACCCTAGCTAGAAGATGGACGATTGAGCTTAGATACAATGATAACCCTTAAACCTCTTTGAAGGTGAATTTAACCAATTTCAGTGTCACCCCCTTGATAACATTTTAAATTAACCCTGAGATTTTATTGAATTTTGTGCACCAATCCATTAAAAAATTCATCCATTCAATGATTATTCAGAAGAAAAATAATTATGTTGCACTCTTGAAAAATATTGGAAAATAATGTTTTTACTTCACAAATCTGATTATTTTTTGGTAGTTTTCCACGGTCCATAAAAACTTTTCATGCAAAAATAGATCTTTTGCAAATTTTTCCTTTTTTTTTCTTTTCTTTTGGAAAACATTTTCTTCTGGAAAACATTTTTTTTTTAGAAAACATTTTTTTCTTAGAAAACATTTTTTCTAGATAATAAGACTTTTTCTGGAAAACACTTCTTTTGGAAAATATTTTATTCTGGAAAATATATTTTCTGAAAAATGTTTCTTCTAAAGAAGCCTTCTTTTGGAAAATAATCTCTTTTTTTTTTTTTGAAAAATATTTTCTTTTTCTTCTTTGAAAATTCGATTTCCATTTTGATTTAACTGGCCCAGTCCATCATGATTGTTGAATCGGGATGGACTGGGTCATTATTGTAAAAGAATGGACTCTTTACTGGGTCGGTGCACCCATTTTAATTTTCAAAAATAAAATTTCTTTGATCCTTGAGGACAATCATGCACTTTGATCTCAACATTCATATCACTCACAAACATTCATCCAACAACAGGCATTCATTCAATAAACAACCCGGGAACACCCACGATAAGTTCGAGTCGTGACCTATGGGGAAGGTTTCTAGACTCTAGGCTTACTACGTGCAATGCACTTTTATCTGGCCACCCTTGCCCAAGCATACCTATATACCTTTCGATACGTGGTGACTTGGTTTGATATACCGTATAGGTGATAATCTAAAACCTCAATTCACTTCTCTGAAGCCAAAAACAGCTAGTTTGACCTCCAGTTGAGAGGTGGCGCACAATGCTGAGCAAGGGCCCACTTAAATACCTCTCGTCTAGAATAGACGTAGTCTATCCCCCTCGTACAGTAGGGTACAGCGGGGCAAGATCTTGCTTAGGTACCGGTTTTGACCAAGAAGTGCAGTTGATATACTTAGATTACCTTTTATACCTACGGGTACGAGTCAAGAGTTGTAGCTTTCATAAATGGTTTGGCATCCCACGAGGGGACCGACCACGTACTAGTACTACGCTGGCAATCGGGACATGTGACTGTGTGGCTTACAATAGGACAAAGGCTCAGGTCACCCCAGCATGGGTGCATCAATATGTCTCTCAGAATCACCTGATCAGACGGTATTGATGCCCCAGTTCGATATACCCTAAGGTATGTGACTGGAGTTGTGGGTTTCATGAATGACGTCGCATCTCCGAAGAGACCGGGCCACGCACTAGTGCCACGTTGGCTAAATGGGACGTGTAAGTGAGTAAAGCGGTAAACGTGCATGTGGTGTGTGCGAAGTAAGGGGGGTGTGCCCGGGGCCTTTTCCAAACAAATGGGCCCATGGCCCAATCAAACCAATTAGAACATGAATTATATGGATATAAGCATCATTCCAATCACATAAACACTTAATCATGATCAACATTATGACCAACATCAAACATGCATTCCCAATGATATTATGGCACATTAAATAGGCAATTATCATGAATTAATAATATGGTCCGAACCATGGAAATAAGCATGCACATCACCTTCATATACCAATCATGGTAGTTTATAGTCCCGATCATCGCAATATTTTGATAAATTTCATAGTCCAATCAAGGGTGTTTTGGGGCGACCCAAAATAATTTGAAATTTCTAAGGGTTTTGAATTAAGTGTATAATAATGATCAATGAAATAAAGAGGATGGTTTTATTTTTATTTTTTTATCATTATTTCTCTTTTAAAACCGAGTCTAGCCCAAAAGAAATTCAGAAAAACAGAAAAACTTGAACATGTGTTGCTGTTTAGCAATATTCAAAAAGATGATTTTGCTGTTTTTTTTTTTTACTTCCTTCCAATTTTTTTATTTTGATTTTTTTCTTTTTTTAGAAACAAATTAATTTCCTCTCTTTTTAGAAAACAAACTGATCTTAAAAAAAACCAAAATAATTTTGGGAAACAAATTATATGCCGCTGCCAATGATCGAATTCATCCGGCACATGTCGAGATCGGTCTTGCTGTTTTAAAACAGCAGGATATCGTCGAGCTCAACATCGAGATCAGCAGCTTAACGTCGAGATCAACGTCGAGATCAACCCTTAACAGCAGCATAGTCGTCGAGATCAGCAGTAACACCGTCGAGATCAGCAGCTTAGTCGTCGAGATCAGCAGCTTAGTCGTCGAGATCAGCATGTCATCGTCGAGATCATCCTATAACAGCAGGCCAGCGTCGAGATCAACAACAGACCAGCGTCGAGATCAACAGCAGACCAGCGTCGAGGTCAGCCTGTAACGTGGGATTTTTCGATGAATTGTTCGCCATTTCAGCGCTGTGATAAGAGAGATCTCTTCATGAAATTCTCTAATGGCGATTATGTGGAAATCGGAGTCGAAAACTCACGTTCGAAATCGGAATCAAAACCGCTTGGTAATGAAAAGAATGATCGGAGAAAACTCCTCAACTACTTGGAAAACGATGTTCGACTGAAACAAAACGCATGGGGAAGATCAACATTGAGTGATCTCTGATTTCCATCGAGCATCTCATCTCACACAGTAGATCGTATTCCCTGCCTGATCTTCAATCCATCGTTCTCATTCGATCAAGTGGTGAAGGGTGACAGCAAACTCGATCGTCCGTTCGAGATTCACGGAAACAACGATCGGTTTTGGAATTCTCGAAGAGCAGAGTTCTTCGGTCTGTTGAGAACGACAGAACTAAATGGGGACGAAGAGATATATTCGGTTCTCTTAAAATATTGAAAAAAAAAAAAAACAAAAACCAAAGAACTTCACTATCGGCACCCCATTGAAAATCATTGGATTTTAAATAGTTCAAAACGACTTATACTAAAGCCACACCATCACAAGTTGCTGTTGACAGAAATTGAAAATATTTTTTTTTTTTTTTTTTGAAACTCTATATGCTGTCAATGGACAGCATGTCTTGCCTAATAAACTAAAATAAAACCGAATACCTACCTAATAAGCGAAAAAACAAATAACTAATAATAAAAAAAAAATCCTTTTTTTTTTTTTTTTTTTTTTTTTTTTTAAGGAAAACGGTCAAATGTTAAATCAAGCACACACCCAAATTTTCAATCGAAATATACTTATATATGTAAAAAAAAATCATGGTCCAAAAATCTCATCCTCAATAAAAGTATTCCTTCGAAATCTCGCATTATTTCGGATCATTCCGAATGGCCCTTGATTAAACCATAGAGATGATATGTTAAATCAAAGTGCTCCAAGTAGAATCAAACAATCAATGACGTACCAACAAGAATAAAAATAATAAAGAAACAATAACATGAAACTAACTAAAAACTAAATAAAATAAGCAAAACAAATAAAACTAGGTCATTGGCAATGTCCCCATATTGGGGTTTTTCAAGTTTGATCCTCAATGTCCCCAGTGGAGTCGCCACTGAAAGCGCCCTCGATCCGCGGGGTGCGCGGATCCGCTTTTGACCCTTGAGGTTTGGGAGTCGCCACCTAGTTATTACGGTCTAGGAACCGATCAATGACTCTAAACGGATAAAAACTAATCTAAAACCAAAAAAACTGAACTCGGGGATCAAGTTACGGGGTTGGAAGGTGTTAGGCACCAACCCCGCCCGGCCAAAGCCGGTCTCTACTAAATTCCCAAGTAAATTACATTGCTAAAACCTAGATAAGAAAATAAATAAAAATAAAAGGTTTACCTTTCCGATGGCAAGGACTTGGTTCCCTCAGATCTGACAAAAATGGCTCCTTGTACCGTGCTCCCTTGCTTCGTTCTGTTTCCGGATTTGACTTCGGATCTCCGAGGCAAGGTATCTCCTTGTTTTTTGAATCTGAACTCTTCAAGTTCGTTGCGGATTTGGGGATGTTTTTAGTACTCAAAGAGAACAGGGCACCTTTTTTTGATCCCCGAAGAAAGTTCAAACCAAATTGGGGAGATCCGTTCATCGTCAAAGAAATATTACCAGGAAAAGCTGTCAGACTTCAAGATCATGATGGAATCGAGTTACCAGAACCAACCAACCAACATTGACCAAATCAAACGGTACTACATTTAAGGAGGCCATCTTTGACCGAATCAATTTTCTTGCTACCTAGTTCATTATCTCATTTCTCAGCCCTTTGCAGCCTTTTCAAATATATATATATATATATATATATATATATATATATATATATATATATATATATATATATATTGTGACTTGTATTTCTTAGCCTAATCACCTAACCTAGGGGAGGGAAGAATTCGAACTACGTTTTGGTCTGATCCCAAAATTCTGGGGTACGTAGGCAACCTGAGAAATTACTTCAGGTCCGACCACATCAAAATAAAAAAATGTATTTCCCACACAAAAAATCAAAAAATCAAAAAAAAAAAGAAAATTCAAAAGAAAAAGAAATTCAAAGTGGGAAGAAAATTTAAAGAAAAAGAAATAATTTAAAAGGAAATGCCACACAAGGGGCATTTGGGTTTTTGAGCCTCAAAATCCCTTTCTTTTTATACCCAATCCCAAGCCTACCTATAAAAGTCCTCCTAAGTACCGTGCGAAAAGTCAAGGAAGATAGCAAAGTATGATCAGGCAGCAACTCTAGAAGTTCAGAGACAAAATAAAAAGATAAAAAATGATGAAGCCTGCTAAGTTGAAAACCCGAAAAGGGCGACTTAGGCAAAAATTAAGGCAAGCTCGCAAGGTTGAAAATCTGAAAGGACAACTTTGGCAACAATCAGAGCCAAGAAAAAAAAAAGCTCGCTAGATCGAAAACCTGAAAAGGCGATCTAGGCAAAAGCTAGAGCAAGCTCGCTAGATTGAAAACCTGAAAAGGCGATCTAGGCAAAAGTTAGAGCAACAAAGAAAAATAGAAAAAGATCCCAAGCTGAGAGCGGTCCGAGCTGAAACATTAGAAGTCCGAATAACCAAGTTCAATACTTAGCTTAAGCCAGGCATAGACTCAGAAGCCACAAGTATCTTGTCTATGATCGATCTGAAAATGTTTACTTCCCCAAGTGAACCAAGGGAGATAAAGGTGAATTCTATGATGAGTCTCGAAAGGAAATAATTTTGTACTCTTGAGCGTGACTCAAAACCTTTAATAAAATTAATCAAAATTAAAAAGTTGAGTCTTTATTGCGCTTGTGGTAATCAATTATTTCAAACCTTCATACAAGGGGCATTTTCTTTCTTTTTTTAATGTAACTTTTCCCCCTTATACTAGGGGCATTTTTTTATGATGTGTTCAATTATTTTCAAGGCCATGGTCATTGTCAAACTAGAGGCATTTTGCTTTTGAGCAGTGTTAATCCTAAGAGATAATGACAACCCCAAATTTAAGGTAACCCTCTTGATAATAGTTTTTCAAAAAACTCTTGAGGTTCGAAAGAAATAAAAATTCAGGTTTTAAAATTTTTTGGTAAATCCTTGAGGTTCAAACAAAAGCATTTCGGATCTCACATAGGAGATATAACATTCTTTCAGTCTCCAGATTCTTTTCCAGATTCAATCATTTCTCCTCCAAATTCATTATCTTCCAGATTTATTCGTTCTCCGGTTTGTTTTAATCGGTTTTCTCCAAATTCGTTCATTCTTTCCCAAAATCCATTCATCCCTCTACCAATTTTGCTCAGTTTCCGCCAAGGGTTTTCTTGGAATTATGCTCAGATGCCGCCGAGGGTTATCTTGGATTTTGCTTAGTTGCCGCCGAGGGTTATCTCGGAACTATGCTCAGTTACCGCCGAGGGTTTTCTCGGAATTATGCTCAGATACCGCCGAGGGTTTTCTCGGAATTATGCTCAGTTACCGCCGAGGGTTTTCTCGGAACTATGCTCAGATACCGCCGAGGGTTTTCTCGGAACTATGCTCAGATACCGCCAAGGGTTTTCTCAGAATTATGCTCAGATATCGCCGAGGGTTTTCTCGGAACTATGCTCAGATACCGCCGAGGGTTTTCTCGGAACTATGCTCAGATGCCGCCGAGGGTTTTCTCGGAACTATGCTCAGATACCGCCGAGGGTTTTCTCGGAACTATACTCAGATACCGCCGAGGGTTTTCTCGGAATTATGCTCAGATATCGCCGAGGGTTGGAATTATGCTCAGATACCGCCGAGGGTTTTCTCGGAGTTATGCTCAGATACCGCCGAGGGTTTTCTAGGAATTATGCTCAGATACCGCCGAGGGTTTTCTCGGAACTATGCTCAGATACCGCCAAGGGTTATCTTGGAACTATGCTCAGATACCGCCGAGGGTTTTTCTCGGAATTATGCTCAGATGCCGCCGAGGGTTTTCTCGGAACTATGCTCAGATACCGCCAAGGGTTTTCTCAGAATTATGCTCAGATACCGCCGAGGGTTTTCTCGGAACTATGCTCAGATGCCGCCGAGGGCTTTCTCAGGAACTATGCTCAGATTATATTCAAATTATGCTCAGTTTATATTCGAATTATGCTCAGTTTATACTCAGATTATGCTTAGGTTTTACTCAGTTTCACACAGTACACACACTTCCACATTTGCATTTTTTAGTCAGGGAGAATTCTCTAAAATTCAAGGAGCTGACACCGTCAGTGAGAGTTTGCGCTTAAGGACCTGACAACCTTTTGATTCGGGGAGAGCTTTATTCTCAAGGATCCGAACACCTTGACAAATTGCTAAATCAGGCTGCAAAATGAACTGTCACTAGCTTTGGCATTCGGATATCGCACTATCTACCAAAATAGATTTGCTATCTAGTTTGCTTCAACCCTCTGTCAAAGAGGGGCATCTGTAGACACCCCATTTTTGCATCCGCCTGATTAATCAACTCGTCAACCCGATCGCAAAGGTTCCCAATGATGGATGTCTATTCCAATGCTTTATTTTGTTACCAAATATGTTTCAGAAATCCGGATGAGGTATCTCGAACTGACAAAACCTAGAAACCACGCAACGCTAGGAAAATACGACCCCAGAAACATAGAAATCATCATCTTGCAAACCAAAAAGAAGCTTCACGATAAAAATTACCACAATACCCCTAACCTCAAAACAACCTTAGAGCCTACATTACGCTTAGGAAAATCCGTTCAAACACATAAAACAACAAATCGAAACCAAGTAAACCACTTCGCCAATTTTCACAAAATTTGACAAAATTACGAAAATACCCCTCATAAAGTTCACGATCATTTCATATAAAAAACTTCATAAATGATAAAAACCAACATTCCCATTGAATTCCTTACGAAAAACTGATTCCAAAACATCCTGGAACATTGAAAAACGACTTAAAACGTAAAAAATCCTCTCCGAGGGCAAAACGGTAATTTCACAATTTTCATAATTAAAAAATTTGAAATTAATAAATAAAACATTAAATAATTAAAGTGAAACATTAATGAAATTAATTTAAAAAGTTGAACCTAAAAATTCGATTAATTGGACTCTCAGGCAAAATTGTTGAGGGTTCGTGGGATATTTCTTTAAGGACCCCTCCATTTGGGGGTCCAAAGAATTAAAGATATAATAGAAGGGGGTTCTCCAAAAATTAAAAGTAAATCAAGGAAGACTGAAGTCAAGGTAATCGAGTCAATCTCATAAGACTAAGGTCAAAACCCTAAATCAAAACCCTAATCTAAACTAATCAAGTCAATCTCATAAGACTAAGGTCAAAACCCTAAATCCAAATCCTAATCTAAAACTAATCAAGTCAATCTCATAAGACTAAAGTCAAAACCCTAAAACCCTAAAGACTAAGTCAAAACCCTAATTGAAACCCTAAAAGAAACCCTAATCAAACCCTAAATGCTTCTAAAAACTTTATAAATAGGTGCCTCCACACCCTATTTTCGTATCAAAGAAAAAACCCTAGGAAAAGTAGGTGAAGAAGCCCCCACAACCCCTCCAAAACCCTAATTTTGGAGCCCCAACTCCTTCCCTAACACCCCTACTCCGATTTTAGCCTAAAAAACACCCAAAAACCTTTCAAAAACACCCCAAAAATCCACCACAAATTTGAAGCACCCAGATCCAAGAAAGAGACACCTTGCCTCGGAGATCAGAAATCAGATCCGGAGACAAAGCGAAGCAAGGAGTACGGTACAAGGAACTGTTTTTCAGATCTGAGGGAATAGTACTTTTGCAGATCGAAGGTAAGGTTTTTTTATTATTTTTTAAATCTAGGTTTTATCATTAGCGATGTAGTTATATTTGGTATAAGTAGAGACCGGCATTGGCCGGGCGGGGTTGGTGCCTAACACCTTCCAACCCCGTAACATGATCTCCGGATTCAGATTTCTATAGTAGACTAGTTCTTTTTTATCCATTGTAGGGTCAGTTTGGTTCCTAGACCACAATAACTAGGTGGCGACTCCCAAACCTCAAGGGTCAAAAGCGGATCCGCGCACCCCGCGGATCGAGGGCGCTTTCAGTGGCGACTCCACTGGAGACCTTCGAGGATCAAACTTGAAAAGCCCCAAGTATGGGATACGTCGCTAATAGGACCTTTTTATTTGATTTTTAGTTAGTTGATTATTTGTTTATTGTATTTTATTTATTTATGTTTTTTTTTTGTTGTTGTTATTCTTTTGGCTTAATCATAGATCACATGATTCAATCTTCAATATCCTAATCCGGTATATCATTTTTTTATGGTTCAATCGAAGTCATTCGGAATGACCCTAAATAATACGAGATTTCAAAGGAATAATCTTATTGAGAATGAGATAATGATTTTCGGACCATGATTTTTTTTACGCACGTAATTATTTTTCGATTCAAATTTTAAGTGTGTGTTTGATTTGATATTTGACCATTTTACTTAAAAAAAAAAAAAGCAAAAAAATAGTTTTTTTTTAATGGTTAGGCGTGTTGCCCTATGAACAACAAGGAAGAAAATAAGAAGAAAATAAAAGGAATTTTTTTTTTTTAAAGGATCTATCTACAGCAACGTTGGGCTGTGTTGTAGCAAGAAAAAAATCGTTTTATTTTAAATAAATAAAAAATTTGAGGTTCTGTCAACACAAACATGCTGGAAGAGTGGTGTGCCCTGAATAATATGTATTTCTTTCGATTTACACACCATCTTAACGTTAAGAGGGCGCTAGTGGGTTTGGTGTGCTACTAATAAAAATATTATTTTCATTCTGGCACATCATCTTCCCAAGATGATAAACAGCTGGGTTAAACGCTGGACGAACTCCTCTCTCTGCTGTATCGATTGGAATTTCGGCCCCATCCATGTCGATTTTAATTAAGATCGTTGATTTCTGTTGATTCAAAGGATAGTTTTTAAAGAAAACCGACTCAAACGTGATGATCTCGTCGTCTTCAACAAGAACCGATCGGTTCTGATCAGAAATCAGTCATCTTGGTCTCTCAACCCTCGTCGATTTGAAAGCTTTATTTCAACAGATTTATAGCTTTGCTCCCCCTTGGCCACAAGAAGTTTCGATCGATTGAAAGAATATGGGAGCTCTCTGCCGAAGGAAACCTTTGTAGTTCCTTTGGTTTCATCGTTTTTTTTTTTAAAAAAAAATCTGCAATGTGGTTTCCATGAGAGATTTTGTTGGTTTCCAACGATTTTCAAAGCTTTAGAGATTCGATTCAAGCTTTGAGCTTTCTCTGTGATTTTTTAAAAAAAAAAAAAAAAAAAAACTGATTCAACCGTGATTTTATGTGAATTCAAATCTCATACAGTGTTGTCGGTTTTGGTCTATCTTGTTAGCTATTTATGTTCTTCAACTCTCATACATCAGATCGGCATTGTGAATGTGAACCCAACGGTAGAAACTCTCATATAGCAGATCGGTATTGTGAATGTGAACCCAACTGTAAAAGCGTTGAATTTCTTTTAGTTGCTTTTAAACCGTGCATCGGAAAGGTGTAGGGAACCTGTTGGATTTGGACTTTCGTTTTTCTGTTTAGAATTCCAGGGAATATCGATTTGTGATTGAGATCGAATGAGAGATTTTTCCTTGTTTCTGATTTAACAGCGCCAAACAATTTAATCGTTGGTCGGACCTTTTTCGATTTGTCATGTTTATTTTTAAAGTTTTTGAGGTCAAAACCGATGGATCAAACGGGAATTCACGACTAAATAAGCACATTTTCATGGAATGTTTGCTTAATTTAACTATTGAAGAATGTAGTTGTTTAGTTCATCTCCAGCTTTTATTAACACCTCAATATTCATTTATAACACACCAATCCATATGTGGGCAATTATTTATTTTTTATAAAGGATTGATATGTTATAAATTAATAATGGGTTGCTAATATACCTCAATGTTGTTCTAATTTTTGGCAACCCACACACCAATTGTTCTAATGACACCTTGATGATTTACGTGAAAATTTGGGTGACACTAGTAAGAGATGGTTTGTCAACAACGATCCATTTGTTGGCTAAATTTTTATTGGGATTTTGTTTTTGATTTTTTAAAAAAAAATGGGTATTTGATTTTAAAATCTCCATCCTGACGAATATCTAGTCATCCTCAATACAATATGATTTGAAATTCTGAATTATTTTGGGCCATTCAAAATAACCTTTGATTGAAATACATAAGGAAATAATGTTGGATTAAATGCTTGATATGCTCATCTTTAATCATGTGATTTGAATGGTTTTGATCTTGATTAAGTATTCATGTGATCAGGATAGTGTTTATTTCAATTAAATATTCATGTAATTCATTTTGTAATGATTGGTTTGATTGGATCCATTGGTCCATTTACTTGAAAAAATCTCGGGCACACCCCACCCTGCTTTGCACACACCACATGCACGTTTACCACTTTACTCACTTACACGTCCCATTTAGCCAACGTGGTACTAGTGCGTGGCCCGGTCTCTTCGGAGATGCGACGTCATTCATGAAACCCACAACTCCAGTCATGTACCTTAGGGTATATCGAACTGGGGCATCAATACCGTCTGATCAGGTGATTCTGAGAGGCATATTGATGCACCCAGGCTGGGGCAACCTGAGCCTTTGTCCTATGGTAAGCCACACAGTCACATGTCCCGATTGCCAACGTAGTACTAGTACGTGGTCGGTCCCCTCGTGGGATGCCAAACCATTTATGAAAGCTACAATTCTTGACTCGTACCCGTAGGTATAAAAGGTAATCTAAGTATATCAATTGCACTTCTTGGTCAAAACCGGTGCCTAAGCAAGATCTTGCCCCGCTGTACCCTACTGTACGAGGGGGATAGACTACGTCTATTCTAGACGAGAGGTATTTAAGTGGGCCCTTGCTCAGCATTGTGCGCCACCTCTCAACTGGAGATCAAACTGGCTGTTTTTGGCTTCAGAGAAGTGAATTGAGGTTTTAGATTATCACCTATACGGTATATCAAACCAAGTTACCACGTATCGAAAGGTATATAGGTGTGCTTGGGCAAGGGTGGCCAGATAAAAATGCATTGCATATAGTAAGCTTAGAGTCTAGAAACCTTCCCCATAGGTCACGACTCGAACTTATCGTGGGTGTTCCCGGGTTTTTCATTGAATGAAATCTTGTGAGACTTTGTATGAATGTATGTGAATGATGAGATCAGAATGCATGTGAATGATGAAATGGATGTATGTGAATGATGAGATCAGAGTGTATGATTGTCCTCAAGGATAAAAAATGTTATTTTTGAAAAGCAAAATGGGTGCACTGACCCAATAAAAAATCTATCTCTTGCAAATGACCCAGCCCAACTCGATCTAGCAATCCTGATGGACTGGGCCATTTAAATCGAAATAGAAATCAAATTTTCAAAGAAGAAAAATAGTTTACAAAGGGAAAGTATTTTTCAAAAAAAATATTTTCCAAAAGAAGTGTTTTCCAAAAAAGTGTTATTCTCTAAAAAAAATATTTTCTAAGAAAAAACGTTTTCCAAAAAATATTTTCCATAAAAACAAGATTTTCCAAGAGAAGATACTTTCCAAATAAAAAACTATTTTTCAGAGAAAAAATATTTTCCAGAAGAAAATGTTTTCCAAAAGAAAAGAAAAAGAATGAAAAATAATTTGCAAAAGATCTATTTTTGCATGAAAAGTTTTTATGGACCTTGGAAAACTACCAAAAAATGTTGCAAAAAATAATCATATTTGTGAAATAAAAACATTATTTTCCAATGTTTTTCAAGAGTGCAACATAATTATTTTTCTTCTGAATAATCATTGAATGGACGAATTTTTTAATGGATTGGTGCACAAAATTCAATAAAATCTCAGGGTTCATTTAAAATGTTATCAAGGGGGTGACACTGAAATTGGTTAAATTCACCTTCAAAGAGGTTTAAGGGTTATCATTGTACCTAAGTTCAATCGTCCACCGTCTAGCTAGGGTTACTAGTCCAGTCAGTTGGAACGAACGTTAACGCCAAATCAATCCTTTAGAATTTCTTAACATCGCCCAGTTATTCCCTGAAAATCATAGTACTTTAGTCTTGTCGGTTATAAGCAATGTCTCAGTCCTTAGTCCTAATCAAGCCCGTTGTGGGTAGTTGTATTGAGTTTTCATGAGTCATTTGAGTTAGCTCGAGTCCAATTTTTCAATGTCATATTTTCTTTAGATCGAGTCTACTCTTTTTTTTGTCGAGTCGAGTTAGTTTGTCGAGTCATAGAGGTGTCTGTCGCCCCTTTTGAATTTGATTGGCTAAAGGAAATATTTGAATATCTCGAGCGCATTAACGAATTAACTACTAATCTGGCTTCAAGGATAGATTTCTTTCTTGAGCAAGAAGATAAGAGTCAGGCTCAACGTTTAATCAAGAAAACAAAGGTTATTGACCTCGGAACAGAAAATATTTCCTAAAGAGATTCAAATAGAAACCCTCCTATCCCTAAAGGAACACGAGGGGATAATGAATTTACTCAGAAGTTTCAAAAGACTTGTTCGTGTGATCTGATGAGGATGTGTTAGGTGCAAGCTTGGGTGTTGTTCAACACGGAATAGATACTCGTCTATATCGATGGAATTAAAGAAGATGTTATAAAATGTATCAGCACTATCCTTACTACATCTTGAGTTTCAAATCACATATTATCAGTCGATATGGGGGTACCTTTTGAACTGATCTCTGATAATGGGTCGTACTTCAAAGCATAAATCATTACTCTATGTTTAAAGTTGAAGATCCGGAAGCACAAATCATCTCCCTACCGTCCTCAGATCAATGGAACGGTTGAAGCAGTTAGTAAGAGTGTCAAGACTATCATCAGGAAAATGTGTCAATCACATCGAGATTGGTCAGAAAAATTATCATTCACGCTATGGACATATCGAACTTCAATGCGATCCTCTACTGGAGCTACTCCCTACTCCTTAGTGTATGGCATGGAAGCAGTCTTGCCAGTTGAAATGGAAATTTTGTCTCTTAAGGTCTTGTTGGAAAATCATTTGCTAGAAACAGATTGGGTTCGTCAGCAGTATGAAGAATTAAACTTGATCGAAGAAAACGAGTTAAAGCCCTGTACCACGTGCAAGCTTATGAAAGAAGAGTCGCCCGTGCGTTTGACAAGAAAATCAAGGCCCGTCACTTACAAGTCGGGGATTTAGTACTCAAAGAGAACAGGGCACCTTTTTTTGATCCCCGAAGAAAGTTCAAACCAAATTGGGGAGATCCGTTCATCGTCAAAGAAATATTACCAGGAAAAGCTGTCAGACTTCAAGATCATGATGGAATCGAGTTACCAGAACCAACCAACCAACATTGACCAAATCAAACGGTACTACATTTAAGGAGGCCATCTTTGACCGAATCAATTTTCTTGCTACCTAGTTCATTATCTCATTTCTCAGCCCTTTGCAGCCTTTTCAAATATATATATATATATATATATATATATATATATATATATATTGTGACTTGTATTTCTTAGCCTAATCACCTAACCTAGGGGAGGGAAGAATTCGAACTACGTTTTGGTCTGATCCCAAAATTCTGGGGTACGTAGGCAACCTGAGAAATTACTTCAGGTCCGACCACATCAAAATAAAAAAATGTATTTCCCACACAAAAAATCAAAAAAAAAAAAAAAAGAAAATTCAAAAGAAAAAGAAATTCAAAGTGGGAAAGAAAATTTAAAGAAAAAGAAATAATTTAAAAGGAAATGCCACACAAGGGGCATTTGGGTTTTTGAGCCTCAAAATCCCTTTCTTTTTATACCCAATCCCAAGCCTACCTATAAAAGTCCTCCTAAGTACCGTGCGAAAAGTCAAGGAAGATAGCAAAGTATGATCAGGCAGCAACTCTAGAAGTTCAGAGACAAAATAAAAAGATAAAAAATGATGAAGCCTGCTAAGTTGAAAACCCGAAAAGGGCGACTTAGGCAAAAATTAAGGCAAGCTCGCAAGGTTGAAAATCTGAAAGGACAACTTTGGCAACAATCAGAGCCAAGAAAAAAAAAGCTCGCTAGATCGAAAACCTGAAAAGGCGATCTAGGCAAAAGCTAGAGCAAGCTCGCTAGATTGAAAACCTGAAAAGGCGATCTAGGCAAAAGTTAGAGCAACAAAGAAAAATAGAAAAAGATCCCAAGCTGAGAGCGGTCCGAGCTGAAACATTAGAAGTCCGAATAACCAAGTTCAATACTTAGCTTAAGCCAGGCATAGACTCAGAAGCCACAAGTATCTTGTCTATGATCGATCTGAAAATGTTTACTTCCCCAAGTGAACCAAGGGAGATAAAGGTGAATTCTATGATGAGTCTCGAAAGGAAATAATTTTGTACTCTTGAGCGTGACTCAAAACCTTTAATAAAATTAATCAAAATTAAAAAGTTGAGTCTTTATTGCGCTTGTGGTAATCAATTATTTCAAACCTTCATACAAGGGGCATTTTCTTTCTTTTTTTAATGTAACTTTTCCCCCTTATACTAGGGGCATTTTTTTATGATGTGTTCAATTATTTTCAAGGCCATGGTCATTGTCAAACTAGAGGCATTTTGCTTTTGAGCAGTGTTAATCCTAAGAGATAATGACAACCCCAAATTTAAGGTAACCCTCTTGATAATAGTTTTTCAAAAAACTCTTGAGGTTCGAAAGAAATAAAAATTCAGGTTTTAAAATTTTTTGGTAAATCCTTGAGGTTCAAACAAAAGCATTTCGGATCTCACATAGGAGATATAACATTCTTTCAGTCTCCAGATTCTTTTCCAGATTCAATCATTTCTCCTCCAAATTCATTATCTTCCAGATTTATTCGTTCTCCGGTTTGTTTTAATCGGTTTTCTCCAAATTCGTTCATTCTTTCCCAAAATCCATTCATCCCTCTACCAATTTTGCTCAGTTTCCGCCAAGGGTTTTCTTGGAATTATGCTCAGATGCCGCCGAGGGTTATCTTGGATTTTGCTTAGTTGCCGCCGAGGGTTATCTCGGAACTATGCTCAGTTACCGCCGAGGGTTTTCTCGGAATTATGCTCAGATACCGCCGAGGGTTTTCTCGGAATTATGCTCAGTTACCGCCGAGGGTTTTCTCGGAACTATGCTCAGATACCGCCGAGGGTTTTCTCGGAACTATGCTCAGATACCGCCAAGGGTTTTCTCGGAATTATGCTCAGATACCGCCGAGGGTTTTCTCGGAACTATGCTCAGATACCGCCGAGGGTTTTCTCGGAACTATGCTCAGTTACCTCCGAGGGTTTTCTCGGAACTATGCTCAGATGCCGCCGAGGGTTTTCTCGGAACTATGCTTAGATACCGCCGAGGGTTTTCTCGGAACTATACTCAGATACCGCCGAGGGTTTTCTCGGAATTATGCTCAGATATCGCCGAGGGTTGGAATTATGCTCAGATACCGCCGAGGGTTTTCTCGGAGTTATGCTCAGATACCGCCGAGGGTTTTCTCGGAATTATGCTCAGATACCGCCGAGGGTTTTCTCGGAACTATGCTCAGATACCGCCAAGGGTTATCTTGGAACTATGCTCAGATACCGCCGAGGGTTTTTCTCGGAATTATGCTCAGATGCCGCCGAGGGTTTTCTCGGAACTATGCTCAGATACCGCCAAGGGTTTTCTCAGAATTATGCTCAGATACCGCCGAGGGTTTTCTCGGAACTATGCTCAGATGCCGCCGAGGGTTTTCTCAGGAACTATGCTCAGATTATATTCAAATTATGCTCAGTTTATATTCAAATTATGCTCAGTTTATACTCAGATTATGCTTAGGTTTTACTCAGTTTCACACAGTACACACACTTGCACATTTGCATTTTTTAGTCAGGGAGAATTCTCTAAAATTCAAGGAGCTGACACCGTCAGTGAGAGTTTGCGCTCAAGGACCTGACAACCTTTTGATTCGGGGAGAGCTTTATTCTCAAGGATCCGAACACCTTGACAAATTGCTAAATCAGGCTGCAAAATGAACTGTCACTAGCTTTGGCATTCGGATATCGCACTATCTACCAAAATAGATTTGCTATCTAGTTTGCTTCAACCCTCTGTCAAAGAGGGGCATCTGTAGACACCCCATTTTTGCATCCGCCTGATTAATCAACTCGTCAACCCGATCGCAAAGGTTCCCAATGATGGATGTCTATTCCAATGCTTTATTTTGTTACCAAATATGTTTCAGAAATCCGGATGAGGTATCTCGAACTGACAAAACCTAGAAACCACGCAACGCTAGGAAAATACGACCCCAGAAACATAGAAATCATCATCTTGCAAACCAAAAAGAAGCTTCACGATAAAAATTACTAAAAATGATTAAATTACCAAAATACCCCTAACCTCAAAACAACCTTAGAGCCTACATTACTCTTAGGAAAATCCGTTCAAACACATAAAACAACAAATCGAAACCAAGTAAACCACTTCGCCAATTTTCACAAAATTTGACAAAATTACGAAAATACCCCTCATAAAGTTCACGATCATTTCATATAGAAAACTTCATAAATGACAAAAACCAACATTCCCATTGAATTCCTTACGAAAAACTGATTCCAAAATATCCTGGAACATTGAAAAATGACTTAAAACGTAAAAAATCCTCTCCGAGGGCAAAACGGTAATTTCACAATTTTCATAATTAAAAAATTTGAAATTAATAAATAAAATATTAAATAATTAAAGTGAAACATTAATGAAATTAATTTAAAAAGTTGAACCTAAAAATTCGATTAATTGGACTCTCAGGCAAAATTGTTGAGGGTTCGTGGGATATTTCTTTAAGGACCCCTCCATTTGGGGGTCCAAAGAATTAAAGATATAATAAAAGGGGGTTCTCCAAAAATTAAAAGTAAATCAAGCAAGACTGAAGTCAAGGTATTAAAGTCAATCAAGTGATACTGAAGTCAAAATAAAAGTCAATCAAGCAAGACTGAAGTCAAGGTACTAATCGAGTCAATCTCATAAGACTAAGGTCAAAACCCTAAATCAAAACCCTAATCTAAACTAATCAAGTCAATCTCATAAGACTAAGGTCAAAACCCTAAATCCAAACCCTAATCTAAAACTAATCAAGTCAATCTCATAAGACTAAAGTCAAAACCCTAAAACCCTAAAGACTAAGTCAAAACCCTAATTGAAACCCTAAAAGAAATCCTAATCAAACCCTAAATGCTTCTAAAAACTTTATAAATAGGAGCCTCCACACCCTATTTTCGTATCAAAGAAAAAACCTTAGGAAAAGTAGGTGAAGAAGCCCCCACAACCCCTCCAAAACCCTAATTTTGGAGCCCCAACTCCTTCCCTAACACCCCTACTCCGATTTTAGCCTAAAAAACACCCAAAAACTTTTCAAAAACACCCCAAAAATCCACCACAAATTTGAAGCACCCAGATCCAAGAAAGAGACACCTTGCCTCGGAGATCAGAAATCAGATCCGGAGACAAAGCGAAGCAAGGAGTACGGTACAAGGAACTGTTTTTCAGATCTGAGGGAATAGTACTTTTGCAGATCGAAGGTAAGGTTTTTTTATTATTTTTTAAATCTAGGTTTTATCATTAGCGATGTAGTTATATTTGGTATAAGTAGAGACCGGCATTGGCCGGGTGGGGTTGGTGCCTAACACCTTCCAACCCCGTAACATGATCTCCGGATTCAGATTTCTATAGTAGACTAGTTCTTTTTTATCCATTGTAGGGTCAGTTTGGTTCCTAGACCACAATAACTAGGTGGCGACTCCCAAACCTCAAGGGTCAAAAGCGGATCCGCGCACCCCGCAGATCGAGGGCGCTTTCAGTAGAGTTAGTGTTTAATTAGGTTTCCTTTAGGATTTTAATTAGGGTTTTGACTTTAGTCTTATGAGATTGACTTAGTCTTATTAGGATTTTAATTAGGATTTTGACTTTAGTCTTATGAGATTGACTTGATTAGGATTTTGACTTTAGCCTTACTTGATTGACTTTAAGATTTTAAATTTAGTCTTAACGGATTGACTTTAAGATTTTGACTTTAGTCTTACTTGATTGACTTTAAGATTTTAAATTTAGTCTTACTTGATTGACTTTAAGATTTTGACTTTAGTCTTACTTGATTGTCTTTAATTTTTTGAATTTAGTCTTACTTGATTGACTTTAATTTTAATTAGGATTTCACTTTACATTAATTAATGTTTTAATTATTAATTTCTAAATTTTTAATTATTAAAATTGTAAAATTACCGTTTTACCCTCGGAGAAGACTTTTTGCGTTTTAAGTCGATTTTTGATGTTCTAGGATGTTTTGGAATTGATTTTTCGTAAGAAATTCAATGGAAATATTGGTTTGTGTCATATATGAAAGTTTTTGTACGAAATGGTCGTGAACTTTATGAGGGGCATTTTTGTAATTTTGTCAAATTTTGTGAAAATTGGCAAAATAGTTTATTTGATTTCGATTTGTTGTTTTATGTATTTGAAAGGATTTTCCTAAACGTAATGTAGGCTCTAGGGATGTTTTGAGGTTAGGGGTATTTTGGTAATTTGGTCATTTTTTAGTGATTTTTATCGTGAAGTTTCTTTTTGTCTGAAAATTGATGATTTCTATGTTTTTGAGGTTATATTTTCCTAACGTAACGTAGTTTCTACAGTTTTGTTAATTCGAGATACCTCATCCGAATTTCTGAAACATATCTACTAACAAATAAAGCATTGGAATAAACATCCATCATTGGTAACCATTGCAATCGGGTTGACGAGTTGATTAATCAAACAAATACAAAAATGGGGTATTTATAGATAGGAGGAGACATAGATCATATTTTTGAAACAAAAACAAACAAACCCCATGTCCAATCTACCCCTGAATAAATCCGGACTTAGCCTTCCTTACATCCTTTCACAACCCTAGCCTAAGCCTACGTTTCGTCCTATTTAAAGTCCTCTCAGATCAGGGAATGGTTCAATGCAATTTAATCACGGTGGAAGCATGTCATGAAAAACATCGTCAGGGTATAGTTGATTTTACTACCTAATTTGGATTTCAGGCCACCAACGTCGTTGGAAGACCTGAGAGGGTATGTCAGGTCAAATATTTGAAAAAAAATGACTTGAAGTGTAAAGTAATTGATCTCGAAGCTCAACTTGAGTTACCGCACCGTGAAAATCGTCGGATGAACTCGAAAGAGGAATCCAGATCTGTTACTCAAGAAAAAGCGTCACTAGAAGAGTAGAGTGTTCGATCTTGCAACTCAACTTAAGTTACCAAGCCACAAGCGGCATAGAGAAACCGAGAAGGTATTCAAAGTGAAAAATCTATAAAGTAAGTATAGACTGAAAGGGCCTGGTGAAAACCCACAAGGGCATTGTGAGTAAAAAAATCAGTCTATGGCAAGATCAAAACTACCGGTATGATGAAAACTCGAAAAGGGTGTCGATGCGCAAAAATGTGGAAACTATGTCTGGTGAAAACCGTAATTGGTGCTAAGGGCAAAAATTGAAAAAATAAAATACAAAAACAAAAAAAAAACTCCTGGCCCGCATAAGGATAAACTGTGAACAACAAAAATCTCGAAATCCTCAATGTTCCAACAGATACAGTGAAGATAACTCAGTCAAAATTCTCAGTCTCAGGGATGACTCTAAAGAGGTGAAGGATTAGCTGACACTTGTATCATCGACATTTGGCAAATACACCATGATCGTAGACATTTAGAGTCGTCAAACAATAGTCTATCACAGATTATTTGACAAAGGCAATCTTTTAAAACCTAAAACGAAAAAAATATACATCATCAAAATTATTATTTTTGGCCTATGACAAAAAGTCTAGGACTTTCTCAAAACCAAGGGTTTCCAAAAGCGGTACATGTATCTGAGGCCCTTTATTTAGAAAATCTATCTTTTCATTCATTTCAAAAGTATTACATCATTATTCCTGAGAACAAGGTATAAAAGGGGACAACGGAGGAAGAACTACTCAAACACGTTCATAAGAAGCATAGTAGGCATCAAGCCTATCCTCCAAGGCTTTAATTTGAGCAACTTAATCAATAATAATCTTTTCTGCATCTGAAGCATGACGACTCACCAAGTACTCAACGATCATGTCAGCATGCATCCTCGAGGTAAGTCTCTCTCGTAAATCCACAATCTCGAATTTCAGACGAGTCACTTGAGCCTGTAACTCGTTCTCAGAGTGAAGCCAAATTGCTTCAAGCCTTTTTTTGACACCCGCAACTCTTCCAACCCATTGAAATGGTCGAAAAAATGAGTGGATGAAGATTTCACCTCAACTGGGGTCATAATGCCGGCACGTTCAACAATCTGCTTCTTCAACAAAAATGAATAATCCGAAAAGGAGTGACCATGGAAGATAAGATGGTCGAAAATAATCACACTCCGCCAAGCCCTTTCCAGACGATCCCTTAACTGCTAAGAGGAAGGAGAAGGAGTAAAAGACTCGACCATCTTATGGAAATCTCCATGGACCATTTTGCCCTTTTTTGCCCCGAATTGCCTCAAAATTCGAAGAGGGCTATAATAGGTAGTGCCATGCAAACCAATCAACACAACAAAGTGATTTTGATGAAAGGAAATCACAAGAGACGCAAAAGGTTGAAAGGCCCCCACCAAGCGTACATCCGCCTCAGATAGGTTTGTCAAGCTGTTGAACCAACCTACCTTGCCACCAGTAAAGAGGGAAAACTCTCTTTTATTCATCAACACTACTAAGTCAGCATGAACGTTGAATGGATGGCTAACCACTATGGTAAAAGACATGTGATCAAAGAACCAAAGCTGTAAAAGAAAGGGAAGTCAAATAAGTATTATCTTTTGAAATAATTGCTAAAATAGAGGTCGAAAATCTACCTGTAAAAGAGGAACACAACCATGATACACGTGCTCTTTCCCACTCGAGCAAGCCGAGAGAGATAAGTATGTCTCCCCAAGAAGCATAGGAGCAAGCCTAGAGCCTTTTTGAACTTGATCAATCACACTTATTAGGTTCGAATTCACAAACTTGTCATTTTAAGGGAAAAAAAGTTGGTTTACTACCACAAGTGTCAATTCATCAAAGCTTGGTAAAGAGGACTCATCCTCGAACCATCGAAGCAAGAAAGACTTGGAAATCTTGAGAAGTAGGGAGTCCCCATCCAAGCTTTCCAACTTATGCTTAGAAACCCCTAAGAAACCCGACACCTCTTTCCTATAACTCTCTCGCAAAGGTGGAATCACCACCATTTTTGAATAGTAGAGTCCTAGAATGCACTCAAATTATTCAACTGTTGGGGTCATCTCCATCTCCCCAAATCGAAATAGGTTAAGTTCAGGGATCCAAAATCCCATGAGAGCCTCAACTAGGTCCCATCTAACCTCAACCATCTCTAAGCAAAGTATGAAACCTAGGTTGTTTGAATCCCACCTAACCTTTTCTTCATGTGTCATAGAATCTAACCATTAAGTCAAGAAAGAGTCAACAATAGCATACCTTTTGAGATTAGGAAGGTCAGGAGCATCTTGTGTATTTCCAAGAGTGAGGGAAGAGCTTGGAATTGTGAGATCTTGGTTGACCTGAGCTCCATGGTTGACCTAGGTCAAAGATAAGATAAAATCGCTTAAGTGGAGGAACCTACTGGTCCGTTCATAGTAAAAGGATTGAACAAATGCCAATTAGTCCGACTTTTAAGCACTGACCAAATAAATTTCAATTAGTCTGATTTTTAAGAACAGACCTAATAAATGTTATTAAGTCCGACTTTAAAAAATGGACTAAAGGATTTGAAACCAATCCATTTACTATTCACGGACCAGAATGTTAGCCAATGTGGATGAAAAGCTATGCACCCCACTCCATTAATGCACCCCCTATACACTTAACGCACCCAAACCATTCATCACCCCTCCGGAAGTTAATTAGCAAGTTTCGTGCATGAATCTCATCATTGGCCATAAAAATCTGAAGGAATCAAAAATGCTTAAAACACATGAGAACGTGGATAACAGAAGAGAAGCATGTACCAAAAAGAAGGTCATAAATAGCATAACTTGCACAGAAAGAATACAAATGTTCATATATATCGCTGATAAAAGTTGAAGGATCACTTATATATATATATATATATATATATATATATATATATATATATATATAGGGAGCGGTTCGGCAGCCCTAAAGTTTGCCAAGTTTGGTGCCAAACATTTTTTGTAAATCACTTTTGATCGGGTTAGAAGTTTTGGAATAGGCTGATTTTTTGAGAGGATGATCTCTACGGTGAAGAGATCATCCTCACAAAAAATCAACTCATTTTGAAACTTCTAACCCTAGTTTACAAGTTGAAGAATCGTGGACCATCCAATTTTTGTAAATCACTTTTGATGGGGTTAGAAATTTTGGAATAGGTTGATTTTTGGTGAAAATGATCTCCTCATCACAGAGATCATCCTCACAAAAAATCAGCTCATCCCAAAGCATCTAACTCATATTTTGAAAAATGTTTGGCACCAAACTTAGCAAACTTTAGGGCTGCTGAACCGTCCCCATATATATATATATATACAAATATCATGATATATCCTAATGAGATCTATGGCTATTTGAACAAGGGACAAGGGCGTCTGGGGGGAAGGAGTCAATGCCCCAAAGATCAGCATTACCCACTCCCGAGAAGAACGAACTAGTGCCAGAGGAGAAGGGCAGGCCCTGTAGCATAACTCGTCCCTCAGAATCAACATCAAAATACTCTCTATCCAACACTGCATCCTTATCGATCGTCCGAGCAAAGGTACCAGGTCTAGACGCAGGTGCAGAAGGTCCAGCAAAGGCAGAGGCCTGGAAAGCAATAATAATCAGGTACAGTTCATATACAATCCAATGAGCGGCTAAAGATAAACCAAGTACCTGTGGGGGAGTAGGAAGATGAGTAGAAGTATTTGCTCCATCATGACGGCGATAATAATCTTGAAACAACCACCGAGAAAGAAGCAGCGATTAGACTAAGAAAGACATAATCAATGGAACTAAGGAAATGTAACAAGTGTTATACCAACTCGGCCTGCAGCCGGGACTCTCTCACATCCATCTCTGTCTAAAGAGCTAGTACACGTGCCACTTGGGACTTCACCTCCGGCTGGGCAGCTCGCCATAGACCCTTCATCTCAAAACACCGGGCCACCTACGCCTCAATCATATCATAGCCTTCTAGGAGGTGGCGAAGATCATCAATCTGTCAGAAGTTGAAGTGTAAAGAAGCATCTATAGAATGAATTAGGGCAAACATGAAGAAAAGAATCAAAAGCTACTATATCATCATGCTCCTTAATCAGAATACCCCTGATCTTGGTAACCCCAACTCGGACGGGCATAGGTATGAAAGCTTCCTCGATCCGCGAGGTGCGCGGATCCATTTTTGATTTCGAGGTTTGGGAGTCACCACCTAGTTATTACGATCTAGGAATCGAACATTGATCTAAAAGAAAAATAACACTAATCTACGAAAGAAAATACGGGTCTGGGGATTACGTTACGAGGTTGGAAGGTGTTAGGCACCAACCCCGCCGGACAAACGTCGGTCTCTACTTTTCCAAAATAAAACTACATTACTAAAGACCTAAATAAAAAGAAAATAAGAATGAAAAATACCTAGATGATCACAACGATAGTTCCCTCAGAGCTAGTGGAGAGTATCCTCGTATGTATTTCCTTACTATTCGCCCGTCACCGGATATGATTTCTGATCTTCAAGTTGAGGAATCTTCTTCTTAGATCTGTGAGTTTTCTAATTTTTTTTATGGATTTCAAGGTGTTTTGAAAGGGTTTTTGGGTGTTTTTTGAGCTAAGGTTGAGGTATGGATGTTAGGTAAAGAGTTAGGACTTCAAAATTAGGATTTTGGGAAGGTTGGGGAGGCTTCTTGACATACTTTTTCTAGGATTTTCTTTTTGAGACAAAAATAGGTTGTAGAGACTTCTATTTATAGATTTTTTAAGAGCTTTTTAGATAGAGTTAGAGTTAGATTACATTTTTTAAGATAGTTTTAGAGTTTAATTATGTTTCTTTTAGATAGTTTTAGAGTTTAATTAGAATTCTATTAGGTAGTTTTAGAGTGTAATTAGAATTCTATTAGGTAGTTTTAGAGTTTAATCAGAATTCTATTAGGGTTAGGGTTTGACTTTGGTCTTATTAGATTGATTAGGGTTTTGACTTAAGTTTCACTTGATTGACTAGATTTTAGGATTTTAACTTAAGTCTTACTTGATTGACTAGAATTTATGATTTTGACTTAAGTCTTACTTGATTGACTAAAATTTAGGGTTTTGACTTAAGTCTTACTTAATTAACTTTATTTTAGGATTTGACTTAAGTCTTACTTGATTGACTTTAATTTTAATTAGGATTTCACTTTACATTAATTAATATTTTAATTATTAATTTCAGAATTTTTAATTATTAAAATTGTAAAATTATCGTTTTACCCTCGGAAAGGACTTTTTACGTTTTAAGTCGGTTTTCAATGTTTCAAGATGTTTTAGAATCGATTTTTTGTAAGGAATTCAATAGGAATATTTATTTGTGTCATTTATGAAATTTTTTGTGCAAATGATCGTGAACTTTATGAGGGGCATTTTCATAATTTTGTAAATTTTGTGAAAATTGACAAAATGATTTATTTGATTTCGATTTGTTGTTTTCTGTGTTTGAAAGGATTTTTTTAAGCGTAATGTAAGCTCTAGGGATGTTTTGAGATTAGGGGTATTTTGGAAGTTTGATCATTTTTTTAGTGATTTTTACCACGAAGCTTCTTTTTATTAGCAAGATGATGATTTCTATGTTTTTTGAGTTATATTTTTCTAGCGTAGCGTGGTTTCTACAGTTTTATTAGTTTGAGATACCTCATCTGAATTTTTGAAATATATCTAGTAACAAATAAAGCATTGAAATAATCATCCATCATTGGGAATTGTCGCGATCAATTTGACGAGTTGATTAATCAAACAAATGCAAAAATGGGGTGTCTACAGATGCTCTTCTTTGGCAGAGGGTTGAAGCAAACTAGAGAGCAAATTTATTTATGTAGGTAGTACGATATCCGAATGCCAAAGCCAGTGACAATTCATTTTGCAGCTTGATTTAGCAATTCGTCGAGGCGTTCAGATCCTTGAGGGTAAAACTCTCCCGGAACTAAAAATTGTTAGGTCCTCAAGCGTAAGCTCTCACTGACGGCATCAAATCCTTGAATTTTAGAGAGTTTTTCCTGACTAAAAAGTGCAAGTGTGAAAAAAATTGAGCGAAAACTAAGCATAATCTGATTAAAATCTGAGCAAAAGTGAGCATAATCTGGGTAAAATTTGAATGTTTTACTCTACCTACCTTGGGTGAATGAGTAATAAATTTTTTTTTTGAGTCCTACTCTACCTACTTGGGGTGAAAGAGTAATGAACTATTTTTTTTAAAGTCCTACTCTATCTACTCGAGGTGAAAGAGTAATGGACTAATTTTCTAAGAGTTCTACTCGACATACTCGGGGTGAAGGAGTAATGAACTATTTTTTCTAGAAGTCCTACTCTACCTACTCAGGGTGAAAGAGTAATGAACTATTTTTTTTGGGAGTCCTACTCTACCTACTCGGGGTGAATGAGTAATGAACTTTTTTTTTCTTTGGGAGTTCTACTCTACCTACTTGGGGTGAAAGAATAATGAACTAATTTTTTGAGAGTCCTAGTCTATCTACTCGGGGTAAAAGAGTAATGGACTTATTTTCTAGGAGTTCTACTCTACATACTCGGGGTGAAAGAGTAATGAACTATTTTTCTAGAAGTCCTACTCTACATATTCAGGGTGAAAGAGTAACGAACTATCTGAGTAAAATCTGAGCAAAATCCTAGAAAACCCTCGGCGGTATCTGACTGAGCATAATCTGAGAAAATCCTCAACGGTAAATGGCTGAGCATAATCCGAGAAAACCTTCGGTGGCAACTAGCTGAGCATAATCAAAGCAAACCCTTGGCGGCATCTAGCTGAGCATAATCGGAGCAAACCGTCGACGGCAACTGAGCAAAATCCAAGATAACCCTTAGCGGCAACTAAGCAAAATCCAAGATAATCCTTGGCGGCATCTGAGCAAAATCCAAGATAACCCTTAGTGGCAACTCAGCAAAATCCAAGTTAACCTTTGGCGACAACTGAGAAAAATCCAAGTTAACCCTTAGCAGCATCTGAGCAAAATTCAAGATAATCCTTAGCGGCATCTGAGCAAAATTCAAGATAATCCTTGGCGGCAACTGAGCAAAATCCAAGTTAATCCTTAGCGGTAACTGAACAAAATCCAAGTTAACCCTTGGCGGTATCTAAGTAAAATCTAAGATAGCCCTTGGTGGCAACTAACTGAGTAAAACTGGCTGAGGAATGAATGAATCTTAGGAAAGAATGAATGAATCTGAAGAAGAATGATTAAAATGAATTTGGAGAATAACGATTGAATCGGGGAACGAATGATTAAAAATAAATCTGGAAGATAATGAATTTGGAAGAGAATGATCGAATATAGGAATTAGTAGATTTGGAAAAAGATTAATGAATCTAGGAATGAAAAAAAGCCCTATCTCCTGCTCTAGGTAAATGAGTTATTCTCTGGGCAAAAACAAAAATATGAGATCAGAAACACTTTTGTTTGAACCTCAAGATTTTTTTCAAAAATTTTGTGAATTTAAAATCTAAATTTTAACTTCCTTTGAACCTCAGGGGTTCTCCAAAAATTTGCTATCAAGAGGGTAATCTTGAATTCGGGGTTCCCATTATCCTTTAGGATTATCATTGACCAACCTTGGAAGCATAATGCCCCTAGTTTAATAGGAAACATTGTACTAGAGATATTTGAACACAACTAGAAAAAAAATGCCCCTAGTGTAAAGTGGAAAGCTACATGCTATAAAAAATGCCCCTTGTTTGAAATATTTGATTACTACAAGCGTAATAAAGATTCAACCTTTAATTTTGATTTTTTTATATTGAAGATTTTGAGTCAGGCTCAAGAGAACAAAACACTTCCTTTGAGTTTCATCATAGAATTCACCCTTCTCCCTTTGGTTCACTTAGGGAAGTAAAACTTTTTTAGATTAATCGTAAACAAGATATTTGTGGCTTCTGAGACTTTGCCTGGTTTAAGCTGAGTACTGAATTTGGTTATTTGGACTTCTGATATTTCGGCTCAGACAACTTTTTTAGCTTTTCAACTCAATGGAGATTTCCTTTCGTTTTTCTTTGTTGCTTTAACTTTTGTCTAAATTACCCTTTTAGGATTTCAATTTAGTGAGCATGTTTTAGCTTTTGCCTAGATCATTTTTTCAGGTTTTCAATCTAGCGAGCGTTTTTCTTTTTTTGCTTTGCTTTGATTGTTGCCAAAGTTGTCCTTTCGGATTTTCAACCTTGCGAGCTTGCCTTAATTTTTGCCTAAGTCGTCCTTTTAGAATTTTCAACCTAGACTTTTTTATTTGCTCTAATTGTTGTCAAGGATGTCTTTTCGGATTTTCAACCTTGCGAGCTTGCCTTAATTTTTGCCTAAATCGCCCTTTTGGGTTTTAAACCTAGCAGGCCTCATTTTTTCTTTTTCTTTCCTTCTTGAACTTTTGGAGTTATTGTCAGATCATGCTTTCCTAACTTTCTTGACTTTTTCACACGGTACTTAGGAGAACTTTTATAGATAGGCTTAGCACTAGGCATAAAAAGAAAGGAATTTTGAGGCTCAAAAACCCAAATGCCCCTTGTATGGCATTTCTTTAAAAAAAAAAATTTCAATTTTCTTCCTTACTTTGACAATATTTCTTTTTTTGAAATTTTTTTAGGAGAATCTATTTTTTCATTTTAATGTGGTCGGGCCTGAAGTAACTTCTCAGGTTGCCTACTTACCCTAGAATTTTGGGATCAAACCAAAACGTAGTTCGAATTCTTCCCTCCCCTAGGTTAGGTGATCGGGCTGAGAAATAAAAAGGCATAATTTTTTTTTGAAAATGCTGCAAAGGGCTGAGAAAAGAGATATTGAACTAGGAAGCAGGAAAATTGGTTTGGCCAAAGATGACTTCATTAAATGTAGTACCGCTTGATCTGATCAAGGTTCGTTGACTCTGGTAATTCAATTCTATCATGATCATGAAATCTGACGATTTTTTCAGGCAGTATGAATTTCTCCAATTGAATTCAGACTTTCTCCTATGGTCGATGACGAGTGCTCAATTTTCTTTGAAGTCTGATGGTTAAATCCTTGACTTGTAAGTTGTGAACTTTAACCTTCTTGTCAAACGTGCGAGCGATTCTTCTTTGATAAGTTTGTACGTGGTACCAGACTCTAAGTTATTTCTCTTCAATTAAGTTTAGTTCTTCATACCAATGACGAGCCTAGTCTGTTTTTATCAATTGACTTTCCATCAAGGCCTTGAGATACGAGATTTTCATTTCAACTGATAAGACTGCTTCCATATCATATACTAGAGAGTAAGGAATAGTTACAGTGGAAGACTGTTGTAGATACGTGGTTTTCTTCATTACGACGGCCACATCTACTAAAGATTAGAGTCGCCACCATTCATGTTGTAAGTGGGTGTGAATGGTCACCCAATGTACATTTTCTAAAAAAATGTCATTTTTGACATGTAGTGACTCGCGATGGATAGGGATTGATCAAACCTAGAGATTCGAGTAAGCAGCTCAGTTGGAGAAAAGGGAAGGTGTTAGGCACCCTTTTCTCCCCGCTAAGTGGCGGTAACGTCAAAGAACTCGGTCATTTGATAATAAAAAAAAGAAAAAAATAAAATGCCACATGGGTGCATTTGTTCCCTAAATAGGGGTTTACTTTCGGCTCGATCATAGGATCATCTCATTGAAGAAGAGGATCCTAATAAATCATTTGCCTTAAGAGTCATGTGTGATTTGGAAAAGTATTGGCTAAGGTTGAGGGTCCATTCTCATGAGTTGAGAAGGAACCTCAAACCGATTGCCTCAAAATCTTTTAAGGGCTAAAACCGATTGGATTGTTTTTAAAAAAAGATTACAACTCATGGACCTTCTAAAACAAAAATAAATAGAGGAGAGGGGGTAGTAGAAGAGGAAAATGGAGAGGGTAGAGAGAGAGAAGTAGGGGGTGTACTTTGAACCCACCTTGAGGTTTCAAAATCACTCTTCTTTCTTTCTTTCTTCTTCTTCTTCTATGATTCTTAGGACCTTAATGAAGTATGAGAGTGAGATTACTTTTTTTGAAGATGGTATGAGAGAGTAGTAGAGATAAGTAGAGAAAATATATTTTTTTCTTAGTGAAAACTTGGTAAAACTTGATAACTATTTTTGGAAGAAGGGGAGGGGTATTTATAGATGTTTGGAGGATATTTAGGGGTATAATGGGGTTAAAAGTTAGGAGAATGGATAATGGCATTGGTTTTAGAAGGGAAGGGTATGAAATTTGGAGTGTAAGTGAAGGTATTTGTGTAATGAGGAAAGTGGGTTGTATTTTAACCCAAATGATTTGGATCCTACCCAAATCCATTTGGGTAGAGTGTTTGGTGGAATGAGATGAGTGATGGTTGATGGGAGGAATGGGGGTGTAACGGAGTTGTTTAGAGAAAGAGTGTTAGGTTGGTTGAGGAAGTGAGGTGTGTAGATTTAGGAGAATGAGTTATGTAAGAGGTTGGTAGATTGGTTTTTGGGAGGATTAAGGGGATGAAAACATGTGGCAATCATGATGAGAGAGTGAGGTGATAAGATTGGTTGATTGGTTGATGGTGGTTGTTTGATTAGAGAGAAGGGTATGGGTTAGTTAGTTGATGATGATGGGGGTATGGGTTGAGATGATTTTATTGGAGTATTTTAAGGAAAGTGATGGGTATAGATATGGATTATGATGTGGGTGGTTGATGGTATTTGAGAATGATGATGGATTAGGGTATAGGAGGTATGGGTTGCGATGTGGGTGGTTGTTGATGTTAGAGAATGGAGATAGGTTAGGTTAGGGTAGGATATGGGTTGAGGTGATTTTGGAGAGAAATGATGTGGGTTAGATGAATTATGATGATGGGAGTAGATGATTAGATGAGGGAGGTGAGTGAGGATGATGACATGTGTCATCTTTTGGTGTGAAGATTGTGATTGGTTGATGTGGGTAGTAGTTGATGGGTTAGGGTTGTGGGTTGGATAATGAATGGGGTATGGATAGTGGTTTGTGGGCTTTTAATGTATTGGGATTGGGTTTTAGGAGGGTTGTAGGTTATTTTGACTTTGATGGGATTTGTTTTTGGGTTGGATTTTTAGGGTAGGTTTACTTTAGGGTTTAGGTGATATGAGATCGATTTTAGGTTAGGGGTAAGGTGAGAAATTGGTTTTTGTAGATTTGAAGGTTCATGGGCTTTGAATGGGCTTAGGGTGTTTGTGGATTCGGAGGCGGAGCGGTGGAAGTAGAGGAAGGGTAGGCATCTCAAGTCTCACATTTCTTCATTTTTTTATCTTTTTAGGATTTTTAGAAATTATTAGATCGATTAAAAATGTCACGTGTTGGCGAATCGGGCTTTTTAGGCCCGTTGGAGAATTTCATCGAGCGTTTGGTTATTCTTGGATATGAAGGCAGAGCAGTGAGGTTGAACTCGTGTAGGATGGGTCACAACCCTTTTGTAGGTCCCCTAGACCATTGGGAGGTCTTAGGGGCCTCGGTTCAATCAAAAAGCCATTTTTCAGTGATTTGGGGCCCTAAAACCCGTTGGCCAATTTCGTTGAAAAATCGATATTTTGAATGGAGAGGGGTAGATGGGAACATGTCGGATCTTTCCATGTGGGCCCATTAGACCCTTAGGGGGTCTTAGAGGCCTCGATTTTGATAAAAATGTCACATTTTAACGATTCGACCCCTCGAGGCCCGTTGGCCAAGTTTATTGAAAAATTACTATTTTTGGGCCCTTTCGAGTGAGGACCCATTCAAATTGAGGTGTCTACAACTGTATTTGAAGTACGACACCCCCATAGTGTGAATGGTGGCTTTTCTAACTAATCTCGATGCAATTGATACATTTTTACGATGATTATTTTGAGACTCTTATTAGCTGCTTCAATCACTCCATTAATCTGAGGACGATAGGGAGACGATGCCGGATCTTAAACTTTGAATATAAAATAATAATCAAGACTTTGAAGTATGACCCGTTATCAGAGACTAATTCCAAAGGTACCCTGTATCGACTTATGGCATTTGCTTTAATGAACTTTTCAATTTGAGATGTAGTGAAGACAACATTGACATGTTTTGTAACATCTTCTTTGATCTCATTGGTATTTCCATTTTATCAAGTGAGTATCTATTCTATGTCAGATAATACCCAAGCTTGCACCTAACATATCCTCTTCGGATCACGCGCACAGGTTTTTGAAATTTCTAAGTAAATTCATTATCCCCTCGTGTTCCTCTAGGGATAGGATGGTTTCTATCTGAATTTCTTTAGGAATTATTTTCTGTTCCGAGGTCAATGACATTTGCTATCTTGATTAAAGGTTGAGCCCGACCATTATCTTTTTGTTCATGAAAGAAATCTATCCTTGAAGTTAGATTATTAATTAATTCGTTAATGCGTTCGAGGTATTCAAAAATTTCCTTTATTCAATCAAATTCAGATGAGGAGACAGAAACCTCTATAGACTTGCCTCAATAGAAAAAGGGTAGACTCGATCTAAAGAAAACACGACATTGAAAAATTAGACTCGAGCTAACCCAAATAACTCAAGATAAGTACTCACAACAGCTTGATTAGGACTGAGACATTACTTACAATCGGTATGACTGAGGCACTGTGATCTTCAGGGAACAACTATGTAATTTTGAAAGGTTTTGGGGTCATTTCTGACGATTGACTTTGTGCTGACATTTGTTCTAACTGACCGGATTTACAACCCTAGCTAAACGATGGACGATTGAGCTTAGGTACAATGATAACCCTTAAACCTCATTGAAGGTGAATTTAATCAATTTCAGTGTTACCCCCTTAATAACATCTTAATAAATCCTGAGATTTTATTGAATTCTGTACACCAATCCATTAAACAATCCATTCATGCAATGATTATTCAAAAGTAAAATAATTCTATTGCACTCTTAAAAATTATTGACAAATAATGTTTTCATTGAATAAAAACTTTCACAAATCTGATTATTTTTTGCAATCATTTTCTTTTCAGAAAAAACATATTTTAATAATTTTTCAAAGTCCATGCAAAAAA
Organism: Akebia trifoliata; assembly: GCF_017979445.1. Taxonomy (NCBI): domain Eukaryota; kingdom Viridiplantae; phylum Streptophyta; class Magnoliopsida; order Ranunculales; family Lardizabalaceae; genus Akebia; species Akebia trifoliata. The sequence goes on from NC_141376.1 coordinate 20,617,232, forward strand.
TAGATTTTTTATAAAAAACATAATTCACAAATTTTCCATGCAAAAATAGGTCTTTTGCAAATTATTTTTCATTCCTTTCCTTTTCTTTTGGAAAACATTTTTTCTGAAAAATATTCTTCTTTTGAAAAATATTTTTCTTCTTGTAAAATGAGTTAAAACCCAAATTAGCAAATACTTTGAATTTCATTTTGATTTAGATGGTCCGGCCCATCATGATTGTTGGATCGAGATGGACTGGGTCATTATGAACCATTGCCAAGTTTTAAAATGGACTCTTTATTGGGTTGGTGCACCCAATAATACAGTAATTTTGAATCAGGTTTAAAAAAAAATATTACTCCTTGAGGACAAAATCGTACTTTCCTGATCTCATCATTTGTAAGGTCTAATTCCAACAAGCAACTCGGGAACACCCACGATAAGTTCGAGTTGTGACCTACAGGGAGGTTTTCTAGACTCTAGGTTTACTATGTGTAATGTAATTCATCTGCCACCCTTGCCCAAGTGCACCTATATACCTCTCAAGCGTACTTAATCAGACAGTACGTGGTGACTTGGTTTGATATACCGTATAGATGATAATCTAAAACTTCAACCCACTTCTCTGAAGCCAAAAGCAGCCAGTTTAATCCCCAGATCAGAGGTGGCGCGTGATGCTTGAGCAAAGACACTCTTAAATCACCTCTTTTCTAGGATAGACGTAATTTATCTTCTTAGTACCGTAGTATATCGGAGCAAGATCTTGCTTAAGCACTGATTCTGGCCAAAAAGTGCAATTGTTGTCTTTATATTATCTTTGATATACCTATGGGTACGAGTCAAGAGTTGTAACTTTCATAAATAGTTTGGCATCCCACGAGGAGACCGACCACGTACTAGTACTACGTTGGCAATATGGACATGTGACCATGCGACTTACAATAGGTTAAAGGCTCAAGTCACTCCAGCCTGGGTGCATCGATATATCTTTTAGAGTCACCTGATCAGACGGTACTGATGCCCCAGTTTAATATACCCTAAAGTACGTGACTGGAGTTGTGATTTTCATGAATGACGTCGCATTTTCGAAGAGACCGGACCACGTACTAGTGCCACATTGGCTATAAGGGATGTGGACATAGGATTTTCAATGTTTTCGAAAACATCCCTCCACTTTGGGGTGTTTTGGAGTCGCCACCATTCATTTTGGAGTCCACAACTGCTCTGTTTTAGTCCCCATCTCATTTTTGCCCATGTTTTTATGGATTTTGAGGCACATAGCCTCTGTTTTTTGGCTTGGGCCACAAAATGTCACCTTTTTTTTTATGATGCACATAATAACATAAAAAATAAAAAAAAAATAGATTTCCCCCTTTTACCTAAGGGGACATATAAACGGGAACAAAATAAAAATCCTAAAATCTATACAACTTGCCTTCGTGGGCTAAAAAAACAAATTACATCACATATGAACATGGGATGGATACGGAATTGATTTTGCAAACCTTAGTGTCCTTTGTCTATTAATTACGCTTCGATGCATGCGGTTTGTAGGTGGTTTTTCGGCTACCCATTCTTCAAACCTCGATGTACACCGAAGTGTATATGTCTTAGGTTGGTGAATGGGGTGGATGTTCTCCTCCCAGCCACCCAAAATAGCGATCTCGGGGGCTTGAGAGTACCGGCATCCGGGGTTAGAAATTGTAAGAGGAGGGGGGTGGCTTATGCATAGAGGTGTGAATCGCATGTGCATGTGCGTGCATTTTTTTTTTTGAATCGTATCCATCCTTACATTCTTTGCTCCAAAATAAAAATGAAACAAAAGCATATGTAAATAAATATTACAACCATCCAATGTGAAACTTGTGAAATAAAAAAAAAGAAACAAAGCAAACGCGTTAGTAGATAAACCAAAAGAAATAACACAAAAAGAAAACAAACTCCTTTTTTTTTGTTTTTGAAATAACCGAATCAAGGAAGAGGATCGGACCCACTAGTGTGTACTCCCCAGTGGAGTCGCCAAGCTGTGGACATGGGATTTTCAATATTTTCAAAAACATCCCTCCACTTTGGGGTGTTTTGGAGTCGCCACCATTCATTTTCGGAAAGGGTGTGAATGGTCACCCGAAATTATTTTTCTTTGAAAAACATGGAATTTTGACATGTTGATGACTCTCGTATGGATAGGGTACATATTTGGTCCAACCTTGATTCAAAGGTAAGGGGGTCCATTTATGGAGTAGGGAAGGTGTTAGGCACCCTACTCCATCCACGTAACGTGGTAACCTCGGATTCGGTATTTTAAAATAAAAATAAAATAAAATTGAAGAAAAATCCGATGTGTGCCCTCAAGTGTGAGGGACTTTTAATGTTGGTTTCAATCATTAAGGGAACCCTTATGAAGAAGGGGCCCTTTGGTGATTTAACCCATGGGGTGTGTGCAAGTGTGTAGGAGAGGGGGAAAGTAGAAGAGGGGATGTGGAGGGGGTGTTCCTTTTGTTGAACCCACCTTGTCCCAATCTTGATCTTCAAGTATGTCTTCCCTTGAGTTGACTTGGACTTGCTTGAGGTTGTAGAAGATTGAGTTGAGTTGAGAGTGAGGTGTTTAGAGTAGAGTAGAGTAGAGAGATGTTTCTTTTTTTAGAGGATTTTTTGTCAAATTTTCATTAGTTGTTGTAAGAGGAGAATGGAGGGATTTTTATAGAGGTTTAGGAGGTATTTTGAGGGTATAATGGGGTGAATGAAGAGAATAATGGATAATGGCATGGGTTTGAGAGGAAAGGGGTATGAAATTTGAGGGAGAAATAAGGGTAGTTTTGTAATGAGGGAAATGGGTTGTGTTTTAACCCAAATGGTTTGGATCTTACCCAAATCCATTTGGGTAGAGTGTTTGGTGGGGTGAGATGAGTGATGATTGATGGGAGGAATGGTGGTGTAAGGTAGTTGTTTGGAGAAGGAGTATTGAGATGGTTGAAGAGGTATGGTGTTTGATTTGGAGAGATGAGTGGTGATTGGTTTGATTTTGAGAGGATTGAAGGGATGATGACATATGGCAAATGGAGGGATGAAGAGATTAGTTGATTGGTGATGGTAGTTGGATGATTAGAGAGAAGAGTATGGGAGGTATGGGTTGAGGTGATTTTGTGGGAGTGTTTTAAGGGAAAGTGATGGATAGATATTGGTTGTGATATGGGTGGTTGATAGTGTTAGAGAATGGGAAATAGGTTAGGGTATGTAGGGTATGGGTTATGATGTTGGTGGTTGATGATGAGAGGATGGTGAATAGGTTAGGTTAGGGTAGGGTTATGGGTTATGATGTTGGTGGTTGATGATGAGAGGATGGGGAATAGGTTAGGTTAGGGTAGGGTTATGGGTTGAGTTGATTAGATGAGGGAGGTGGGAGGAGATGATGACATGTGTCATCTCTTGGTGATTGGTTTGATGTGATGATGATGGTTTGGATTGGGTTTGGGCTTAGGTTATGAGTTGGGCTTATGATTGGGTTTAAGATGGATTGGGTTTAGATTGAATTGGGTTTATGTTGGATTGGGTTTAGGAGAATAGTTTGGGTTTTATGTGATGGACTTAGCATAGGTTGGGTTTGGGTGTGGAGAGATGGTTTTGGGGTTCATGGGTTTAAGAAGAATTGTTGGGCTTGAGTAGCATAGTGTTGGGTTTGGGAGTAGGCTTGGATCATTGAGAGAAGGCTTTTGGGGGGCTTGGGCTTTGAGGGCCCGATGCAACTTTTATCACTATTTTGGCGTTTTTGCGTCGAGGACCCGCTCAAATTCGGGTGTCTACAGCTTCCCCTCTTTGCAGGAATTGCGTGCAAAGAACTGCAAAGAATAGACAAAACCCTGATTTGTGCGGGTCCGAAGATCTTGCTCTGACAAGTTTTTGAAAACACCGATTGATAGATTTGATGACAAGAAGTGGCTACCCAAGCACGGGGTCTGACAGGGTGCCTGTTGATTTCTTTGACCTCGTGGCGCGGAGCTCGTGTGAGGTCTTAGATTTGTGATGATTTTGTGAAAATTTTGACATGGTTATTTTCAAATTAATCTTTAAGCAATCGAATTTGGCTTTTGCAAAATACCATTTTGATTTTTTGGTTTTTTGATTTTGATTTTTGATTTTTGATTTTTTTTTTTTTTTTGTTTTTGTTTTTGCTTTTTGGGTTTGTAATCATCATGATTTAAACCTTTAAATTTTGAAGTGTTGTGATTAGAGTTGACTTCCCTTTTTGTGCAGCTTTGGTTCTTCGATCATTTGGCTTTGACTACACCCATTAGTCGTCCTTTCAACGTCCATGCTGATTTGGTGATTTTGATGAACAAACGAAAACTCCTTGTCCATTCTGGTGGCCAGTTGGGTTGGTTTGAAAGTTTGCAAGGTATGCCAGATGAAGAGATACGTTGGTTAGGCACCTTCCAACTTTCGGCTTCACCTGTTCTTTCCTTCTCTCAGAGTTGTTTTGCCATATTGATTGGTTTGACTGGAGCTACTCACTACATCCCTCTTCGTGTGTTGCGGCAATTTGGTGAAGAACAGGGTATAGTGACTCATGGAGATTTTGGAGAGTGGGTCGGGTCTTTTTATTCTTCTCCCTCCTCGTGGCAATTGCGTAATCAGTTAGAGAAAGCTTGGAAGAACGTGATGACTCTTGATCATCCTGTATTTCCGGGTTATTCTTTTCAAAATTACCAACTTTGGATGCAACAACAGATTGCTGAGAGAACTTGTGCCACGCCTTCAGTTCAAAGGAGGTCTTCTGGTTCTCATTCCTCTGACCACCGTGATCGACTGGCGGAGATGAAGGCGTCTCATAAGCGGATTGAGAAGATTTGGTTGCATTCTGAGAATGATCTGAAGAACTAGATAGCTCGACTCGAGTTTTTGAAGAATGAAGAGTCTTCTATCCTGAGGGCGGAGATTGATGATCTCCGGGAGAGACTTGCCCAAGGTCCCTGTTTTGATGCCTTTGCATCTTACCTGGTGAGTCGTGATGCTTCCGACGCTGAGGTGGTAATGATGGGACAAGCTGCCCGCATTCGCGCCTTAGAAGAAAGACTCGATTCCTTCTTCATTTCTCGACGAGATGTGCGATTGGCACCATTTTTTTCTGTTTTTTTCTTTTGTTTTTTTTTTTTTTGTTTTGTTTTTTGTTTTTTTTATTTTTTTTGTTTTTGTGTTTACAAAATATAATGCGAAACTTTTGAAATGGAAGGAAAATAGGTTTTTTACTCACTTGGCCTCAGGTGTATCTATTGCTTTGAAAACATGATGTTTGAATAAGTCCTAGATTTTTCGTCATCGGCCAAAATAGTAGTTTTGAAAACATTTGAATTTTTGGTAATTTGTCTTTGTCGAATAGATATTGTAGATCGAAAATATGAAGATTTCTGAATAACCTTTGTTATCTCAATGATATCGGTGTTTTTGCCAACTACTGAGGATATAGATGTCAGCAGTTCTCAGGCTCTTTTTAGAGTCATCCCCAGTGCCCTAGTACTGGGTGAATATCGATCGGGCAATGAGACTCAGGATTCTGGGAAATTTTTGCCGTTCACAGTTTATACTCATGCGGGCCAGGAGTTTTTGTTTTTTTTTTGTTTTTTGTTTTTTGTTTTTTTTTTTATGATTCCCTTATTGCCCCTGGTGCCAGTTACGGTTTTCACCAGACCCGGTTTCCACATTTTTGCGCATCGATGCCTTTTTGGGTTTTCATCATGCCGGTGGTTTTGATCTTGCCATAGTCTGATTCTTTTACTCATAGCTCCCTCTCGGGTTTTCACTATGCCCTTTCAGACTATGCTTGTATTTTTTTTTTGGATTTTTACATTGCAAATCTTGTTTGGAGCCTATGTATCTTTGTGGCTTGGTGACTCAAGTTGAGCTGCGAGATCGGTGACTCTACTCTTGTAGTGGCACTCTTTCTTGAGTAACAGATCTAGATTCCCCTCTCGAGTTTGCTGACTTGGGTCGAGCTCAGATCAAGTGTCCGAGTTTTTTGAATTTTTTTGTATTTTAGCCGTTCACAGTTTATCCTCATGCAGGCCAGGAGTGCTTTGACTTTTTGATTTTCTTTTCTTTTGTCTCTTTTCTTTTCGGTTTTTTTTTTATATATATATAACATTGACTTGCCCCAGTCTTGGGTTAAGAAATGAATTTGATGGCTCAAAGGGGTTGACTAGGGTTAGATAGTTTGTTTGGGATAGCAAAGATGGCCTTTCGTCATCTCAGGGTCGGATCTCAAGCGTAGTATTTTTTAACGGTGTCAGCATTGATCGGCTGAGGGAAGACTTGTCCGTCCATTTCTGTAAGGATCAAAGCTCCTCCCGTCATTACCTTCTGCACAATGAATGGTCCCTCGTAGTTTGGTCTGAATTTTCCCCTAGCGTCTTCTTGTATTGGTAAGATCTTTTTCAAGACAAGGTCTCCTGGTGAGAAATTTCGAGGTTTGACTTTCTTGTTGTAGGCCCGTGCTATTCGTCTCTGATAGATCTGTCCGTGGCAAATAGCTGCAAGGCGTTTTTCTTCAATCAGATTTAGTTGATCAAATCGAGCTTGAACCCATTCTGTTTCATCCAACTCTGCTTCTTTTAAGATTCGGAAGGAGGGAATCTCAACCTCGACAGGTAAGACTGCTTCCATTCCATATACCAATGAATACGGAGTTGCCCCAGTTAAGGTTCGAAATGAAGTCCGGTAAGCATGAAGGGCAAAAGGTAACATGTCGTGCCAATCCTTGTAAGTGACTGCCATCTTCTCGATGATTCTTTTGATGTTTTTGTTGGCAGCCTCAACTGCTCCGTTCATTTTGGGTCTATATGGTACAGAGTTGTGATGAGTGATTTGGAAGTCTTCGCACATCTTGATCATGTCTCTATTCTTGAAATTCTTGGCGTTGTCGGTTACCAAACCACTAGGGAGTCCGTATCTGCAGATGATATTGTTCTTAACAAACTTCAGAACAGTGCTCTTGGTGACATTTGCATAAGAAGCTGCTTCTACCCATTTCGTAAAGTAATCGATAGCGACTAGGATGAAGCGGTGCCCATTTGAAGCTTTTGGCGAAATCTGTCCAATAACGTCCATGCCCCAGAGTGAGAAGGGCCAAGGAGTAGTCATATTGTGCAACTCTGAAGGTGGCACGTTGATCTTATTGGCATAAATCTGGCAGAGATGGCATTTACGGACATGTTGATAGCAATCACTTTCCATTGTTGTCCAGTAATATCCCATTCTCATGATCTTCTTAGCAAGCATGTGACCATTCATGTGAGGTCCGCAGACTCCACCATGTACGGTTTCGATTAGTCGTTTTGCTTCTATTTCTGCCACACATCGGAGTAAGACTTCATGATGTGATTTCTTGTACAGAATGCCATTGCTCAGGAAGAATTGGCCTGCTAGTTTCTGAATAGTCCTTCGATCATTAGATGTTGCGTCTGATGGGAGAGTTCGATCTTCAAGATAGGCTTTGATGTCTGAATACCATGACTTTTCTTCAGATTCTTCAACTTCGACGGGTAGGCAATAAGCTAGCTCGTCTTGAAGTCCAATCTCAATAGGGTCAATGACTAAGTCCTCTGAGATACTGATCATGGAAGCGAGCGTTGCTAGTGCATCAGCAAATTGATTCTTGGCTCTCGGCATATAAGTGAATGAAATTCTATCGAAGCATGAGCTTAGCTCTTCGAGATACTCATGGTAAGGGATCAATCTCTATTCTCGGGTCTTCCATTCTCCAGTTGTCTGATAGACTACTAGGCTCGAGTCTCCGAAAACATCGATCTCATCTACCTCAAGATCTAATGCTGCTTTCAACCCTGATATGCATGCTTCGTATTCAGCCTCGTTGTTGGAACATTGGAACTTCAATCTGATTGCAATTGGCACGTGAGACCCATCTGGTTTGATCAAGACTGCCCCTATTCCGTTTCCTTTTTGATTTGCTGCCCCGTCGAAATATATTTTCCAACCTGGTTCTTCATCACCGTCCTCAATCTCAGTGAGCAATATGGCTTCGTCAGGAAAGTTTGTCTTCAATGGTTCGTAATCAGGCAATGGATGCTCGGCTAAGTGGTCGGCGATGGCTTGCCCCTTGATGGCCTTTTGAGTGACATAGGTGATGTCGAACTCAGATAATAGTAATTTCCATTTCGCAGTACGACCTGTCAGTGCTGGCTTTTCGAAGAGATACTTGACAGGGTCCATTCGAGCCATGAGCATAGTCGAGTAGCTGAGGAGATAGTGGCGTAGTCGTTGAGATGCCCATACAGTGCGCAGCAAGTCTTCTCGAGTGCCGAATACTTTGCCTCATAATCAGTAAATTTCTTGCTGAGATAGTAAATGGCTTGCTCTTTTCTACCTGACTCATCGTGTTGCCCCAGTACACAGCCCATAGACATTTCTTGAACCGAGATGTACATCAGTAAGGGTCGTCCTGGCGTAGGAGGAACCAAAATTGGTGGATTGAGCAGATATTTCTTTATCTTGTCGAAGGCTTCTTGACAGTCTTCGTTCCATGCTTTCGGCATATCTTTTCTGAGTAGCTTAAATACTGGTTCACAGATAGGCGTGAGTTGTGCAATGAATCTGTTGATATACTGTATTCTACCCAGAAATGCTCGGACGTCTTTTTCTGATACCGGTGCTTTCATTTCGAGGATGTACTTGGTCTTTGCTGGATCTATCTCGATGCCTCTTCTACTAACGATGAAGCCCAATAGTTTGCCTAATGTTGCCCCAAAGACACACTTTGCTGGATTGAGCCTTAAGCTGTATTTCCTTAGCCTGTAGAACAACTTTTTCAGATTTACAAGATGGTCTTCTTTTATGCCCGATTTAGCGATCATATCATCTACGTATACTTCCATTTCTTTATGGATCATGTCGTGGAATAAAGCCGTCATTGCGCGTTGGTAGGTTGCCCCTGCGTTTTTAAGCCCAAACGGCATGACTTTGTAATGAAAAGTACCCCAGGGTGTAATAAATGCTGTCTTTTCTTGGTCTTCCTCTGCCATTTTTATCTGATTGTACCCGGAGAACCCGTCCATGAATGAGAACATACCATGCTCTGCTGTACTATCGACTAGAGTGTTGATGTGAGGTAGTGGAAAATCGTCCTTAGGACTGGCCTTGTTCAAATCCCGATAGTCGACACACATTCTTACTTTCCCATCCTTCTTTGGTACCGGAACGACATTGGCTAGCCATTCGGGGTACGTGGAGACTGCGAGAAATCCTGCTTGAAACTGTTTCATCACTTCGTCTTTGACTTTGAGTGTCCATTCTGGCTTGAGTCTTCTCAACTTTTGTTTGATCGGCTTGCTCCCAGGTGCGATCGGTAACTTATGAACAACAAGATCCGTGTCTAAACCGGGCATATCTTTGTAGGACCAGGCAAAGATATCTTGATAGTTACGCAACAGTTCAATCATTTCTTCTTTCTGCTGAGGGGTTAACAAGGCTCCGATTTTCACAACACGTGGGTCATCTTCAGTGCGGAGATTGACCGAGTCTATATCCTCAATGTTTAGCTGAACACCTTTTTCATGTCGTTCTAACAGGTCTTTGATTTCTTTAGGAGGGTGTTCCACTTCGTCCTCAGACTCTTCCTCATTGCACATGAGATCGAAGTCGAGTTCGAGATCGAAGTCATACTCATCCTTTTCATATTCTGTTCTGTCCAAAGGTCCATCCAATTGAGACAAACCCCTTAAATTCTGAGAAAACTCTTTTTTTGGTTTTTGGAATATATCTATTTTTTTGAGATTTTGAAAAGTTTTTGATTTTTTTGTTTTTTGTAGACTTTTTGATTTTTTTGGTTTTTGAAGACTTTTTGATTTTTTTGATTTTTGAGTGCTATTTTCTGGACATCTGAAATAAGAAGAACAATCATGCATTAGTAAAGATAGGGAGCCCTCAAAGCAGTCTTTACCTGAGGACGAGGGCTTGCTATGATCCTCGGGCAAACTGATGTTGCCTAACGGCATTTTTTTTTGAGGCTATAGTAGCCTCAAGGGTTAGAGGGAACTCTTCCCAATTGTTCAGAATTTCCCCTTCTCTGAGGGGACGGATGAGATGTGAAAGTGATTTGTTGGGTGATTTGGTTGGTGGTTCGGAGATAACCATGATCTCCGATTGATCTTTGTTGTTGTCAGGTTGGAGCACAGTTCCTCCCAAACTCAGTGGGATGACGACTGATGCCCAGTCAATGCCGGTGGGAAAAGGTGATTCGTTCCCTTGGCTGGTAATGATTTCTACTTCGATGGATTTTGGAGCGGTCTCCGATGGACTTTCCTCGGAACCCCCATTGAACAAAACGTCAATGCCTTCTACGAAGGATGATTGGGACTCGACAATTGAGTCTTCTTGAAAGTGCAGTGGTGCGGTATTTACCGTTTTTACCCTTTTTGCTCGTGGTGGTTCTGATAAGTTGTCGGGTCTGATATGGGACTTTGAGAAGCTGATACTAATGTGAGGGACTCGGCCCGGGTTCCAAACATTCGATTCCCGATTTTGCTTTCTTGCTAGTCGAAGTTCTTTCTTCTTTTCTTTCATTTCTGCTATATCCTTCTTTGTGGGCCTGAACCCTAGACCAAAATAAGGAGTATATTTGCTCGCTTCGACTGGTGTAGCTCTTCCTCTTCCCCCTGGTCCTAACCCTTGCTTGGGCTGGTAACCCCCTCTTTTCATGACCCGACCAACCATAAGGTTCGCTCTTGATAGCTTTGCCTTTACCTTCTCCTTTCCCTTCTCGATGTGGTTGACAGCCGCGAATTGGTACGAATTGGTAGAGTGCCTTGTCCTTTGTCATTTCGATATCAATGAAAGGCACGTCTGGGGCTCTTCCAGCTGGAATAAGGTTCTCTGCCAATACTGATATCATCCTCTGCCCCATGATAAATTTGACTTTTTGGTGCAACGAGGAAGGCACAGCCCCGGCAGTATGGATCCAAGGTCTGCCCAGTAACAAGTTGAAGGTCGTTGGTATGTCCATGACTTCAAACGTCACTTCAAAGGTGCAAGGTCCTATTGTGATTGGTAGTTCTACTTCGCCCAACGAGTCCCTTTTCGAGCTATCGAACCCTCGAACAACCTTGTTGTTGGGCTTCACATGCGACCAATCGGCGTTCAGCTTTCGGAAGGTCTCAAGTGGACAAACATTAAGCACTGAGTCGTTGTCAATCAGCACCCTGGCAACCATCATGCCCTTGCATATGACCATAATGTTTAGTGGCTCGACGTGCCCCGTTCCTTCAAGTGCAAACTCATTTTCTATAAAGATAATAGGATTGGAGGCCATGATCTGGCCGACTGTTTGCTCTAACTGGGCCGGTGTCGTGGTCGAAGGTACATGTGATCCCCCTAAGACTTTCAACAATGCCTCTTGGTGCTCTTCCGATTTTTGTATTAGTCCTAGGATGCTGACTTGGTCTGGCTGCTTGTTCAATATGTCTATTATGTTGTGCTCTCTCTTGAGGATGAGCTTAATAAAGTCTGTGGCTTCTTTGTCTGCACTTTTGCTTCAGCTTCTTTATTTGCCTCTTTCATCTCCTCTTTTTTTTGGTCATTCTCGCCTATCTTGCCATTTCCTTTTACCTTTATCTTTTCCTCATCGGTTATCCCTTGCGTTGTTTCTTCAGTCTTTTCCTTGATGCTTACCCCCTTTGTTGGTATCTTTTTGCATCTCCTTGCCTTTGTCATATTACCGATATCGGCTACCAATGCCTTCTTCATGGTTTCAACCCCGGTGGTTGTGGTGATGGTAGTCTCATAGCTCCAAGGAATTGCCTGATCGGAGCTATATGGGAATGGTTTAGGTGAGTGTATGGTTATGGGGGGTGGATCGGGTTTCATATTGAGAATGAGAGGAGGTGGTGGTGATTTGGATGTAATGCTGGTGGAAGTTGGTGGAGTCGATGAAGTGTATGAGATGACGAGTAGTGGACGTGGAGATGAAGTGTATGGTATATGGAGGGGAGGTCGAGTTGACCCTTGTGGATATGATAGTGTGTAGGGTATAACAAAGGGAGGTCGGGTTGAACTTTGATGATGGGGTGATCCATAAGGTATGACCAAAGGTGGTCGGGTAGCGGCATTTTGGTGAGTGGGATGGATGGTGAGGTCGGCCAATCTGAGTGGTGGTAATGAATTTTGGGATGAATTTGTCGTATAATGGTTGATTGTACTGACTATTGGCGCTTCTGGTCCCTGAGTTAAATGTACCCTGATTTTGGACCCGACAGGTGCTATCAAGACAAACGGATTGAAATCGAGTTCCTTATGAATGACATTTACCCTGTGTCCACTTCCCCCTTCATTGTGGGTAGGTAGGGGGTTCTGATTGATATTCTGTTGTTGGGGTGGGTTGGGAGGTCCATCCAGGATAAGAGCCTTCTTATCAATCAAGTTCTGTACTTGATGTTTGAGTTGCCAGCATTGATCCGTAGAGTGCCCCGGTGCACCCATATGAAATTCACAGAACAAATTGGGGTTGTACCCTGGCCCCTTGACAGCCTCAGGATTTGGCGGACGTTTTGCGAGATATTCACCCCTAAGCAAGTTTGGCAGTAACTCAGATAGTGTCATGGGTAACCTGGTAAATACTCTATTTACTCGGTGGCTTGCTGATTCTGTCCATACTGTTGTGATGGCTGTGCTGGCATGGCTTGTGGAGGAACTGTTCGGAAGGGATTCTGCGGTGCTGGAGCCCAAGCAGCTCGAGGTACTGGCGCCCAAGGTGCCTGAGGTGCATGTGGCCTTTAAGCTGGTGCTTGAATGATGAGAGGTTGGTTGGGTTGTACATTATTGACCTGGGTATCCTCTTTCTTTTTGACAAAAGGCACTGATTTCTTTTGTGCCGAGGTCCCCGCTGCTGCACTCAAGGCTGTAAAGTCAAATATTAGACCAGTTCTGATCCCGTCCTCGACCCGGTCTGCTACTTGAACTAAGTTTGAGAAGGTGCCTGTAGTGTGTCCAACCAAATGAGTGTAAAAGGCATGCCCCAGTGTCGAGATAAACGTAGTGTTCATCTCTTGTTCAGTCATCGCAGGCCGCACTTGTGAGGCGGACTCTCACCATCTTTGGGCATACTCTTTCACTGTTTCTTTGTGCTTTCTCGTCATCTTAGCCATATCATTGCAATCCAGACCCACGTCTGTATTGAACCGGTAATTGTGCCAGAACATTTCAGCCAAGTCCTGCCAACTCTTGATGAGTGTATGGTCCAATCCTGAGAACCACTTGAGAGCCGGTCCTGTCAAGCTTCTTTGGAAAAGTTGTACCAGCAGTCTGTCATCCTCGCCGTATTGGCACATTGATCCGCAATACAATTTGAGGTGTGACAGAGGACACCCAACACCATTATATTTCTCAAATTCCGGGCATTTAAACTTAGCCGGCAGCTGTGCGTTGGGATAGAAGCATAGGTCCCTGAATCTTGTTCCTCCCAGAGTATTTGTGCCTTTCATCCGTCGCATTTCCTCTTGGAGAGATTCAATCTGTCGGGCCATTTTGTCGTCAGTAGCACTCTTAGCTTCAGGAGTCCTAAAGTCACACTCGTCATCTGGGATCATCACGGGAGGTGGTGGGTTCTGTGGTATATTAATGTGGAGGACCCTGATATATTGGCACAATAGGAAGTGCGGTGGTTTGTTGTTCTGGTCGTATTTGTTCAGGGGGTTCGGGGTTTGACCCGGATGCTTGATGCGGAGTTGCCTGTGCTTGCAGAAAATTGGTGCGACTCAAGACAGCCGCCAAGATTTGTTCCTGCCTTTTCGTTGTTTCTAACAGCTTTGCTATCATTGCATTGACTTCGGCCAGTTCATTTGTCGCAGGTTGTGGTTCATCTAAGTTACTCATAGTTGATGAAGATGATCGGAGAAAGTATGGAGGCTTCTCAGGATGTTTGTACTTTTTTCGTTTGGCCACCTGTGGGTACAGAAGACCAAGTGTCACTATCTTACTTTCAAAAAGGAAAATGCATGATGTTTTATTAGGTCCGGTAATTATTATGGGATAGTACTCAAAAAGGGAAATTTAGTTAGGTGAGCTTGAAAATACGGTTCGTCAGCGCGGAGCTGGATTGTTTTTTTTTTTTTTTTTTAGAGAAAATAATTACATCAGCACGAAGCTGGCATTGACACGGGGTCGGTAAAACGGTTTGAAAAGAAATTACATCAGCATGGAGCTGTCATCGACACGGAGTCGGTAAAACAGTTTGAAAAGAAATTACATCAGTACGGAGCTGGCATCGACACGGAGTCGGTAAAATAGTTTGAAAAGAAATTGCATTAGCACGGAGCTGGCATCGACACTGAGTCGGTAAAACATTTTGAAAAGAAATTACATCAGCACGGAGCTGGCATCGACACGGAGTCGGTAAAACAGTTTGAAAAGAAATTACATCAGCACGGAGCTGGCATCGACACGGAGTCGGTAAAACGGTTTGAAAAGAAATTACATCAGCACGGAGCTGGCATCGACACTGAGTCGGTAAAACAGTTTGAAAAGAAATTACATCAGCATGGAGCTGGCATCGACACGGAATCGGTAAAATGGTTTGAAAAGAAATTACATCAGCACGGAGCTGGCATCGACATGGAGTCGGTAAAACATTTTGAAAAGAAATTACATCAGCACGGAGCTGGCATCGACACGGAGTCGGTAAAACAGTTTGAAAAGAAATTACATCAGCACGGAGCTGGCATCGACACGGAGTCGGTAAAACAGTTTGAAAAGAAATTACATCAGCACGGAGCTGGCATCGACACGGAGTCGGTAAAACATTTTGAAAAGAAATTACATCAGCACGGAGCTGGCATCGACACGGAGTCGGTAAAACAGTTTGAAAAGAAATTACATCAGCACGGAGCTGGCATCGACACGGAGTCGGTAAAACGGTTTGAAAAGAAATTACATCAGCACGGAGCTGGCATCGACACGGAGTCGGTAAAACATTTTGAAAAGAAATTACATTAGCACGGAGCTGGCATCGACACGGAATCGGTAAAGCATTTTGAAAAGAAGTTACATCAGCACGGAGCTGGCATCGACACGGAGTCGATAAAATATTTTGAAAAGAAATTACATCAGTACGGAGCTGGCATCGACAAGGAGTCGGTAAAGCATTTCGAAGAGAAGTTACCTCAGCACGGAGCTGGCATCGACACGGAGTCGGGAAAATATTTTGAAAAGAAATTACATCAGCACGGAGATGGCATCGATGCGGAGTCGGTAAAATATTTTGAAAAGAAGCTACATCAGCACGGAGCTGGCATCGACACGGAGTCGGTAAATTATTTTGAAAAAGAGATTTCATCAGCACGGAGCTGGCATCGACACGGAGTCGGTAAAACATTTTGAAAGGAAATTTCATCAGCACGGAGCTGGCATTGACGCGGAGTTGGTAACATTTTTTTAAAATGGTAGTTTCTGAAATAGATCGAGTTGGAAAAACCCATGTTTGTGGTAGCCTCCAATTCAGTTATATGAAATCATCGCCGGCCAGGTCGATCTCCAAGGAAGAGGCGGCGCACAATGGCACTCTTAAATCACCTTGTTCCCTGAATAGACGTAGTCTATCCCCCTCGTATCAATAGGATAAGATCTTTCTAGGCACCGACTTTGATCAAGGACTGCAATTGGTACTTTCCGAAATCCTTTTTTTTTTTCTTTTTTTTGAGAAAGTTGCATGTATTTGAGTTGATTGATCGGTTGTTATCTTTGTTAATTCGATACGGGTCATAGATCTGGTTGAAATAGATCTGGGTCGGAACTAGTTGAAATGGATCTGGGTCGTGGACCTAATTGGATTGGATCTGGGTCGTGCCCAGTTGACATGGATCTGGGTCGTGCCCAGTTGACATGGATCCGGGTCGTGGACCCAGTTGAAGTGGGTCTGGGTCGTGGACCTAGTTGGATTGGATCTGGGTCGTGGACCCAGTTGGATTGGATCTGGGTCGTGGACCCAGTGGATCTGGGTTGTGGACCCAGTTGAAGTGGATCTGGGTCATGCCTAGTTGACATGGATCTGGATCGTGGACCCAGGTTGGTTGGATCTGGGTCGTGGACCCAGTTGGAATGGATCTGGGTCGTGGACCCAGTTGAAGTGGATCTGGGTCGTGGACCCAGGTTGGTTGGATCTGGGTTGTGGACCCAGTTTGGTTGGATATGGGTCGTGGACCCAATTTGAAATGGATTTGGGTCGGGGACCCAATTGGAAACGGATCTGGTTATGGGTCGTGGACCCAAATTGAATGGATCTGAGTCGTTGACCCCTTTTGAAGTGAATACTCCATTAAGGACAAGTTTGATTATGACCGAGATCGATAGTGAGCCACGTTGGGCAAAATCCGTTTAGAGCGGGATCGGTTACAAGTGGTAGGCCCTGAGTTTTCTAGTAAAGTGAATCATTTGATTATTTTCAAGCTTTAAAACTCAAAATAAAAAAAAACTTCAAGAAGAAAAGTTGTTAAGACTGACGTAAGGAACAAAATGAGCAAAAAAACAAATTTTTTTTTTTTTTAGGGTCCGTTTTTCAAGTACGGACCTAGCATTTTTTGGCTGGTCCGTGCTTCAAATACGGACCAGAACATCAAATTTTTTTTTTTTTGGTCCGTTTTTCATGCACGGACCTAACACTTTTTGGCTGGTCCGTGCTTCAAGTACGGACCAGAACCTTAATTTTTCGCGAAATTTTTTTTTTCATTTTTTTTTCATTGGTCCGTGCTTTAAGCACGGACTTAGTGATTTTCCTTAAGTCCGTGCTTCAAACACGGACCAGAACCTTTTCCGGCTTTCCACAACTGCTCTGTTTTAGTACCCATCTCGTTTTTGCCCATATTTTTGTGGATTTTGAGGCACATAGCCTCTGTTTTTTGGCTTGGGCCACAAAATGTCACCTTTTTTTTTTTGATGATGCACATGATAACATAAAAAATAAAAAAAAACAGATTTCCCCCTTTTACCTAAGGGGACATATAAACGGGAACAAAATAAAAATCCTAAAATCTATACAACTTGCCTTCATGGGCTAAAAAAAAAATATTACATCACATATGAACACGGGATAGATACGGAATTGATTTTGCAAACCTTAGTGTCCTTTGTCTATTAATTACGCTTCGATGCATGCAGTTTGTAGGTGGTTTTTCGGCTACCCATTCTTCAAACCTCGATGTACACCGAAGTGTACATGTCTTAGGTTGGTGAATGGGGTGGATGTTCTCCTCCCAGTCATCCAAAATAGCGATCTCGGGGGCTTGAGAGTACCGGCATCCGGGGTTAGTAATTGAAGAGGAGGGTGGCTTATGCATAGAGGTGTGAATCGCATGTGCATGTGCGTACATTTTGTTTTTTGAATCGTATCCATCCTTACATTCTTTGCTCCAAAATAAAAAAACAAACTCCTTTTTTTTTTTGTTTTGTGAAATAACCGAATCAAGGAAGAGGATCGGACCCACTAGTGTGTACTCCCCAGTGGAGTCGCCAAGCTGTGGACATAGGATTTTCAATGTTTTCGAAAACATCCCTCCACTTTGGGGTGTTTTGGAGTCTCCACCATTCATTTTCGGAAAGGGGTGTGAATGGTCACCCGAAATTATTTTTCTTTGAAAAACATGGCATTTTGACATGTTGATGACTCTCGTATGGATAGGGTACATATTTGGTCCAACCTTGATTCAAAGGTAAGGGGGTCCATTTATGGAGTAGGGAAGGTGTTAGGCACCCTACTCCATCCACGTAACGTGGGTAACCTCGGATTCGGTATTTTAAAATAAAAATAAAATAAAATTGAAGAAAAACCGATGTGTGCCCTCAAGTGTGAGGGACTTTTAATGTTGGTTTCAATCATTAAGGGAACCCTTATGAAGAAGGGGCCCTTTGGTGATTTAACCCATGGGGTGTGTGCAAGTGTGTAGGAGAGGGGAAAGTAGAAGAGGGGATGTGGAGGGGGTGTTCCTTTTGTTGAACCCACCTTGTCCCAATCTTGATCTTCAAGTATGTCTTCCCTTGAGTTGACTTGGACTTGCTTGAGGTTGTAGAAGATTGAGTTGAGTTGAGAGTGAGGTGTTTAGAGTAGAGTAGAGTAGAGAGAGATGTTTTTTTTTTTAGAGGATTTTTTGTCAAATTTTCATTAGTTGTTGTAAGAGAGAATGGAGGGGTTTTTATAGAGGTTTGGAGGTATTTTGAGGGTATAATGGGGTGAATGAAGAGAATAATGGATAATGGCATGGGTTTGAGAGGAGAGGGGTATGAAATTTGAGGGAGAAATAAGGGTAGTTTTGTAATGAGGGAAATGGGTTGTGTTTTAACCCAAATGGTTTGGATCTTACCCAAATCCATTTGGGTAGAGTGTTTGGTGGGGTGAGATGAGTGATGATTGATGGGAGGAATGGTGGTGTAAGGTAGTTGTTTGGAGAAGGAGTGTTGAGATGGTTGAAGAGGTATGGTGTTTGATTTGGAGAGATGAGTGGTGATTGGTTTGATTTTGAGAGGATTGAAGGGATGATGACATGTGGCAAATGGAGGGATGAAGAGATTAGTTGATTGGTGATGGTAGTTGGATGATTAGAGAGAAAAGTATGGGAGGTATGGGTTGAGGTGATTTTGTGGGAGTGTTTTAAGGGAAAGTGATGGATAGATATGGGTTGTGATGTGGGTGGTTGATAGTGTTAGAGAATGGGGAATAGGTTAGGGTATGTAGGGTATGGGTTATGATGTTGGTGGTTGATGATGAGAGGATGGTGAATAGGTTAGGTTAGGTAGGGTTATGGGTTATGATGTTGGTGGTTGATGATGAGAGGATGGGGAATAGGTTAGGTTAGGGTAGGGTTATGGGTTGAGTTGATTAGATGAGGGAGGTGGGAGGAGATGATGACATGTGTCATCTCTTGGTGATTGGTTTGATGTTATGATGATGGTTTGGATTGGGTTTGGGCTTAGGTTATGAGTTGGGCTTATGATTGGGTTTAAGATGGATTGGGTTTAGATTGAATTGGGTTTATGTTGGATTGAGTTTAGGAGAATAGTTTGGGTTTTATGTGATGGACTTAGCATAGGTTGGGTTTGGGTGTGGAGAGATGGTTTTGGGGTTCATGGGTTTAAGAAGAATTGTTGGGCTTGGGTAGCATAGTGTTGGGTTTGGGAGTAGGCTTGGATCATTGAGAGAAGGCTTTTGGGGGGGATTTGGGCTTTGAGGGTCCGATGCAATTTTTATCACTATTTTGGCGTTTTTGCGTCGAGGACCCGCTCAAATTCGGGTGTCTACAAGGGACATGCAAGCGTGCAAAGCGATAAACGTGCTAGTGATGTGTGCAAAATAAGGTGGGATGTGCCCGGGGAGTTTTTCAGACCAATGGGCCACAAACATAGTGAATAGAAACATTGGAAGATTACCAAGATCCAAATCATAGCATGCAAATTATAAGAAATTAAAATCAATCAATCGAATCAAAACCAATCAATTAATTAGAATCACACAATTAACATGTTTAGACTTAATGATTCAAGCAATCGAGATATACAATCATATCAATCGGGTATCAAAAGGAAACCATGCACCCTATTCAAATGTGGATTTATTGAGTTAACTCATCTTAGAGCATTCAACATCATAGAACTATGAGAAATATCACATGAAGCATCATCATTAAGTAACAATGGAATGTACAAGAACAAATAATAAATTGCATGAAACCAATAAATTTAAATGAATTAACTCGACTCATTACGTTCAAAATTGGGTATCATAGCAAAGAGAATTAAAATAAATAACACACAACTAATTCCTCATGTGATGTAAAATGAGTTCAACTGAGTTGACTCACCTAAAAATTCACCCCTATGGTTGATTTTCGAAATCCAATCCCCCTTTTTTTTATGGTCTAATCAGAGTTTACTTTGGACGATCCAAAACAATTCGAAATTTCAAAGAATATTAAATAAAATGATGGTTGTAGGGATGGGGAGTGATGATTTGATATATATATATATATATATATATATATATATATTAATATATATATCTATATATATATATATATATTTTTAACAAATGGATTTTTTCCATGAAAAGAAAGTCCCATTTTTTATTATTGCCACACCAATTTCTATGTTTGCAATCAAATAACAAATACCGATGATGTGTTATAGATAAAAATTGACGTAATAATAAAAAAAAAAAATTTATTCTCTTTAGGGAGAGAGAGAGCTACGTAGTCATTTACAACAATTGAGATAAAAATTGAGAGATATTATTGGCATACCCATTGTTTACATACAACGCACCAATCCTTTTGAAAATAAATAGTTATTTACACATAAATTGATGCTTTTCAAATAAAAAAATTTATGTGTTAATAACAGCTCTCTAAAAGTTTCGTCAAGAGGCTCTAGTGTTGTTTTACTATGTATCTCCAAAACATCATCCAGTGCGGCTACATAGGAATCATCTCTTCATTGTACCTTGTAAATGAGATTATACAACATGTCTGTAACCTTTGACATTGCAGAAACAACTACTAACTTTCTTTCTGTGTCATCATTAATAATTATACCCACAACATTCTGAATTCTTTCTGGGGTGCCCACACATGTCCCACCAAATTTATGAATCAACCACCTGTCACCTTTGGGGGGAAAACTTTTTTCTATGGAATTTTTCATGGAAACTGCAAATAAGGCAAAGATATGGGTATGCAATGACTGTCTACTTTTTCCACCAGAAACACAACCCATTAAATCCAGGGAGTTGAGGAAGGAAAAATATGGAAAGAGGAGAGAACGTCAAGAGACGAAGAAGCTCTTGTTCTCTCTATTGTGCGCCAATGCGGCATTTTGTGAGACACTACACGAAGAAGAAAACAGAGACGCCATGGCTGCGCTACAACTCTCTCTCTCTCTCTCTCTGAAATTCCCTTTCTCCTATGGAAGCTAATAAATCTAGCCAAAAAACCCTTTCTTTATCTCATTGATCTTTTTGTTCTCAAATCTTTTTTTTTTTTTTTTTGTTGATATTTTCCTCTCAGATTTATTCACCTTTGAGAACGATCGTAAACGTTGGTTGTTGCCTTCTCTTTTATAGATTAGGAGTTGAGTTCCTGAAGAAGTCTCCCACTTTCAAATTTTGAATCTCGTATCCCGTTTACACGACCTGCTGGTTTTTTTTATGACTCATGAGACCAAGTTCTAATCGAACTCTCCTTTTTCATCCTCCTCGGCAATCAAGTCTTGGAGTCCCATTTGAAAGAGATACTTTAAGAAATCAGGTAGAATTCCAAGTCCTCCCTCTCCTAGAAAGCATGCAGTTTTCGACCATATTTTCTGAATTTTTTTGTGGTTTCAACGAAATCAAAAGTCACCTATATTACCATGTATTCGAGGCAAAAGGATGGAAAATGGGAAAAGGGGAAATTTTGCAAAAACCCAAGGGGGAGAATTTGAATCAATCTAAGAACAGTTTTTTAAGGTTTCTATTAACCAATCTAAACAGATTTCCATCCAAAACCAACAAATGAAAGAAATACCTCTTTTTTTTTTTTCCTGTTAACAGCAAAACTTAATCTTCAATGTCATTCAAAATCCATGAAATCCAAGATTCGAAACTAGTTTCTATTTTTTCTAACAAACAAAAAATCAGATATGAAGATCGAGAGAAAAAAATAAAAAAATAAAAAATAAAAATGAGATGAGACTCACAATCCTAATCCAATCAAAATAAAGATAAACCGAGTGTCTCCTCCTATAAATCATCGAAAAATAATGAAAATTTTAACGAAAAATCTTAAAAAAGAATTGAAGAAACAGATTTTAGAACCCTAATTTTCGGTTTATATTATTTTATTTTATGAATCTCTCTCTCTTTGCTGCCCATGCTTCACAGAGATGAAAAGAAAAAAAAAAACTTTTTTACTAACATCACACCATGCATAATAAAACTGATTAAAATATTAAAATATTTTTTTTATTTAAAAAAAATCTCATAGCTCCTTATCCCAACCACCGTCATTCCATCTTTAAAGAAACTAACTTCTTGAATTATTTAGGATCATCCCAAGTGACCCTCGATTGAACTATAGAAAATAATATCACATTCAAAATCCAATCAAATGATGCCATGAGAACAAAATAATAAAATCTAAAAAAGTTAAATAAATAAATAAATAATAAATAAAATAAAATAAAAAAACTAGGTCTATTTGGAAATGCATTAATTTTTGGGAATTTTCAAGTTTGATCCTCAATTATCCTCAGTGGAGTCACCACTGAAAGCGCCCTCGATCCGCGGGGTGTGCAGATCCACTTTTGATTTTCAAGGTTTGGGAGTTGCCACCTACTTATTACGGTCTAGGAACTGAAAATTGATTCTAAAAGGTAAATAACACTAATCTACGAAATAAAATACGAGGTCCGGGGATCACGTTATGTGGTTGTAAGGTGTTAAGCACCAACCTCGCGCCGGCAAATGCCAGTCTTTACTTTTCTCAAATAAAACTACATTTGCTAAAAGACCTAAATAAATAATAATAAAAAAATAAGAATGAAAAATACCTAGATGATCACAACGATAGTTCCCTCAGAGCTGACGGAGAGTATCCTCGTATGCATTTCCTTGCTATTTGCCCGTCATCGGATCTGATTTCTGATCTCCAAGTTGAGTTATCTTCTTCTTAGATCTGTGGGTTTGCTGATTTTTTTTTTTTTATGGATTTCAAGGTGTTTTGGAAGGATTTTTGGGTGTTTTTTGAGATAAAGTTGAGGTATAGATATTAGGTAAAGAGTTAAAAGAACTTCAAAATTAGGATTTTGGGAAGGTTGGGTAGGCTTCTTGACCTACTTTTTCTAGGGTTTTCTTTTTCATACGAAATAGGTTGTAGAGAACCCTATTTATAGATTTTTTTAAAGAACTTTTTAGATAGGGCTAGAGTTAGATTATGTTTCTTTTAGATAGTTTTAAAGTTTAATTATGTTTCTTTTAGATAGTTTTAGAGTTTAATTAGAATTCTATTAGGGTTAGGGTTTGACTTTGGTCTTATTAGATTGATTAGGGTTTTGACTTAAGTTTCAATTGATTGAGTAGATTTTAGGGTTTTGACTTAAGTCTCACTTGATTGACTTGATTTTAGGATTTTAACTTAAGTCTTACTTGATTGACTAAAATTTAGGATTTTGACTTAAGTCTTACTTGATTGACTTTATTTTAGGATTTGACTTAAGCCTTATTTGATTGACTTTAATTTTAATTAGGATTTTATTTTACATTAATTAATATTTTAATTATTAAATTTGTAAAATTACCGTTTTACCCTCGGAGAGGACTTTTTGCGTTTTAAGTTGTTTTTTCAATGTTTCAAGATGTTTTAGAATCGATTTTTTGTAAGGAATTCAATGGGAATATTGATTTGTGTCATTATGAAATTATTTTTATGCGAAATGGTCTTGAACTTTATGAGGGGCATTTTCAAAATTTTATGAATTTTGTGAAAATTGGTAAAATGATTTATTTGATTTCGATTTGTTGTTTTATGTGTTTGAAAGGATTTTCCTAAGCGTGATGTAGGTTTTATGAATGTTTTGAGATTAGGGGTATTTTGGTAATTTGATCATTTTTTAGTGATTTTTATCGTGAAGCTTTTTTTGTGTGCAAGATGATGATTTCTATTTTTTTAGAGTTATATTTTCCTAGCGTAACGTGATTTTTACAGGTTTGTTAGCTTGAGATACGTCATCTGAATTTCTAAAACATATCTATAACAATAAAGCATTGATTTGAAAAAAGCCCTGGGCACAACCCACCCTGTTGAAAGCGCCCTCGATCCGTGGGGTGCGCAGATCCACTTTTGACCCTTGAGGTTTGGGAGTCTCCACCTAGTTATTACGGTCTAGGAACCGATCAATGACTCTAAATAGATAAGAACTAATCTAGAACAGAAAAGCTGAATTCGGGGATCATGTTACGGGGTTGGAAGGTGTTAGGCACCAACCCCGCCCGGCCAAAGCCGGTCTCTACTAACTTCCCAAATAAATTACATTGCTAAAAACCTAGGTAAAAATAAATAAAACAAATTTATACATTTCCGATAGCAAGGACTTTGTTCCCTCAGATCTGAAAAAAATAGCTCCTTGTACCATACTCCCTTGCTTCGTTCTGTCTCCGGATTTGATTTCTGATCTCCGAGGCAAGGTATCTCCTTATTTTTGGATCTGAATTCTTCAAGTTTGTTGTGGATTTTGAGATGTTTTTAGAGGGTTTTTTGGTGTTCTTTAGGCTAAAATCGAAGGAGGGATGTTAGGTAAGGAGTTGGGGCTCCAAAACTAGGGTTTATGGGAGGCTAGGGGGCTTTTAGACCTACTTCTCTTAGGGTTTATGACTTGATACGAAAATAGGGTGTGGAGACCTCTATTTATAGATTTTTTTTAGGGGTTGATTTGGATAGAGTTAGTGTTTAATTAGAGTTCTTTTAGTTAGAGTTGTGTTTTAGTTAGAATTGTTTTAGGTAGAGTTGTGTTTTAATTAGAATTTTTTTAGGTGGAGTTGTGTTTTAATTAGAACTCTATTAGATAGAGTTATTATTTAATTAGAATTCTATTATGATTTTGACTTTTGGTCTTATTTGATTGACTTTTAAAATTTTGACTTTAGTCTTAATCGATTGACTTTTATATCTTGACTTTAGTCTTGCTTAATTGACTTTAATTTTGACTTTAGTCTCACTTGATTGACTTTAATACCTTGACTTTAGTCTTGCTTGATTTACTTTTAATTTTTGGAGAATCCCCCTCTAAAATATCTTTAATTCTTTGGACCCCCAAATGGAGGGGTCCTTAAAGAAATATCTCACGAACCCTCAACAATTTTTCATAAGAGCTCGATCGATCGATTTTTTTAATTCAAATTTTAAATTAATTTCATCAATGTTTCACTTTAATTATTTAATGTTTTATTTATTAATTCAAAATTTTTAATTATAAAAATTGTGAATTACCGTTTTGCCCCCAAAGAGGACTTTCACGTTTAAGTCGTCGGTTTTAATGTTCTAGGATGTTTTAGAATCGATTTTTCGTAAGGAATTCAATGTGAATGTTGGTTTGTATCATTTATGAAATTTTTTGTGTGAAATGGTTGTGAACTTTATGAGGGGCATTTTCGTAATTTTGTCAAATTCTGTGAAAATTGGCGAAATGATTTATTTGATTCCGATTTGTTGTTTTATGTGTTTGAATGAGTTTTCCTAATCATAACGTAGGCTTTGGGTTGTTTTGATGTCAGGGGTATTTTGGTCATTTTTAGTGATTTTTATCGTGAAGCTTCTTTTTGGTCTGCAAGATGATGATTTCTATATTTTTGGGATCGTATTTTCCTAGCGTAGCATGGTTTCTAAGACTTTGTCAGTTCGAGATACCTCATCCGGATTTCTGAAACACATCTGGTAACAAAATAAAGCAATGGAAATAACATCCATCATTGGGAATCATTGCAATCGGGTTGACGAATTGATTAATCAGACGGATGCAAAAATGGGGTATCTACACATGTATTGCACACACCACATGCACGTTTACTGTTTTGCAGCTTGCACGTCCCATATAGCCAACGTGGCACTAGTGAGTAGTCCAGTCTCTTCGGAGATGCGACGTCATTCATGAAAACCACAACTCCAGTCACGTACCTTAGGGTATATATCAAATTGGGGCATCAGTACCGTCTGATCAGTTGACTCTGAAAAGTATATCGATGCACCTAGGCTGGAGCGACCTAAGCCTTTGACCTATTGTAAGCCACACAGTCACATGTCCCATTTGCCAACGTAGTACTAGTACGTGGTCGGTCCCCTGTGGAATACCAAACCGTTTATGAAGCGAAATGATTTATTTGATTCCGATTTGTTGTTTTTATGTGTTTGAATGAGTTTTCTAATCATAAACGTAGGCTTTAGGGTTGTTTTGATGTCAGGGTATATTTTCGTCATTTTTAGTGATTTTTATCGTGAAGCTTCTTTTTGGTCTGCAAGATGATGATTTCTATATTTTTGGGGTCGTATTTTCCTAGCGTAGCATGGTTTCTAAGACTTTGTCAGTTCGAGATACCTCATCCGGATTTCTGAAACACATCTGGTAACAAAATAAAGTAATGGAAATAACATCCATCATTGGGAATCATTGCAATCGGGTTGACGAATTGATTAATCAGACGGATGCAAAAATGGGGTATCTACACATGTATTGCACACACCACATGCACGTTTACTGTTTTGCAGCTTGCACGTCCCATATAGCCAACGTGGCACTAGTGAGTAGCCCGGTCTCTTCGGAGATGTGACGTCATTCATGAAAACCACAACTCCAGTCACGTACCTTAGGGTATATCAAAGTGGGGCATCAGTACCGTCTGATCAGTTGACTCTGAAAAGTATATCGATGCACCTAGGCTGGAGCGACCTAAGCCTTTGACCTATTGTAAGCCACACAGTCACATGTCCCATTTGCCAACGTAGTACTAGTACGTGGTCGGTCCCCTGTGGAATACCAAACCGTTTATGAAAGCTACAACTCTTGACTCGTACCTATAGGAATATCAAGAATAATCCAAGTATATCAATTGCACTTCTTGGTCAAAATCGGTGCCTAAACGAGATCTTGCCCCACTATACCATACTGTACGAGGGGGATAGACTATGTTTATTAAAGACGAGAGATATTTAAGTGGGCCCTTGCTTAGCATTGCGCTCCACCTCTCAACTAGAGATCAAACTGGTTGTTTTTTTACTTCAGAGAAGTGAGTTGGAGTTTTAGATTATCACCTATACGGTATATCAAACCAAGTCACCACGTACCGTCCGATTGAGTACGCTCGAGAGGTATATAGGTGTACTTTGGCAAGGATGGCCAGATAAAAATGTATTGCACGTAGTAAACCTAGAGTCTAGAAACCTCCCCTATAGGACACGACCCGAACTTATCGAGGGTGTTCCTGGGTTGTTTATTGAATGGGACCTTGTGAATGATGAATGTCTGTGAATGATGAATGTATATGACTGATGAGATCAAAATGTATGTGAATGTACGGTTTTGTCCTCAAGGATCAAATCTTTTTGTTTAAACCCGATTTGAAACTACTGTATTATTGGGTGCACCGACCCAATAAAAAATCCATTCAAAATGTAGCAATAATTCATAATGACCCAGTCTATCTCGATCCAACGATCATGATAGGCTGAGCCATTTAAATTAAAAGGGAAATCAAAGTTTTTTCTAAATTCGAGTTTTAACTCATTTAAAAAAAATATTTTTCCCAAAAGGAAAATAAAATGATTTTTACAAAAGATATATTTTTTTGCATGGAATTTGAAAGATTACTGAAATATGCTTTTCTAAAGGAAAAAATTGTTTAAATCAGATATTTGATAATACAGTAAGATTATTTTTCTTTTTGAAATGATCATTGCATAAATGAATTGTATAATGGCTTGGTGCACAAAATTCAATAAAATCTTAAGGTTCATTTAAAATGTTATCAAAGGGTAACACTGGAATTGATCAAATTCACTTTTGATGGGGTCTCAAGGTTATCATTACACCTAAGATCAATAGTTCATCATTTTATTAGGGTTACTAGTCCGGTCAGTTGGAACGAACGTCAACGCCAAATCAATCCTTTAGAATATCTCAACATTTTCCAGTTGTTCCTTGAAGGTCACAATGTTTCAGTCTTGCCGGTTATAAGCAATGTCTCGAGTCCTCAGTCCATAATCAAGTCTGTTGTGGTTACTTGTCTTGAGTTTTCATAAGTCATTTGGGTTAGCTCGAGTCCATTTTTTTTTATCAATTCATCAATGTCATGTTCTCCTTAGATCGAGTCTACTCTTTTTATGTTGAGTCGAGTTAGTTTGTCGAGTCTATAGACGTGTTTTTCACCCAATTTGAATAAAGGAAATTTTTGAATACCTCGAGTGTATTAACGAATTAACTAATAATCTGGCTTTGAGGATAGATTTTTCTCCTGAATAAAAAGATAAGGGTCGGGCTCAACTTTTAATCAAGAAAGAAAAGGTCATTTACCTCAGAACAGAAAATAATTCCTAAAGATATTCAAATAGAAACCATCATATCCCTAGAGGAACACAAGGGGATAATGAATTTTCTTAGAAATTTCAAAAGACTTAGTCACGTGGGCCTATGAGGATATGTTAGGTGCAAGCTTGGGTGTTGTCTGACACGGATTAGATACTGATTTGATAAAATGAGATTAAGGAAGATGTTACAAAATGTATCAGTGCTACACTTCTCAAAATGGTAGAACTCCCAGAATAGATTACCATTCTCAGACTAATGCAACAGTTTAAGCGGTATTGATCTCTGACAATGGGTCGTACATCAAAGCTTAGGTTATTACTATATGTTCAAAGTTCCGGATCCGGCATCACAAATCATCCCCCTACGTTCTCAGACTAATGGAAATATTGAAACAGCCAATAAAAAAATCTCAAAACAATCATCCTGAAAATGTGTCAATCACATCGGGAATGGTCAAAGAAGCTGTCATTCACACTGGAGGCATATTGTACTTCAATACAGTCTTCTACTGGAGTTATTCCCTACTCTCTAATATATGATATGGAAGCAATCTTACCAGTTCAGATGAAAATTTTGTATCACAAGGTCTTGATGGAAAGTCCATTGTTAAAAACATACTAGGTCTGTCATCGGTATGAAGATTTAAACTTGATTGAAGAAAAACAACTTAGAGTTCTGTATCACGTACAAGCTTATCAAAGAAGAGTTGCCCGTGCGTTTGACAAAAAGATCAAGGCCCCTCACTTACAAGTCAGGGATTTGGTATTCAAAAAAATCGGACACCTATCTTTGACCCTATAGGGAAGTTCAAACCAAATTGGGGAGGTCCGTTCATCATCAAGGAAATATTACTAGGAAAAGCTGTCAGACTTCAAGATTATGATGGAATCGAATTACCAGAACCAACCAACCTTGACCAAATCAAACGGTACTACATTTAAGGAGGCCATCTTTGGCCGAATCAATTTCCTATTACCCAGTTCAATATATCATTTCTCAACCCCTTTGCAGCCTTTTCAAAAAAAATTATACCTTTTTATTTCTCAGCCCGATCACCTAACCTAAAGGAGGGAAGCATTCGAACTACGCCTTGGTCCTAAGCTTACCCATAAAAGTCCTCCTAAGTACCATGTGAAAGGTCAAGGAAGATAACAAAGCATGATCAGACAGTAATTCCATAAGGAAGAAAAGAAAAAAAAAGAAAAAAAAAAGCCTGTTAGGTTGAAAATCTGAAAAGGGCGACTTAGGTAAAAATTAAGGCAAGCTCGCAAGGTTGAAAATCCGTACGGACGGTCTTGACAACAATCAGAGCAAAGAAAAAAAAAATAGCTCGTTAGATTGAAAACTTGAAAAGGTGATTTAAGCAAAAGTTAGAGCATGCTCGCTATATCGAAAACCTGAAAAGGCTAACTAGGCAAAAGTTAGAGCAACAAAGAAAAATAGAAGAAAATCTCAAGAGGTTCGAGCCGAGACATTTGAAGTCAGAATAATCAAGTTCAACACTTAGCTTAAATCAGGCAGAGACTTAGAAGTCATAAGTATCTTGTTTACGATGGATCTGAAAATTTTCTACTTCTCCAAGTGAACCAAGGGGGAAAAGGGTGAATTCTATGATGAGTCTCAAAAGAAAATATTTTGTTCTCTTGAACTTGACTCAAAATCTTCAATAAAATTAATTAAAAGTTGAATCTTTATTGCGCTTGTGGTAGTCAAATATTTCAAACCATACAAGGGGCATTTTCTTTCTTCTCTAATATGTAGCTTTCCCCCCTTATACTAGGGGCATTTTTTTTAATGATGTGTTCAATTATCTCCAATGCCATATTTGTTATGAAACCAGGGGTATTTTGTTTTTGAGCAATGTTAATCCTAAAAGATAATGGGAACCCCAAACTTAAGGTTACCCTTTTGATAACAGTTTTTTCGAAAAATCCTTGAGGTTCAAAAGAAATAAAAACTCAGGTTTTAAATTCATAAAACTTTAGGATAAAATCTTGAGGTTCAAACAAAATCATTTTGGATCCATTTGGTTTTGCCTATAGATTAACTCATAACCCATTCACCTAGAATAGGAGATAGGGCATTCATTCTTTCCCACATCTATTCATTCCCAGATTTAATCACTATTTTCCAGATTCATTTTCAATCGTTTTTTTTACTCAGCCAGTTACCGCTGAGGGTTTCTTGGAATTATGCTCAGTTAACGCCGAGGGTTTTCTCAGAATTATGCTCAGATGCCGCCGATGACTTTCTCGGAACTATGCCAGATGCCGTCGATCTCGGAATTATGCTCAGTTATCGTCGAGGGTTTTCTAAAATTATGCTGAGATGCCGTCGAGGGCTTTCTCGAAATTATGCCCAGTAACCGCCGAGGGTTTTCTCAGAATTATGCTCTGTTACCGCCAAGGGTTTTTTCAGAATTATTCTCAGTTACCGTCGAGGACTTTCTCGGAACTATGCTCAGATGCCACCGAGGGTTTCTCAGAATTATTCTCAATTATCGTCGAGGGTTTTCTCGAAATTATGCTTAGATGCCGTCGAGGGCATTCTCAAAATTATGCTTAGATGCCGCTGAGGGTTTTCTCGGAACTATGCTCAGATGTCGCCGAGGGCTTTCTCGGAATTATGCTCAGATGCCGCCGAGGGTTTTCTCGGAACTATGCTCAGATGCCGCCGAGGGCTGTCTTGAAATTATGCTCAGTAACTGTCGAGGGTTTTATCAGAATTATGCTCAGTTACTGTCGAGGGTTTCTCGGAATTATGCTCAATTACCGCCGAAGGTTTTCTCGGAATTATGCTTAGCTATCGCTGAGGGTTTTCTCAAAATTATGCTCAGTTTATGATCAAATTATGCTCAGATTATGCTCAGTTATGCTCAGTTCATGCTCAGTCTATACTCAGATTATGCTTAGTTTGTGCCCAGTTTATGCTCAATTTATATTCACTTTGTGCTCAGATTTTACTCAGTTCCAACTTAAACTTTTTGAAATTTATCTTAGATTTTAAGTTCACACACTTGCACAGTTGTTACATTAGTCAAGGAGAATTTTCTAAAATTCAAGGATCTGACAATGTCAGTGAGAGCTCTCGCTCAAGGACCTGACAACCTTTTAGTTCGGAGGGAGTTCTACGCTCAAGGATCTGAACATCCCAATGAATTACTAAATCAGGCTGCAAAATGAACTGTCACTAGCTTTGGCATTCGGCTATCGCACTATCTACCAAAATAGATTTGCTATCTAGTTTGCTTCAACCCTCTGCCAAAGAGGGGCATCTGTAGACACCCCATTTTTGTATTTGCCTGATTAATCAACTCGTCAACCCGATTGCGACTGTTCCCAATGATTTGATAAAATTATGAAATACCCTTCATAAAGTTCATGACCATTTCGCACAAATTTTTTATAAATGACACAAACCAATATTCCCATTAACTTCCTAACGAAAAATCGATTCTAAAACATCCTGGAATATCAAAAACCGACTTGAAACGCAAAAGTTCTCTTCAGGGGCAAAACGGTAATTTTTCAATTAAAAAAATTTAAAATTTTGAAATTAATAAATAAAATATTAAATAATGTAAAGTGAAACATTAATAAAGTTAATTTAAAATTTTAAACTAAAAAAACTGTTCAATCAGGCTCTCAGGCAAAATTATTGATGGTTGCCAAGATATTTATTAAAGGACCCCTCCATCTGGGGGCCCAAAGAATTAAAGATATAATAAAGGGGGGTTCTCCAAAAAATTAAAGTCAATCAAGTAAGATTAAAGTCAATCAAGTAAGACTAAAGTCAAGATCTTAAAGTCAATCAAGTAAGATTCAAGTCAAAGTCAATCAAGTAAGACTAAAGTCAAAATCTTAAAGTCAATCAAGTGAGACTAAAAGTAAAAACCCTAATAGAATTCTAATTAAACGATAACTCTATTTAAAATAATCCTAATTAAATAATAACTTTAGTTAAAATAATTCTAATTAAAATATAACTCTACCTAAAACAATTATAATTAAACAATAACTCTCTCTAAAAGAATTATAATTAAATATTAACTCTGTCTAAAAGGCACTTAAAAAAAATCTATAAATAGGGGTCCCTACAACCTATTTTCATATGAAAAAATAAACCCTAGAAAAAATAGGTCAAGGAGCCTCCCCAACCTCCCTAAAACCCTAATTTTGAAGTCCAAACTCCTTACCTAACATCCATACCCCAACTTTAGCTCAAAAAACACCCAAAAACCCTTTTGAAATACCTTAGAATGCATAAAAAAATCAAAAAACTCACAGATCTAAGAAGAAGATACATCAACTTGGAGATCCGAAATCAGATTTGACAACAGAACGAAGTGATGAATACTATACAAGGAGTTGTTTTATCAGATCTGAAGGAACAAAACTATTGCGTTTGAAAAAGGTAATTATTTTTATTTTATATTTTATTATTATTTAGGTCTTGTTAGCAACGTAGTTTTATTTGAGAATTAATAGAGACCGGCGTTTGCCGGGCGAGGTTGGTGCCTAACACCTTCCAACCCCGTAATTTGATCCTTGAACTCAGTTATTTTTCTTTCGTAGATTAGTAGTATTTACCTTTTCAGAGTTAGTATTCGGTTCCTATACCGTAATAACTAGGTGGCGACTCCCAAACCTCAAAGATCAAAAGCGGATCCGCGCACCCCGCGGATCGAGGGCGCTTTCAACCACCAAAACCTATTTTGAGGCTAAAGGTAATTGGGCCCTTCTTTTTTTATTAGAGTGTAGACACTCCATTTTTGCATCCGCCTGATTAATCAAGTCGTCAACCCGATCGCAAAGGTTCCCAATGATGGATGTCTATTCCAATGCTTTATTTTGTTACCAGATATGTTTCAGAAATCCGGATGAGGTATCTCGAACTGACAAAACTTAGAAATCACATTACGCTAGGAAAATACTACCCCAGAAACATAGAAATCATCATCCTGCAAACCAAAAAGAAGCTTCACGATAAAAATCACTAAAATGACCAAACTGCCAAAATACCCCTAACATCAAAACAACCTTAGAGCCTACATTACGCTTAGAAAAATCCGTTCAAATACATAAAACGACAAATCGAAATCAAATAAATTATTTCGCCAATTTTCACAAAATTTGATAAAATTACGAAAATACCCCTCATAAAGTTCACGACCATTTCACACAAAAAATTTCATAAATGACAAAAACCAACATTCCCATTGAATTCCTTACGAAAAACTGATTTCAAAACATCCTAGAACATTGAAAAACGACTTAAAACGTAAAAAATCCTCTCCGAGGGCAAAATGGTAATTTCATAATTTTAATAATTAAAAATTTCGAAATAAATTATTAAATAATGTAAAGTGAAACATTAATAAAATTAATTATAAAATTTAAACCAAAAAATTGATCAATCAGGCTTTCAAGAAAAATTGTTGATGGTTCGCAAGATATTTCTTTAATGAACCCTCCATTTGGGGGTCCAAAGAATTAAAGAAATAATGGAGGGGGGTTCTCCAAAAATTTAAAGTCAATCAAGCAAGACTAAAGTCAAGATATTAAAGTCAATCAAATAAGACTAAAGTCAAAATTAAAGTCAATTAAGTAATACTAGAGTCAAGTATTAAAGTCAATCTCATAAAACTAAAGTCAAAACCCTAAATCAAAACCCTAATCTAAACTAATCGAGTCAATCTCATAAGACTAAGGTCAAAACCCTAAATCAAAATCCTAATCTAAACTAATCAAGTCAATCTCATAAGACTAAGGTCAAAACCCTAAATCAAAACCCTAATCTAAACTAATCAAGTCAATCTCATAAGACTAAAGTCAAAACCCTAAAACCCTAAAACCCTAAAGACTAAGTCAAAACCCTAATTGAAACCCTAAAAGAAACCCTAATCAAACCTTAATGCTTCTAAATACTTTATAAATAGGAGCCTCCACACCCTATTTTCGTATCAAAGAAAAAACCTTAGGAAAAGTAGGTAAAGAAACCTCCATAGCCTCCCCAAAACCCTAATTTTGGAGTCCCAACTCCTTCCCTAACACCCCTACTCCGATTTTAGCCTAAAAAACACCCAAAAACCTCTCAAAAACATCCCAAAAATCCACAACAAATTTGAAGCACTTAGATCCAAGAAGGAGATACCTTACCTCGGAGATCAGGAATCAGATCCGGAGATAGAACGAAGTAAGGAATACGGTACAAGGAGCCATTCTAACCAGATCTTAGGGAATAACACTTTTGCAGATCAAAGGTATTTTTTTTTATTTTTTTTAATCTAGGTTTATCATTGGCAATGTAGATCTATTTGGGATAAGTAGAGACCGGCATTGGCCGGACGGGGTTGGTGCCTAACACCTTCCAACCCCGTAACATGATCCCCGGGTTCAGATTTCTATAGTAGATTAGTTCTTTTTATCCATTGTAGAGTCAATTTGGTTCCCAGACCGTAATAACTAGGTGGCGACTCCCAAACCTCAAGGGTTAAAAGTGGATCTGCGCACCCCGCGGATCGAGGGCGCTTTCAGTGGCGACTCTGCCGGGGACTATTGAGGATCAAACTTGAAAAACCCCAAGTATAGGAGCATTGCCAAGATGACCTAGTTTTTTTTATTATTTAGTTGGATTTATTTTATTTATTTTTTCTGTTTATTTATTTTTTATCTTGATTGTAGATGATTTTGGGTATTGCATTTTTTTTTCTCCAATTAAGGATCACTTTTTGATGACCCCTAAATAATGAAAGATTCAAATTGACCTATGAAAATGATGGAATTATGAAGGTTGGACAGAAATATTAAAACATTTTTAGAGAATATTCTAGTGAGAATTAAGTCTGAGAGCCTTTAATAAAACATAGATCTCGTCGAGTAGATTAATTTAGAATATGAGTTCACTCAATTTCGTTATCGGAAGCCTTAGATATCATCGATGCAAGTTCAATCTGTAAATCTGGAATTATTTCTGAATGAAAGTTGGGACAGCAACGTTAAATCTGGGCATCAATACCTGATGAGTGTCTCCAAACACTCAATTATACGCACATTTTCCAGATATTTATCTTGATTTTTGTACCTATTTCTCTATATTAAGATAATAATCATGATAAGCCTCAAACCACCACGTTGCATGTTAATTAGGCTTAATTATATATAAATAAATTCATTTACTAGATAAATCTAATTACGTGTGTTTCTTGTGCAGAAAATCAACAATTTGGAATCAAAATCTCAAGGCAAAAGCATTTGGGCCCACTTTGGAATGCCCTAACACTTTGGAATGCCCTAATCCTTTGGAATGCCCTAATCCTTAACTCATATTCTCCTCTTTTGTCTTTTTGTGCAAAGAAAAGTGGAGGCTACTTTTAGACTCTTCTACACACATTTTTCTCTATAAATAGAGCCTTCATTTCTAGAGAAAGGGTCCCATCTTGGTTCTCTTATCCAAGACTCCTTTAATCTAAGGCTCTTTGCCTATTCTCTTATTTTTTGTATTTTCATTTTCTAGTTATTTTCTTTTGGTTAACTAGTCTTGTAAGAAGTAGAAGAAGAAGAAGTTGTAATTTTCTCCATGAAATGAAGAAAAGTTCTTTCATCTCTTATCTTCCCTCTCTTGCAATGACATTAGGCTAAGTTCCCCTCCATTGGAGAGTGGAAAAGCCTAGAGCAAGTTCTTGTGTTATTTCTAATTTTATGCCTTTCTTTTATTTAAAATGCTTATGAATTCTCTTTAAGTTTCTTGCACATTTTATTCTTAATATAGATACTTTATGCTTAGATTAGATCAAGATAAAGTATGCTTAAATTAGATAATTTGTAGTAAGAAGTTCTCAAGAAATTCTACTTTGTTTTTGTTCCTTTATTTCATTTTAATTGCAAAACTTTCCGATCTAAGGAGCTAACACCAAGCCCTTATGATTGAGTTATAAAAAGGCTAGAGACTAGAAATTGCTCATTAACATGTTTTAGGTAGATCCACCTCCAATGGTGTTTTAATTCATAAGTTTACTTGCTTTTAATTTCATTTACTATAGTTTATTTTCTAGCAATTTTACATCTTCTTATAAGTTCAAAAATACAAAGAAAAACAGTTTTAATTCCTTTTAGTTAATTTGAATTTTATCTTCTTAGCTTAATTCTATTCCTCCTTTCTCTTGGGTTCGATCCTCTACTTGCCCCACAAGTAAGGTAAACGTAAGATTATTATTAACTCCGGTGAGAAGAACAACGATAGTCTCATCAGAATTTTGGCGCCGCTGCCGGGGAAAGGTAAAGGTAGTAGTGGTAAGTTTTGATTTAAATTTTTTTTTTTTTTTTCATTTTTATTTTATTTTCTTTTTTTCTTTTGGTTTCTTTCTATAAGTTCAAGTGTTCTTGAGATTTTAAGAGAGAAAAAAGAAGAAAAAAACATTGAAAAAAAAAAAAATCATTCTCGTTTTCTTTTTCACCCTTGACAGCAGAACTTAAACTGACTGTAACTTTCTACTCCGATCTCCGATTATCTATTAGTGTATATCGATTTGGGGTAGAACGAAATTTTTTATAAAATGTGACAAAGTCAGCAAGATAGCGGTAAGTCAGATTCTGTTTTTGAGTCCATTTACTATCATTTCTGCTAACATTTCTGTTTTGCTTCTTGTAGGTGAACATTTTTTTTTTCTTTTTTCTTCTTTTCTTTCAATTTCCTTTAATCTTTAGTTAGGTTTATTTTTCTGTTTTAGAAACTCTTGTATAGGATTTCTTGTAATTTTTATTAATTATCCAAGAAGGCTTGGATTGTAATAGACTAAGGAAGGACGACGGGTGGACAATACCGTCACGGCTCCTTAGGTTCGCACACCAAAATTGGAGTTGGTGGCCTAAGTCGACTCAAACCGTCTTCACCCCGTCTAGCACGGGAGGTAATCCCGAAACACCCACGCCTCTCTTTGCTAGTGGGTTACTCCTTGCCTTTGTATGTTATTTTTCAATTTGCACACACTTGGAATAGTTAATTAAGTAGTAAAGAGCACCCCTCTCCTAGGGATGGCATGATAAGATAAGGATTGGAAGTCATTACCAATTCCTTGCTCTAATTAGGATAATCAATTCACTAGTCATCCAATCAAATTAATTAAAATCAATTAGACTTGACTATAGGGCCCACGAGCTCAATAGGAGAAATTTCGCTTCAAGTTGTGCCAATTGCGCTTCTTGGTCATTTTTGTATCTAGTAAGATCTTGCCCTTTGAGGGGATAGACTCAGTCTATTCAAGAAAGGAAGGTATTTAAGCGTGCTCTTGCTTATGCATTATGCGCCTCCTCCGATCTGGAGATCCGAATGATTCAAACTTGACTTCATAGAACCGAGTTGGAAGGCTAGTTGCGCTATTTCTACCCAGTTAGGAGCTGTCTAGCTTTAGGCAACCTATCTAGGTCCAGTCTTTTCTTTTCGTGATTGTTTGATCGATTGTGTGATTTGTATGCTTGGTAGACGTTCACAAAATAACGTGTTAGAACCATTTGATCCTGAGATCGAACGTACCATCAGTAGGATACGCAAGACACCATCAGTAGTTATGATGGGTGATCGAGAGCGAACTCTCAATGAGCTCTTCGCTCCAGCTTCCGCATCTCCTCCCACATGCATTGTTTTACCGTTGAACAATGCACCTCAGTTTGAAATTAGGGCTGCCACCATCAATATGCTCCCTAAGTTCCACGGTTTAGAGCGTGAACAACCTTACACCCATCTTAATCGATTCTTGACTATATGTCAAACTTTTAGAAATCAGAATCTAGATGAGGAGAGTATCAAGCTTATTCTGTTCCCGTTATCCTTGGAAGACCACGCAGCTGCGTGGTTGAACTCCCTAACACCCAATTCCATATCTACCTGGGATGTTCTATCCAAGAAATTTATGGCCAAATTCTACCCCGTGGCCAAAACTGAGAAAATGAAGGACTCTATTAGAAATTTTAGAGCCCGTCCTGATGATGAATTTTCCCAAACTTGGGAAAGATTCAATGATTTATTGGTCAAATGCCCACACCATGGCATTGACAAAGCACAGTTGGTGCAAAGTTTTTATAGAGGATTAACAATGAATCAACGTACCTTAGTTGAGTCAATGCATAAGGGTCAGTTCATGAACCAGACTCCCAACCAAGCGTATGATTTCCTCGTAGAGTTAGCTGAGAGTGCTCAAAATTGGAGCACTAACCAAGAAGAATTTGATAGAGACGATCCGGTTAGGAAGACAGGCATGTATGAGATGAAGGCAGACCCTGATCTCAAAAATGTCATGTGTAGTCTAGTGAGTGGGATGAATAATCTCACGAAGAAGTTAGATGCCTTTACCATCTCAGCATCCAAACCTCACCTAGACCCTCGTACAATTTCGCAAGTGACTGTCGAACCGAGTTCTTTGTGTGTCATATGCGACGGCAACGACCATTTGGTCGAGTGTTGTCCCACCTTGCCT
This sequence comes from Akebia trifoliata, assembly GCF_017979445.1. Taxonomy (NCBI): domain Eukaryota; kingdom Viridiplantae; phylum Streptophyta; class Magnoliopsida; order Ranunculales; family Lardizabalaceae; genus Akebia; species Akebia trifoliata. Next base: position 20,655,768 of record NC_141376.1, read on the forward strand.
CAAATCAAAGCTGAACAAGCAAATGCGATTAATGGCTATAGTACTTTTAGGAAGCCAACTCCAAACTCTTTTAGCCAAACGTATCACCCAGATAATAGGTTCCATCCTAATTTCTCATACAGACAGAATGAACCTATTCAATCTAGTGGTCCGTCAGGTTACAATAGGAGTTTTCCTAGGCAATCTGGTTCTTCCACAAACCAAGCTATTGTTCCTCAAGTCCCTTATCAACCCCAACAATCTACCGATTGCAGAGCCATCATACCAGATCCCATGACCAATTACCAGCAGCCTGCCCAACAACAGTCGTCTTTAGAATCTATGATTGCCGAGTTGATGAGGCAGCAACAGCAGTTCATCCAAACTCAACAGCAAACCCATCAAAATCAAACTCAGATTAACCAGGTCACTGCGCAATCCATAGCTAAGATGGAAGTTCAGTTGGGGCAGTTAGCTCTTTCCTTGAGTGGGAGAGAGAAAGGTCAATTTCCTAGTCAGACTATCCCTAACCCTAGAGGTCAACCTTTGATTCCAAACGGATCAAAAGGTCAATACGAAGTAGGAAGCCATTCTGGAGCTCCACAAGACTCAGTCCAGGCTATCCACACCTTGCGTTCGGGAAAGAAGGTGTCACAAGGTCCAACCTATTGAAACGGGAGAAAAGGTCTTAGAAAAGGACAAAGTTCCAAAAGAAGTCATAGAGTCTCCAACAGAGAAGAAGAAAGATTTGGAAAATCCTCCTATCATTTTGCCAATTCTAAAAGTTCCATTTCCCCATCGCCTTAGAGATTCTAAAAAAGGTAAGCAGTTTGAGGGTGTCTTAGAAGTCTTCCAAAATGTGCATATCAATATCCCATTCCTAGATGCCATTAAGCAGATACCTTCTTATGCGAAATTCTTAAAGGATTTGACCACAGCTAAAATGAAAACACCATTTCCTCGGGAAGCTATTATGGCAGCCCAAGCTTCGTCACTCATCCAACAAACGATTGCACCAAAATTTAAGGATCCTGGATGTCCGACAATTTCTATTCATATTGGAAATCAAGTGGTCGAAAAATGTCTCTTAGACTTAGGGGCCAGTGTGAACCTTTTACCATATTCGGTTTATAAACAATTAGGTTTGGGGGTTTTGAAACCCACAGATATCACGTTGAGTCTAGCCGATAGGTCCATAAAAATTCCAAAGGGTATAGTTGAGGACGTGATAGTTAAAGTCAAAGATTTCTATTTTCCTGTTGACTTTGTTGTCTTAGACACAGAGCCAGTCATCAATTCGAACAGTCATATTCCTATCATCTTAGGACGTCCATTCTTAGCCACGTCTGACGCAGTCATTCGTTGTAGAAACGGAATTATGACTTTAGCATTTGGGGATATGAAAGTGAAACTGAACGTCTTCCACAATTTCCAAGGAATTGATGTAGATGATGGTATGGAGGAAGTGAACATGATAGATACGCTAGTCAATCAAACGTATCAAGAATTAGGGTACTCTGATCCCCTAACGAAATGTTTGGCTCACTTTGGCCTTGACTTGGACGTAGAAGAGTCTATAAGCGAAGTCAATGCTTTGCTTGAATCCGTTCCACTCTTAGATTCTGTGCGGTGGCACGCAAAAGCTGAAAGTCTTCCTGTACGCACATCCAATCTTGTTCCTTCTCATGTCGAGCCTCCAAAATTGGAACTCAAGTCTCTTCCAGAGACCTTGAGATATGCATTTCTTGGCAAGAATCAAACCTTGCCTGTGATCATTTCCTCTCACCTCAATGAAGTCCAAGAGGGAAAGTTGTTAGGAGTATTAAGGGAACATCAAGAAGCTATTGGTTGGAGCATAGCTGACATCAAGGGAATTAGTCCATCTGTGGTGATGCACCACATTCGTTTAGAGGATTTTGCTAAACCTTCCTTAGAACCTCAGAGACGACTAAATCCTGTCATGAAAGACGTGGTTCGGATGGAAGTGATGAAATTGCTAGATGCGGGTATTATCTATCCTATCTCTGACAGTCGTTGGGTGAGTCCTATACAAGTAGTTCCTAAGAAATCTGGTATCACTGTGGTAGTGAACCAAGACGACGAATTAATCCCCACTCGAGTCCAAAATGGATGGAGAGTGTGTATCGATTATAGGAAACTCAACTCGATGACTCCTAAGGATCATTTTCCCTTACCTTTCATTGATCAAATGTTAGAGCGTCTAGCAGGACATTCTTATTATTGCTTCTTAGATGGTTATTCCGGGTACAACCAGATACCTGTTGCTCCAATCGATCAAGAGAAAACAACGTTCACCTGTCCCTTTGGAACTTTCGCGTATCGTCGCATGCCTTTTGGATTATGCAATGCACCCGCTACTTTTCAACGGTGCATGATGAGTATATTTTCTGACATGCTAGAAAGATATCTCGAAGTGTTCATGGACGATTTTTCAATTTTCGGACCAAGTTTTGAGGAATGTCTCCATCACTTGACTTTGGTCCTTCAACGTTGCAAAGAGGTCAATCTAGTCCTCAATTGGGAAAAATGCCATTTCATGGTAACATCGGGGATTGTGCTAGGGCACATTGTTTCTGCTAAAGGGATTGAGGTAGATAAGGCAAAGGTAGGTCTAATTGAAAAATTACCACCTCCTAGAACGGTCAAAGAAATTAGGTCATTCCTAGGCCATGCGGGTTTTTATCGTAGATTCATTAAAGATTTCGGGAAAATCTCGAAGCCTTTATGTGAGCTATTGGGAAAGGATGTTCCTTTCGACTTTTCAGAGTCATGTCTCTCTGCGTTCAACAAGCTCAAGTCCGAGTTAACCTCGGCACCCATTATTCAACCTCCAAACTGGAGCATTCCATTCGAAGTTATGTGCGACGCTTCAGATTATGCAATAGGCGCTGTTTTGGGTCAGCGAATTGAAAAACAACCTCATGTTATCCAATATGCTAGTAAAACCCTTAACGATGCTCAGCTTAACTACTCTACAACGGAGAAGGAAATGCTAGCAGTGGTCTATGCCGTTGAAAAATTCCGCCCCTACCTTATAGGATCTAAAGTTGTGATCTACACAGACCACGCAGCATTGAAGTACCTTCTATCAAAGAAAGATGCTAAAGCAAGATTAATCCGTTGGATTCTACTTCTACAAGAGTTTGATCTCGAGATCCGAGACAAAAAAGGGGCAGAAAATGTCGTAGCTGATCACTTGTCTAGGATAGTTAACAAGCCATCCGAGGAATCCTTACCCATCTCTGAATCCTTTCCTGATGAGCAACTTATGCAAATCTCTCAAGCCAATGCTCCATGGTATGCGGACATTGTCAACTACCTAGTTACAGGTCAATTCCAGTCAAAATGACTAGTCAAGAGAAACTTCGTCTTTTGTCAAAAACAAAATGGTATTTCTGGGATGAACCATACTTATTTAAGTATTGTCCCGATCAAATCATTAGACGTTGTATTTCAACCTATGAGCAAGTCAGTATCCTAGAGTTTTGCCATAATCATGCCTGCGGAGGGCACTTCAGTGGTAAGAAGACCGCCATGAAAATCTTACAATGCGGTTTTTTTGGCCTAGTATTTTTCGTGATGCCCACGAGTTTAGCAAATCTTGTGATAGATGTCAAAGATTAGGAAAAATCTCTAAGAGAAATGAAATGCCTCAAAATCCTATACTGATCATCGAAATTTTTGACGTGTGGGGTATAGACTTCATGGGACCTTTTCCTATCTCCCAGGGTTATCAACACATCCTAGTTGCCGTTGACTATGTGTCAAAATGGGTCGAAGCTGTGGCATGTAGAACTAACGATCACAAAGTTGTGATAAAATTCATCAAGGAGACGATTTTTTCAAGATTTGGTACTCCACGAGCTATCATAAGTGATGGTGGCTCGCATTTTTGCAACAAGATATTTGCTGCGTTGATGAAGAAATACCTCATAACGCATAAGGTTGCCACACCTTACCACCCACAAACAAGTGGACAAGTGGAGATTTCTAACAGGGAAATAAAGACTATCTTAGAAAAAACAGTCAATCCTTCAAGGAAAGATTGGTCTTTGAGATTGAGTGATTCACTCTGGGCCTATAGGACTGCATTCAAGACACCCATAGGGATGTCTCCCTACCGGTTAGTTTTTGGCAAGGCCTGCCATCTCCCTGTAGAACTAGAACATCGTGCATATTGGGCGATCAAACGCCTCAACTTTGATTTTGATAAAGCCGGTGAGAAGCGAAAGTTACAACTAGACGAGTTAGAAGAGATTAGAAATGACTCGTATGATTGTGCCAAAAGGTACAAAGAGCGTACCAAATTCTTTCACGATAGGCACATTCTTAGGAGGAATTTCATTCCTAATCAAAAAGTTTTGTTGTATGATAATAGACTCCACCTTTTTCCTGGAAAACTTAAGTCTCGATGGACTGGCCCATATATTATCCAAACAGTTTACCCCCATGGTGCTGTTGAAGTCCTTAATCCTAAGGACGTATCCACTTTCAAAGTGAATGGCCAACGTCTCAAACCGTTTCTTGAGTATGTTCCGCAGGAGGAAGTTCTTTTTCTCGATGATCCCGTCTATCAAAATTAACTATGTTTTCGTCTAGCTAAAGACGTTAAACTTAGCGCTTCTGGGAGGCAATCCATGCACTTCAAGGGACATGTGTTAAATATCAACAGGACTATAAGGTCTTTCTCAGGTGCTATCTAACCCACTTCATTTCATTTTGTCAATTTCAATTTTACCTTTGCATGTATATGTTGAAATATTGAGGACAATATAATGTTTAAGTTTGGGGGTGTATGGGTTGGATTTCCACTTATTATTTTCTTCTTTTATACAAAAAAAAAAAAATGAAAAATATTTGGTTGGCAACTTTATTGTATTTTTCTCAAAGTCTTAGCTTGTATCTTTTAAGCACTTCGTGAAAATATTTAATCAGTCTTTCATTGGAAGCTATGATCTGGAGTCCCCATTTATGTTTCTCTTAGGCAAAAATTAGAGCAAAGTTATCTTTTGGTTTATAGTCACTTCTAATAAGGTTATCAAGAGTCTAGATTGTATTAAAAGAGCTTGTTACCTTCTTTCTACCTAGAGTTTAAGGAAAAACTAGGTTTGATGAACTTTGACTTCCTTGTTCAATTGGTTGGTTGATTAGAAGAAAAACAGAACTGGATTGTATACACCTTGTACAGCAACCATTGAATTAGACTGGGTACCTTGAAAAGGGCTGCCTACTTTTCTTAGAAAAATAGTGAAGAAGTAATATAAAAAAAAAAAAAAAAAAAAGAGAAAAAGTCAAAGATCCAAAAGTTTATGTAAAGTTTTAGTAGGGTGAAAGCCATCAAGTGTAAAAATGTGAGTATACTGGAATATCACAGATAAAGCCCCTTAGAGGTATTAAAGTGAATATCCACACTTCTCACTACCCCAGACAGGATGCTAAGTTTAGAATTAAACCCTAAGTTACTCCAGTTATTCTTGAGTAGTTAGAAGGTTGAAACTCATTTTGGGAAATCGAATCTCTTAAATTTCTAAGTTAGAATCACTATCGCTCAAAGGTCAATTTAAGTCTAAGTTTTGTCGTAGAGAAATAAGGGTTGGGACTCTATACCAAGCAGTACTTCTAATTGATTGACAAAACAAAAAAAAGACTTGTGCTTTTCAATATAAGTTTTGATTTTGACTATTTTTACTTCAAAGTTGTTTTCAAATTTTGTGGGTATATTTTCTGCAAACCCTCACGAGTCAAACTCGTCCACTAGGGGTAACCTAGCGGTTCAAGGGCTTGCTGCATTCGCTAAATGCAGTCGAGGTGCCTGCGAAAGTGGCAGTTTTATTTTCTAAGGACTAGAAAAAGGTAAGTTTGGGGGTGTGATGAGTGTCTCCAAACACTCAATTATACGCACATTTTCTGGATATTTATCTTGATTTTTGTACCTATTTCTCTATATTAAGATAATAATCATGATAAGCCTCAAACCACCACGTTGCATGTTAATTAGGCTTAATTATATATAAATAAATTCATTTACTAGATAAATCTAATTACGTGTGTTTCTTGTGCAGAAAATCAACAATTTGGAATCAAAATCTCAAGGCAAAAGCATTTGGGCCCACTTTGGAATGCCCTAACACTTTGGAATGCCCTAATCCTTTGGAATGCCCTAATCCTTAACTCATATTCTCCTCTTTTGTCTTTTTGTGCAAAGAAAAGTGGAGGCTACTTTTAGACTCTTCTACACACATTTTTCTCTATAAATAGAGCCTTCATTTCTAGAGAAAGGGTCCCATCTTGGTTCTCTTATCCAAGACTCCTTTAATCTAAGGCTCTTTGCCTATTCTCTTATTTTTTGTATTTTCATTTTCTAGTTATTTTCTTTTGGTTAACTAGTCTTGTAAGAAGTAGAAGAAGAAGAAGTTGTAATTTTCTCCATGAAATGAAGAAAAGTTCTTTCATCTCTTATCTTCCCTCTCTTGCAATGACATTAGGCTAAGTTCCCCTCCATTGGAGAGTGAAAAAGCCTAGAGCAAGTTCTTGTGTTATTTCTAATTTTATGCCTTTCTTTTATTTAAAATGCTTATGAATTCTCTTTAAGTTTCTTGCACATTTTATTCTTAATATAGATACTTTATGCTTAGATTAGATCAAGATAAAGTATGCTTAAATTAGATAATTTGTAGTAAGAAGTTCTCAAGAAATTCTACTTTGTTTTTGTTCCTTTATTTCATTTTAATTGCAAAACTTTCCGATCTAAGGAGCTAACACCAAACCCTTATGATTGAGTTATAAAAAGGTTAGAGACTAGAAATTGCTCATTAACTTGTTTTAGGTAGATCCACCTCCAATGGTGTTTTAATTCATAAGTTTACTTGCTTTTAATTTCATTTACTTATAGTTTATTTTCTAGCAATTTTACATCTTCTTATAAGTTCAAAAATACAAAGAAAAACAGTTTTAATTCCTTTTAGTTAATTTGAATTTTATCTTCTTAGCTTAATTCTATTCCTCCTTTCTCTTGGGTTCGATCCTCTACTTGCCCCACAAGTAAGGTAAACGTAAGATTATTATTAACTCCGGTGAGAAGAACAACGATAGTCTCATCAATACCGTCTGATCAGGTGATTCTGAGAGGTATATTGATGCACCCAGGCTGGAGCGACCTGAGCCTTTGACCTATTGTGAGCCACACAGTCACATGTCCCAATTGCCAACGTAGTACTAGTACGTGGTCGGTCCCCTCGTGGGATGCCAAACTATTTATGAAAGCTACAACCCTTGACTCGTACCCGTAGGTATAAAAGATAATCTAAGTGTATCAATTGCACTTCTTGGTCAAAACCGGTGCCTAAGCAGATCTTGCCCCGCTGTACCCTACTGTACGAGGGGGATAGACTACGTCTATTCTAGACGAGAGGTATTTAAGTGGGCCCTTGCTCAGCATTGTGCGCCACCTCTCAACTGGAGATCAAACTGGCTGTTTTTGACTTCAGAGAAGTGAATTGAGGTTTTAAATTATCACCTATATGGTATATCAAACCAAGTCACCACGTATCGAAAGGTATATAGGTGTGCTTGGGCAAGAGTGGCCAGATAAAAATGCATTGCACGTAGTAAGCTTAGAGTCTAGAAACCTTCCCAGTAGGTCACGACTCGAACTTATCGTGGGTGTTCCCGGGTTGTTTATTAAATGGAGCCTGTTAATTGATGAATGCATGTGAGTGATGTGAATGGTGTAGATCAGAGTGTATGATTGTCCTCAAGGATCAAATGTTGTTTTTGAAAATTAAAATGGGTGCACCGACCCAATAAAGAATCCATTCTCTTACAATAATGACCCAGTCCATCTCGATCCAACGATCATTATGGGCCGAGCCATTTGAATCAAAATGAAATTCAAACTTCTTCCTGATTCGGATTTTAAACCTATTTTAAAAGAAGAAAAATGTTTTCTAAAAGAAAAATATTTTTCAGAAGAGAAATGCTTTTCAAAAGTAAAATATTTTCCGGAAGAATAAGATTTTCCAAAAGGAAATGCTTTCCCAAAAATTTTTCTAAAAGAAAATATTTTCTAAAAAAAAAAGGGAAAAAAATGATTTACAAAAAAATCTATTTTTGCATGAAAAATTATTGAAATATGTTTGTGGAAATTGTTATTCAATGAAAACATTATTTGTCAATATTTTTCAAGAGTGCAATAAAATTATTTTTCTGAATAATCATACATTAATGAATTGTTTAATGGATTGGTGCACAAAATTCAATAAAATCTCAGGGTTCATTTAAAATGTTATCAAGGGGGTGACACTGAAATTGGTTAAATTCACCTTCAAAGAGGTTTAAGGGTTATCATTGTGTCTAAGCTCAATCGTCCATCATCTAGCTAGGGTTGTAAATCCGGTCAGTTAAAGTAAACGTCAATATCAAATCAATAGTTAGAAATGACCTCAAAATTTCTCAACATCGTCCAGTTGTTCTTTGAAGATCATAGTGCTTCAATCCTACCGGTTATAAGCAATATCTCAGTCCTCAGTCCTAATCAAACTTGTGTGGGTACTTGTCTTGAGTTTTCATGAGTCATTTGGGTTAGCTCGAGTCCCTTTTTCCAGCAAGGTCATGTCTTCCTTAGATTGAATCTACTCTTTCCTATTGAGTCAAGTTAGTTCATCGAGTCTATAGAGGTGTCTGTTGTCCCATCTGAAATTGATTGGATAAAGGAATATTTTGAATACCTCGAGCGCATTAACGAATTAACTAATAATTTGATAGATTTCGTTTCTGAACAAGAAGATAAGAGTCGGGCTCAACCTTTAATCGAGAAAGGAAAGGTCTTTGACTTTGAAACAAAAAATAATTCTTAAAGAGATTCAAATAGAAATCATCTTATCCCTAAAGGAACACCAGGGGATAATGAATTTACTCAGAAATTTCAAAAGACTTGTTCGTGTGATCATATAAGGGTATGTTAGGTACAAGCTTGGGTATTGTTCAACACGGAATAGATACTCGTCTATAACGATGGAATCAAAGAAGATGTTATAAAATGTATCAGCACTATCCTTACTACGTCTTGAGTTTCAAATCACATATTATCAGTCGATATGGGGGTACCTTTTGAACTGATCTCTGATAATGGGTCGTACTTCAAAGCATAAATCATTAATCTATGTTTAAAGTTGAAGATCCGGAAGCACAAATCATCCCCCTATCGTCCTCAGATCAATGGAACGGTTGAAACAGTTAGTAAGAGTCTCAAGACTATCATCAGGAAAATGTGTCAATCACATCAAGATTGGTCAGAAAAATTATCATTCACGCTATGGACATATCGAACTTCAATTCGATCCTCTACTGGAGCTACTAGTGTATGGCATGGAAGCAGTCTTGCCAGTTGAAATAGAAATTTCGTCTCTCAGGAAAATCATTTGTTAGAAACAGATTGGGTTCGTCAGCAGTATGAAGAATTAAACTTGATTGAAGAAAACGAATTAAAGCCCTATACCATGTGCAAGCTTATTTAAGAAGAGTCACCCGTGCATTTGACAAAAAGGTCAAAGCTCATCATTTACAAGTCAAGGATTTAAGTATCAGACTTCAAAGAAAATTGAACACTCCTCCTCGACTATAGGAGAAAGTCTGAACCCAATTGGAGAAATTCATTCATTAAGGAAATACTGTCTGGAAAAGTCGTCAGACTTCAAGATCATGATAGAAGTGAACTACCAGAGTCAACCAACCTTGACCAGATCAAATGGTACTACATTTAAGGAGGCCATCTTTGGCCGAATCAATTTTCCTGCTACCCAGTTCATTATGTCCTTTCTTAGCCCTTTGCAGCTTTTTCAAAAAATAAAAATAAAAAAAATGCCTTTTTCTTTCTCAGTCCGATCACCTAACCTAGGGGAGGGAAAATCTGAACTACGTTTTGGTCTGATCCCAAAAATTTGGGGTACGTAGGACACCTAAGAAGTTACTTCAGGCCTGACCACATCAAAATAAAAAAATATATATAGATTCCCCGACAAAGGAAAAATCTAAAAAGAAAAAAAAAATCAAAAGAAAAAGAAATATCATCCAAAATGGGGAAGAAAGTTCAAGAAAAAAATTTTAAATTAAATGCCACACAAGGGGCATTTGGGTTTTTGAGCCTCAAAATTCCTTTCTTTTTATGCCTAGTCCCACGACTACCTATAAAAGTCCTCCTAAGTACCGTGTGAAAAAGTCAAGGCGGGTAGCGAAGCATGATCAGACAGTAATTCTAGAACTTCAGAGGAGAAGAAAAAGATAAAAAAAAATGATGAAGCCTGCTAAGTTGAAAACCCAAAAAGGGCGACTTAGGCAAAAATTAAGGCAAGCTCGCAAAGTTGAAAATCTGAAAGGACAACTTTGACAACAATCAGAGCCAAGAAAAAAGAAAAAGCTCGCTAGATCGAAAACCTGAAGAGACGATCTAGGCAAAAGTTAGAGCAAGCTCGAAAGATTGAAAACCTGGAAAGGCGATCTAGGCAAAAGTTAGAGCAATACAAAAAAAAAAAAAAAAAAACAGAAGAAAATCCCAAGCTGAGAGCAGTTCGAGCTGAAACATCAGAAATTCGAATAATCAAGTTCAATACTCAGCTTAAACCAGGCATAGATTTAGAAGCCACAAGTATCTTGTCTGCGATCGATCTGAAAATTCTTACTTCCCCAAGTGAACCAATGGAGAGAATGGTGAATTCTATGATGAGTCTCAAAAGGAAATATTTTGTTCTCTTGAGCCTGACTCAAAATCTTTAATAAAATTAATCAAAATTAAAAGTTGGATCTTTATTGCGCTTGTGGTAATCAAATATTTCAAACCTTCATACAAGGGGCATTTTTTATTTTTTCTCTAGATATGTAATTTCCCCCCTTATACCAGGGGCATTTTCTAATGATGTGTTCAATTATTTTCAATGCCATTGTCAAACTAGGGACATTTTGTTTTTGAGCAATGTTAATCCTAAAATGAGAACTCCAAACCTAAGGTTACCCTCTTGATAGCAGTTTTTCAAAGAACTCTTAAGGTTTAAACTCAGGTTTTAAATTTACAAAACTTTTTTGATAAAACCTTGAGGTTCAAACAAATGCATTCTGAATCTCACATAAGAGATAGGATATCCATTCTGTCCCAAATCTATTCATACCCAGATTCAACCACTCTTCTCCAGACTCATTTTCAATCGTTTCTCTCCCAAATTTATTTCTTTGTTCTCAGTTTTACTCAGTCAGTCTCTACCAAGGGTAATCTTGGATTTTGCTCAGATGCCGCCAAGGGTTATCTTGGATTTTGCTCAGATGCCGCCAAGGGTTATCTTGGATTCTGCTTAATTTTCGCCAAGGGTTATGTTGGATTTTGCTCAGTTTCTGCCAAGGGTTATCTTGGATTTTGCTCAGTTTTCGCTAAGGGTTATCTTGGATTTTGCTCAGATGCCGCCAAGGGTTATCTTGGACTTTGCTCAGTTTCCGCCAAGGGTTATCTTGGATTTTGCTCAGTCTCCGCCAAGGGTTATCTTGGATTTTGCTCAGATGCCGCCAAGGGTTATCTTGGACTTTGCTAAGTTTCCGCCAAGGGTTATCTTGGATTTTACTCAGTCTCCGCCAAGGGTTATCTTGGATTTTGCTCAGTCTCCGCCAAGGGTTATCTTGGATTTTGCTCAGATGCCGCCAAGGGTTAACTTGGATTTTGCTCAGATGCCGCCAAGGGTTATCTTGGATTTTGCACAGTCTCCACCAAGGGTTATCTTGGATTTTGCTCAGATGCCGCTAAGGGTTTTCTTGGAATTATGCTTAGATGCCGCCAAGGGTTTTCTTGGAATTATGCTCAGATGCCGCCGAGGGTTTTCTCGGAACTATGCTCAAATGCCGCCAAGGGTTTTTCTTAGAATTATGCTCAAATACCGCCGAGGGTTTTCTCGGAACTATGCTCAGATGCCGCCAAGGGTTTTCTTGGAATTATGCTCAGATGCCGCCAAGGGTTTTCTTTGAATTATGCTCAGATACCGCCGAGGGTTTTCTCGGAACTATGCTCAGATGCCGCCAAGGGTTTTCTTGGAATTATGCTCAGATACCGCCAAGGGTTTTCTTGGAATTATGCTCAGATACCGCCGAGGGTTTTCTCGGAACTATGCTCAGATGCCGCCAAGGGTTTTCTTGGAATTATGCTCAGATGCCACCAAGGGTTTTCTTGGAATTATGTTCAGATGCCGCCGAGGGTTTTCTCGGAACTATGCTCAGATGCCGCCAAGGGTTTTCTTGGAATTATGCTCAGATGCCGCCGAGGGCTTTCTCGGAACTATGCTCAGATGCCGCCAAGGGTTTTCTTGGAACTATGCTCAGATGCCGCCAAGGGTTTTCTTGGAATTATGCTCAGTTTATATTTACTTCATGCTCAGATTTGACTCATTTCAACTCAAACTCTTTGAAATCTATCTCAGATTTTGAGCCCACACACTTGCACAGTTGTTACATCAGTCAAGGAGAATATTTTTAAAAAAATTGAAGGATCTGACACTACCAGTGAGAGCTCGCGCTCAAGGACCTGACATTTTTCTAGTTCGGGGAGAGTTTTACGCTCAATGATCCGAATACGCCGACGAATTGTTAAATCAGGCTGCAAAATGAACTGTCACTAGCTTTGGCATTCGGATATCGCACTATCTACCAAAATAGATTTGCTATCTAGTTTGCTTCAACCCTCTGCCAAAGAGGGGCATCTGTAGACACCCCATTTTTGCATCCGCCTGATTAATCAAGTCGTCAACCCGATCGCAAAGGTTCCCAATGATGGATGTCTATTCCAATGCTTTATTTTGTTACCAGATATGTTTCACAAATCCGGATGAGGTATCTCAAACTGACAAAACTTAGAAACCACGCTACGCTAGGAAAATACTACCCTAGAAACATAGAAATCATCATCCTGCAAATCAAAAAGAAGCTTCACGATAAAAATCACTAAAATGACCAAATTACCAAAATACCCCTAACATCAAAACAACCTTAGAGCCTACATTACGCTTAGAAAAATCCGTTCAAATACATAAAACGACAAATCGAAACCAAATAAATTATTTCACCAATTTTCACAAAATTTAACAAAATTACGAAAATACCCCTCATAAAATTCACGACCATTTCACACAAAAAATTTCATAAATGACAAAAACCAACATTCCCATTGAATTCCTTACGAAAAACTGATTTCAAAACATCCTGGAACATTGAAAAACGACTTAAAACGTAAAAAATCCTCTCCGAGGGCAAAATGGTAATTTCATAATTTTAATAATTAAAAATTTCGAAATAAATCATTAAATAATGTAAAGTGAAACATTAATAAAATTAATTATAAAATTTAAACCAAAAAATTGATCAATCAGGCTTTCAAGAAAAATTGTTGATGGTTCGCAAGATATTTCTTTAATGACCCCTCCATTTGGGGGTCCAAAGAATTAAAGAAATAATGGAGGGGGGTTCTCCAAAAATTTAAAGTCAATCAAGCAAGACTAAAGTCAAGATATTAAAGTCAATCAAATAAGACTAAAGTCAAAATTAAAGTCAATTAAGTAAGACTAGAGTCAAGTATTAAAGTCAATCTCCTAAGACTAAAGTCAAAATCCTAAATCAAAACCCTAATCTAAACTAATCGAGTCAATCTCATAAGACTAAGGTCAAAACCCTAAATCAAAACCCTAATCTAAACTAATCAAGTCAATCTCATAAGACTAAAGTCAAAACCCTAAAACCCTAAAGACTAAGTCAAAACCCTAATTGAAACCCTAAAAGAAACCCTAATCAAACCCTAATGCTTCTAAATACTTTATAAATAGGAGCCTCCACACCCTATTTTCGTATCAAAGAAAAAACCTTAAGAAAAGTAGGTAAAGAAACCTCCATAGCCTCCCCAAAATCCTAATTTTGGAGTCCCAACTCCTTCCCTAACACCCCTACTCCGATTTTAGCCTAAAAAACACCCAAAAACCTCTAAAAAACATCCCAAAAATCCACAACAAATTTGAAGCACTCAGATCCAAGAAGGAGATACCTTACCTCGGAGATCAGGAATCAGATCCGGAGATAGAACGAAGTAAGGAATACGGGACAAGGAGCCATTCTAACCAGATCTGAGGGAATAACACTTTTGCAGATCAAAGGTAATTTTTTTTTTTTTTTTTTAATCTAGGTTTATCATTAGCAATGTAGATCTATTTGGGATAAGTAGAGACCGGCATTGGCCGGACGGGGTTGGTGCCTAACACCTTCCAACCCCGTAACATGATCCCCGGGTTCAGATTTCTATAGTAGATTAGTTCTTTTTATCCATTGTAGGGTCAATTTGGTTCCTAGACCGTAATAACTAGGTGGCGACTCCCAAACCTCAAGGGTCAAAAGCGGATTCGCGCACCCCGCGGATCGAGGGCGCTTTCATAGAGTAAGCCCATAATCATAATAAGCTAACATTTTTCAAAATTGTGCTCTTAAGTAAAGACTTTTTTAAGGATCATCTCTTTCAATGAGGTGATCATCATGCTTTAGGCCAACATCAAAATCCCCTTACGTTTAAGGATGCAAAATCGCCATTTCTTAGAATTTTATTTTCTTTCTAATTTTCTAAAATAGTCATCCTTTCAAGGTTACCACCTAAGGTAGAAAGAGAAGGGTGTTTAGCATCTTCTCCCTTACCTAGGTCTTCAATTGATTAGTTACTTTATCTGTACGAGAATCACTATAGTGCCGAAAGAAATCAAAATTTTAAAACTTTTTTTTTGGGTGACCACTCATACCCTTTTATAAAAAAGAATGGTGGTGACACTAAATCCATGTTGTGTCGATCTTTGAACTCAAAAATCGTATAACGAAAACTGGTGACTCCATTGGGGTAGAAGTAGGTTCAACCCTGTTTTCGATTTGGTCAATTGCCAATAAAAAAATAAAAAAATATATTCTCTTTATAACAATTTTTGTTGTTTGTGTGTTCATTTCTTCTGTGCGGAATGTTATAATATTTATTTTATTTCATTGTGAGATTGAATGTAAATAAGTTGTAAGTTATTGATACTTGTTTCAAAATGCATGTTCACTTATGAATCATTGCCTAATGGACAAATCACCTTCACCAACAGAAATTTCAAACCCTAGATGTTAAGTAGTTATATGGCTTGAAATCGATTATTTTGAATGTTAGGGACGAACACAACAAACCCAAGCACCCACTTATGACGTGTGTACTTCAATATATATTGTGATTTGAAGTATGAGTAAAGCCATCCTAAAGACCCCTATAGCCACATGCATGAGAATACTTAGATGGTTTATGACACAATTTTTCTAAAATGACATCAACATCGGTGGCAAGATGTATTTGTTTTAAAGTCTCAAAGCCAAAATTGTAATCAAACTTTTAGTTTGTAAACCCATGAAGGCTATTTGTAAAGTCCATGTTTGGAAACCCACGAAGGCAATGTTGTATAGATTTAGGTTCTTTTTTTGTTCTTCCCTTAGGTAAAAGGAGAGCATTATTTTTTTTATTTTAATAAAAAAATGTGTGACAAAGTTTTGGCCAAAGCCAAAAACTAGAGGGAATGTACCTCAAAATTGGGAGAATCAAACTTAAAAATAACAATTTTTTTTTTTATTATAGATTTTCTAACTTACTGGTCCGTATTTCAATTATAGATCAATATAAAATACCCCAATACATACTTGAAAATTTTCAAGTATGGATTAAAAAAAAAACAATTCTTATTTTTTTAACTTATTTTCTTGGTTTTTTGAACTATGATCACGGTTATTGTTTTCTTCTTATTTTGCTCTCGGTTTTAGTGCTAATTACTTTAAATTGGCCAAATCATTGAATCCATAAGCCCATCAATTTATGGCTCTTTGACTAAGTGTAGACACCCCATTTTTGCACTTGCCTAGTTAATTAACTCGTCAACTCGATTACGACGGTTCCCAATGATGGATGAATATTGCAACGTTTTTTATTTTGTTACTAGGGATGTTTCAGAAATTCGAATGAGATTTTCAAGCAAGCAAAACTTTAGAAATCACGCTACATTAGGAAATATGATCTAAAAACATAGAAATCATCATTTCAGACAAAAAGAAGCTTTACGAGAAAAATCACTAAAAAATGACTAAATTATCAAAATAGCCCTAACATCAAAACATCCCTAGAGCTTACAATATGCTTAGGAAAATCTTTTCGAACACATAAAACAATAATATTAAAATCAAATAAACTATTTTGTCAATTTTTACCAAATTCGACAAAATTACAAAAATGCCCCTATAGGGTCCACGGTCATTTCATGCCAAAAACTCATAAGAGACACAAATCGATACTCCCATTGAATTCCTTACGAAAACCTGATTTTAAAACATCCCAAAATGTTAAAAATCAACATCTCAACTCAAAAGCCCTCTTTGAGGGTAAAACGATAATTTTTCAACCTTAAAAATTTTAAATTTCAAACTTAATAATTAAAATATTAATTAACGTAAAATGAAATCTTAATAAATTGAATTAAAAATTTGAACAAATAAAACCAATCAATCAAGCCCATAGGGAAAATTTTAAGTGGTGGCTCATTTATTTAAGTGGGGCCCACATGATATTTATAAAAGACCCCTCCATCTAGGGTCTCAAAGAATTAAAAATATAGTTAAGGGATTCTTCAAAAAACTTAAAAATCTTCATTGTACGTAAGAATTAAAATCCTAATTTAAGAGACCATATTAAATCCTAATTAAACAACTTAACCTTATCTTGAGGAAACTAAGTCAAACTGAAAAATTCCAAAAAAAACTCTATAAAAAGGAGCCTCCACAATTTAATCTCGTAGGTCAAGAAAAATCCTAGGAAAGAGAGGTCAAAAACTCTCCCAAGCCTTCTTAAAATTCTAAATCTGAAGCTCTAAGTCCTTACTTAACACCCAAATCCCATATTTTACTCAAAAAACACCTAGAAATCTAAAAAAAATCCCAAAAACCTTAAAAAACCTAGAAAGTACTCAAATATAGGTTGATAATATATCATATTAGAGATCGAAAGCGGATATAGTGACGGAGACAAAAGCAAGAAGACTCATACAAGGAAAGCACACCACCAGTTTCGAGCGATTCAACGGTCGCAATCATCCAGGTAAATTAAGTTTTTTATTTTATTTTATTTATTAGGTCATTTTTTAGCAATGTAATTTTTAGAAAAAAGTAGGGATTGGTGTTTGCCAGGCGGGATTGGTGTCTAATACCATCTAATCCTGTAACGTGACCCCGAAACCATAGTTTTTTTTTTTTTGTAGATTAGTATGGTTTATCTGTTTAGAGTCATGATTTGGTTCCTAGACCATAAAAGTAGGTGGCGACTCCCAATACACTAAAAAAGCGGATCCACACCTACGGATCGATGGTGCTTTCACTAAGTGATCAAACTCTCATTCCACACCCAAGTTTGAAATCATTTTTAATTAATGGGGCTCAATAGGCTCGTTCACCATCTCAATTTAACTCAATATTATTTTTCGTTAGTAACCCAAATCAGGTCCATCCATGAACAACAATTCGAGTCATGATCAACCCAAGTCATATCTATCTTTTACCATTGGTTGGATTCACGTCTTATGACATACTATCTCCAATCAAACAAAATTAGACATTTTGCCAAAGCGAGAATCATTCACAATTGACCCCAATCGGGTTTATTATTTATGTCTGACCCTAATCGAGTCTATTGTCCAAATCTTAACCTAATTTGGTCCACTATCCAAATCCGACTTTAATTACGTCCACAATCTAGTATTCAACCCTAATTAGGTTCAATATCCATCACCATCCATGATTTGGACCTAATCGAGCCTACTATCCCTCATCGGCCCTAATCGGGCTCATCACTACCTTTCATCAAACTCAATTGGGTCCACCATCCACGATCAACCCTAATCGATCCCACTTACAATGATCGACCCTAATCGGATCCACCTTTTATGTTCAACCACCCCTAATCAGGTCCACCATCCATGATCGACCCTAATCGGTTCCACTATCCATGATTGATCCAACTGGGTTATTCTTCATTAACCCTAACCAAGTCAATTATTCTCGATCAACCCTTATTTGGTCCACAATCAATGTTTGACCCTAATTGGGTCCACCATAAATGATTTGGCCCTAATCGGGTCCACTAGCTAAGTTCAACCTCAACCTAGTCCACCATCCACCATGTCCACAATTGACCCAAATCGCTTCAACTATCAACAAATGGGCCTTGATCGGTTATAATTTTTCCATTTTCACATGATTGAGAAAGTAAAATCCCCATTGATTTAGTCTTTTTCTATCTCAACACACAATTTAAGGATTGGTGTAGGGTCAAATATAGTTTGTTTCAAAGTACTTTTTATACATATGGCCGATCATTGCACTTTGAAGTACATATGGTTTACTTGGATTATGTTATAAGGTAATCTCTTGTTGGTATTCTTTTATATTGTTATCTTTATACTCTTTAAAAAGAAAATTTTATGTTGGAAAAAATCACTTAAGAATTTATGGCCGGAATTCAGAATTTTTTCATTTTTTTATTATAAAAAAAATGGCAAGATGAGTCGAGTTTGGGGAGGGATTTTACAATTGAGTCCGACTAGCCTTACTAAGTAAGGAAGGATTCCACACCTTACTAGGGGTCGTTGAACTCTCCTTTAGCAATCTAAACACATGATCTGATCCCACATGGTAATATGGTAATACATTTGAGGAAAACAACCCTTAGCAAGGCCTAAAATCTTTCTAAGTTAGTAAGGAAAACGTTTCTCTTAATAATTTATTTTGCTAGAGAATTTAGAGATGGATCCCAACCTTATCTACTTTTCTATGTTCCACTTAATGATACTAATTAAACAAAAATAAGGATATATATATATATATATTCTTTATTATAAATTTTGGTGTCTACTCAACTTTCTCTCAATAAAATTAGAAGATTTATTTATTTATTATTATTAATATTATTTGGGAATTTTGGAATACTAACCAATGTGAATAAAGGGCTTGGATTGTTATTTTATTGGGTTTTGAAAATTACTCCCCAACATGATTACATGAACAACAAACCAACATGAAAATAGGGTGTGGATTGCAATTTGATTGGATTTTGAAAACTACCAACATGATCAGAGGGACATGTATTTTGAAAACTACCAACATGATTATAGTGGCGTGAGATTGAAATTTGAATTTTTTTTCTTTTTTCTTGCTAAAATTATGTTTATCATATTAAATTTAAAGAGCTTCTATTAGCACACCAAGTTTTACTTTTTACATGCCAATTAAAAATAAAGAAAACAAATAAATGGTTGACAATACTTTAAAGTTGGGGTGCCTATAGAAGTTGTCTTTCATTTTTTTGGGATTTGTTTCCAAAACTTGTTATTTGTGTCCGAATTCGGTTTTGATACATTGTTAATTTTATTCTCAAAACATGTATTTCGAGTGAATCCATTAGTTTTATAATCTATGAATTCGTTGGTATTTCTACAAATTCGTAGATATTAATAATGACGAACTCACGAGTTCGTATATAAAAATCCAATTTTTTTTTATTCGTATCTCGAGAAAAATAAATACTGAACTTTGAGAAAATCTTGACAATAGGACTTAGGGTAAAACTTTAAGATCTATTTTTGATCATTTTTAATAAAATTTGACCTCACCATGGGATTCAAAATGGTTGGAAAACATAGTTTAGACTGTTAGTATGTTTAATCCGAATGATAAGTTATGAAAATATTAATTTTATTAAGAAAATATAGGGCGTAAGGGATATTTTGATCAATAGAGAAAAATCGGTGAGAAATTTCAAAATTTTGAGATTCACAGTTCGAATTGGTCTAATATAATGGACATAACGGAGAAAAGAAAAATATATGATAAAAAATAATATTTTTTAATTATTTTTATATTATTAAACTATTAAAATAAATTATTTTATTAAAAGTGGGTTTAATTATAATTATTTATATAAAAAGATTAGAATAAAAATTATGAAATTGTTAAAGGGTTAGAATATAATTAAAATAAAAATAAATATTATTATATTATATTATATAATATATTTGATAGTTAGAGTTGTTAGAATTTTTATACAACGCTTGTATCCGTTATATACTATAATATAGAAGTTTATATTATTATAAAAGTAAAGAATTCGATGTTTATTCTAAGCCGAGACATTGAAATCGAAATAGCGATCGATTGAGATTGAAATTGGGTTCGTGTATATTGCATTCAATCAAGATTTAAATGCATTTAGGATAGGAATTAAGATCTAACACTGAAGAAAAAAATATCCACGACTTCGAGATCTACCAAGTCACAAGATTACTTGGTCGAATCGTCAAGGAGATTAGCTAGAAAAATTAGTCGTATATAATTCGGGGGTTTCGAAACTTCGACCTCAAATTTCATCTATTTCGGGCCAAACCGTCCTCCGTTGCAAAAGGAAGAAAGGACGACGACATCGAGATCTTCAAAATCACCAGATCAGGTTCAAAAATCAGCCACCTCGAAGTCTGATCCATCACAATTTCTGGACAAATTGTCTCAATTTCCGCACATGCACTCTAATCCTATCGCGTAGAGATTGTAAGGTGAAAACGCCATCGATCTGTAAGTTGCGGATCCGCTTTTTTTGGATTTGGGTTTGGGAGTCGCCACCTAGTTTTATGGTTTAGGAACCGAAACATGACTCTAAACATGAACAAATAATACTAATCTACGAAACAAAAAATGGGTCCGGGAATCACATTACGGGATTGGAAGGTGTTAGGCACCAACCCCGCCCTATAAGTGTCAGATTCTACTTTCCCAAAAAAATCACATTGCTAAAAGACCTAAAAATAAATAAATAAATAAATAACCTAGTTTACTTGATAATTGTGACAGTTGGTTCCCTCAGAGTTGGTGGAGAGCGTCCTCTTATGAGTTTTCCTATTTTTTTCTGTCACTGGATCTACTTTCAATCTCCAAGATGAGGTATCCTTTCCTAGATTTGAGTGTTTCTAATATTTTGATGGATTTCTAGGTGTTTTTTGAGC
This sequence comes from Akebia trifoliata, assembly GCF_017979445.1. Classification (NCBI taxonomy): domain Eukaryota; kingdom Viridiplantae; phylum Streptophyta; class Magnoliopsida; order Ranunculales; family Lardizabalaceae; genus Akebia; species Akebia trifoliata. The sequence goes on from NC_141376.1 coordinate 20,676,878, forward strand.
GAAAACTGGAGTTTGGATGTTAGGTAAGGAGTTGGGACTTCAAAATTAGGGTTTTTGGAAGGTTGAGGGGACTTTTTTAACCTCTTTTTTCCTATGGTTATTCTTGACCTACGAGATTGGGTTATGGAGGTCCCTATTTATAGAGTTTTTTGGGTAAATTTGGTGTTTGATTAAGTTTCTTTTAAATAAGATAAGGTTGTTTAATTAGGGTTTGACTAAGTCTCTTAAATTAGAGTTTTAAATTAGGATTTTAATTCTTACGTACAATGAAAGAATATATTTTTCAAGTTTTTTGAGAAACCCTTCTTAATTATATCTTTAATTTTTTGGGCCCCAAATGGAGGGACCTTTTAATAAATATCAGGTAGGCCCCACTTGAATAAGTGGGCCACCACTTAAAATTTAGCCCGTGGGTTTAATTAATTAATTTTAATTGTTTAAAATTTTTAATTCAATTTAGATTTTACTTTACGTTAATTATTTTTTAATTATTAATTTTGAAATTTTAAATTTTTAGAATTGAAAAATTATCGTTTTACCCTCGAATAAGGCTTTTAATTTCAATGTCTATTTTCGATGTTGTGGAATCGATTTTTCATAAGGAATTCAATGGTAGTATCGATTTGTGTCATTTATGAATTATTTGGTGGGAAATGATTGTGAAACTTATGAGAGGCATTTTCATAATTTTATCAAATTTTGTGAAAATTGGTGGAATGGTTCATTTGATTTTAAGTTGTTGTTTTATCTGTTTAAAAGGGTTTTCCTATGCGTAAGGTAGGCTCTAGAGATGTTTTGATGTTAAGGGTATTTTGTTAATTTGATCATTTTTAGTGATTTTTCTTGTAAAACTTCTTTTTGTCTGAAAATGATGATCTTTACATTTTTGGGTCATATTTTCCTAGCGTAGTGTAGTTTCTAAAGTTTCGTTTGTTTGAGATACCTCATCTGAATTTCTGAAACATATCAGTAACAAATCAAAAGCATTGAATATTCATCCATCATTGGGAACCGTCGCAATCTGATTAATGAGTTGATTAATCAGGCGAGTACAAAAATGGGGTGTTTACAGATGCCCCAATTTGGCAGAGGGTTGAAGCAAACTAGATAGCAAATCTACTTCGATAGATAGTGCATATCCAAATGCCAAAGCTAGTGACAATTCATTTTGCAGCTTGATTTAACATTTCGTTGGGGCATTCGGATCTTTGAGGGTAAAACTCTCCACGAACTAAAAGTTGTCAGGTCTTCGAGCTCGCGCTCTCACTAACTGTAGACATCCCATTTTTGTACTTGCATGATTAATCAACTCGTCAACCTGATTACAACGGTTTCCAATGATGGATGATTATTCCAATGCTCTATTTTGTTACTAGATATGTTTTAGAAATTTGGATGAGGTATCTCAAATTAACAAAACTCTAGAAATCACACTACGCTAAGAAAATATAACCCCAAAAATGTAGAAATCATCATTTTTTAGACAAAAAGAAGCTTTACGATAAAAATCACTAAAAAATGATCAAATTACCAAAATACCCCTAACATCAAAATATCCTTAGAGCCCCCCTTATGCTTAAGAAAACCCTTTTGAACACATAAAATAACAAAGTGAAAATAAATAAACCATTTCGTCATTTTTCATCGAATTCGATAAAATTACGAAAATACCCTTCATATGGTTCACAATCGTTTTATGCAAAAAATTTTGTAAATGACACAAACCCATAATCTTATTGAATTCCTTATAAAAAAGCGATTCCAAAACAACTTCTCAACACAAAAATCTTCTTCGGGGACAAAACGATATTTTTTCAATTTTAACAATTTTTTATTTTAAAATTAATGAATAAAACATTAATTAACGTAAAGTGAAACCTTAATAAAATTAATTTAAAAATCTGAACCAAGAAATTTTATCAATCAAGGCCTCAAGCAAAATTGTTGATGGTTGCCCATTTATTTAAGTGGAGCCCCCTAATATTTATTAAAAGACCTCTCCATATGGGGGCCTAAAGAATTAAAATATAATTAAGGGGGTTCTTCAAAAATAAAAAATATAGTCTTTCATTATACGTAAGAATTAAAATCCTAATTTAAAGAAATCTAGTAAATCAAATTAGACTTAAGTCAAAACCCTAATTAAAACCCTAATCTGAAGAAACCTAGTCAATCAAATAAGACTTAGTCAAAACCCTAATTCACCTTATCTAAAAGAAGACCTAGTCAAACCCTAATTCTTCCAAAAAAAATCTATAAATAGGAGCCTCCACAGCCTAATTTCGTAGGTCAAAGAAAATCCTAGGAAAAATAGGTCAAAAGGTTTCCCTAGTTTTTCCCAAATCTTGATTTTGAAGTCCTATCATACCTATCATTCAAACCTAGTTTTTACTTAAAAAATACCCAGAAATCCTTAAAAACACCCAGACATCCATAAAAAAAATCAGAAAACACTCAGATCTAGAAAGAAGATACTTCATCTTGGAGATCAGAAACGGATCCGGTGACGGAAACAAAGCAAGGAATCTCATACGAGGAGTCTCTCCGCCAGTTCTGAGGGAACAAATCGTTGCGATCATCTAGGTATACTTTTTTTTTTCATTTATTTTATTTATTTAAGGTTTTTTAACAATGTAATCCTTTTTTGGGAATTAGTAGAGACCGGCGTTTGTTGGACGGGATTGGTACCTAACACTTTCCAACCCCGTAATGTGATCCCCGGACTATAGTTTCTTTTTATTCGTAGATTAGTTGTTTTTATATATTTAGAGTCAATGCACGGTTCTTAGACTGTAATAACTAGGTGGCGATTCCCAAACCTCAAAAATCAAAAGCGGATCCGCATACCCCGCCTATCGAGGGTGCTTTAAGTGGCAACTCTGCTGGGGATTATTGAAGATCAAACTTGAAATGTCCCAAGTATGGGATCATTGTCAAAACGGCCTAGTTTTTTTATTTTTTAGTTGTTTGTTTATCTATTTATTTTTTATTTTTATCATTCTTTTTTACTCAATTATTGATCATTTATTTGGATTATGAATATTCTACTTTGGCATATTATTTTTTCTATGGCTCAATTGAGAGTCACTTAGGGTGACTCTAAATAATGCGAGATTTCAAGGGGATGGTTTCATTGAGGACGAAGTGATAATTATTAAACCATATAGATTATTTATTTATTTATTTTTACGAATCGATCTGTCCTTTGACAATAGTTTTTTTATTTATTAGGTGCGTGTCAATCTGCCCTTTGGTAGTTTTAATTTTTTTTTTTTTTAAAAGGAAACTTTGGTTTAGGTGTGTGTTGATTTATCCCTTAACAGTATAAAAAAAAGGAGTTTTTTGGCATGCTGTTAGCAAGAGCAGCAAATCAGTGTTTTAATTCGATGGTGCGTCCCTAGTAAAGAATCATGTTTTATTTTCGAACCTTTGTCTTTTTAACCCAATTTCTACCCCAGTTCCATCTTCTCCAATGGAGATTTAAAAAAACCTCTTAGCTCGATCGATTTCAACCCCTTAATCCGATCGATTTATGATTTTGAGTGAAAGTTTAAATCTCAATCGAAGAAAAAATCATTTTTATTTGTGTCGATTTTTTTGGCAAAAATCTGATTTGTGGGTTTCGATTTTGAACCAAGAATTTTACTATGTTTCGATCAAACATGGGAAATCTTATAATCGTTGAATCAGTAATAGAGGTGAATGAAAATCGTGGCTAGTGGAATTGGTTCCATAAGTGTTTCTACGTCAATTTCGATCTCTAACAGAGCTTTAATGGTGACTTTTTTTTTTTTTTTTAATTTGGTTTTAAGTATGAGATCGTGAGAGAAAGGGATTTCCATTGCCATATCGAATGTTTTTAGTCGAGGTTTGAGTTCCTCTTAGAATCAGACGTTGCAGCCAAAGTTGTTGTAGCTTTGAAGGCTACTTCTGTTACTATGGTCGAGCCCGTCCATCGGCTGAAACATCGATCGGATGGTGAGAAAAATAACGATAATGTCCATTTATCTTGGAATCAAACGTTGCAACAAAGTGGAGGAAAAGAAAGGAAAATAATTTTTTTCCCTGATCTTTGTCTAGTTATCTTCATCATCAAATCATTTGGTTTAATTTTTTTTTTTTAAAGAACTTCTTCGATTGAGTTTGTTTGTGTCTCTGATGTCAGATATCAAAATCTAACCCAGTGGATGTTAGTTCAATTTGGGGATTGCTCAAATAGGGAGGCTATGGATTTAGACTTTTTGGAAAATTTTGAAATTTCTGGGGACCCAAAACCATTGGATCAAACGAGAAACCGCGGTTAAATAAGCTTGTCTTTTACGTAATTTTCTTTTAATTTAACTCATGCAAATTGTGATCATTCGGTTCATCTTGCCATGAATTGTTATTAACACACTAATGTTTACTTGTAATACACCAACCTGTATGAAAACAACCATTTTTAAAATAAAATAAAAAAAGAGTTGATGTGTTCTAAGTAAACAATGGACGTGTAAATAATATTCTGTTTATTTATTTATTTATTATTTTTCTATTTTCTATTTATTTATTTAAGTAGTTTTAAAAATGAAAAAAATAAAAGAAAAAATAACATCACTCCGTATCCTTGATTCGATATTCATTGAAATCCCGATTTAATTTGGGGCCACCCACAGGTGATCATTGATTGAACCAGAAAAAAAATTCATTTTGACTTGGACTAAAAATTGTGTGTCTGTTTCAATGTTGGCTTGACTTGTTAGTCTTTGTTATGATTGCCCATCTAATATGCTATGATCTCTACATATATATTTTTGATATGCTTGTTTTGATTTTAATCTCTATGCTATGAATTGTGTATACTTTGATTAGTATTAATGTGAGATTCCTATTGTGATGGTTTGATCTGGACCACGGGCCCATTTATTTGAAAAAAATGTCCCGGACACACACCACTAGCACGTTTATTTTATTGCATTGCATGCTTGCATGTCCCTTATAGCCAACATGGCACTAGTGCGTGCCTTGGTCTCTTCGGAGATGCGACGTTATTCATGAAAATCACAACCCCAGTCACGTACCTTAGGGTATATAAAACTATGGGATCAATATCATTTGATCAGGTGACTCTGAAAGGTATATCGATGCACCCACGCTGGGGTGACCTGGGCCTTTTGTCCTAATGTAAGCCGCAAAGTCACATGTCCCGATTGCCAACCCTAGACTCGTACCTATACGATATATCAAAGTTAATCTAAGTTCACCAACTGCACCTCTTGGTTAAAATCAGTGCCTAAGAGAGATCCTGCCCGAAGTACTACGGTATAAGGGGGATAGATTATGTCTATTCTAGAAGAGAGGTGATTTAAGAGTGCCCTTACTCAGCATCATGCACCACCTTTCAACTGGGGATTAAATTGGTTGCTTTTGACTCAGATAAGTGAGTTGGAGTTTTAGATTATCACTTATACGGTATATCAAACCAAGTCACCACGTATCATCTAATTTAGTACGCTCGAGAGGTATATAGGTGTACTTAGGCAAGGGTGGCCTAATAAATTGCATTGCACGTAGTAAACCTAGAGTCTAGAAACCTCTCTATAGGTCACGACCCGAACTTATCGTGGGTGTTCCTGGGTTGTTTTTCAAAAATGGACTTTAAAAATACAGTTTTGTTTTCAAGATGACTGAACTTTTTGTTTAATCTGATTCAAGGCCACCATATCACTGGGTGCACCAACCCAATAAAGAATCCATTTTAAATGAGCAATGATTCATGATGATCCACTCCATCTAAATTTAACAATCATGATGGGTTAAACCATTCAAATCAAATTGGTACCCGAACATTTTTCTAATTCGGGTTTTAACTCATTATAAAAGAAGAAAAATGTTTTCTAGAAGAAAAATATTTTTCAAAAGAAAATGCTTTCCAGAAAGAAAAGAAAATGATGAAAAAATAATGTACAAAATGATTTATTCTTTCTTGAAAAATGACTTACAAAAGTATATTTTGCATGGATCTTGGAAATGTACTAAAATACCCTTTTGTCTCAAACTAGGATGCTAGCCGCATGCAATAACCCAATCGACCAAGTGGTCAAAACAACCATCTTGGGGATGCACCCTGTAGAGAAAATCAACTTTGGGAAATTCAAGTTGAAAGGTGCTCTGTGCTTCCACAAGTTTAAGATAGACTAAAACCTTTTATGTGCTATGGCTAAGCATTGGAACCTTTACCTTCACATATTCCATATTGAGCATATGCACTTGTGTCCCACTCATGACGATTTTTATGGCGTCATAGGGATATCCACTTCAGGAACTCTAGTCAGGCCCCATTGAAGACAAGATATTCTGGTGACCTCGCCACAAGACTGAACGTTTCAAAGGAAGAAGCCAAGGTCCTAGTCCATAACGGGATATTGGACTTAGTACCTTTACTAAGCCCGTATCGCTCTCGCAGTCATCCCGTCAATATAAACTAGAAACCTGGCGAGCCACTTGAGATTATCGTCTGTGCTTAAGAATCTTAGCCCAATACATGCTGACCTCTAAAACTGATGGCCAAACTGTTCCTGAGTCTTTCATAGATATAGCTTCCCAACTCTTAAGGAAAGCCAACCCTGTACCTCTCATCCTAGCTGAAACCTTCTCAGGATTAGATGTCATAAAGAATGGAGAGGGAAAACTTCAAAGGAATCCTCCACCTACTTTATATGTGACTTTGCGACCATTTGAAAATTGTAGATGTTTCTTCAAACCTCGAGTATGGGCCTGAACACTTTTCCAAAAAAAACCTGTTACTGAGTCACAACTCATTCAAGGCTTAGAATAAATGGTTGGATTTTCGCCTTACCCGTCATATCGGTTTAAGATGTCCTTGGTGGATGACTGATCCCCCTGTTCTAGGAACCAAAGGATCCTATTATGTCCGTCTGATCGTACTGGAAGAAACATCTTTCTACAAACCTGAATTGATCCTAGAGCAGTATGACGTACCTATAGAGTCATCTTTCCTTCAACACAAAGACTTCGTTCCTCCCAAGCCATTGACTAAAAAGTTAGTGCATCTCATTAAGAAGGCTTGGAACAAGCGCACCTTAGGGTATCCAGATAGACCAGTAGAATTCAAAGAGTCAGTTGTCAGAGCCAAGAGGAGCAAACCTGATAGTTCTAGCAATCTTGATAACTATCAAGACAAAGCCAAAGTCCATGTAAAAAAATAGTTCAAGTCAAAGAGATGTTATTCAATGAAATTTTCTTTGTCAACAATTTTCAATGTGAATAAACATTTTTTTTATCATTGCATTAGTGGATTATTTAATGGATTGGTACACAAACTTCAATAAAATCTAAGGACTCATTAAAATGTTATCAAGGGGGTAACACTGAAATTGATTAAATTTATCTCTAATGGGGTGTCTAAGATTATTATTGCGCCCAAACTCAAGCGTCTATTTCCTAATTGGAGTCGTAAGTCTAGTTGGTTAGAACGAACGTCAGTACCAAGTCAACAGGCAGAAATGACTTGAAAATATAAGCTTACAGAGATCCGTAAGATTTTGACTATCTTTGCCAATGACACCAATAGTATAAAAGGCAAAGTCGAAGTCTAAGAACAAATTTCAGAATCAACGAGCAATTCCTTTAATGACCCAAAAGGAAATAGGGTAGAAGAAAATGCAATGAGACGTAGACATGAGGTCTTTGAACTTGACGAAGATGAAGAACATGTTGATGAAAATCCTGTACTAGCAAACATGATATCTTAATTGGAGTCAGCTCTGAAGAGTATAAAGGGTATCGATGAAATTGCAGCAGGCATTAAAGTTCTGAATCATATCCATAGAATTCATTTTCCAGAGAAATTTGTGATGCCTGAAATGGACAAGTTCAGTGGGGTAGGTTGTATAAAAACACATATTAAGGTGTATGTTACTAACATGTGCACTATGTGGCTCAGTGACGAACATATGATATTGCTATTTCAGTGGAATCTATTAGGATCAGCTCTACGATGGTTGATGTCTCAAGATCCAACTACAGTAGGTACATGGGAGAAAATGTAAAAGGCTTTTTGGCATCAGTATAAGTACAATACCAAGATTGAAACTTCAAGAAGGGATTTGGAGTCAACTAAACAGAAGAATGGGGAGATGTTTACTGATTTCATTGGTCGTTGGAGAGCCAAGGATACCCAAATGTGGGATAGACCCTTGGAGAAGGAACAAGTGACAATTATCTTGAAAAAACTTACACAAGGATACGCTCAACACCTAGTCGTCCAATAGCTCCCTAATTTTTAGTCCTTATTACAAGTCGGAAGCCAACTCGAGGATGTTTTACCTTTGGAGTTCTTTCTAACCCCTCAGACAATAAGTCTAAGAAACCCTATGTTCCTAGACCTAGTACCAACCATGTTTACATAGCCAACACATCAGTTACCCCAGTTCAGCCTCCATCCTGGACCAATAATCAAACTCACCCAAGTCAATCTTGAATTTCGCATCAATTTACCAATCTGGGATGACTCTTACCGTAACCTTTAAAAAACTGTTGAAAAAAATGGCTTCTTACCCCGATCCAACCCTGACCTTTGCCAAATCCCTTGCTAGCTGGACACAACCCTAACTTATTTTACGAATTCTATCAAAACCCTGGCCATCACACTAATCAATGTATCACCCTGCGCCATGCCATTCAAAATCTTACTGACAACAAAATGGTCACAATCCCTAACCCAACATCACCAAACGTTACTACCAATCCATTACCTACCTATCAACCTCCCTTAACCCTAAACATGGTTTCCAACACCCAGTTACCATTTGACCCTATCTCTCTCATCCATCCTATCCACGTCAAACCACCTAGTACCTCGAGCGCATACAGTATGTCTTTCATCAGCTTCACTTTCACCGATGAAGTCTTCACCACAAGCTACGAACCCTTTGATCTAATTTCAGACGATGCATATTGTCTATCCCCACCTCGTTACAGTAGCCCCGTAGTTACTAGTTACCTTTTGGCTTAAATGAACCTAGAAAGTCCTATCTCCTTAACAGATGAAGATCCATACTTGTTGATTGAAGAAGATGGGTCTTTCTTCCTCTCCTATGATGAAATTAGACATATGACCCAAGGTGAAAGATTCTTTAAGCCACCAGAACTCTGTGTTGACAATCCTGCAACCTTGACGAGAAAAGAAATGGATCCTATTAAAGAGATTATTGAAGAAGATGACTCCGTAATCAAGCAGTTAAGAGATCAGAGAACAATATCTTAGTTTGGGGTTTGCTCATGGCTTCCACTGCTCATAGGGAAGCCGTTCTCAAAGCCCTAAGTACAGCCCAAGTCTCCCTTGATACTTTCCCAGATCAGCTGACCAGTATAGTAGGGGTAACTTATGTAGAGAACATCCTGTCTTTCTCAGACTCAAATCTCCCAAAAGAGAGAGCAAACCACACTAAGCCGTTACATATTACATTTAACTGTAATGGGATGAGGGTACCTCTGGTTTTAATTGATAATAGGAGTACACTGAATGTTTATCCTTTGAAGACTAATACTTGCTTTGGGTTTAAAGCTGAAGATCTCAAGCCCACTAATCAGGGTGTTAGGGCATATGATAACACCAAAAGGGATGTACTGGATATTTTGCACCTTTGATTGTCCACAGGCATAGCTAATTTCTTGTGGAATTTTAGGTCATAGAGATCCAGTCTTCTTTTAATCTATTATTAGGAAGACCATGGCTACACAAGATTAAAGCTATACCTTCCATACTATACCAGAAGGTCAAATTTATCGAAGATGGGCTAGTAATCACTCTTCATGGAGATACTAAAATTGTGAGAATTGTAAATAGTACCAAAGCTAAAAGTGAGCCGTTACTTGAGATTCAACAAGAACAACAGGGGATAGAGCTCAGTGGGTTCAAATTTGAGAAGATCTACTCAGTTCAATGGGACCACTTGGTGAAAGAACATTTCCCTATTGAGAATACCTCCAATTGCTATATAGCTAATATGTTTAAGAATATGAGGTTTTTTCCTGGTATGGGCCTAGGTCGAAAGCAACAAAGTATTTAAGTGGCACAAGTAGTCAAGGAAGTCATCAGCACATTCGGGTTAGGATATGAACCTACTAAGGAAGATTGTGCCCAATATTGGAAGACGAAGTGAGACAAGGCAAGTGCAAAGAGGCAAGGACTCACCATGGATCTGATTAAAATGAAGTCATATCACAAGATACTTAATGGATACTTCGTGAAAGTAGGGCAAGATTTCCCTTATTGTAGTTTTTCAGAGCCATTTATTGATCACATCACGAATACTCGTCTGTCGGGGTTTGAAATCTTTTTTGGCATGGACTGGCCTAAAAAGGAAGTAAGCACTAAAGTAGAAGAAAAAGAAGTTGAAAACTGGCAACTTGACATGGATTCCCTCCATATTGATCAGTTGTTCATTGAAGATCATAGTGTCTTAGAGATATCAATTGAGAAGGGGACCCCAAATCCTCAGTCTATAATCAAATCTGTTGTCGGGTATCTCTCTAATTATCATGTAATAAGTCTTGTAATGCATGTCGAGACTGGTTTTGTCAGTCTTATTAGCCCTGTTCAGTCCGATAAGTCTGGAAAGTCCTTTATTTCTGTTGAGTCAAGTAAGTTAGTTATTTTTGCTGAGTCAAGTGAGTCTGTTATTTCTAGTGAGTCTATTTTTCCTGCTGAGTCAAGTGAGTTTATTAAATCTGCAATGAGTCTTGTTACCCTATCTCTTTTTAATGAAATGAATTTTTTTTTTGATAACCTTGAGCACAATGATAATTTAACTAATAATTTAACTTCAGAAGGAGAATCTTCTGACGACGAACCTCCCCTAAAATAATCAAATTACTTGAACAAGAAAATGAACGTCGGACTCAACCTCTAATGGAGGAAGTAGAGGTTATCAACCTCGGAACAAAAAAAAGTTCTCAAGAGATTCGGATTGGGATCACCTTATCTTCCGATGAACGCAAAGGGATAGTAAACTTGCTCAGAAAGTTCAAAGACGTGTTCGCGTGGCCTTATGAGGACATGCCAGGAGTAAGCACAGATATTGTTCAATATCGGATTCCATTATATCCTGATGCTCTACCAATTAAGCAGAAACTTTGATATATGAAGCTAGAATGGACTCTAAAGATTAAAGAAGAAGTTACCAAGCAGATTAATGCGGGATTTTTGGAAGTAGTAGAGTACCCTGAATGGATTGCTAATGTTGTCCCAGTACCTAAAAATGATGGAAAACTCAGAATGTATGTAGACTTTAGAGACCTAAACAAAGCAAGTCCAAAAGACAGTTTTCCATTACCACACATAGATGTTCTAGTAAAAGTACGGTAGGGCACACTTTGTTGTCCTTCATGGATGATTTTTCAGGGTACAATCAGATGAAAATGGATCATCGGGATATGCAAAAAATGTCATTCATCATACAGTGGGGAATCTTTTACTACAAGATTATGCCTTTTGGTTTAAAGAACGCTGGAGCCACCTATCAAAGAGTAGCCACGACTTTACTGCATGACATGATACACAAGGAAATCAAAGTCTATGTAGCTGATATGATAGTCAAATCTAAGGAACGACTGGGGCACGTTACTGCACTAGAAAAGTTTTTCACAAAGATTCAAAAGTACCAACTCCGACTCAACCAGCAGAAATATGTATTTGGAATAACTTCTGAAAAATTATTGGGATTTGTCGTTAGTCAAAGAGGGATCGAAGTAGATCCTGTGAAGATTAAAGCCATCCAAGAAATGCCATCACCTGAGACTGAAAAACAGATTTGAGGTTTTTTAGGCAGAATCCAATTATTAACAGATTCATCGCTCAACTCACCAATGTCTGTAAACCTATTTTCAAACTTCTCAAGAAGAATGAACCAACAGTTTGGAATGAACAATGTCAAAAGGCTTTCAACCAAGTCAAGAAGTGTCTCTTGAACCCGTCTATTTTGGTTCCACCTACATCGGGTGAACCACTTCTTATTTATTTGTCAATTACTGAAGAAACTATGGGATGCATGCTCGCACAGTATGACAAAGATAATCGAAAAGAAAAGGCTATCTACTAAATCAGTAAAAAGATGTTAGAGTATGAACAAAAGCATTCGGCCCTCGAAAAAACTTGCTTAGCACTGGTATGGGCTACTCAGAGACTCCGGCACTATTTGCTATCTCATTCAATTATCTTGTTATCTCGGATGGATCCTCTCAAGTATCTCTTCGAGAAACCGGCACTGACAGGGAGAACCGCACGATGGTTATTATTGTTATCAGAGTTTGACATCACGCATGTTACACAGAAATCTATCAAGGGAAGAGCTGTCATGGAATACTTGGTAGATCACCCGATAGTAAAAAGAATAAGGCCTATTGATCAGTTTCCAGATGAGAATATCTTGCATGTTGAAGAAGAACTGTAGAACCAAATATGGAAGCTGTACTTTGATGGAGAGACCAATCAGAATGGGTATGAAATAGGGGCGGTCATGTTTTCTCTGGAAGGATGTCACATTCCGATCTCTATTAAGTTAGCTTTTTCTAACACTAATAATACAGCGAAATATGAAACGTGTATCATTGGGCTCGAAGCTGCTTTGAATCTGGATATTACATAAATTGAAGTTTTCGGGGATTCAGCCTTTGTCATACATCAGTCGTTGGAAGAATGGAAAACTAGGGATGAAAAGTTGAAGCCTTATCATGAGTATCTATTAAACTTAATGAGTAAGTTTAAAGTTATCATGTTCCAGCACCTATCAAGGGAAGATAATAGATTTACTGACTCTTTAGCTACTCTCTCTTTAATGATCCATTTGCCCCCTAGCATGGAATTGAGGCCGATCACCGTCGAAGTCAAAGACAAACCTGCATATTACCATTAGATCAATATTGCTACTCGACTACCTAATGGAAAGCCATGGTATATAGATGTCAAAAGAGTGTTGGAAAAACAAGAATTCCTGGAAGAAGTATCGAGGAAGGAACGACAAATCCTACTAAGATTAACATCTCAATTCATCATGTGTTTAGGAAGTTTATACAAAAGGTCTTATGATGGGATTCATTTGTCATGTGTTGATGAAGATCAAGCTGAACAGATAATGGTTGAACTACATTCAGGGGATTGTGATCCTCACATGAGTGGAAAAATGTTAGTCAGGAAAATTATGAGACAAGGGTATTACTGGAACACGATGGAAATAGATTATTATCACATGGCCAAGACCTGCCACAAATGCCAAATACATGCAAACCTCATACATGTGCCACCTCCTTAATTAGTTGGTCTGACTTCACCGTGGTCATTCTTAGTTTAGGAAATTGACATTATTGGTAAAATATAGCCTAAGGCATCAAACGGGCATGAATACATTCTAGTTGCTATCGATTATTTTACTAAGTGGGTCGAAGCTGTCTCTTATGTTGTCCTCATGGCATCTCGAGTTGCAAAGTTTATCCAAACAAACCTCATCAGTCGATAGGGGATACCTTCGGAACTAATCTCTGATAATGGATCATACTTTAAAGCCGAAGTTATTATACTGTCTTTGAAGTTCAAAATCTCGCACCACAAATCATTCCTTACCATCCTTAAACCAATGGAGCAGTCGAAGCAGCTAATAAAAATCTTAAGACTATCATCAGGAAAATGTGTCAATCACATCGAGATTGGTCAGAAAAACTGCCATTTGCACTATGGGCATATCGAACTTCAATTCGATCCTCTATTGGAGCTACTCCCTACTCCTTAGTGTATGGCATGGAAGCAATCTTGCCAGTCGAAATAGAAATCTCATCTCTTAGGGTCTTGTTGGAAAGTCAGTGGTTAGACGCAAATTGGATTCATCAACGGTATGAAGAATTAAATTTGATCGAAGAAAAATGACTAAGAGCTCTATACCACGTGCAGGCTTATCAGAGAAGAATCATCTGTGCATTTGACAAAAAGATCAAGGCCCAACACTTACAAGTCGGAGATTTGATACTCAAAGAGAATCAGGCACCTATATTTGACCCTAGAGGGAAGTTCAAACCAAATTGGAGAGGTCCGTTCATCATCAAGGAAATATTACCAGGAAAAGCTGTCAGACTTCAAGACCATGATGGAATTGAATTACTAGAACCAACCAACCTTGACCAAATCAAACGATACTACATTTAAGGAAGTCATCTTTGGTCGAATCAATTCTCCTATTACCCAGTTCAATATATCTTTTCTCAAGCCCTTTGCAGCTTTAAAAAAAAAAAAAATATATATATATATATATATATACATTTTTCTTTCTTAACATAATCACCTAACCCAAGGGAAGGAAAATCCGAACTACGTTTTGATCTGATCCCAAAAGTCTAAAGTACGTAGGCAACCTGAGAAGTTACTTCACGCCCGACCACATCAAAATAAAAATATATATTTCCCTACACAAAAAAAAAAAAAAAAATTAAAGTAAAATAAAATAAATATATTGTCAAATAGGGAAAAAAGTTCAAAGAAAAAGAAAAAATGCCACACAAGGGGCATTCGGGTTTTTGAGCTTTAAAATTCATTTCTTTTTATATCCAGTCCTAAACTTACCCATGAAAATCCTCCTAAGTACTATGTGAAAAAGTCAAGGAAGGTAGCAAATCATGATTAGGCAGTAGCTCAAGAAATTCAAAAAAAAAATTAAATAAAATAAAAAATGAAGCTTGCTAAGTTGAAAACCCGAAAAAGGTGACTTAGACAAAAATTAAGGCAAACTCACAAGGTCGAAAATCTGAAAGGACGACCTTGGCAACAATCAGAGCAAAGAAAAAAGATAAAACTCACTAGATCAAAAACGTGAAAAGGCAATCTAGGCAAAAGCTAGAACAAGCTTGCTAAATTGAAAACCTGAAAAGGCGATCTAGGCAAAAGTTATAGCAACAAAGAAAAATAGAAGAAAATCTCAAGAAGTTCGAGTCGAGGTATTTAAATTTTGAATAATCAAGTTCAATACTTAGCTTAAACCAGGTAGAGACTCAGAAGCCACAAGTATCTTGTCTACGATTGATCTGAAAATATTTGATTCCCAAGTGAATCAAGGGAGAGAAGGGTGAATTCCATGATGAGTCTCTAAAGGAAATATCTTGTTCTCTTGAGCCTGACTCAAAATCTTCAATATAAAATGTCGAAATTAAAAGTTGAATCTTTATTGCACTTGTGGTAATCAAATATTTCGAACCTTCATACAAGGGGAATTTTTTTCTTCTCTAATATGTAGTTTCTTCCTTATACTAAGGACATTTTTTTTACAAGATGTGTTCAATATAATGTTTCCTGCCAAACTAAGCGCATTTAGATTTCAAGCTTAATTAATGTTAATCCTAAAAGATAATGGAAACCCTCAAATTTAAGATTACCCTCTTGATAGCATTTTTTTAAACCCTTGAGGTTAAGAAGAGGTTAAAATTCATAAAATTTTGAAAAATCTTGAGGTTCAAACAAAGCATTTCTGATCTCACATTTGGTTGTGCTTAGAAATTAACTCCTTACCCTTTTGCCTAGAATAGGAGATAGGGCATTCTTTCTTTCCCAGACTCAATCATCCTTTTCCAGATCTATTCACTCCCAGATTCAATCATTATTTTTCAAATTTATTTCCAATTATTCTTTCCAAGATCTATTCATTCCTAGATTCAATCACTCTTTTCTAGAAGCATTTTAAATCACTTTTTCCCAGATTCATTCATTTCTTCCTAGTTTTACTCAGTCAGATACCGCCAAGGATTTCTCGGAATTATGCTCAATTACCGTCGAGGGTTTCTCGAAATTATACTAAGCCAGATACCACTGAGGATTTTTCAGAATTATGCTCAGTTACCGCCGAGGGTTTCTCAGAATTATGCTTAGATACCGTCTAGGATTTTCTCGAAATTATGCTCAGTTACCGCCAAGGATTTTCTCGAAATTATGCTCAGATACCGCCGAGAGTTTCAAGGAATTATGCTTAGATACCGCCGAAGGTTTCTCGAAATTATGATTTTCTCGGAATTATGCTCAGTTACCGCCGAGGGTTTTCTCGGAATTATGCTTAGATATCGCCGAGGGTTTTTCAAAATTATGCTCAGATACCGCCGAGGGTTTTCTTGGAATTATGCTCAGTTACCGCCGAGGGTTTTCTCAGAATTATGCTCAGATACCACCGAGGGTTTCTCAGAATTATGCTCAGGTACCGTCGAGGGTTTTCTCAGATTTATGCTCAGGTACCGCCGAGGGTTTTCTCAGAATTATGTTCAGTTTTACGCTTAGATATATGCTCAGTACTATGCTCAGTTTTACGTTTAGATTATGCTCAGTTTTACGCTCAGATTATGCTCAATTATGCTAAGATTGTACTTAGTTTTTACTCAGATTTTACTCAGTTTTCACTTAAACCCTCTGAGATTTACCTCAAATTTTAAGTGCACGTACTTGCACATATTGCACCTTAGTCAAGGAGAATTTTCTAAGATTCAAGGATCTGACACCGTCAGTGAGGGCTCGCGCTCGAACACCTGACAACTTTTAGTTCGAGGAGAGTTTTACCCTCAAGGATCCGAATGTCCCAACGAATTGCTAAATCAGGCTGCAAAATGAACTATCACTAGCTTTGGCATTCGGATATTGTACTATCTACCAAAATAGATTTCCTATCTAGTTTGGTTCAACCCTCTGTCAAAGAGGGGCATCTGTAGACACCCCATTTTTGCATTTGCCTGATTAATCAACTCGTCAAACCGATTGCAATGGTTCTCAATGATTGATGATTATTTCAATGTTCTATTTGATTACTAGATATGTTTTAAAAATTCAGATGATGTATCTCAAACTAACAAAATTGTAGTAACCACGCTACGCTAGGAAAATATGACCCCAAAAACATAGAAATCATCATCTTACAGACAAAAAGAAGCTTTATGATAAAAATCACTAAAAATGATCAAATTACCAAAATACCCCTAACCTCAAAACATCCCTATAGCCTACATTACACTTAGAAAATTCCTTTTAAACACATAAAACAACAAATTGAAATCAAATAAACCATTTCGCCAATTTTCACAAAATTCAACAAAATTATCAAAATATCCCTCATAAAGTTCACGACCATTTCGCATAAAAAATTTCATAAATGAAACAAGCCAATATTCCCATTGAATTCCTTATGAAAAATCGATTCCAAAACATCTTGGAACATCGAAAATCGACTTAAAATGCAAAAAGTCATCTCCGAGGGTAAAATAATAATTTTATAATTTTAATAATTAAAAATTCTGAAATTAATAATTAAAACATTAATTAATGTAAAGTAAAATCCTAATTAAAATTAAAATCAATCAAGTAAGACTCAAGTCAAAATCTTAAAGTTAAGTCAATCAAGTAAGACTAAAAGTCAAAACCTTAAAAGAATTATAATCAAACTATAAAACTATCTAAAATAATTCTAATTAAACACTAACTCTATTTAAAAAAATTCTAATTAAACACTTACTCTATGTAAAAAACACCTAAAAAATTTATAAATAGGGGCCTCTACAACCTATTTTCGTATGAAAAAATAAACCCTAAGAAAAGTAGGTCAAAAAGCTTCCTACCCTCCCATAAATCCTAATTTTGAAGCCCTAACTTCTTACCTAACATCCATACCCCAACTTTAACTCAAAAAACACCTAGAAACTCTTCAAAACACTTAGAAATCCGTAAAAAAGTCAGAAAATTCAGATCTAAGAAGAAAGTACATCGTCTTAGAAGTCTGAAGTGAATCCAGTGATAAAACGAAGCGAGGAGTGCTGTACGAGGAGCTGTTCTATCAGATCTGAGGGAAAAAAATCATTGCGTTCATAAAGGTAAATTTTTTTTTTATTATTTAGGTCTTTTTAGTAATGTAATTTTATTTGGGAAAAGTAGAGACCGACATTTGCCGGGCGGGGTTGGTGCCTAACACCTTCCAACCCCGTAACGTGATCCCCAGACCCGTATTTTCTTTCGTAGATTAATGTTATTTGTCTTTTAGAGTCAAAGTTCGGTTTCTAAACCATAAGAACTAGGTGGCGATCCGTGCGTGGATTGAGGGCACTTTTAGTGTTTTCGAGATTTTTCGAAGGTCCAAAATTTATGAGGGGCATTTCCATCATTTTGTTGATTTTTTATGATTCTTCTTGAATTTCTTTGTTTTCATCAATTTGGGTCCCATTAGACTCAAAATCACATTCTGAGTGCAATGGAGGTACTTTCAAGATTTTTCGGAGGTTCGAAATATATGAGGGATATTTTCATCATTTTGTTGATTTTTATGAATTTTAGCGTGAGATTTCTTTCAGTCCCTATGTGATTATTTCTAAGTCTCAAAGTCATATTTTCCTAGCGTAGCAAGGTCTCTAAGTTATTTAACTGTGTATCAATCCTAATCGTACGTGCTTGCTAAGTCGAGCGTGAGATGTAGTAATCCCAAGTGTGCATAAACTTCAATGTCGAGTCGTGACGAGTAGGGGATGAAAAGAAACTAAAAATAGAAGGACCCAGAACAGTACTCATAGGCCTTCGAGTTCTTTATGCTCATCATTAGGAACATACAACAACCGGATGATGAATTGTCGAATTAGGCAGATGCAAAAATTGAGTATCTATAGGCATGAGTTTCCTAACCAACCTAATTGGATCTTGTCTAGTTGTAGGGGTTAAAAATAATTCATTTACTCCTTTTACTATACTTACTGCTCTATAACATCAAATTCAAAACATTACATGTCTAGATCTCATGATTTTTTTCCCCTACCTTATACTTTTGACATTTTTGACCTTAAAAATAGCTCTTAACACTTCTAAAAATTCCCCTCTCCCATTGAGAAATTTCATGGTACCAAGTCCCCCCTAAAACAAATCTTAAGCTCTTGCAAATTATTAACTAAATTCCATATCTCTCTAACTCTCTTGTCAAAATCTTAGAACCCAACCACAAAAAGAATTTAATAAAGGACTTGAAAATAAGAAGAAGACAAAAGAAAATAAGAAGTAATCAAAGTTTCAAGGTGGGTGAAATTAAGGTATAATTTAATTACATATTCCCTTCCCTCTCCATCTCTCATCTACCTCCTTTTTTTTTTTTTTAATTTCGATTTAGAAGCCTTTATGATGCAATGAACACACTCCCTTACTCCCAATAGGTTGATCTTCGGTTCGATCGAAATTGTAAGGGTTGTAGCCATTTTCAGAAGAAAAATTGTTTTAAACCTCAAATGATTTGTGTACCTACCACCAAAACCTATTTTGCGGCTAAAAGTAATTGGGTCCTCATTATTTTATGAGAGTAGGCCCATAATCATAATAAGCTAACGTTTTTCAAAATTGTGATCTTAAGGTAAGACTTCTTTATGGATTATCTCTTTTAGTGAGGTAGTCATCATGATTTAGGCCAACATCAAAATCCCCTTACGTTTAAGGATGCAAAATCGTCGTTTCATAGAGTTTTATTTTCTTTCTTATTTTCCTAAAATAGTCATCTTTTGAAGGTTACCACCTAAGGTGGAGAGAGAAGGGTGCCTAACACCTTCTCCTTTACCTAGGTCTTCAATTGATTGGTTACTTTATTTGTACGAGAATCACTATAACATCGAAATAAATCAAAATTTTAAAACATTTTTCCGGGTGACCACTCATACCCTTTTATAGAAAAAAATGGTGGCTACACTAAATCCATGTAGTGTCGATCTACGAACTCAAAAATCGTAAAGCGAAAACTGGTGACTCCATTGGGGTACAAGTAGGTTCAACCCTTTTTTTGATTTAGTCAATTTCTAATAAATAAATAAATAAAAATTATTCTCTTTGTAACAATCTTTGTTGTTTGTGTGTTTATTTCTTTTGTGCGGAATGTTGTAATATTTATTTTATTTATTTATTTATCTGTGGGATTGAATGTGTACAAGTTGTAAGTTATTGATACTTGTTTCAAAATACACGCTCACTTTTGATTCATTGCCTAATGGACAAATCACCTTCACCAACAAAAATTTCAACTAGATGTTAACTAGTTATACAGCTTGTGATCGATTATTTTGAATGTTAGGGACAAACACATCAAACCCAAGCACCCACTTATGATGTGTGTACTTCAATATATATTGTGGTTTGAAGAATGAGTAACTGTAATGCCACCCTAAAGACACCTATAACCACATGCATGAGAACACTTAGATGGTTTAGGACATAATTTTTCTAAAATGATATCAAGCTCATTCGCAAGATGTATTTGTTTCAAAGGTCTCGAAGCCAAAATTGTAATCAAGCTTTTAGTTTGTAAACCCCTAAAGGCTCATTTGTAAAGTCCATGTTTGGAAACCCATGAAGGCAATGTTGTATAGATATTGGTTACTTTTTTTTAAAGTACTTTTTATGCACATGGCCGGTCACTGCACTTTGAAGTACATATGGTTTACTTGGATTATGTTATTAGGTAATCGCTTGTTGGTATTCTTTTATATTGTTCTCTTTATATTTTTTAGAAAGAAAATTTGATGTTGGAAAGGATCACTTAAGAATTTATGATCTCAATTCTAAATTTTTCCTCTTTATTATAAAAAAAAGTGGTAAGATGAGTCTGGGGAGGGGATAAATAATTGAGTCCGACCACCCTTACTTGGGGTCATTGACCTCTCCTTTGGCCATCTAAACACATGAACTGATCCCACATGGTTGTAGAGGAAAAAATTCATTGAATTTAAAAAAGAATTCAAAAAAAGTTCTTTTTCACCTTGGAATTTTAATTTCAAATTCGGGAGTTCTGTGGAGTTCAATAGGCGTCCAATTTCAAAACCTTTGATTTTATTTTTGCATCCAAGTTTTTTCATGAAATCTAGTGAGGTGCGGTATTGGATTTTTCTAATATGGTAATACATTTGAGGAAACCAACCCTTAGCAAGGCCTAAAATCTTTCTAAGTTAGCAAGGAAAACGTTTCTTAACAATTTCTTTTGTTAGAGAATCTTGAGATGTTTGCTCATCTGTGTTCCACTTAATGATATTAATTAAATAAAAATAAGGATATATATATATATATATATATATTTTTTTTTTTTAATTTTGGTGTCTACTCAACTTTCTCTCTCAATAAAATTAGAAGATTTGTTTATTTATTATTATTAATATTATTTTGTAATTTTGGAATACTAATCGATATGAATAGAGGGCTTGGAAAGCTATTTTATTGGGTTTTGAAAATTACTCCCCTACATGATTACATGAACAACAAACCAACATGAAAATAGGGGGTGGATTGCAATTTGATTGTATTTTTAAAACTACCAACGTGATTAGAGGAGCATGGGATTGCAATTTGAATCACGTGTTTTGAAAACTAACCAACATGATAATAGTAGCGTGGGATTGAAATTTGATTTTTTCTTTTTTCTTTTTTCTTTTTTCTTACTATAATGATGTTTATTGTATTAAATTTAGATAGCTTCTAATAGCACACCAAGTTTTACTTTTTACGCACCAATTAAAAATAAAGAAAACAAATAAATGGTTGACAATACTTAAACTTGGGGTTCATATAGAAGTTATCTTTCATTTTTATGGGATTTGTTTCCAAAACTTGCTATTTGTGTTTGAATTCCTTTTCGATACGCTGTTCATTTTAATTCCCAAAACATGTATTTTGAGTGAATTCATCAGTTTTATAATCTATGAATTGGTTGGTATTTCTACAAATTCGTAGATATTAAAAGTGACGACTCACGAGTTCGTAGGTTATAAAAATGACGAATGCATGTTTTTGAAATTAAAATGAATAGTGTATCAAACTCGGAATTTCGTCATATTCAATGCACGAAATGGAAATTAACCCCATTTTTTTTCCTGGTTTCTATTTTTTGGGTTTAAGATTAGGATTTTTTTTAGCCTAATCATAATGTTAAACTACTGAATGTGTGCTATAATGTTTTGTAATGTTTGAATGGTGTGTTTTAACCTTTAATTGTGGTGTGATAAATAATTTAAGAAATTGAGATGTGAAAAGTAAAAGGTTGGGTATCAATATGAGATCTCTAAATTTAAATGCAAAGGTAAGGGCATTTTGGGGATAAAACAATGATTTTTAAATTGTTAAAAATTGAGAAAACGCCCATTGAAGTGGTGTTTTTGAATGGACCCCTTGTCCTCTATAGTTTGAATATATTTTCTTCATTGTTCCTAAAAAAGAGAATAAAGAAAGAGAAAATCATCTTTATTTCTAGGGAACAAGTTTCCAGTGGACCTTAGCCTTTGTCTTCTTGCTCTTCTTCTTCTTCTTTGTGATTTAGTTTGGAAAATGATATGTATGGTTAAGTGTGGTTTATTCTTAGAGAGAGAGGTGGTTAGTGGGTAGTTTCGAATGGATGCATATTTTAGAGGGAAGTGACCACCACTGTAGGATCTTTTCGGATACAAAAATGGTCATTGTGGATGTAATAATGACTAAAATGAGATAATGCACACTTTTTTGGACCGTAATCAAGCATTGCTAACTAAATTCCATACCTCCCTAACTCTCTTGTCAAAATCTTAGAACCCAACCACAAAAAGAATTTAATAAAGGACTTGAAAATAAGAAGAAGACGAAAGAAAAGAAGAAGTAGTCAAAGTTTCAAGAGGGGTGAAATTAAGGTATAATTTAATTGTATCTTCCTTCCCCTCTCCATCTCTAATCTACCTTCTCTCCTTTTTTAATTTCGGTTTAGAAGGCTTTACGATGCAATGAACACCTTCCCTTACTCTCAATAAGTTGAACTTTGATTCGATCGAAAGTGTAAGTGTCGTAGCCATTTTCAGAAGAAAAATTGTTTTAAATCTAAAATAATTTGTGTACCTACCACCACAACCTATTTTGAGGCTGAAGGTAATTGGGCCCTCCTTATTTTATGAGAGTAGGCCCATAATCATAATAAGCTAACGTTTTTCAAAATTGTGTTCTTAAGCTAAGAATTTTTTAAGGATCATCTCTTTTAGTGAGGTGATCATCATGATTTAGGCCAACATCAAAATCCCCTTATGTTTAAGGGTGCAAAATCATCGTTTCTTAGAATTTTATTTTCTTTCTTATTTTCCTAAAATAGTCATCTTTTCAAGGTTACCACCTAAGGTAGAGAGAGAATGGTGCCTAACACCTTCTCCCTTACCTAGCTCCTCAATTAATTAGTTACTTTATCCATACAAGAGTCACTATAATGCCGAAAGAAATCAAAATTTTAAAACTTTTTTTCAGGTGACCACTCATGCCCTTTTATAAAAAAAAATGGTGGTGACACTAAATTCATGTAGTGTCGATCTTCAAACTCAAAAATCGTATAGTGAAAACTAGTGACGCCATTGGGGTACAAGTAGGTTCAACCCTGTTTTCGATTTTGTCAATTTCCAATAAAAAAAATGAAAAAATTTATTCTCTTTATAACAATCTTGGTTGTTTGTGTGTTTATTTCTTCTGTGCGGAATGTTATAATATTTATTTTATTTCATTGTGAGATTGAATGTAAATAAGTTGTAAGTTATTGATACTTGTTTCAAAATGCACATTCACTTATGAATCATTGCCTAATGGACAAATCACCTTCACCAACAAAAATTTCAAACCCTAAATGTTAGGTAGTTATATGACTTGAGATCGATTATTTTGAATGTTAGGGACGAACACAACAAACCCAAGCACCCACTTATAACGTGTGTACTTCAATATATATTGAGGTTTGAAGTATGAGTAAAGCCACCCTAAAGACCCCTATAGCCACATGCATGAGAACACTTAGATGGTTTATGACACAATTTTTCTAAAATGATATCAACCTCGGTCGCAAGATGTATTTGTTTTAAAGTCTCGAAGCCAAAATTGTAATCAAACTTTTAGTTTGTAAACCCATGAAGGCTATTTGTAAAGTCCATGTTTGGAAACCTACGAGGCAATGTTGTATAGATTTAGGTTTTTTTTTTTTTTTTTGTTCTTCCCTTAGGTAAAAGGGGAGCATCATTTTTTTTTATTTTGAAACTAATTTAATAAAAAAATGTGTGACAAAGTTTTGGCCAAAGCCAAATATTAGAGGGAATCTACCTCAAAATTAGGAGAATCAAACTTAAAAATAACAATTTTTTTATATAAATTTTCTAACTTACTGGTCCATATTTCAATTATAGATCAATATAAAATACCCCAATACGTACTTGAAAATTTCAAGTATGGATTAAAAAAAAAAAAAACAATTCTTATTTTTTTAACTTCTTTTCTTGGTTTTTCGAGCTGTGATCACAGTTATTGTTTTCTTCTTATTTTGCTCTCAGTTTTGGTGCCTAATTACTTTAAATTGGCCAAATCATTGAATCCTTAAGCCCATCAATTTATGGCTCTTTGACTAAGTGTAGACACCCCATTTTTGTACTTGCTTGATTAATCAACCTGTCAACCTAATTGCAACGGTTCCCAATGAAGGATGAATATTCTAATGTTTTTTATTTATTACTAGAGATGTTTCAGATATTCGAATAAGGTTTTTCAAGCAAGCAAAACTTTAGAAACCACGTCACACTAGGAAAATATGACCTAAAAACGTAAAAATCATCATTTTCAGACAAAAAAAGTTTTACGATAAAAATCACTAAAAAATGATCAAATTATCAAAATATCCCTGACATCAAAACATCCCTAGAGCCTACAATGCGCTTAGGAAAATCCTTTTGCACACATAAAATAATAAATTAAAATCAAATAAATTATTTTGTCAATTTTTACCAAATTCGATAAAATTACGAAAATGCCCCTCATAGGGTCTACGGTTATTTCACGCCAAAAACCCATAAGTGACACCAATCGATACTCCCATTGAATTTTTTACAAAAAATTGATTTCAAAACATCAAAAATTAACCTCTCAACTAAAAAACCTTCTTTGAGGGCAAAACAATGATTTTTCAACCCTAAAAATTTAAATTTTTGAAATTAATAATTAAAATATTAATTAACGTAAAGTGAAATTTTAATAAATTGAATTAAAAATTTGAAAAAATAAAACACATTAATCAAGCTCACCGGTCAAATTTTAAGTACTGACCCATTTATTTAAGTGGGGCCTATATGATATTTATAAAAGACCCTCCATCTGGGGTCTGTAAACACCACATTTTTGCACTCGCCTAATTAATCAACTCATCAATCTGATTGTGACGGTTCCCAATGATGGATGAATATTCTAGTGATTTTTATTTGTTACTAAGTATGTTTCAGAAATTCAGATAACATATCTCAAACAAACAAAACTTTAGAAACCATGCTACGCTAGGAAAATACGATCCAAAAACATATAAATCATCATTTTTAGACAAAAAGAAGTTTTACGAGAAAAATTACTAAAAATGATCAAATTACCAAAATACCCCTAATATGAAAACCTCCTTAGAACCTACATTACGATTAGGAAAACTTTTTTTAACACATAAAATAACAAATTAAAATCGTATAAACCGTTTCGCCAACTTCCATAAAATTCAACAAAATTATGAAAATGCCCCTCATGGGATTCACAATCATCTCATGCCAAAAAATTCATAAATAACACAAACTGATATTGCCATTAAATTCCTTATGAAAAATCGATTCCAAAATATTGAAAAACGATCTCAAAACTAATAGCCCTATTCGGGGGTAAAATTATAAGTTTCCAATCCTAAAATTCAAAATTTTGAAATTAATGATTAAAACATTAATTAACGTAAAGTGAAATCTGAATAAATTGAATTAAAATCTTTAAACAATTAAAACCAGTTAATTAAACCCACGACCCACTTATTCAAGTGGGGCCCACCTGATATTTATAAAAAATCCCTCTGTCTAGGGGCCCAAAGAATTAAAGATATAATTAGGGGGGTTATTTAAAAAACTAAAAAATATATTCTTTTATTGTACGGAAGATACAAAACCTTAATTTAAAACCTTAATTAAATCCTAATTAACTTAATCTTAAAAAAATCAAGTCAAATTGAAAAACTTCTAAAAAAATCTATAAGTAGGAGCTTTCACAACCTAATCTCGTAGGTAAAGAGAAATCCTAGCCTCCCCAAAACCTTAAATCTGAAGTCCCAAGTCCCTACCTAATATTCAAACAGTTTTTGCTCAAAAAACAAATAGAAACCCTCCAAAAACACCCAAAAACTCTCAAAACTCCAAAAAAATTAGAAAATACTGATATCTAAGAAAAAAGAACCTCAACTTGGAGATCAGAAGCAGATCTGGTGACGGAGAAAAAGCAGGAAGACTCGCACGAGGAATGCACTCCGCCAGTACTGAGGGAATCGGCCATCACAATCACCCAGGTAAGCTTTTATTTATTTATTTTATTTTTTAGGTCTTTTTAGCAACGTGATTTTTTTGGAAAAGTAGAGACCGACTTTTGCCGAGCAGGATTGGTTCCTAACACTTTCCAATCCCATAACGTGATCCCCGAACCTTTTCTTTTCGAAGATTTAGTCTTTTTTTTTTATTTTGAGTAATGATCCAGTTTCTAGACAGTAAAACTAGGTGGCGACTCCCAAACACCAAAAAAGGGGATCCGCAACCCGTGGATCGAGGTCGTTTTTAATGGCGACTCCACTAGGGACATTTTGAGGATCATAATTGAAAAAAATCTCAAATCTTGGTGCATTACCGAATCGACCTAGTTTTTTATTTTTTAGTTTATTTTATTTGTTTTTTGTTTTTTTATTTTTTTATTCTTTTAGCTTAATTATAGATCGTTTGTTTCGATTTTGGGTATTATTTTTTTTTAATTTCTTTTATGGTCCAATTGAAGATCACCTTTGATGACCATAAATGATTCAAGATTTCAAAGATCAATATGATAAGGATGGAATGATGATGGTTGGGACGAGGAGCCATAGATTTTTTTTTTTAATTTTGATGAAATTTTTTTATTTTTTAGCACGTTACCATGCATGGGTGGTATGTTATGAAAATAAATTATTTGTAAGTGATGTACTAAGAAACAAAAAAAATTATCTTTTTTAATGTTGTTCGTGATGAGGAGAGAATTCAAAAAAAAAAAAATTATGCGTGGTGTGCGATTAGCAGAAAACATTTTTTTATTTTCATCTTCTTCTCGTATGAAAATAAATTGTTTGTAAGTGATGATCTAAGAAAAAAAATTGCCTTTTTTAATGTTGTTCGTGATGAGGAGAGAATTCTAAGAAAAAAAAATCAAAAATAAAAAAAATATTTTCTTTTTTGCGTGGTGTGCCGATAGTAGAAAACGTTTTTTTTTTACTATTTTATCTTCTTCTCCAATGGAAAAAAGAAAAAACAGCAATGTAAAAAAACGTCCTCTCTCTCTCTCTCTTCTCCTCCCCAATTGAAAAGAGTTTCCATGATCGATACTCTCGAAATCAAACCCATCATCGTCATCATCACTGCTGCATCAACATGGGTCTTTAAACAAATCTAGACTGGAAGCAAAGTAAAAAAAAAAAAAAAAAGAGGGATTTTGGATTTGGGTTTGTAAGGATTTTGAATCAATCCCTTTATTCTTTTCTTCTAATGGGGATATCTATGGATAATGTCCATGGGCTTGCTTTAGCTTTGTCATCGAGCACATTTATTGGTTCAAGCTTTATAGTGAAGAAGAAAGAACGCACAGAACTGCCTTCTGCACAAGAACAAACAAGAAATCATATTCGAGGATGAGAAGTTCCGGAGTGGCCCTTGGATCAACACTTGAATGAAGATGAGGATGCAATAGATAGAGAGAGAGAGAGATTGAGTAGGGTGTGGACTATGTGTGAAAGAGTAATAGAAAAAAGAAGAAATTTTTTTTTTTAAAGATTTTGGGTTGCCATGTTTGTGTGTGCACTATGGGCTGCAAAAAAAGAAAAAAAAATTTAAAGAAAACTCATGAAGTATGCGTGTGTGCTAACATCAACCAAAATTTGAAAAAAATAATAAGAAAAAAAAAAGAAGAGATTTACTTGGCAAACTTATGCTGCATTTGGTTTTAAGAATTTTTTATTTTTTTTAACTTTATCAAGTCTGTCACTTAACAAGATTTGAGGTGGGACCCATATGTTTTATAACCCTTAATTCATCAATGTTGATTTCTCAAATAAAAGTTTAGATGGGTATTTTAAATAATTAATCATTTGCAGAGGTCTCATTTGAAGTTCAATTTAGTTAAGGAAATCACTTTCCTTACTAAGGAGTATCCCTGACATAGCAAGTGTAACTCCCAAAAGGCAAGACTAACCTCACAAATTTAGTAAGATTTCTTTCTTACTAAGGGTTATTAACCTCATCACGTGGCAAAAAAAAAATCTCTCCATGAATATCATTCTATCATCAACTCAAACATTTGTTGGAATCTCGATTTATTTTGGGTCGCCTAAAAGCGATCCTTGATTGGACCATAGATTATTATAGATTAATAATCCCTCTGTTTTTTTTTTTTGAAAAAGAAAAAAAAAATTTTGCATGTTTCAATATTGGATTTGATTGATTATTTTGTGTTATATTCATTGATTGTCCATCTAATATGTTATGATCTAGCCATACATATCTTTGATGTAATACCTAGATTTCGATCTTGATGTTGTGGATAATTTTTATTTCTTGGTCAATATTTGAAATCCATACTTTTGTGATCTGATCAGGCCCATGGGCCCATTTCTTTGAAAAATACCCCGGGCACATCCCACCCTATTGTGCATACACCACTCACATTTATATTATTGCATTGCATGTTTGCATGTCCCTTCTAGCTAACGTGGCACTAGTGTGTAGTCCGGTCTCCTCGTGAGATGCGACGTCATTCATAAAAACCACAACTCTAGTCACATACCTTTATAATATAAAAAACTAAGGCATCAGTACCGTTTGATCAGGTGACTTTGAAAGGTATATCGATGCATCCATGCTAGAGTGACCTGAGTCTTTGTCCTATTGTAAGCCGCAAAGTCACATGTCTCGATCGCCAATGTAGTACTAGTATGTGGTCGGTCCCCTTGTGGGATGCTAAACCATTTATGAAACCTACAACCCTAGACTTGTACTTATATGGTATATCAAAGTTAATTTAAGTTGTACCAATTGCACTTCTTGGTCAAAATCAATGCCTAAGTGAGATCTTGCCCCGATGTACTTCGTATACTAGGGGGATAGACGACGTCTATTCTAGACAAGAGGTGATTTAAGAATGCCTTTGTTCATGCATCGAGCGCCACCTGTCAACTGGAGTTTAAACTGGCTGCTTTTGACTTCAGAGATTTGAGTTGGAGCTTTAGATTATCACTTTGAATACCTACGGTATATCAAACCACTTTACCACATACCATCCGATTGAGTACGCTCAAGAGGTATATAGGTGTACTTGGACAAGGGTGGCCAGATAAATTGCATTGCACATAGTAAACCTAAAGTCTAGAAACCTCCCTATAGGTCACGACTCGAACTTATCATGGGTGTTCCCGGGTTGTTCTATTTAATCCAACCAAAAGGTAAGTGGGTGGATCGGTCCACATCGCTCCAATCGAACTCGTAATACCAGTCCATCCCAATAGACTTAATTGATGAGACATGGCGATCAATATCAAGTTAAACCAATTAGCCCAATTGTTGAAATTTTCTAAGATTCCTAATCAATTGCTAAATCATCTTCATATAATATTTCTTGATCAGAATATTTTATCAACTAGAGATTTTGAATCTAGGGGTTAACTTAACCAATGCTATTAAGAAAGACCTCTATTTCTAATTGCTAAAAGCCTATTCTCGGGTCCACAACCAGTAATCCATCTTTGATGGGGTTTCAGGGTTATCATTACGCTTAAACATAAACGTCCATCTCCTAGCTGGAGTTGTAAGTTCGCGATTAGAACGAACGTCAGTACCAAGTCAGTAGTCGAAAATGGCTTAAGAATTTGAATTTGTCGAGATCCGTAAGATTCTAACAGTCTTTACCACAAATATAAACAATATAAAAGGCAAGGTGGAAACCTTAAAACAGATTTCAGAATCAATGGGTAATCCCCTTGACGATCCAAAAGGAAAGAAGACAGAATAAAGTGCAACAAGACAGTCACTAGAGGTTTTTGAACTCGATTGGGATGAAGAACCCATCAATGAAAATCCTTTGTTAGCCAACAGGATGTCTCAACTAGAGTCAGCTTTGAAAAGTATAAAGGGCATTGATGAAATTACAGTAGGCATTGAAGCTCTAAATTGTATCCCTAGGATTCATTTGCCAGAGAAATTTGTAATACCTAAAATGGACAAGTTCAGTGGAGTGGGTTGTGCAAGAACACATAAAAGTATATGTCACTAACATGCGCACCTCGGGTCTCAACAATGAACATATGACTTTACTATTTCAGCGAATTCTGTCAGTATCAACACTACGATGGCTGATGTCTCAAGATTTGGCTACAATAGTTACATGGAAAAATATGTCAAAGGATTTCTGGCATCAATACAAGTATAGTACCAAGATCGAAACTTCTCGAAGGGATTTGAAGTAGACTAAACAAAAAAATGGGAAAACATTTATTGACTTCATAATTCGTTGGAGGGCCAAAGCTGCACAAATGTGGGGATAGACCTTCAGAGAAAGACCAAGTGATTATTTTCTTAAAAAATCTCTCACAAGGGTATGCTCAACATCTAGTCTCCCAGTACCTTCCTACGTTCGAGTCTCTACTGCAAGTCGATAGACAACTAGAAGATGCCTTCGCTTCTGGGGTCCTTTCCAATCCTTCTGACGATAAGCTCAAAAAGCCCTTCACCAATTCTAAACCTAGCACTAATCGCACCTATGTAGCCATTACATCTAATATACCCATCCAATATACAACCCTGTCTACTAACCAAGTTAACTCTAGTTAACCTCGACAACATAGGAAATTCACCAATCTTGGGATGTCTTTGAGCATTTTTCTTCAAAAGCTATTAAGTAAAGGACTCACTGCACCTCTCCAACCTCGACCTTTACCAAATCCACTTTCCACTTCTCACAATCCCAACTTATTTTATGAGTTTCACCAAAATCCTGGTCATCTTACTGATCGTTGCGTCGCCCTTCGTTACACAGTTTAAAACCTCATTGACACCAAAAAAATTACTGTCCATTCCCCTGAATAGCCAAATTTTACCACCAACCCTTTACCCACTTACCAACCCCCTCAAACTTTAAACATGGTATACAACACTCAACTCTCATTTGACCCAGCTCTTCTCATTCGCTTAGTTAATCATAAGCCTCCCAGCCCCCTTCTTACTAGAGTAACGGTCCCTAATGAGGTTTTCGCCACCAAATGCAGCCTTGGCCAAGGAAGAAGAAGTAAGTTTGAACAAGGCAAAAATCTGAAGAAGAAAACTTAGTCCTACTGCTTGGAAATAATGTTTCAAGTCCTCAATCTATAATCAAACCCGTTGTGTGTGGGTAATTGTCTTTCATGAGTCCTTAGTCTAATTTTTTTTATCAATTTATTAATGTCATGTTTTCTTTAGATTGAGTCTACTTTTTTTTCTATTGAATCGAGTTAGTTTGTCGAGTCTATAGAGGTGTCTGTCGCCCTCATCTGAATTTAATTGGATAAAGGAAATTTTTGAATACCTTGAGTACATTAACAGATTAACTAATAATCTAGCTTCAAGGATAGGCTTCTCTCTTGAATAAGAAGATAATGGTCGGGCTCAATCTTTAATCTAGAAAGTAAAGGTCATTGACCTCGGAACAAAAAATAATTCCTAAAGAAATTCAGATAGAAACCATCCTATCCCCGAGGAACACAAAAGAGAAAATAAATTTATTCAAAAAATTCAAAAGACTTGCTCGTGTAGTCCTACGAGGATATGTTGGTTAAGCTTGGGTATAGTTCAATATGAAATATATACTCGTCCTACGGAAACACCACATGTACAAACTAGAATGCACTTACATAATCAGAGGAGAGGTTACGAAATATGTCAACATTAAATTTCTCAACATGATAGAGCTCTTAAAATAAATTACTATTCTCAGACCAATAAAGCAATTAAAGCGGCTAATAAAGATCTTGAAATTATCATCATAAAAGAGGTGTCAATCACACTGAGATTGGTCTAAGAAATTATCTTTCGCATCCTTAGTATGTCAAACTTCGACTCGATCTTCTACGGAAGTTGTAGTGCTCGCTGTTATGTGACATGAAAGGAAATTCAATAGTTAAAAATAGACTGGGTTCGTTATCGGTACGAAGAACTAAATCTAATTAAAGGAAAATCACCTAGAAGTTTTGTACCATGATTGACAAGAAAGTCAAGGATTTAACTATCAGACTTCAAAGAAAATTGAGCACTCTTCCTCGACCATAGGAGGAAGTCTGAACCCAATTGGAGAGATTCATTTATTAAGGAAATACTGTTTAGAAAAGCCGTCAGACTTCAAGATCATAATGGAATTGAACTACCAGAACCAACCAACCTTGACCAGATCAAGCGGTACTATATTTAAGGAGGTCATCTTTGGCCGAATCAATTTTCCTGCTACCCAGTTCAATATCTTTTTTCTCAGCCCTTTGCAGCATTTTTCCAAAAAAATGTATTTTTTTTTCTCAGCCTGATCACCCAACTCAGTGGAGGAAAAATTCTAACTACATTTTAATCTGATCCCAAAATTCTAGGGTACGTAAACAACCTAAGAAGTTACTTCAGACCCGACTACATTAAAATAAAATAAAAATATATTCCCCCACAAAAAATTTAAAAGAAAAAGAGTTATTGTCAAAATAAAGAGTTATTGTCAAAATAGGGAAGAAAATTCAAAGAAAATAAAACAATTTAAAAGGAATGCCACACAAAGGGCATCCAGGTTTTTAAGCCTCAAAATTCCTTTCTTTTTATGTCCAGACCTAAGTTTACCCATGAAAGTCCTCCTAAGTACCGTACGAAAAAGTTAAGGAAGGTAGCAAAGCATGATCAGATAGTAACTCTAGAAGTTCAAAAAGGAAGGAAAAGGAAAAAAAAAGCCTACTAGATTGAAAACCCGAAAGGATGACTAAGGCAAAAGTTAAGGCAAACTCGCAAGGTTGAAAATCTGAAAGACGACTTTGACAACAATTAGAACAAAGAAAAATGAAGTCTGCTAGGTTGAAAATCTGAAAGGGCCACTTAGGCAAAAATTAAGACAAACTCACAAGGTTGAAAATTAAAAAAGACGGCCTTGGCAACAGTCAGAGCAAAGAAAAGAGAAAAAAAAGCTCACTAAATCAAAAACCTGAAAAGGCAAAAGCTAGAGCACACTGATTAAATTGAAAACTTGAAAGGGCAATCTAGGTAAAAGTTAGAGCAACAAAGAAAAAGAAAAGAAAATCTCCGCTGAGTTGAAAAATTAAAAGGCAGTCCGAGTCGAAACATCAGAAGTATCTCGTCTATGATTGATCTGAAGAGTTTCATGTCCCTAAGCGAACCGATGGGGAGAAAAAATAGATTCTATGATGAATTTCAAAAAGAAATATTTTGTTCCAATTTCTTTGAGCCTGACCTAAAATCTTCAATATAAAAAGTCAAAATTAAAAGTTAAACCTTTATTGCGCTTGCAATAATCAAAGATTTCAAACTTTCATAACAAGGGCACTTCCTTTTCTAAAGAATACAGCTTCCCTCCTTACCCTAAGGGCATTTGTTTTCAAACTATGTTCAATTATCCCCAGTGCAATGCTCCCTATCAACCTAAGGACATTTTGGTTTGAAGCTTAATCAATGTCAACCCTAAAGGATAATGTTAACTTTGACTTAAAGGTTACCCTCTTGATAGCAATTTTGAAAACTCCTGAGGTTCAAAGAAAGTTAAAATGTTGACCTGGCCTTCATAAAATCCAATTATTTATTTTTTAAAGAAAAAAAAATCAAATATGGTGTTAATCCTCGTTTATATCTCAAACAATAAAATAGTTCATTACTCTTTCACTCCGAATAGGTAGAGTAGGACTCTTAGAAAAAAAGTTCATTACTCTTTCACCCCGAGCAGGTAGAGTAGGACTTCCAAAACAAAGTTCATTACTCTTTCACCCCAAGCAAGTAGAGTAGGACTCCTAGAAAAAAGTTCATTATTTTTTCACCCCGAGCAGGTAGAGTAGGACTCCTAGAAAAATAAGTTCATTACTCTTTCACCCCGAGTAGGTAGAGTAGGACTTCTAGAAAAAAGTTCATTACTCTTTCACCCCGAGTAGGTAGAGTAAGACTCCTAGAAAAATAAGTTCATTATTCTTTCACCCCGAGTAGGTAGAGTAGGACTTCCAGAAAAAAGTTTATTACTCTTTCACCCCGAGTAAGTAGAGTAGGACTCCTAGAAAAAAGTTCATTATTTTTTCACCCCGAGCAGGTAGAGAAGGACTCCCAGAAAAATAAGTTCATTACTCTTTCACCCCGAGTAGGTAGAGTAGGACTTCTAGAAAAAAGTTCATTACTCTTTCACCCCGAGTAGGTAGAGTAAGACTCCTAGAAAAATAAGTTCATTATTCTTTCACCCCGAGTAGGTAGAGTAGGACTTCCATAAAAAAGTTTATTACTCTTTCACCCCGAGCAAGTAGAGTAGGACTCCTAGAAAAAAGTTCATTACTTCTTCACCCCGAGAAGGTAGAGTAGGACTTTCAGAAAAATAAGTTCATTACTCTTTCACCCCGAGTAGGTAGAATATGACTTATAAAAAAAAGTTCATTACTCTTTCACCCCGAGTAGGTAAAGTAGGACTCCTGGAAAAATAAGTTTCTTACTCTTTCACCCTAAGTAAGTAGAGTAGGACTTCTAGAAAAATAAGTTCATTACTCTTTCACCTCGAGCAGGTAGAGTAGGACTTCTAGAAAATAAGTTTATCACTCTTTCGCCCATGGCAGGTAGAGTAGGACTCCTACAAAAATAAATTCATTAATCTTTCACCTTGAGTAGGTAGAGTAGAACTCTTAGAAAAATAAGTTCATTACTCTTTCACCCCGAGCAGGTAAAGTAGGACTCCTAGAAAAAAGTTCATTACTCTTTCACCCAGGGTAGGTAGAGTAGGACTCTCAAAAAAAATAAGTTCATTACTTTTTCACCTTGGGTAGGTAGAGTAGGACAGTCATTTTTTTATTCAAAATTTTCTTGAGTTTTTCTTTGTTTATATTCAAAATTTTCTCATGTTTTGCCCAGATTTCATATTTTGCTCAGTTATCTTACTCAGTTTTTTCATGAACGCGCAAAATCAAGGCGTACCTTTTCAAAATCATCATTACACTATTACACACACGTGCACATTCATTACATTTGCATTAGTCAGAGAATTTTCTAAAATTCAAGGATCTGACGCCATCAGTAAGAGCTCCCTCTCGAGGACTTGACAACTTTAAGTTCAAGGAAAGTTTTGCCTTCAAAGATCCAAACGTCCCTACGAATTACTAAATCAAGCGGCAAAATAAACTATCACTAGCTTTGGCATTCGGATATCGCACTATCTACCAAAGTAGATCTGTTATCTATTTTGTTTCAACCCTCTGCCAAAAAAGAGCATCTATAGACACCCCATTTTTGAACTCGCCTGATTAATCAATTTGTTAATCCGATTGTAATGGTTCCCAATGATGGATGAATATTCCAATGCTTTTTATTTGTTATTAGGTATTATTCAAAAATTCAGACAAGGTATCTCAAACAAACAAAACTTTAGAAATTATACTACACTAGGAAAATATAACCTAAAAACATATAATCATCATTTTCAAACAAAAAGAAGTTTTATGAGAAAAATCACTAAAAATGACCAAATTACTAAGATACCCCTAACATCAAAACCTCTTTTGAGCCTACATTACGATTAGGAAAATCCTTTCAAAAATATAAAACAACAAATTAAAATCGAATAAACTGTTTCACCAACTTCCATAAAATTCAACAAAATTACAAAACTGCCCCTCATAAGGTCCACAATCATCTCACTTCAAAAAATTCATAAATAATACAAATCGATACTACTATTGAATTCTTTATGAAAAATTGATTCCAAAACATCGAAAAATGATCTCAAAACTAAAAGCCCTCTTAAGGGGGCAAAACGATAATTTTCCAACCTTAAAAATTCAAATTTCAAAATTAATGATTAAAACATTAATTAACATAAAGTGAAATATAAATAAATTGAATTAAAATTTTTAAACAATTAAAACCAGTTAATTAAACCCACAACCCACTTATTCAAGTAGTGCCCACTTAATATTTATAAAAAATCGCTCCATCTGGGGGCTCAAAGAATTAAAGATATAATTAGGGGGGTTTTCCAAAAAACTAAAAAATATATTATTTTATCGTACACAAGATACAAAATCCTAATTTAAAATCCTAATTAAACTAATCTTAAAGAAACCAAGTCCAATCGAAAGACTTCTAAAAAAATCTATAAATAAGAGCCTCTACAACCTAATCTCACAGGTCAAGACAAATCCTAGGAAAGAAAGGTTAGAATCTCTCCCCAACCTCCCCAAAATCCTAAATATGAAGCCCCAAGTCCCTACCTAACATCCAAACCCTAGTTTTTACTCAAAAACACCTAGAAATCTTACAAAAACACTCAGAAACTCTCAAAACACTAAAAAAAATAAGAAAATACTGAGATCTAAGAAGAAAATACCTCAACTTGGAGATCAGAAGCAGATCTGATGACGAAGACAAAGTAGGAAGACTTGTACGAGGAACGCACTCCGCAAGTAATGAGGAAATCGACTATCAGAATCACCTAAGTAAGCTTTTATTTATTTATTTTTTTTTTAAGTCTTTTAACAATATGATTAGGTTTCAAAAAATTAAAAATATAGTTAGGGTGTTCTCCAAAAAACTTAAAAATCTTCATTGTATATAAGAATTAAAACCCTAATTCAAGAGACCTAATTAAACCCTAATTAAAAAACTTAACCTTATCTTGAGGAAACTAAGTCAAACTGAAAAATTCCCAAAAAATTCTATAAAAAAGAGCCTCCACAACCTAATCTCGTAGGTCAAGAAAAATCTTAAGAAAAAAAGGTCAAAAACTCTTCCCAACCTTCCCAAAATCCTAAATTTGAAGTCCCAAGTCCTTATCTAACACCCAAATCCCATTTTTTTTACTAAAAAAACCTAGAAATCCCCAAAAAATACTCAGAAATCTTAAAACCCATAAAATACTTAGATCTAGGAGGATAATACCTCATATTGGAGATCGAAAGCGGATCTAATAACGGAGACAAAAGCAGGACGACTCATACGAGGAACACACTCCGTCAATTTTGGGGGATTCAACCATCGCAATCATCTAGGTAAATTAAGTTTTTTATTTTATTTTATTTTTTAGGTCATTTTTTAGCAATGTAACTTTTGAGAAAAAGTAGGAACGATGTTTGTCGAGCGGGATTGGTGCCTAATAACCATCTAATCATGTAACGTGATCCCGAACCCATAGTTTCTTTTTCGTAGATTAGTGTGGTTTATCTGTTTAGAGTCATGATTCCATTCCTAGACCATAAAAGTAGGTGACGACTCCCAATACAC
Organism: Akebia trifoliata; assembly: GCF_017979445.1. Taxonomy (NCBI): domain Eukaryota; kingdom Viridiplantae; phylum Streptophyta; class Magnoliopsida; order Ranunculales; family Lardizabalaceae; genus Akebia; species Akebia trifoliata. The sequence continues at coordinate 20,714,435 of NC_141376.1, forward strand.
TAAAAAAGTGGATCTGCACTTGCAGATCGAGGTCATATGCACTAAGTGATCAAACTCTAACCAAGTCAACTATTCTCAATCGACCCTTATTCGGTCCACAATCAATATTTGACCTAATTGGGTCCACCATAAATGATTTGGCCCTAATTGGGTTCACTAGCTAAGTTCAACCTCAACCTAGTCCACCATCCACCATATCCACAATTGACCCAAGTCGCTTCCAATATCAACAAATGGGCCCCGATCGATTATAATTTTTCCATCTTCACATGATTGAGAAAGTAAAATCCCCATTGATTTAGTCTCTTTCTATCTCAACACACAATTTAAGGATTGTTGCAAGGTCAAATATAGTTTTTTTTAAAGTACTTTTTATACAAATGGCTGGTCACTGCACTTTGAAGTACATGTGGTTTACTTGGATTATGTTATTAGGTAATCGCTTGTTGGTATTCTTTTATATTGTCTCTTTATATTCTTTAAAAGGAAAATTTTATGTTGGAAAGAATCACTTAAGAATTTATGGCCGGAGTTATGAATTTTTCCTTTTTTTTTTATTATAAAAAAAATGGCAAGATGAGTCGAGTCTGGGGAGGGAATTAACAATTGAGTCTGACTAGCCTTACTAAGTTAGGAAGGATTCCACTCTTACTAGGGGTCGTTGAGCTCTCATTTGGCAATCTAAACACATGATCTGATCCAACATGGTAATATGGTAATACATTTGAGGAAAAAAAAACCCTTAGCAATGTCTAAAATCTTTCTAAGTTCGTAAGGAAAACGTTTCTCTTAACAATTTATTTTGTTAGAGAATCTAGAGATGGATCCCAACCTTATCTACTTTTCTGTGTTCCATTTAATGATATTAATTAGATAAAAATAAGATATATATATATATATATATATATATATATATATATATATATATATATATATATATATATATATATATATATAATTTTAAAATTTTGGTGTCTACTCCACTTTCTCTCAATAAAATTAGAAGATTTATTTATTTATTATTATTAATATTATTTTGTAATTTTGGAGTACTAACCAATATGAATAAAGGGCTTGGATTGCTATTTTATTGGGTTTTGAAAATTACTCCCCAACATGATTACATGAACAACAAACCAACATGAAAATAGGGTGTGGATTGCAATTTGATTGGATTTTTAAAACTACCAACGTGATTAGAGGGACATGGGATTGCAATTTGAATCATGTATTTTGAAAACTAACAAACATGATTATAGTGGCGTGAGATTGAAATTTGATTTTTTTTTCTTTTTTCTTACTAAAATTATGTTTATTGTATTAAATTTAGAGAGCTTCTATTAGCACACCAAGTTTTACTTTTTACATGCCAATTAAAAATAAAAAAAACAAATAAATGGTTGACAATACTTAAAAGTTGGGGTGCCTGTAGAAGTTGTCTTTCATTTTTGGGGATTTGTTTCCAAAACTTGTTATTTGTGTCCGAATTCCGGTTTCGGTACACTGTTAATTTTAATTCCCAAAACATGTATTTCGAGTAAATCCATCAGTTTTATAATCTATGAATTCGTTGGTATTTCTACAAATTCGTAGATATTAATAATGATGAACTCACGAGTTCGTAGGTTATAAAAATGATGAATACATGTTTTGGAAATTAAAATTAATAGTGTATCAAACGCGAAATTTCGTCATATTCAAAGCACGATGTATTTGTTTCAAAGGTCTCAAAGCCAAAATTTTAATCAAGCTTTTAGTTTGTAAACCCCTAAAAGCTTATTTGTAAAGTCCATGTTTGGAAACCCACGAAGGCAATGTTGAATAGAATGTCGAATAGATTTAGTTTTTTTTTTTTAAAGTACTTTTTATGTACATGGCCGGTCACTGCACTTTGAAGTACATATGGTTTACTTGGATTATGTTATTAGGTAATCGCTTGTTGGTATTCTTTTATATTGTTCTCTTTATATTTTTTAGAAAGAAAATTTGATGTTGGAAAGGATTACTTAAGAATTTATGGTCGCAATTCTAAATTTTTCCTCTTTATTATAAAAGAAATGGCAAGATGAGTCTGGGGAGGGGATTAACAATTGAGTCCGACTAGCCTTACTAAGTTAGGAAGGATTCCACCCTTACTAGGGTTCGTTGACCTCTCCTCTGGCCATCTAAACACATGATCTAATCCCACATGGTTGTAGAGGAAATAATTCAAAAAAAGTTCTTTTTCACCTTGGAATTTTAATTTTAAATTTGGGAGTTCTGTGGAGTTAAATAGACGTCCAATTTCAAAACCTTTGATTTTATTTTTGCATCCAAGTTTTTTCATGATATCTAGTGAGGTGCGATATTGGATTTTTCTAATATGGTAATGCATTTGAGGAAAACAACCCTTAGCAAGGCCTAAAATCTTTCTAAGTAAGTAAGGAAAACGTTTCTCTTAACAATTTCTTTTGTTAGAGAATCTTGAGATGGATCCCAACCTTATTTGCTCGTCTGTGTTCCACTTAATGATATTAATTAAATAAGGTTATGTCTAATTCCAAAACAAAACAAAAAAAGGTTAAGAAACAAAGAGAAAAATGGTCATGTAAAATATCAGCAGTATAAAAAGCTAACATTTATATAAAAAGAATTGTACTATAGAATACAAGGCACATGAGGAATAAAGTTATATCAATTTTTAAAAAAAATTGAGGAGCGTAACGCTTTATTTTGTTAAAAAAATATTTTTCCAAAGAAAAATGTGGCGTGTTACACGTTCCTCAATCTCTTCTCAAAGCAGAATCACATAAAGAAACAAATAAAAATTGAAAGAAGAAACAAAAGAATAGATTGAAAATTATAAATATTTGCACAAAAGGTCAAAGCAATATGCATGAAGCATAATTAAAGTGATATTTATGAGGAGAAATTGAAGCGATATGCACAAAGATAATTAAAGTGATATTTACTAAGAAAAATAAAGCGATATTTACTAAGAAAATTCAAAGCGATATTGTAGACACCCCATTTTTGCATTCGCCTAATTAATCAACTCGTCAACCCGATTGCAACGGTTCCCAATGATGGATGTTTATTCCAATGCTTTATTTTGGTATCAGATGTGTTTCAGAAATTCAGATGAGGTATGTCGAACTAACAAAACTGTAGAAACCACACTATGCTAGGAAAATATAACCCCAAAAATATAGAAATCATCATCTTGCAGACAAAAAAAAACTTCACGGTAAAAATCACTAAAAAAATGATCAAATTACTAAAATACCCCTAACCTAAAAATAACCCTAGAGCCTACATAACGCCTAGGAAAACCCATTCAAATACATAAAACAACAAATCGAAACCAAATAAATCATTTCGCCAATTTTTACAAAATTTGACAAAATTACGAAAATACCCTTCATAAAGTTCACGATCATTTCGCAAAAAAAAAAGAATTCATAAATGATAAAAACCAACATTTCTATTGAATTCCTTACGAAAAATAGATTCCAAAACATCCTAGAATATTGAAAAATGACTTAAAATGCAAAAAGTCCTCTCCGAGGGTAAAACGATAATTTTACAATTTTAATAATTAAAATTTTTGAAATTAATAAATAAAACATAAAATAATGTAAAGTGAAACATTAATAAAATTAATTTAAAATTTTGAACCAAAAAAATCGATCAATCAGGTTCTCAAGCAAAATTGTTGATGGTTGCCAAGATATTTATTAAGGATCCCTCCATCTGGGGGCCCAAAGAATTAAAGATATAATAAAGCGGGGTTCTCCAAAAAATTAAAGTCAATCAAGTAAGATTAAAGTCAATCTTAAAGTCACTCAAGTAAGACTAAAGTCAAAATATTAAAAGTCAATCAAGTAAGACTAAAGTCAAAGTTTTAAAGTCAATCAATGAAACTAAAAGTCAAAACCCTAATAGAGTTCTAATTAAATAATAATTCTATTTAAAATAAACCTAATTAAATAATAACTCTATTTAATAGAATTTTAACTAAATAATAACTCTCTCTAAAAGAATTATAATTAAACCTTAACTTTATCTAGAAGGCACTTAAAAAAGTTTATAAATAGGAGCCTCCACACCTATTTTCGTATCAAAGAAAAAACCCTAGAAAAAGTAGGTCAAGAAGCCTCCACTACCTTCCCAAAACCCTAATTTTGAAGTCCCAACTCCTTACCTAACACCCATACTTCGATTTTAGCCTGAAAAACACCTAGAAGCCCTTCAAAAATACCCCAAAATCTATAAAAAAAGTTCGAAGAATCCAGATCTAAGAAAAAAATACCTTGCCTCGGAGATCAGAAATCAGATCAGGAGACAGAACGGAGCAAGGAGTACGGTACAATGAGCGATTTTATCAGATCTTAGGGAACAAAATAATTGCGCTTGGAAAAGGTGAGTATTTTTATTATTTTTATTATTATTTAGGTCTTGTTAGCAATGTAATTTTATTTGAGAATTAGTAGAGATCGGCGTTTGCCGGGTGGGGTTGGTGCCTAACACCTTCCAACCCCGTAACGTGATCCCTAGACCCGTATTTTCTTTTGTAGATTATTTTATTTGCCTTTTAGAGTCAAAGTTTGGTTCCTAGACCGTAATAACTAGGTGGCGACTCCCAAACCTCAAAGGTTAAAAGCGGATCCGCACACCCCGCGGATCGAGGGCATTTTCAATGGCGACTCCACTGGGGACTATTGAGAATCAGACTTGAAAAACCCCAAGTATGGGAGCATTGCCAGGATGACCTAGTTTTTTTTTATTTAGTTTGATTTATTTTATTTATTTATTTATTTATTTATTTTTATGGTTTGATTGTGGATGATTTTGGGTATTGTATTTTTTTCCAATTAAGGGTCACTTTTTGATAACCCCTAAATAATGAGAGATTCAAATTGACATATGAAAAGGATGGAATGATGAAGGTTGGGATAGCAATGTTAAAATATTTTTACAGAATATTCTAGTGAGAATTAAGTCTGGGCACTTATTAATAAAACGTAGATCCCATCGAGTAGATTAATTTAGAATCTGAATTCACTCGATTTCGTTATCGGGAGCCTTGGATATCATCGATGCAAGTTCAATATGTAAATCTGGAATTGTTGCTGAATGAAGGTTGGGACAGCAATGTTAAAACGTTTTTATAGAATATTCTAGTCAGAATTAAGTCTGGGCACCTCTTAATAAAATGTAGATCCTATCAAGTAAATTAATTTAGAACCTGAATTCACTCAATTTCGTTATCGGGAGCCTTAGATATCATCGATGCACGTTCAATATGTAAATTTGAAATTTCTACTAAATGAAGATTGGGACAGTAATGTTAAAACGTTTTTACCAAACATTCTAATAAGAATTAAGTTTGGAAACCTTTAATAAAACGTAGATCTCATCGAGTAGATTAATTTAGAATCTGAATTCACTCAATTTCATTATCAGGAGCCTTAGATATCATCGATGCAAGTTCAATATGTAAATCTGAAATTGTTGCTAAATGAAGGTTGAGACAGCAATGTTAAAACGTTTTTACAGAACATTCTAGTCAGAATTAGGTCTGAGCACCTATTAATAAAACGTAGATCCTATCGAGTAGATTAATTTAGAATCTAAATTCACTCGATTTCATTATCGGGAACCTTAGATATCATCGATGCAAGTTCAGATTGTATTTTCCTAATTCACAGAAAATTCGAATTTATCTAATGTTAACACAGTTAATGTTCCTGAGAGCGAGCTCATTTGGTACTAGGATCTTTCTCTTTGATTTTCTTTTGGGATGTGTTTCTAATTTTTTTTTTATAATTTAAAAAAAAAGGGTTCATCGCTCCTCATCTCAATAATTATCATTCTATCATCAATATAACATCTAATTGAATCTCGATTTATTTAGGATCACCCAAAGCAACCCTTGATCGGACCATAAAATTACAATAATTGTGTCTATTGCAATGATTGGATCTAATTGATTATTATATGCTGTACTCATTAATTGATCTACCATAATTGATGTATGTAGGAGATGTGCATGTTTAAATCTTAAATTGAACTATATGAATAGGTTTTTTTATCAATGTATGCCTGCACTTGTATGATTTAATATCCTCTCTTGTATGGTTTAACTGGACCCATGACTTAATCTATTTAAAAAAGGCCCCGGGACACACCCCACCCTATTTTGCACACACCACATGCACATTTACTGTTTTGCACACTTACACGTCCCATATAACCAACGTGGCACTAGTGCGTGGCCCGATCTCTTCGGAGATGCGACGTCATTCATGAAAATCACAACTCCAGTCACGTACCTTAGGGTATATCAAACTGGGACATCAATACTGTCTGATCAGGTGACTCTGAAAGGTATATTGATGCACCCAGGCTGGAGCGACCTGAGCCTTTGACCTATTGTGAGCCACACAGTCACATGTCCCGATTGCCAACGTAGTACTAGTACGTGTCGATCTCCTCGTGGGATGCCAAACCATTTATGAACGCTACAACTCTTGACTCGTACCCGTAGGTATATAAAAGATAATCCAAGTATATCAATTGCACTTCTTGGTCAAAATCGGTGCCTAAGCGAGATCCTGCCCCGATGTATCCTATTGTACGAGGGGGATAGACTACGTCTATTTTAAACGAGAGGTATTTAAGTGGGCCCTTGCTCAGCATTGTGCGCCACCTCTCAACTGGGGATCAAACTGGTTGTTTTTTACTTCAGAGAAGTGAGTTGAAGTTTTAGATTATCACCTATACGGTATATCAAACCAAGTCACCACGTATCAAGAGGTATATAGGTGTGCTTGGGAAAGGGTGGCCAGATAAAAATGCATTGCATATAGTAAGCTTAGAGTCTAGAAACCTCCCCCATAGGACACAATCCGAACTTATCGAGGGTGTTCCTGGGTTGTTTTTTGAATGAGACCGTGCAATTGATGAATGTATGTGAATGATGTATGAGATCAGAATGTATGATTGTCCTCAAGAATAAAAAAAATTTACTTTTGAAAATTAAAATGGGTGCACCAACCCAATAAAGAATCCATTTCTTGCAATAATTCATAATGACCCAGTCCATCTCGATCCAACATTCATAATGGTCCGGGCCATTTAGATCAAAATGGAAATCAAATTCTTTTTTAAATTCTGGTTCAAACCCATTTAATATATATATATATATATATATATATATATATATATATATGGTTCAAACCCATTTAAATATATATATATATATATATTTTCCAGAAAAAGTGTTTTCCAGAAAAATGTTTTCAAAAGAAAAGAGAATGAAGGAAAAATGATTTACGAAAGATATATTTTTGCATGAATCTTGAATTTTTTTTTTTTTGCATGGATTTTGAAAATTTACTAAAATGTATTTTTCTAAAAAGAAAATGACTTGCAAAAAATAATCAGACTTGTGAAAATTTTATTCAATGAAAACATTATTTGTCAATAATTTTCAAGAGTACAATAGAATTATTTCCTTCTGAATAATCATTGCAAGAATTTTCAGGGTTCATTTAAAATGTTATCAAGGGGGTAATACTAGAATTTATTAAATTCACCTTCAATGAGGTTTAATGGTTATCATTATACCTAAGCTCAATCGTTCATCATCTAGCTACGGTTGTAAGTCTGGTCAGTTATAACAAACGTTAGTACCAAGTCAACAGTTAGAAATAACCTCAGAATTTCTCAATATCGCCCAGTTGTTCCCTGAAGACCACCATGCCTCAATCCTGTTGGTTGTAGGCAATGTCTTAGTCCTCAGTCATAATCAAGCCCATTGTGGGTACTTGTCTCAAGTTTTCATGAATCATGTAGTTTAGCTTGAGTCCAATTTTTTTATTAATCCATCAAGGTCATGTCTTCTTTAGATTGAGTCTACTCTTTTCTATGAGTCGAGTTCGTTTGCCAAGTCTAGAACGACATCTGTCGCCCCATTTGAATAAAGGAAATTTTTGAATACCTCGAGTGCATTAACGAATTAACTTCTAATCTGGCTTCAAGAATAGATTTCTTTCCTGAATAAGAAGATAAGGGTTGGGCTCAACTGTTAATCAAGAAAGCAAAGGTCGTTGACCTCAGAACAAAAAAAAATTCCTAAAGAAATTCAAGTAGAAACCATCCTATCTCTAGAGGAACACAAGGGGATAATAGATTTTCTCAGAAATTTCAAAAGACTTGTTCGCGTGGGCATATGAGGATATGTTAGGTGCAAGCTTGGGTGTTATCCGCATGGAATAGATACTCGCTCGATGAAATGAAAACACCAACTAGATCAAATAAGATGTTACAAAGCGTATCAATGTTGTCCTTACTGCATCATAAGTCGATGCGGGGTACTTTCAGAACTGATTTCTGATAACGGGTCATACTTCAAAGTTGAGGTTATTACATTGTGTTTAAAGTTCAAAATTTCATACCACAAATCATCTCCTTACCGCCCTCAGACCAATGGAGCAGTCGAAGCAGCTAATGAGTGAAAGCGCCCTCGATCCGCAGGGTGAGCGGATCCGCTTTTGACCTTAGAGGTTTGGGAGTCGCTACCTAGTTATTACGGTCTAGGAACCGAATTTTGACTCTAAAAGGCAAATAAACTAATCTACGAAAGAAAAATACGGGTTCGGGGATCACGTTACGGGGTTGGAAGGTGTTAGGCACCAACCCCGCCCGGCAAACGCCAGTCTCTACTAATTCTCAAATAAAACTACATTGCTAACAAGACCTAAATAATAAAAAATAAATAAAAATACTCACCTTTTCCCAACCTAACGATTTTATCCCCTCAGATCTGATAGAATAGCTCTTCGTATAATATTCCTCGCTTTGTTTTGTCTCTGGATCTGATCTTTGAACTCCGAGGCAAGGTATCACTTTCTTAGATTTGGATTCTTCGAATTTTTTATGGATTTTGGGGTGTTTTTGAAGGGTTTCTAAGTATTTTTCAAGCTAAAATTGAAGTATGGGTGTTAGATAAGGAGTTGGGACTTCAAAATTAGGGTTTTGGGGAGGTTGTGAAGGCTTCTTCACCTACTTTTTCTAGGATTTTTTCTTTGATACGAAAATAGGGTGTGGAGGCTCCTATTTATAAAGTGTTTTAGGAGAATTAGGGTTTGATTAAGGTTTCTTTTAGGGTTCCAATTAGGGTTTTGAGTTTGGTCTTATGAGATTAACTTAGTCTTTAAGGTTTTAATTTAGGATTTTGACTTTAGTCTTATAAGATTGACTTGATTAGTTTAGATTAGGGTTTTGACTTAGGGTTTTGACCTTAGTCTTATGAGATTGACTTGATTAGTTTATATTAGGATTTTGATTTACGGTTTTGGCTTTAGTCTTATGAGATTGACTTTAGGCTTTCTTGGTTGGCTTTTAATATCTTGACTTTAGCCTTTCTTGACTTTAGTCTTACTTGATTGACTTTAATGTTTCACTTTATATTATTTAATGATTTATTTATTAATTTCAAAAAATTTAATTATTAAAGTTGTAAAATTACCGTTTTACCCTCGGAGAGGATGTTTTACGTTTTAAGTCATTTTTCAATGTTTCAGGATGTTTTGGAATCAGTTTTTTATAAGGAATTCAATAGGAATGTTGGTTTTGGTCATTTATGAAATTTTTTGTGTAAAATGGTCGTGAATTTTATGAGGGGTATTTTCATAATTTTGTCAAATTTTATGAAAATTGGTGAAATGATTTATTTGATTTCGATTTGTTATTTTATGTGTTTGAATGAATTTTCCTAAGCGTAACGTAGGCTCTAAGGTTGTTTTGATGTTAGGGATATTTTAGTAATTTGGTCATTTTTAGTGATTTTTATCGTGAAGCATCTTTTTTTCTGTAAGATAATAATTTCTATGTTTCTGGGGTCGTAATTTCCTAGCGTAGCATGGTTTCTAAGGTTTTGTCAGTTCGAGATACCTCATCCGGATTTCTGAAACACATCTGGTAACAAAATAAAGCACTGGATAAACATCCATCATTGGAAACCGTTGCTATCGGGTGGACGAGTTGATTAATCAGGCGAGTGCAAAAATAGGGTGTTTAGAGATGCCCCTCTTTGGCAGAAGGTTGAAGCAAACTAGATAGCAAATCTCAGATAGCAAATCTGAGCATGAAGTGAATATAAACTGAGAATAAACTAAGCATAATTCCAAGAAAACCCTTGGTGGCATCTGAGCATATTTCCGAGAAAAATCCTCAGCGGCATCTGAGCATAGTTTCGAGAAAACCCTCGGCGGTAACTGAGCATAATTCCAAGAAAACCCTTGGTGGTATCAAAGCATAATTCCGAGAAAACCCTCGGCGGTAACTGAGCATAGTTCCGAGAAAACCCTCGGCGGCATCCAAGCATAATTCGAAGAAAACCCTTAGCGGCATCTGAGCATAGTTCCGAGAAAACCCTCAGCGGCATCTACGCATAATTCCAAGAAAATCATTGGCGAAATCTGAGCATAATTCCAAGAAAACCCTTAGCGGCATCTAAGCATAGTTCCTAGAAAACCCTAGGCGGCATCTGAGTATAATTTCAAGAAAATCCTTGACGGCATCTAAGCATAATTCTAAGAAAACCCTTGGCGGTATCTGAGTATAGTTCCGACAAAACCATCGGCGGCATCTGAGCATAATTCCAAGAAAACCCTTGGCGGCATCTGCGCATAGTTTCGAGAAAACCCTTGCCGACATCTGAGCATAATTCCAAGAAAACCCTTGGCGGAATCTGAGCATAGTTCCCAGAAAATCCTCGGTGGCATCTGAGTATAATTCCAAGAAAACCCTTGGAGGCATCTGAGTATAATTCCAAGAAAACCCTTGGCGGTATCTGAGCATAGTTCTGAGAAAACCCTCAGTGGAATATGAGTATAGTTCCGAGAAAACCCTCGGCGGCATCTAAGCATAATTCCAAGAAAACCCTTGGCGGTATCTGAGCATAGTTCCGAGAAAACCCTCGGTGGCATCTGAGTATAATTCCAAGAAAACCCTTGGCGGCATCTAAGCATAGTTCCGAGAAAACCCTCGGCGGCATCTAAGCGTAATTCCAAGAAAACCCGCGGCGAAATCTGAGCATAATTCCAAGAAAACCTTTGGCGGCATCTAAGCATAGTTCCGAGAAACCCTTGGCGGCATCTGAGTATAATTTCAAGAAAATCCTTGCCGGCATCTGAGCATAATTCTAAGAAAACCCTTGGTGGTATTTGAGCATAGTTCCGAGCAAACCCTTGGCAGCATCTAAGCATAATTCTAAGAAAATTTGGTGGCATCTGAGCATAATTCCATGAAAACCCTCGATGGAAACTGAGCATAGTTCCGAGAAAACCTCAACGGCATCTAAGCATAATTCCAAGAAAACCCTTGGCGGCATCTGAGCTTAATTCTGAGAACACCCTCGGTAGTAACTGAACATAGTTCCGAGAAAACCCTCGGTGGCATCTGAGCATAATTCCAAGAAAAACCTTAGCGGCATCTGAGCAAAATTCTGAGAAACCCTCGGTGGTAACTGAGCATATTTCCGAGAAGACCCTCGGCGGCATCTCAGAATATTTCCAAGAAAACCCTTGGCGGCATCTGAGCATAGTTCCGAGAAAACCCTTAGCGGCATCTGAGCATAATTCCAAGAAAACCCTCGGCGGCATCTGAGCATAGTTCCGAGAAAACCCTCGGTGGCATAATTCTAAGAAAACCCTTGGCGGCATCTGAGCATAGTTCAGAGAAAACCCTTGGCGGCATCTGAGCATAGTTCAGAGAAAACCCTCGGCGGCATCTAAGCATAATTCCAAGAAAACCCTTAGCAACATCTGAGCATAATTCCGAGAACACCCTCTGTAGTAACTGAACATAGTTCCGAGCAAATCCTCGACGGCATCTGAGCATAATTCTAACAAAACCCTTGGCGGCATCTTAGCATAGTTCCGAGAAACCTTGGCGGCATCTGATCATAATTGCAAGAAAACCCTTGGCGGCATCCGAGCATAATTCCAAGAAAACCCTCGGCGGTATCTAAGCATAGTTCCGAGAAAACCCCCGACGGCATCTGAGCATAATTCTAAGAAAACCCTTGGCGGCATCTGAGCATAATTCTAAGAAAACCCTCGGCGGCATCTAAGCATAGTTCCGAGAAAACCCTCGGCGGCATCTAAGCATAATTCCAAGAAAACCCTTGGCGGCATCCGAACATAATTCAAAGAAAACCCTTGGCGGAATCTGAGTATAGGTCTAAGAAAACCCTCGACGGCATTTAAGCATAATTCAAAGATAACCCTTGGCGGCATCTGAGTATAATTCCTAAAACCCCCTCGGTAGTGATTTAACATAGTTCCGAGAAAATCCTCGACGGCATCTAAGCATAATACCAAGAAAACCCTTGGCGGCATTTGAGCATAGTTCCGAGAAAACCCTCGGCGGCATCTGAGCATAATTCCAAAAAAACCATTGGCGGCATATGAGCATAAATCCAAGAAAACCCTTGGCGGCATCTGAGCATAGTTTTGAGAAAACCCTCGACGGCATCTGAGAATAATTCTAAGAAAACACTTGGCGGCATCCGAGCATAATTCCAAGAAAAACCTTGGCGGTATCTGAGCATAGTTCCGAGAAAACCCTCGGTGGCATCTGAGTATAATTCCAAGAAAACCCTTGGCGGGATCTGAGCATATTTCCAAGAAAACCCTCGACGGCATCTAAATATAATTACAAGAAAACCCTTAGCGGCATCTGAGCATAATTCTGAGAACACCCTCGGTAGTAACTGAACATAATTCCGAGAAAATCCTCGATGGAATCTGAGCATAATTGCAAGAACACCTTTGGCGGCATCGTTGCATAGTTTCGAGAAAACCCTCGGCGGCATCTGAGCATAATTCCAAGAAAACACTTAGCGGCATCTGAGCATAATTCTGAGAAAAGCCTCGGTGGTAACTGAGCATAGTTCCGAGAAAACCCTCGGCGGCATCTCAGAATAATTCCAAGAAAACCCTTGGCAGCATCTGAGCATAGTTTCGAAAAAACCCTTGGCGGCATCTGAGCATAATTCCAAGAAAACCCTTGGCGGCATCTGAGCATAGTTCCGAGAAAACCCTCGGTGGCATAATTCCAAGAAAACCCTTGGCGGCATCTTTGCATAGTTCCGAGAAAACCCTCGGCGGCATCTGATAATAATTCAAAGAAAACCCTTGGCGGCATCCGAGCATAATTCCAAGAAAACCCTCGGCGGTATCTGAGCATAGTTCCGAGAAAACCCCCGACGGCATCTGAGCATAATTCCAAGAAAACCCTCGGCGGCATCTGAGCATAGTTCCGAGAAAACCCTTGGCGGCATCTGAGCATAATTCCAAGAAAACCCTTGGCGGCATCCGAGCATAATTCAAAGAAAACCCTTGGTGGTATCTGAGCATAGTTCTAAGAAAACCCTCGACGGTATTTAAGCATAATTCCATGAAAACCCTTGGCCGCATCTGAGTATAATTCCTAGAACACCCCCTCGGTAGTGACTGAACATAGTTCCGAGAAAATCCTCGACGACATATAAACATAATACAAAGAAAACCCTTGGCGGCATCTTAGCATAGTTCCGAGAAAACCCTCGGCGGCATCTGAGCATAATTCCAAGAAAAACCTCGGCGGTATCAAAGCATAGTTCCGAGAAAACCCTCGGTGGCATCTGAGTATAATTCCAAGAAAACCCTTGGCGGGATCTGAGCATAATTCAAAGAAAACCCTTGACAGGATCTGAGCATAGTTCCGAGAAAACCATCGGCGGCATCTAAGCATAATTACAAGAAAACCCTTGGCGGCATCTAAGCATAATTCTGAGAACACCCTCGGTAGTAACTGAACATAGTTCCGAGAAAATCCTCGACGGCATTTGAGCATAATTCCAAGAAAACCTTTGGCGGCATCGTTGCATAGTTCCGAGAAAACCCTCGGCATTTGAGCATAGTTCCGAGAAAACCCTCGGAGGCATCTGAGCATAATTCCAAGAAAAACCTTGGCAGCATCCGAGCATAATTCCAAGAAAACCCTTGGCGGTATCTGAGCATAGTTCCGAGAAAACCCTCGGTGGAATCTGAGTATAATTCCAAGAAAACCATTGGCGCCATCTGAGCATAATTCCAAGAAAATCCTTGGCGAGATCTAAGCATATTTCCGAGAAAACCATCGGCGGCATCTAAGCAAAATTACAAGAAAACCCTTGGTGGCATCTGAGCATAATTCTGAGAACACCCTCGGTAGTAAATGAACATAGTTCCGAGAAAATCCTCACCGGCTTCTGAGCATAATTGCAAGAACACCTTTAGCGGCATCGTTGCATAGATCCGACAAAACCCTCGGCGGCATCTTAGCATAATTCCAAGAAAACACTTAGCGGCATCTGAGCATAATTCCGAGAAAAGCCTTGGTAGTAACTGAGCATTGTTTCGAAAAACCCCTTGGCGGCATCTGAGCATAATTCCAAGAAAACCCTTGGCGGCATCATAGCATAGTTCCGAGAAAACCCTCGGTGACATAATTCCAAGAAAACCCTTGGCGGCATCTGAGCATAGTTCCGAGAAAACCCTCGGTGGCATCTGAGCATAATTCTAAGAAAACCCTTGGCGGCATCCGAGTATAATTCCAAGAAAATCCTTAGCTGTATCTGAGCATAGTTCCGAGAAAACCCTCGGTGGCATCTGAGTATAATTCCAAGAAAACCCTTGGCGACATCTGAGCATAATTCCAAGAAAACCCTTGGCGGCATCCGAGCATAATTCCAAGAAAACCCTTGGCGGTATCTGAGCATAGTTCCGAGAAAACCCTCGGTGGCATCTGAGTATAATTCCAAGAAAACCCTTTGCGGCATCTGAGCATAATTCCAAGAAAACCTTTGGCGGGATCTGTAGACACCCCATTTTTGCACTCGCCTGATTAATCAACTCGTCAATCCGATTGCAATGATTCCCAATGATGGATGTGTATTCCATTGCTTTATTTTGTTACCAGATATGTTTCAGAAATCCGGATGAGGTATCTCGAACTGACAAAACCTTAGAAACCACGCTACGTTAGGAAAATACGACCCTAGAAACATATAAATCATCATCTTGCAGACCAAAAAGAAACTTCACGATAAAAATCACTAAAAATGATCAAATTACGAAAATACCCCTAACCTCAAAACAACCCTAGAGCCTACGTTACGCTTACGAAAACTCTCTCGAACACATAAAATAACAAATCAGAATCAAATAAATCATTTCACCAATTTTAAAAGAATTCGACAAAATTACGAAAACACCCCTCATAAAGTTCACAATCATTTCACATAAAAATTTTCATAAATGATACAAACCAACATTCTCATTGAATTCCTTACAAAAAACCGATTCTAAATCATCCTAGAACATTAAAAACCGACTTAAAACGTGAAAAGTCCTCTCTGGGGGCAAAACGGTAATTTCATAATTTTCATAATTAAAAAATCCGAAATTAATAAATAAAGCATTAAATAGTTAAAGTGAAACATTAATGAAATTAATTTAAAATTTTGAACCTAAAAAATCGATTAATCGGACTCTCAGGTAAAATTGTTGAGGGTTCGTGGGATATTTCTTTAAGGACCCCTCCATTTGGAGGTCCAAAGAATTAAAGAAATAATGGAAGGGGGTTCTCCAAAATTTAAAGTCAATCAAGCAAGACTGTAGTCAAAGTATTAAAGTCAATCAAGTGAGACTAAAGTCAAAATTAAAGTCAATTAAGCAAGACTGAAGTCAAAATATTAAAAGTCAATCAATTAAGACTAAAGTCAAAACATTAAAAGTCAATCAAATAAGACCAAAAGTCATAATAGAATTCTAATTAAATAATAACTCTATCTAATAGAGTTCTAACTTAAAAATAATTCTACCTAAAATAATTCTAATTAAAACACAATTCTAAATAAAATAATTTTAACTAAAACACAAATCTAATTAAAAGATCTCTAATTAAACACTAACTCTATCCAAATCAACCTTATAAAAATTCTATAAATAGAGGTGCTCACACCCTATTTTCGTATCAAATGATAAACCCTAGGAGAAGTAGGTCTAGAAGCTGCCCTAGCCCCCCATAAACCCTAGTTTTGGAGTCCCAACTCCTTACCTAACATCCCTCCTTCAATTTTAGTCTAGAAAACACCTAAAATCCCTCCAAAAACACTCCCAAATCCGCAACAAACTTGAAGAGTTCAGATTCAAAAATAAGGAGATACCTTGATCTAGGAGATCCGAAGTCAAATCCGGAGACAGAACGAAGCAAGGGAGTACAGTACAAGGAGTTCTTTTTGTCAGATCTGAGGGAGCAAAATCCTTGCTATCGGAAAGGTATCAGTTTTTTTTTATTATTTTTATTTCTATCTAGGTTTTTAGCAATGTGATTTACTTGAAAAGTTAGTAGAGACCGGCTTTGGCCGGGCGGGGTTGGTGCCTAACACCTTCCAATCCCGTAACGTGATCTCCGGACTCTTTTTCTCTTTCGTAGATTAGTTTGTCTTTTTTAGAGTCAGTTTGATTCCTAGACCTTAACAACTAGGTGGCGACTCCCAAACCTCAAGTGTCAAAAGTGGATCCACGCACCCCGCGGATCGAGAGCGCTTTCAGTGGCGACTCTGCTGGGGATACTATTGAGGATCAAACTTGAAAAACCACAAGTATGGGAGCATTGCCAAGATGACCTAGTTTTTTTTTATTTAGTTGGATTTATTTTATTTATTTTTTCTCTTTATTTATTTTTTATCTTGATTGTAGATGATTTTGGGTATTGCATTTTTTTTTACAATTAAGGATCACTTTTTGATGACTCCTAAATAATGAAAGATTCAAATTAACCTATGAAAATGATGGAATGATGGAGGTTGGACAGAAATATTAAAACGTTTTTATAGAATATTCTAGCGAGAATTAAGTCTAGGAGCCTCTTAATAAAATATAGATCTCGTCAATTAGATTAATTTAGAATCTGAGTTCACTCAATTTCGTTATCGGAAGCCTTAGATATCATCGATGCAAGTTCAATCTGTAAATCTGAAATTATTTCTGAATGAAAGTTGGGACAACAACGTTAAAACTGTTTTACAGAATATTCTAGTGAGAATTAAGTCTGGGAACCTATTAATAAAATGTAGATCTCGTCGATTAGATTAATTTAGAATCTGAGTTCACTCAATTTCGTTATCGGAAGCCTTCGATATCATCGATGCAAGTTCAATCTGTAAATCTAGAATTATTTCTGAATGAAAGTTGGGACAGCAACGTTAAAACTTTTTTACAGAACATTCTGGTGAGAATTAAGTCTAGGAACGTATTAATAAAATGTAGATCTCATCGAGTAGATTAATTTAGAACTTGAGTTCACTCGATTTCGTTATCGGGAGCCTTAGATATCATCGATGCAAGTTCAGATTGTATTTTCCTAATTTACAGAAAATCTGAATTTATCTAATGTTGGCACAATTAATGTTCTTGAGAGTGAGCTCATCTCAATCATTGTCATTCTATCATCAATGTAACACCTATTGGAATCTCAATTTATTTTTAATCACCCAAAAGTGATCATTGATTGGACCTTAAAAATTATAAATATTATGCCTATTGCAATGTTTGTTTGATCATTATCATATGCCATATTTATTGATTAATTTACCATGATCTTGCTTGAAATACATGATTGATGTTGATCGTAATGTTAATGTGCTTATGTGATGGGAATAATGTGATCTTAATTGAATATTCATATGATTTGAATCATTTTGGTTTTGATTAAATGTATGATTGGTTTGATTGGATCCATGGGCCCATTTGTTTGAAAAAGGTCCCGGGCACACCCCACCCTGTTTTGCACACACCACATGCACGTTTGCTGTTTTACTCACTTACACGTCCCATTTAGCCAACGTGGCACTAGTGCGTGGCCCGATCTCTTTAGAGATGCGACGTGTGACGCCCCGCCAAACGTTAACACAAATCCCAATGCCAAATCTCAAGGTACTAGGTGGCACCTCGAAATTTCAACATGGTCTCCTCTGTTTATGTTAACGTTTCACGGAACTCAAACCTGATAAACCCATTTATAACAAAACCTGTATAAAAAGCTGTAAATACAGAGAATGAACAGCGGAAGACTAATTACATCTAACATGTAAGTAGATCAGAGTGCGGAAGGTTTAATCATATACAGGCTTACAAAATACTCTCACTCTAACATAGGCCTAAACTCTCAATCCAAAAACTACATACATCCTGGATGAAACTGGCAATTCTAACGGATGTAGCCTTAGTGCTCACCAGGCAATAAACTCTGATCGTCGATCTGACCGACCAGATACTCCTCAAATACTGACTCTACGCTTGTCTCGGTAGCTGCAAGTGCTGAAACTAAAAAAATAGGAAGGAAAGGGTGAGTAACGAAAGTTACCCAGCAAGTCCACAGCCAATTCCTACCAATAACCCTTCCTAAGCATGATCGAATAAAGCATACTGAATATTTTTAATACATGCAAGGTTTTACAAGATAAAATACGATCAACTGGTACATATAGCCAGGGATGAGCAACTAAACAGTTTTAAAATTACACATAACATCAATATCCATACTTACTATACATTTTTCATTTTATGCAAATAATGTTGACAACATTAAAATAATAGACATGCTTTTCAGTTTGTAATTCGAAATATAACAACAGATACATAATACAAGTGGTGGAGTATTGGAATTAAAGAGTTGGGATTCACGACTGGATCGCTCCCAGTCAGGACATGATATTCCTCAAAAACATCGTAGTTCCTGATTTTGTGGCTGGTCGTGTCTACCACGCTTGCGGAACCATTTATCCGGCTCAAGCTGGCCGTTTGACGTGACCGTAAGCAATGGGTCTCTTTTCGATGTGTCAGAACGTTCGACTACTACTAGATTGTTAGTGATCACTGACTAATCATCTTCGTCTATGCCTATCAGGCGTGCATGTAATTCCCAAATGACACTCCACTCGTATACGACCACCTTTACAATACACGTTCACTGGTAAAGATAAGAAAGGAATGGACCCGGATTCCAGTTGTGACTCCACTCTCATACGCGTCCCATACCACGTATGAGTTTGGTGGTCCCTACCGTACATCCCAGGATAGTGTACCCCTCCGGATGATGTGACACACTATCCCTTCAGGCATTCACAAACCCTTTAACAGCTCACAAAATAGCTACGTACATATATGATTTTTCATTTAAAACAAAAGAGAGAAATTAACAGAACAGGGTTGAGAACGGATATCCAGTTCCTACCATGCAACTGTGGCCACCCGGCCTAAAATAAATAACAGTACTCAGCGCAAGCGCTAACATAATCGGAAATAAACATGCAACCCTTTCATTAATAACCTGGATATCCTTTCACCAACCTACATACAACATACAATGTAAAATGCAGACATCACCCCTCGGGCGTGATTCTGACATTTTACCGTTCATTCCCTTTTTCCATTCTCTCAACATTCTCATTTTTCATCCTTTCAAATCAACCATTCATTTTCAATCTTTCAAAGTCATTCTTTTGGTCTTTCCATTGAAAACCACCGAAGTTTATTCAAAAACAAGGTCCCAGCGATGCTTGGGACCAAAGCTGTTAAAAATAGAGAAAGCTGGTGAAAATTTGGCTAAGTGTCAGAAACTTAATTTTTCAAAGTTTTCGAAATTGAAAACGGATTTTTCGAAATGAAAGTCTCGATCATGAGATTCGACACCATATAGTTTTTGTAATCTAATTCAAAGAAACGTGAAAGTTATTTCATTTTGAAAACTTGCCGAAAACGTCGAAAATTACGTTTTGTTCTTGAAACCAAAATTCGGATTTTGATCCTTTGAGATTTGGATCTTAAAACCATTCCCATTGTTCCGAAATGGGGGGTAAAACCTTAATTTCATTAAAGAACTTAAAGTAAATGGACATTTACTTAAATGTTTTTAATGAAATGAAGGGTGAGAAATAGCTGATCAAAACTGTGTCTGTCGGTGGCTGTCGGTGGCAGAACCAGGATTCTGTCGGTGGAACCGACATATTGGTCATCGGCAGATGTCGGTGGGACCGACGGTCCTGCCGACAACATAAAATTTCATCGCGTTTCGTCGGTGGCAGAAGCTTCATTCTGTCGGTGGGACCGACAGAATGCCTTCGGTAGGTGCCGGTGGCACCGACCCTTCCCACCTACAGCCTGAACCTCACTCGCGATTTTTGGGTTTTCAATCCCTTTTTCGATTTCTTCTTCCATTCTTCGAACCATTCGACCCACCCACGATTTTGTTATCAAAATTCGATAAAGCATAACCAAAACACCTACTTCTACCATGAATTTGAAGTCAAACATCAATTTCTACGATTTAAATGCAAACAATAAGTTTTGTTTCAAAACCCTAAATGCACATTTGAGAAATCTAAAGCTACCAATAAGAATTGGAAGTCCCTTACTTGGTTGTGGACGCCAATGGTGATGAATCAACACTAAGGATCAATGTTAGGCAGCTCGAAGTTCCGCAAGTGGTTGAACTCGGGTGCCAACGGAGTGGTTGGTTGTGAAACCCTCTTTGAAGGTGTTATCCCCGCTTCCTAATGACCAACAACGACTCTCCTACGATTTGGATGAGGTTCCAAGTGATTATACAAAAATCCACTTGCTGATTCTTGTGGGAGACCAAGAGAAAGAAGAGGAAATGGAGGTTGGATGGGGTGAGGACGTAGAGCTCGACAACGCCGACGACTTTGCCTTCTTCGTCGAGGTTCAACACGGACTTGATTGGGATAGATCTTGATAGGAATGGGTTCAAACCCTAGGTCTAGAAAATGGCTGAGTTGGGTTCTTTGGAGAGGAATGAAAAAGTGAAAGGAAATAAAAGAATGTGAGTTTTCTTTTATAAGAGGGCTGAGGGTATACTTGTAATTTCCCCATCATTTCTAGTTTCGATCATAACTTAACTATTCGGACTCGGAAAATGACAAACGAATATACCATTTCGAATAATTTTTCATTACGGATCTAATGGTATCATCAAATCTTTTCGATTCTCGCTCTAACAAAATTCCACTGTTTTGGGTCCCACTTAACACGAAATTCGAGGATTCTATAACTTCTCTATCCGAATTCGAATTCGGACTTGCTTACAGGCTAATGTATATATTTCGATCCTTTTGAATCTAATGGCGAAGTTGATTTTCCTCGAAATTAATCATAACAAGATCCGAGTATTTTACTCTAAGTTTCTCCTTCGATATTTTCTTCCAAATCTCACCATTTAATTTCCTCGAGATATGAGTTGAAAATCCGGGGTGTTACACGACGTCATTCATGAAAACCACAACTCCAGTCACGTACCTTAGGGTATATCAAACTGGGGCATCAATACCGTCTGATCAGGTGAATCTGTGAGATATATTGATGCACCCAGGCTGGTGCGACCTGAGCCTTTTACCTATTGTGAGCCACACAGTCACATGTCCCGATTACCAACGTAGTACTAGTACGTGGTCGGTCCTCTCGTGGGATGCCAAACCATTTATGAAAGCTACAACTCTTGACTCGTACCCATAGGTATATAAAAGATAATCCAAGTATATCAATTGCACTTCTTGATCAAAACCGGTGCCTAAGAAAGATTTTGCCCCGATGTACCCTACTGTACGAGGGGGATAGACTACGTCTATTCTAGACGAGAGGTATTTAAGTGGGCCCTTGCTCAGCATTGTGCGCCACCTCTCAACTAGAGATCAAACTGGCTGTTTTTGGCTTCAAAGAAGTGAGTTGAGGTTTTAGATTATCACCTATACGGTATATCAAACCAAGTCACCACGTATCGAGAGGTATGTAGGTGTGCTTGGGCAAGGGTGGCTAGATAAAAATGCATTGCACGTAGTAAACCTAGAGTCTAAAAGTCTTCCTATAGGTCACGACCCGAACTGACTATGGGTGTTCCCGGGTTACTTTATTCAATCCAACCAATAGGTAGGTGGGCAGACCGATCCAGAATAATCAAACAAAACCCACAATATCGGTCCTACCCAATCGGTGAAATGTACTGATTAATTTGAACCAATTAAACCAGTTGGCCTAATTGACAAATGGATCAAACTGATCAATACCAAATCAGTTGGACTAATTGATTTCACTTTTAAAGATCCAGACTACTTTGTATAAAAAGATTCGATCTTAGGATCAAATTAATTTGTCTAATCAAAGGTTCAATCCCAATCAGGGGTAGACCCGCGTCTAATCTTTCTCACTTTCTTGGTCACTATAGACTTACAGTGCATTTGGATTCGATATTTTCCACTGGACTTGGGCTATTCTATATCAAAATTTTAATCATGTGGTTAAGAGACAAACCTTCAAAATCGATGGTTAATCATAGGTGCCCCTAAACGTTCTAAACCATCATCTGTGTCATTTTGGGTCCTTTAAAAGAGTAGTTTAGTCAAAATACTAATGTCAAATCCAAGCAGTCCATCCACTTAGAAAGATATTCTCTCTTTGTAGATAATTGTCCCTAGTTTTCTTTGAGTTTCAATCCAATTTTCGTCAGTCTTTAAATCCAGTTAGTTATTTTAGTTACGTTAGTCTTTCTACAATTTTCAAGTTTTAGTCGAGTTTGTCAATCTATGTTTTGCAATTCCAATAAAATATAGAAGCTTCTGATTATCATGCGTGTAATAACGATTTGAGCATAACATGAGAAATGACTCAAAGCTCACTAATCAAGCTCGATAAATATTTGAATTAAAGAGTACACTAAAAAAGTGCAAATGGGTGATACATTATCCTTAGAAGAACATGAGAGAATAGTAAACTTACTTGAGAAATTCAACAATATTTCTTGCATGATCTCATAAGGATATATGGATGGATTACACAAAAACATAGATCAAGTCAAGAGTGATTTCAAAGTCAAAGATTATTGGTCAAAGATGATATAGCTGAAAGCATCAACAAAGATACTAAGACTTACAAGTGGATCTACCATGTTTCTCACTCAAAAGAAAGAAGAGTTCTCATTCGCAAAAGAATATAAGATTTTTTTTGAAGTTTGGAAAATGTTGAACAAGTCAACGTCAAATACAAAGAAGTCAATCACACTCAACTTTGTAAAAGAAGACTAAAGATTTCTCTTTATCAAAAAAAAGACTGAAAATTATTCATTCTCAGAAGAAGATTGAAGACTCATTCTCAAAAGAAGACCTTACTCGATAGAGCAATCAAGACATCAAGTTCCTAAAACCTTGGCCAAATCAAGTAGTATTTCACAAAAGGAGGCCTTCATTGGTCGAACCATTTTCTTGTCTTACCAAGAAAAAGATAACCGTCTTTAGCCCCTCGCAGCCTAAAAAAAAAAAAAAATCAATAGCCTCTTCTTTCTAAACTATGCTGACCAACCTTGGGAGGGAATCTTAGTATGAACTACGTTTTGACCTGATCCCAAAAGAAAAAATAAATATATTTGGGGTACGTAGGCAACCTGAGAAATTACTTCAAGCCCGGTCATGAAAAAAAAATATATTCTCTTAAGGAAAGTATCATCCAAAAGGAAAATCCCCTATTAAAAGGTTCAAAAGAAGATAATGCCAAACTAAGGGCATTAACAAAAAAAAAATGCCAAACTAGGGGCATTAGAAAAAAGAATCAAAAGAATTGATAAAAAGAAAAGAATGCCAAACTAGGGGCATTTAGAAAAAAAATCAAAATAATTGACAGAAAAAAGAGAATATAAGACTAGGGGCATTTTGGGAAGTTGAGCCTTATATCTTTTCTTTCTAAACCATATCCTAAGCCCACCTGTTAAGTCCTCCTGAATGCTAATTGACTCGGTTAAGGTGCAGGGAACTGAGAAGTTGTCAAGTTGGTTATACAAGATCATCAAGAAAAAAAAGAGAAGCCCGCTAAGTCGAAAACCTGAAAATGTGACTTAGGCAAAATTTAGGGCATAACCATAAAAAAATAAAGTCTGCTAGGTTGAAAACCTGAAAAGACGACCTAGGCAAAAATCAAGGCATCATCAGAAAAAAAAAAAAGCCCGCTAGATTGAAAACTTAAAGAGGCGATTTAGGCAAAAATTAGGACATCATCAAATGGAAGAAAAAGTCTCATCAAGAAGAAAAATTCAGAAGGAAGCTTGCACAGAAATTACAAAATCATTCAAGCCACAATATTTGTCTTTTAGCCAAGAGCTCACATCCGATGAAGACAATATTGAAGTCGAAAAAAATCAGAAGTCATCTTGAACATTGTAGGATCTTCAAAAGTATGTTTACTTGTTCAAGTGTTCGCTAATGGAAGATGTAGAATCATCAACCACTTTGAAGAGGAAGATCTTCTATTCTAATATTTATTAAGATTTTTAAGTCCAGCTCAAGCATTTTTCAAAAGAAATTCTAAAGAAAATGATCAATTCTTTATTGCACATATGATAATCTTAAGAATCTTAAATTTAAGAGAATGTTAGTTCTTCTATCTGTCATACATCAGAGTTCATATTTTTCAAGCGTAATCCATTCTATCAGTCTCGTAGTCAAGTTCCAATTAAAGCCAACCTTGAAACTAGAGGTATTTTTTAAGGTCATTTAATTCCAAAGTTTTGTTCTTAATCACATGATAAAAATGAAAATCTTATTTAAAAGTCCGATGAAGTCAATGATAATTATGAATCCAAATACATGATAAGCTAATAAAGGCCTGATCTTTCAAACTTTGAGCTCAATTTTGAATCATAGAATCAATTAATAGTATTGTTTAAGTTCCTATAAACTAAGCCCGAGAAACGTGACTTAGTAAGTTCGAGTCTGAGAAATAAGACTCCAATTTTTTGAATCGTAGAATGAATAGGCTTTTTGAAGTGCCTACAAACCTAAGTTCGAGTCCGAGAAACGAGACTCCAACTTTTTGAATCATAGAATGAATAGGCTTTTTGAAGTGCCTACAAACCTAAGTTCGAGTCCGAGAAACGAGACTCCAACTTTTTGAATCATAGAATGAATAGGTTTTTTGAAGTGCCTACAAACCTAAGTTCGAGTCTGAGAAACGAGACTCCAATTTTTGAATCATAGAATGAATAGGCTTTTTGAAGTGCCTACAAACCCAAGTTCGAGTTCGAAAAACGAGACTCCAACTTTTTGAATCATAGAATGAATAGGCTTTTTGAAGTGCCTACAAACCTAAGTTCGAGTCCGAGAAACGAGACTCCAACTTTTTGAATCATAGAATGAATAGGCTTTTTTAAGTGCCTATAAACCTAAGTTCGAGTCCGAGAAATGAGACTCCAACTTCTTGAATCATAGAATGAATAGGCTTTTTGAAGTGCCTACAAACCCAAATTCGAGTTCGAGAAACGAGACTCCAACTTGTTGAATCATAGAATGAATAGGCTTTTTGAAGTGCCTACAAACCCAAGTTCGAGTTCGAGAAACGAGACTCCAACCTTTTGAATCATAGAATGAATAGGCTTTTTGAAGTGCCTACAAACCTAAGTTCGAGTCCGAGAAACGAGACTCCAACTTTTTGAATCATAGAATGAATAGGCTTTTTGAAGTGCCTACAAACCCAAATTCGAGTTCGAGAAACGAGACTCCAACTTTTTGAATAATAAAATGAATAGGCTTTTTGAAGTGCCTACAAACCTAAGTTCGAGTCCGAGAAACTAGACTCCAACTTTTTGAATCATAGAATGAATAGGTTTTTTGAAGTGCCTACAAACCTAAGTTCGAG
This sequence comes from Akebia trifoliata, assembly GCF_017979445.1. NCBI lineage: Eukaryota > Viridiplantae > Streptophyta > Magnoliopsida > Ranunculales > Lardizabalaceae > Akebia > Akebia trifoliata. The sequence continues at coordinate 20,740,207 of NC_141376.1, forward strand.
TCCGAGAAACGAGACTCCAACTTTTTGAATCATAGAATGAATAGGTTTTTTGAAGTGCCTACATACCTAAGTTCGAGTCCGAGAAACGAGACTCCAATTTTTGAATCATAGAATGAATAGGCTTTTTGAAGTGCCTACAAACCTAAGTTCGAGTCCGAGAAACGAGACTCTAACTTTTTGAATAATATATAGGCTTTTTGAAGTGCTTATAAACCTAAGTTCGAGTCCGAGAAACGAGACTCCAACGTTTTGAATCATAGGCTTTTTGAAGTGCCTATTAACCTTAGTTCGAGTCTGAGAAACGAGACTCCAATTTTAATAGGATTGTTTAAGTTCCTGTAAACCTTAGCCAGAGTCCGAGAAACGAGACTCCAACTTTGTTTGAAATCATATTGGATTAATAGGATTGTTTAAGTTCCTTAGCCTGAGAAGCTTGGCTACAATAGGCTCCAGTCCGATAAATGAGACTCAAACTTTTTCGAACTCTAAAGAAGAATTTCAATTAGGATTTAACGAAGTTCTTACAATGTTATAACTCCAATTACCTTTGTTAAACCTTGCTATGATTGTTTTCGTTGTATAAGTGCATCTCAATTTTGAATCATTATTGTCAGTGAGAGAAGATCTCTAGGACCTGGCACATTTTTACTCAGTTTCACACAACATCACACCATTGCACACACGTACACTTTTGTATTAGTCAGGGAGAATTTTCTAAAATTCGAGGATCTGACATCGTCAGTGAGAGTTCAAACTCGAGGACCTGACAACCTTTTAGTTCGAGGAGAGTTTTACCCTCAAGGATCCGAACACCCTGACGAATTGCTAAATCAGGCTGCAAAATGAACTGTCACTAGCTTTGGCATTCGGATATCGCACTATCTACCAAAATAGATTTGCTATCTAGTTTGCTTCAACCCTCTACCAAAGAGGGGCATCTGTAGACACCCCATTTTTGCACTCGCCTGATTAATCAACTCGTCAATCCGATTGCAATGATTCCCAATAATGGATGTGTATTCCATTGCTTTATTTTGTTACCAGATATGTTTCAGAAATTCGGATGAGGTATCTCGAACTGACAAAACCTTAGAAACCACGCTACGCTAGGAAAATACGACCCTAGAAACATAGAAATAATCATCTTGCAGACCAAAAAGAAACTTCACGATAAAAATCACTAAAAATGATAAAATTACTAAAATACCCCTAACCTCAAAACAACCCTAGAGCCTACGCTACGCTTAGGAAAACTCTCTCGAACACATAAAATAACAAATCAGAATCAAATAAATCATTTCACCAATTTTAAAAGAATTCGACAAAATTACGAAAATACCCCTCATAAAGTTCACAATCATTTCACATAAAAATTTTCATAACTGATACAAACAAACATTCTCATTGAATTCCTTACAAAAAACCGATTCTAAATCATCCTAGAACATTAAAAACCGACTTAAAATGTGAAAAGTCCTCTCTGGGGGCAAAACGGTAATTTCACAATTTTCATAATTAAAAAATTCAAAATTAATAAATAAAGCATTAAATAGTTAAAGTGAAACATTAATGAAATTAATTTAAAATTTTAAACCTAAAAAATAGATTAATCGGACTCTCAGACAAAATTGTTGAGGGTTCATGGGATATTTCTTTAAGGACCCCTCCATTTGGAGGTCCAAAGAATTAAAATCTCCAAAATTTAAAGTCAATTAAGCAAGACTGTAGTCAAAGTATTAAAGTCAATCAAGTGAGACTAAAGTCAAAATCAAAGTCAATTAAGCAAGACTGAAGTCAAAATATTAAAAGTCAATCAATTAAGACTAAAGTCAAAACATTAAAAGTCAATCAAATAAGACCAAAAGTCATAATAGAATTCTAATTAAATAATAACTCTATCTAATAGAGTTCTAACTTAAAAACAATTCTACCTAAAATAATTCTAATTAAAACACAATTCTACCTAAAACAATTTTAACGAAAACACAACTCTAATTAAAAGATCTCTAATTAAACACTAACTCTATCCAAATCAACCTTAAAAAAATTCTATAAATAGAGGTGCTCACACCCTATTTTCGTATCAAATCATAAACCCTAAGAGAAGTAGGTCTAGAAGCTGCCCTAACCCCCCATAAACCCTAGTTTTGGAGTCCCAACTCCTTACCTAACATCCCTCCTTCAATTTTAGTTTAGAAAACACCTAAAATCCCTCCAAAAACACTCCCAAATCCGCAACAAACTTCAAGAGTTCAGATTCAAAAACAAGGAGATACATTGATCTAGGAGATCCGAAGTCAAATCCGGAGACAGAACGAAGCAAGGGAGTACAGTACAAGGAGTTCTTTTTGTCAGATCAGAGGGAGCAAAATCCTTGCTATCGGAAAGGTATCAGTTTTTTTTTTTTTTCTATCTAGGTTTTTAGCAATGTGATTTACTTGGAAAGTAAGTAGAGACCAGCTTTGGTCGGGCGGGGTTGGTGCCTAACACCTTCCAACCCCGTAACGTGATCTCCGGACTCTTTTTCTCTTTCGTAGATTAGTTTGCCTTTTTTAGAGTCAGTTTGGTTCCTAGACCGTAACAACTAGGTGGCGACTCCCAAACCTCAAGGGTCAAAAGCGGATACACGCACCCCGCGGATCGAGGGCGCTTTCAAGATCTGAGCATATATACAAGAAAACCATTGGCGGCATCTGAGCATAATTCTGAGAACACCCTCGGTAGTCATTGAACATAGTTCCGAGAAAATCCTCGACGGCATCTGAGCATAATTCCAAGAAAACCTTTGGCGGCATCGTTGCATAGTTCCGAGAATACACTCTGCGACATCTAAGCATAATTCCAAGAAAACCCTTAGCAGCATCTGAGCATAATTCCGAGAAAACTCTCGGTGCTAACTGAGCGTAGTTCGGAGAAAACCCTCGGCGGCATCTCAGAATAATTCAAAGAAAACCCTTGGTGGCATCTGAGCATAGTTCCGAGAAAACCCTTGGCGGCATCTGAGCATAATTCCAAGAAAACCCTTGGCGGCATCTGAGCATAGTTCCGAGAAAACCCTCGGTGGCATAATTCCAAGAAAACCCTTGGCGGCATCTGAGAATAATTACAAGAAAACCCTTGGCAGCATCTGAGCATAGTTCTGAGAAAACCCTCGGCGGCATCTAAGCATAATTCTAAGAAAACCCTTGGCGACATCTGACCATAATTCCGAGAACACCCTCGGTAGTAACTGAATATAGTTCCGAGAAAATCCTCGACGGCATCTGAGCATAATTCTAAGAAAACCCTCGGCGGCATCTTTGCATAGTTTCGAGAAAACCCTCGGCGGCATCTGATCATAATTTTAAGAAAACCCTTGGCGGCATACGAGAATAATTCCAAGAAAACCCTTAGCGGTATCTGAGCATAGTTCCGAGAAAACCCTCGGTGGAATCTGAGTATAATTCAAAGAAAAACCTTGGCGACATCTGAGCATAATTCCAAGAAAACCCTTGGCGGCATCTGAGCATAATTCCAAGAAAACCCTTGGCGGTATCTGAGCATAGTTCCGAGAAAACCCTCGGCGACATCTGAGCATCATACCAAGAAAGCCCTTGGCGGTATCTGAGCATAGTTCCGAGAAAACCCACGGCAGCATCTGAGCATAATTACAAGAAAATCCTTGGCGGCATCTGAGCATAATTCCAAGAAAACCCTTGGCGGCATCTGAGCATAGTTCCGACAAGACCCTCGGTGGCATCTGAGCATAATTCCAAGAAAACCCTTGGCGGCATCTGAGCATAATTCCAAGAAAACCCTTGGCGATATCTGAGCATAGTTCTACGAAAACCCTCGACGGCATTTAAGTATAATTCCAAGAAAACACTTGGCGGCATCTGAGCATAATTCCGAGAAAACCCTCGGTAGTTACTGAACATAGTTCCGAGAAAATCCACGACGGCATCTGAGCATAATTCCAAGAAAACCCTTAGCGGCATCTAAGCATAGTTTCGAGAAAACCCTCGGCGGCATCTGAGCATAATTCCAAAGAAACCCTTGGTGGCATATGAGCATAATTCCCAGAAAACCCTTGTCGGCATCTGAGAATAGTTCAGAGAAAACCCTCGGCGGCATCTAAGCATAATTCCAAGAAAACCCTTGGCGACATCCGAGCATAATTCCAATAAAACCCTTGGCGGCATCTAAGCATAGTTCCGAAAAAACCATTTGCGGCATCTGAGCATAATTCCAAGAAAACCCTTGGCGACATCTAAGCATAGTTCTGAGAAAACCCTCGACGGCGTCTGAGCATAATTTCAAGAAAACTCTTGGCGGCATCTTAGCATAATTCCTAGAAAACCCTTGGCGGCATCTGAGCATAGTTCCGAGAAAACCCTCGGCGGCATCTAAGCATAATTCCAAGAAAAAACTTGGCGGCATTTCAGCATAATTTCGAGAACACCCTCGGTGGTAACTGAGCATAGTTCCGAGAAAACCCTCGGCGGCATTTGAGCATAATTCAAAGAAAACCCTTGGCGGCATCTGAGTATACTTCCGAGAAAACCTTCGATGGCATCTGAGCATAATTCCAAGAAAACCCTTGTCGACATCTAAGCATAATTCCAAGAAAACCCTTGGCGGCATCTTTGCATAGTTCCGAGAAAACCCTGGGTGGCATCTGAGCATAATTCCAAGAAAACCCTTGGCGGAATCTGATTATAATTCCAAGAAATCCTTGGCGGCATCTTAGCATAGTTCCGAGAAAACCCTCAACGGCATCTGTGTATAATTCCAAGAAAACCCTTGGCGGCATCTGAGCATAGTTCCGAGAAAACCCTAGGCGGCATCTAGCCATAATTGCAAAAAAATCCTTGGCGGCATCTGAGCATAATTTAATGAAAACCCTTGGCGGCATCTGAACATAGTTCTGAGAAAACCCTCAGCGGCGTCTGAGTATAATTCCTAGAAAAACCCTTGGCGGCATCTGAGCATAATTCCAAAACAATCATTGGCGGTATCTGAGTATTGTTTCTAGAAAACCCTCAGCGGCATCTGAGCATAATTCCAAGAAAACCCTTGGCAGCATCTGAGCATCATTTCGAAAAAACCCTCGGCGGCATCTGATCATAGTTCAAAGAAAACCCTTAGCGGCAATCGAGCATAATTCAAAGAAAACCCTTGGCGGTATCTGAGCATAGTTCGGAGAAAACGTTCAGCCGCATCTGAGCATATTTCCAAGAAAACCCTTGGTGGCATCTAAGCATAATTCCAAGAAAACCCTTGGCGGCATCTGAGCATAGTTCCGAGAAAACCCTCGACGGCATCTGAGCATAATTCCAAGAAAACCCTTGGCGGCATCTGAGACTAATTTAAAGAAAACCCTTGGCAGCATCTGAGCATAGTTCTGAGAAAACCCTCGGCGGCATCTAAGCATAATTCCAAGAAAACCCTTGGCGACATCTGAGCATAATTCTGAGAACACCCTCGGTAGTAACTGAACATAGTTCCGAGAAAATCCTCGACGGCATCTGAGCATAATACTAATAAAACCCTTGGCGGCATCTTTGCATAGTTCCGAGAAAACCCTCAGCGGCATCTGATCATAATTCCAACAAAACCCTTGGTGGCATACGAGCATAATTCCAAGAAAACCCTTGGCGGTATCTGAGCATAGTTCCGAGAAAAACCCTCGGCGGCATCTGAGCATAATTCCAAGAAAACCCTTGGCGGTATCTGAGCATAGTTCTAAGAAAACCCTCGGCGACATCTAAGCATAATTAAAAGAAAATCCTTGGCGGCATCTGAGCATAATTCCAAAAAAACCCTTTGCTGCATCTGCGCATAGTTCCGACAAAACCCTCGGCGGCATCTGAGCATAATTCCAAGAAAACACTTAGCGACATCCGAGCATAATTCCAAGAAAACCCTTGGCGGTATCTGAGCATAGTTCTACAAAAACCCTCGACGGCATTTAAGCATAATTCCAAGAAAACACTTGGCGGCATCTGAGCATAATTTCGAGAAAACCCTCGGTAGTTACTGAACATAGTTCCGAGAAAATCCTCGACGGCATCTGAGCATAATTCCAAGAAAACCCTTGGCGGCATCTGAGCATAGTTCCGAGAAAACCCTCGGCGGCATATGAGCATAATTCCAAAAAAACCCTTGGCGGCATATGAGCATAATTCCAAGAAAACCCTTGGCGGCATCTGAGCATAGTTCTGAGAAAACCCTCGGCGGCATCTAAGCATAATTCCAAGAAAACCCTTGGCGGCATCTGAGCATAATTCGAAGAAAACCCATGGCAGCATCTAAGCATAGTTCCGAAAAAACCCTGTGCGGCATCTGAGCATAATTCCAAGAAAACCCTTGACAACATCTGAGCATAGTTCTGAGAAAACCCTCGACGACATCTGAGCATAATTTTAAGAAAACCCTTGGCGGCATCTGAGCATAATTCCTAGAAAACCCTTGGTGGCATCTGAGCATAGTTCCGAGAAAACACTAGGCGGCATCTAAGCATAATTCCAAGAAAACCCTTGGCAGCATTTGAGCATAATTACGAGAACACCCTCGGTGGTAACTGAGCATAGTTCCGAGAAAACCCTCGGCGGCATTTGAGCATAATTCCAAGAAAATCCTTGGCGGCATCAGAGTATACTTCCGAGAAAACCCTCGATGGCATCTGAGCATAATTCCAAGAAAACCCTTGTCGACATCTGAGCATAATTCCAAGAAAACCCTTGGCGGCATCTTTGCATAGTTTCTAGAAAACCCTCGACAGCATCTTTGCATAGTTCCGAGAAAACCCTCGACGGCATTTGAGCATAATTCCAAGAAAATCCTTGGCGGCATCTGATTATAATTCCAAGAAATCCTTTGCGGCATCTTAGCATAGTTCCGAGAAAACCCTCAACGTCATCTGTGTATAATTCCAAGAAAACCCTTGGCGGCATCTGAGCATAGTTCCGAGAAAACCCTAGGCGGCATCTGGGCATAATTGCAAAAAAAATCCTTGGCGGCATCTGAGCATAATTTCATGAAAACCCTTGGCGGCATCTGAACATAGTTCCGAGAAAACCTCAGCGGCATCTGAGTATAATTCTTAGAAAATCCTTGGCGGCATCTGAGCATAATTCCAAAACAACCCTTGGCGGTATCTGAGCATTGTTCCGAGAAAACCCTCGGCGGCATCTGAGCATAATTCCAAGAAAACCGGCGGCATCTGAGCATAATTTCAACAAAACCCTCGGCGACATCTGATCATAGTTCCGAGAAAACCCTTGGCGGTATTCGAACATAATTCAAAGAAAGCCCTTGGCGGTATCTGAGCATAGTTCCAAGAAAACCCTCAGCGGCATCTGAGCGTATTTCCAAGAAAACCCTTGGCGGCATCTGAGCATAATTCCAAGAAAACCCTTGGCGGCATCTGAGCATAGTTCCGAGAAAACCCTCGACGGCATCTGAGCATAATTCCAAGAAAACCCTTGGCGGCATCCGAGCATAATTCCAAGAAAATCCTTGGTGGTATCTGAGCATAGTTCTAAGAAAACCCTCGACGGCATTTAAGCATAATTCCAAGAAAACCTTTGGCGGCATCTGAGCATAATTCCGAGAACACCCTCGGTAGTGACTGAACATAGTTCCAAGAAAATCCTCGACTGCATCTGAGCATAATTCAAAGAAAACCCTTGGCGGCATCTGAGCATAGTTCCTAGAAAACCCTCGGCGGCATCTGAGCTTAATTCCAAAAAAACCCTTTGCGGCATCTGAGCATAATTCCAAGAAAACCCTTGGCAGCATCTGAGCATAGTTCTGAGAAAACCCTCGGCGGCATCTGAACAAAATTCTAAGAAAACCCTTGGCGGCATCTGAGCATAATTCTAAGAAAACCCTTGGCGGCATCTGATCATAATTCCAAGAAATCCTTGACGGCATCTGAGCATAGTTCCGAGAAAACCCTTGACGGCATCTGAGTATAATTCCAAGAAAACCCTTGGCGGCATCTGAGCATAGTTCCGAGAAAATCCTAGGCGGCATCTGAGCATAATTGCAAGAAAACCCTTGGCGGCATCTGAGCATAATTTCAAGAAAACCCTTGGCGGCATCTGAACATAGTTCCGAGAAAATCCTCAGCGGCATCTGAGTATAATTCCAAGAAAACCCTTGCCGGCATCTGAGCATAATTCCAAAACAACCCTTGGCGGTATCTGAGCATAGTTCCGAGAAAACCCTCGGCGGCATCTGAGCATAATTCTAAGAAAACCCTTGGCGGTATCTGAGCATAATTCTGAGACGACCCTCGGCGATATCTGAGCATAATTCCAAGAAAACCCTCGGCGGCATATGAGCATAATTCCAAGAATACCCTTGGCGGCATCTGAGCATAGTTCCGAGAAAACCCTCAGCAGCATCTGGCTGAGTAAAACTTAGAATGAAGGAATAAATCTGGGAAAGAACGATTGAAAATTAAATCTGCGAAAGAACGATTGAAAATGAAATCTGGAAAGAAGGGATTGAATCTGGGAATGAATAGATCTGGGACAGAAAGGATGCCCTATCTCCTATGTGTGATTCAAAATGCATATGTTTGAACCTCAAGGTTTTATCCAAAAATTTTGTGAATTTAAGACTTGAGTTTTTATTTCTTTTGAACCTCAAGAGTTTTTCGAAAAACTGTTATCAAGAGGGTAACCTTAACTTTGGGGTTCTCGTTATCTTTTAGGATTAATATTGCTCAAAAATAAAATGCCCTTAGTTTGACAATGAACATGGCATTGAAAATAATTGGATACATCATGCAAAAATTAAAAAAATGCCCCTAGTATAAGGGGGAAAAGTTACATATTTAGAGGAAAAAGAAAATGTCCTTTGTATGAAGGTTTGAAATATTTGATTACCACAAGCGCAATAAAGATCCAACTTTTGATTTTGATTAATTTTATTGAAGGTTTTGAGTCAGGCTCAAGAGAATAAAATTATCTCCTTTTGAGACTCATCATAGAATTCTCTCTTCTCTCCCTTGGTTCACTTGGGGAAGTAAACATTTTCAGATCGATCGCAGACAAGATACTTGTGACTTTTGAGTCTGTGTCTGGTTTAAGCTAAGTATTGAACTTGATTAGTCGGACTTCTGATGTTTCAGCTTGGACCGCTCTCAGCTTGAGATTTTCTTCTGTTTTTCTTTGTTGCTCTAACTTTTTCCTAGATCACCTTTTCAGGTTTTCAATCTAGCGAGCTTGCTCTAGCTTTTGCCTAGATCACCTTTTAAGATTTTCGATATAGCGAGCTTTTTTCTTTTTTCTTGACTCTGATTGTTGCTAAAGTTGTCCTTTCAGATTTTTCAACCTTGCGAGCTTGCCTTAATTTTTGCCTAAGTCGCCCTTTTCGGGTTTTCAACTTAGCAGGCTTCATCATTTTTTATCTTTTTCTTCTCCTCTGAACTTCTAGAATTACTGTCTGATCATGCTTTGCTACCCTCCTTGACTTTTTCACACGGTACGTAGGAGGACTTATATAGGTAGGCTTAGGACTAGGCATAAAAAGAAAGGAATTTTGAGGTTCAAAAATCCAAATGCCCCTTGTGTGGCATTTCATTTAAAATTTTTTCTTGAATTTTCTTCCCCATTTTGGATGATATTTCTTTTTCTTTTGAATTTTTTTTCTTTTTAGATTTTTTCTTTGTCGGGGAATCTATTCTTTTATTTTGATGTGGTCGGGCCTGAAGTAACTTCTCAGGTTGCCTACGTACCCTAGAATTTTGGTATCAGAACAAAACGTAGTTCAAAATTTTCCCTCCCCTAGGTTAGGTAATCAGGTAAAGAAGTAAAAGGCATAATTTTTCTCTTTTTGAACAGGCTGCAAAGGGGTTGAGGAAAGAGATAGTGAACTAGGTAGTAGGAAAATTGATTCGGCAAAAAATGGGCTCCTTAAATGTAGTACCGTTTGATTTGGTCAAGGTTGGTTGGTTCTGGTAACTCGATTCCATCATGATCTTGAAGCCTGACAGCTTTACCTGGTAATATTTCCTTGGCGATGAACGGACCTCCCCAATTAGGTTTGAACTTCCCTCTAGGGTCAAAGATAGGTACTCGATTTTCTTTGAAATCTGATGATTTTCCAAAGTAGTGTTTTTTTGCTGATAGATGAATTTCTCCAATTAAGTTCAGACTTCCTCCTATGGTCGAGGAGGAATATTTAGTTTTCTTTGAAGTCTGATGGTTAAATCCTTAACTTGTAAGTAGTGAACTTTAACCTTCTTGTCAAACATGCGAGCGATTCTTCTTTGATAAGTTTGCACCCAAAGTTGTTTTTCTTCAATCAAGTTTAGATCTTCGTACCCAATGACGAGTCTAGTCTGTTTCTAGCAATTGACTTTCCATCAAGACCTTGAGATACAGGATTTCCAATTTAACTAGCAAAACTGCTTCCATATCATATACTAGAGAGTAGGGAATAACTCCAATGGAGGACTGCATTGAAATATGATGTGCCCTTAGTGTGAATGGTAATTTCTCTAACTAATCCCAGTGTGATTAACACATTTTCTTGATGATTATCTTGAAACTCTTACGAGTTGCTTCAACTGCTCCATTAATCTGAGGACGGTAGGGGGATGATCTGCGATGCCAAATCTTGAACTTTGTACACAGAATAATGACGCATGCTTTGAAGTACGACCCACTATCAGAGATCAGTTCAAAAAGTATCCCCATATCGACTAATAATATCTGATTTGTAACTCAAGATGTAGTAAGGATAACACTAATACATTTTATAACATCTTCTTTGATTCCATCGATATAGACGAGTATCTATTCCATGTTGAACAACACCCAAGCTTGTACCTAGCATACCCTCATATGATCACACAAACAAGTCTTTTGAAATTTCTGAGTAAATTCATTATCCCCTCGTGTTCCTCTAGGGATAAGATGGTTTCTATTTGAATCTCTTTAGGAATTATTTTCTGTTTCGAGGTCAAAGATCTTTCCTTTCTCGATTAAAGGTTGAGCCCGACCCTTATCTTCTTGTTCAGAAAAGAAATCTATTAAATTATTAGTTAATTCGTTAATGCGCTCGAGGTATTCAAAAATTTCTTTTATCTGATCAATTTCAGATGGGGCGACAGACACCTCTATAGACTCGATGAACTAACTTGACTCAATAGGAAAAAAGTAAACTCAATCTAAGGAAGACATGACCTTGCTAGAAAAAAAGACTCGAGTTAACCCAAATGACTCATGAAAACTCAAGACAAGTACACACACGAGTTTGATTAGGACTAAGGACTGAGATATTACTTACAACCGATAGGATTGAAGCACTATGATCTTTAGGGAACAACTGGGCGATGTTGAGAAATTCTGAGGTCATTTCTAACTGTTGACTTGATATTAACGTTTACTCTAACTGACCGGATTTACAACCCTAGCTAGACTATGGACGATTGAGCTTAGATACAATGATAATCTAGTAACCCCATCAAATGTGGATTATCAATTCCAGTGTTACCCCCTTGATAATATTTTAAATGAATCCTGAGATTTTATTGAATTATGTATACCAATCCATTAAACAATTCATCCATAAAAAAGAAAATAATTTTATTGCATTCTTGAAAATTATTAAAAAATAATATTTTTATTGAATAATAATTTTCACAAATATATTTCAATAATTTTTCATGCAAAAATAGATCTTTTGTAAATCATTTTTTCTTTGAAAAATATTTTTCTTCCTTTTCTTTTGTTTTTTGGAAAATATTTTCTTTTAGAAAACTTTTTTGGGAAAGCATTTCTCTTTTGGAAAATATTTTTCTTCTTTTAAAATAGGTTAAAAATCCAAATTAGAAAAAAGTTTGAATTTCATTTTGATTTAAATGGCTCGGTCCATAATGATCGTTGGATCAAGATGGACTGGGTCAAGTTTAAAATGGATTTTTTATTGGATTGGTGTACCTAGTGATACTATAATTTCAAATCAGGTTAAACAACAAAAAATTTATCCTTGAGGACAAACCCGTGCATTCCTGATCTCATCATTCACATACATTCATCTCATCATTCACATGCATTCTGATCTCATCATTCACATACATTCATCTCATCATAAGGTTCCATTCAATGAACAACCCGGGAACACCCACGATAAGTTCGAGTCGTGACCTATAGGGAAGGTTTCTAGACTCTAAGCTTACTATGTGCAATGCATTTTTATATGGCCACCCTTGTCCAAGCATACCTATATACCTCTCGATACGTGGTGACTTGGTTTGATATACCGTATAGGTGATAATCTAAAACCTCAACTCACTTCTCTGAAGTCAAAAATAGCCAGTTTGATCCCTAGTTGAGAGGTGGCGCACAATGCTGAGCAAGGGCCCACTTAAATACCTCTCGTCTAGAATAGACGTAGTCTATCCCCCTCGTACAGTAGGGTACAGCGGGGCAGGATCTCGCTTAGGCACCGATTTTGACCAAAAAGTGCAATTGATATACTTGGATTATCTTTTATATACTTACGGGTACGAGTCAAGACTTGTAGCTTTCATAAATGGTTTGGCATCCCACGAGGGGACCGACCACGTACTAGTACTATGTTGGCAATCGGGACATGTGACTGTGTGGCTCACAATAGGTCAAAGGCTCAGGTCGCTCCAGCCTGAGTGCATCAATATACTTCTCAGAATCACCTGATCAGACGGTATTGATGCCCCAGTTTGATATACCCTAAGGTACGTGACTGGAGTTGTGGTTTTCATGAATGACGTCGCATCTCCGAAGAGACCGGGCCACGCACTAGTGCCACGTTGGCTATATAGGACGTGTAAGTGTGCAAAACAGTAAACGTGCATGTGGTGTGTGCAAAACAGGGTGGGGTGTGCCCGGGGCCTTTTCCAAATACTGGGCCCATGGGCCTGATCATACCATCATAACATTGATACCACATAAACATGAATCAAAATAAACATTATTCCAATCACATTATTAAAGATACGCACATTAAACCTATCAAGATAATGGCACCGTTAGATAGGCAATTGAGACAACGAATAATAATTGGATCCAATCGTTGGCACAAGCTCATTATTTTTAGTCCATGCTAAGGAGATTCTTTAATGGTCCAATCAATGGTAGTTTTGGGTGACTCGAAATAAATCGAGGCTTCAATGAACATTAAATTGAAGATAGCTTGATAGTTGTTGTGATTTGGAGTGATGAATCCCTTTTTTATTTTTATTTTTATTTTTTAAAACTAATTGATTTTAAAGAAAAGAAATTCTTTTTTTTTTTGTTGCCAACACACAATTTTTTATTGTTGCCAAAACATCAAACATGGCGTCAGCACACACAACACTCATTTTTTTCGTATATGTTGCTGCCTAGCAACACACAACAACAACAGCAACACACAACACGCAACAACAACACCCAACAGCAACAACAACACACAACAGCAACACCCAACAGCAACAACAGCAAAACCCAACAGCAACAACAACACACAATAGCAACACCCAACAGCACCAGCACTTTTTTTTATTGCTGCCAACAACACACAACAGTACTTTTTTTTTTAAAGAAGAAAGGAAAAAAAATAATATGTTGTCAAAGGTCAAATCGACACGTACCTAATGAAAAACCAATAAAATTTTCTTCTCTTATGTATACCATCAAGGAACAAATCGGCACACACCCAAAACTTTTTTTTTCTTTTAAAAAAGGACAGATCTAGATAAAATAAAAAATAAATAAATAAATAAATAAAAATCTGATCCGATAATCATTATTCTACCATCAATAAAAACCACCTCTTTGCAATCTTGCATTATTTTGGGTCATCTTAAATGACCCTCAATTGAACCACAGAAATAATACTTGATTGAACCAAAATAATATGCTAAAAAAATGTCGAGAGAATATAATAAAACTTAAAAAATAAACGAGTCAAATAAACTAAAAAAATAAAAATAAAAAATTAGGTCTAAATGGCAATGTTCCCATACTTGGGGCTTTTCAAGATTGATCCTCAAAAGTCCCCAGTGGAGTCGCCACTGAAAACGCCCTCGATCCGTGGGGTGAGCGGATCCGCTTTTGACTTTTGAGGTTTGGGAGTCGTCACCTAGTTATTACGGTCTAGGAACTGAATTTTGACTCTAAAAGATAAATAAACTAATCTACGAAAAAAAATACGGGTTCGGGGATCACGTTACGGGGTTGAAAGGTGTTAGGCACCAACCCCGCCCGGCAAACGTCGGTCTCTACTAATTCTCAAATAAAATTACATTGCTAACAAGACCTAAATAATACTAAAAAAATAAAAAAAAAACTTACATTTTCTGAACGTAACGATTTTATCCCCTCAAATCTGATAGAATAGCTCCTCGTATAATATTCATTGCTTTGTTTTGTCTCCGGATCTGATCTTTGAGCTCCGAAGTAAGGTATCTCTTTCTTAAATCTGGATTCTTCGAATTTGTTATGGATTTTGGGGTGTTTTTGAAGGGTTTCTAAGTGTTTTTCAAGCTAAAATCGAAGTATGGGTGTTAGGTAAAGAGTTGGGACTTCAAAATTAGGGTTTTGGGGAGGTTGTGGAGGCTTCTTCACTTACTTTTTTGAGGGTTTTTTCTTTGATACGAAAATAGGGTGTGGAGGCTCCTATTTATAAAAATTTTTAGGAGAATTAGGGTTTGATTAAGGTTTCTTTTAGGGTTCCAATTAGGGTTTTGAGTTTGGTCTTATGAGATTGACTTAGTCTTTAGGGTTTTAATTTAGGGTTTTAATTTAGGGTTTTGACTTTAGTCTTATGAGATTGACTTAATTAGTTTAGATTAGGGTTTTGATTTAGGATTTTGACCTTAGTCTTATGAGATTGACTTGATTAGTTTAGATTAGGGTTTTGATTTAGGGTTTTGACTTTAGTCTTATGAGATTGACTTTAATACTTTGACTTTAGTCTTTCTTGGTTGGTTTTTAATATCTTGACTTTAGTCTTACTTGACTTTAGTCTTACCTGATTGACTTTAATGTTTCACTTTATATTATTTAATGATTTATTTATTAATTTTGAAATTTTTAATTATTAAAGTTATAAAATTATCGTTTTGCCCTCGAAGAGGATTTTTTACGTTTTAAGTCATTTTTCAATGTTCCAGGATGTTTTGGAATCAGTTTTTCGTAAGGAATTCAATAGGAATATTGGTTTTTGTCATTTATGAAATTTTTTGTGTGAAATGGTCGTGAATTTTATGAGGGGTATTTTCATAATTTTGTCGAATTCTGTGAAAATTGGCGAAATGATTTATTTAGTTTCGATTTGTTATTTTATGTGCTTGAATGAATTTTCCTAAGCGTAACGTAGGCTCTAAGGTTGTTTTGATGTTAGGGGTATTTTAGTAATTTGGTCATTTTTATCGTGAAGCTTCATTTTGTCTGTAAGATAATGATTTCTATGTTTCTGGGGTCGTATTTTCCTAGCGTAGCGTGATTTCTAAGGTTTTGTCAGATCGAGATACCTCATCCGGATTTCTGAAACACATCTGGTAACAAAATAAAGCACTGGAATAAACATCCATCATTAGAAACCGTTGCGATCGGGTGGACGAGTTGATTAATCAGGCGAGTGCAAAAATGGGGTGTCTACAATGAGAATCTTAAGATTATCATAAGGAAAATGTGTCAATCACATCGAGATTGGTTAGAAAAACTACTATTTGCACTATGGGCATATCGAACTTCAATTTGATTCTCTATGGGAGCTACTCCTTACTCCTTAGTGTATGGCATGGAAGCAGTCTTGCCAGTTGAAATGAAAATCCCGTATCTCAAGGCCTTCAAGGAAAGTCAATTATTAGAAATAGATTGGGTAAGGCAATGGTATTGATCAGAGAAAAATGACTAAGAGCTTTGTACCACTTGCAAGTTTATCAAAGAATCGCCCGTGCGTTTGATAAAAAGATCAAGGCTTGTCACTTACAAGATGGAGATTTCGTACTCAAAGAAAATCGGGCACCAATCTTTGACCCTAAAGAGAAATTCAAACCAAATTGGGGTGGATCGTTCATCATCAAAGGAATATTATCCGGAAAAATTGTCAGACTTCAAGATCATGATGGAATCGAATTACTAGAACCAACCAACCTTGACCAGATCAAATGGTACTGCATTTAAGGAGGCCATTTTTTATCGAATCAATTTCATGTTACCCAGTTCAAAACTAAAATATCTCCTTTCTCAGCCCTTTGCAACCTTTTTAAAAAAAAAAAAATTATGCATTTTTATTTCTCAGCCTAATTACCTAACCTAAGGGAGGGAAGAATTCGAACTACGTCTTGGTCTAATCCCAAAATTCTGGGGTACGTAGGCAACCTGAGAAGTTACTTCAGGCCCGACCACATCAAAAAAAAAAAAAGATTCGTCGAAAAAAACCTAGAAAAGGTTCAAAAGAAAAAAATATATATCTTCAAAATGGGGAAGAAAATTCAAAGCAAAAGAAACGCCACACAAGGGGCATTCAGGTTTTTGAGCCTCAAAATCCCTTTCTTTTTATACCCAGTCCTAAGCTTACCCATAAAAGTCCTCCTAAGTACCGTGCGAAAATTCAAGGAAGATAGCAAAGCATAATCAGATAGCAATTCCAAAAGTTCAACAGGAAGAAAAGAAAAAAAAGACAATAAAAAAAAGAAAAAAGCCTGCTAGGTTGAAAATCCGAAAAGGGCGACTTAGGCAAAAACTAAGGCAAGCTCGCAAGGTTGAAAATCTGAAAGGACGACCTTGACAACAATCAAAGTAAAGAAAAGAGAAAAAATTGTAAACTCGCTAGATCGAAAATCTAAAAAGGTGATTTAGGCAAAAGTTAGAGCATACTCGCTAGATTGAAAACCTGAAAAGCCAATCTAGGCAAAACTTAAAGCAACCAAAAAATAAAAGAAAATCTCAGTTGAGTTGAGAAGCTAAAATGGTGGTCCGAGCCGAAACATTAGAAGTCTGAATAATCATGTTTTAATACCCAGTTTGAATCAAATATAGACTCAGTGGATACAAGTATCTCTATGATTGATCTAAAGAGTTTCATATCCCTAAGCGAACTGACGGGGAGAAAGAACAAATTCTATGATGAATTTCAGAAAGAAATATATTGTTCCAATTTCTTTGAGCCTGACTCAAAATCTTCAATATAATTAATCAAAATTAAAAGTTGGATCTTTATTGCGCTTGTGGTAATCAAATATTTCAAACCTTCATATAAGGGGCATTTTCTTTTTCCTCTAAATATGTAGTTTCTCCCTTATACTAGGGGTATTTTTTTGCATGATGTATTAAATTATCTCCAATGCCATGTTTATTGTCAAACTAAGGGCATTTTATTTTTGAGCAATGTTAATCCTAAAAGATAATGGGAACTCCAAACTTAATGTTACCCTCTTGATAACAGTTTTTCAAAAAAGCCTTGAGGTTCAGAAGAAATAAAAATTCAGGTTTTAAATTCATAAAATTTTTTGATAAAACCCTTGAGTGTCAAACAAAAGCGTTCCTGATCTCATATTTTTGGTTTTTGCCCAGAGAATAACTTATTTACCTAGAGTAGGAGATATGGCATTCTTTTATTCCCAGATTCTTTTCCAGATCAATTTATTCTTGGATTTGATCATTCTTTTCCAGTTTCATTACTGTAGACACCCCATTTTTGCATCCGCCTGATTAATCAAGTCGTCGACCCGATCGCAAAGGTTCCCAATGATGAATGTCTATTCCAATGCTTCATTTTGTTACCAGATATGTTTCAGAAATCCGGATGAGGTATCTCGAACTGACAAAACTTAGAAACCACGCTACGCTAGGAAAATACGACCCCAGAAACATAGAAATCATCATCTTGCAAATAAAAAAGAAGCTTCACGATCAAAATCACTAAATTACCAAAATACCCCTAACATCAAAACAACTCTAGAGCCTGCATTACGCTTAGGAAAACCCACTCAAACACATAAAACAATAAATCGAAACCAAGTAAACCACTTCGCCAATTTTCACAAAATTTGACAAAATTACGAAAATACCCCTCATAAAGTTCACGATCATTTCATACAAAAAACTTCATAAATGACAAAAACCAACATTCCCATTGAATTCCTTACGAAAAACTGATTCCAAAACATCTTGGAACATTGAAAAACGACTTAAAACGTAAAAAATCCTCTCCGAGGGCAAAACGGTAATTTCACAATTTTCATAATTAAAAAATTCGAAATTAATAAATAAAACATTAAATAATTAAAGTGAAACATTAATGAAATTAATTTAAAAAGTTGAACCTAAAAAATCGATTAATTGGACTCTCAGGCAAAATTGTTGAGGGTTCGTGGGATATTTCTTTAAGGACCCCTCCATTTGGGGGTCCAAAGAATTAAAGATATAATAGAAAGGGGTTCTCCAAAAATTTAAAATCAATCAAGCAAGACTAAAGTCAAGATATTAAAGTCAATCAAATAAGACCAAAGTCAAAATAAAAGTAAATCAAGCAAGACTGAAGTCAAGGTCAATCAAGTGAGACTGAAGTCAAAATTAAAGTCAATCAAGCAAGACTGAAGTCAAAATTAAAGTCAATCTCATAAGACTAAAGTCAAAACCCTAAATTAAAACCCTAATCTAAACTAATCAAGTCAATCTCATAAGACTAAGGTCAAAACCCTAAATCCAAACCCTAATCTAAAACTAATCAAGTCAATCTCATAAGACTAAAGTCAAAACCCTAAAACCCTAAAGACTAAGTCAAAACCCAAATTGAAACCCTAAAAGAAACCCTAATCAAACCCTAATGCTTCTAAAAACTTTATAAATAGGAGCCTCCACAGCCTATTTTCGTATCAAAGAAAAAACCCTAGAAAAAGTAGGTGAAGAAGCCTCCACAACCCCTCCAAAACCCTAATTTTGGAGTCCCAACTCCTTCCCTAACACCCCTACTCCTATTTTAGCCTAAAAAACATCCAAAAATCTCCCAAAAACATCTCAAAAATCCACCAAAAATTTAAAGCATTCAGATCCAAGAAGGAGACACCTTGCCTCGGAGATCAGAAATCAGATCCGAAGACAAAACGAAGCAAGGAGTACGGTACAAAGAACTGTTTTTCAGATCTGAGGGAATAGTGCTTTTGCAGATCGAAGGTAAGGTTTTTTTATTATTTTTTTAATTTAGGTTTTATCATTAGCAATGTAGATCTATTTGGGATAAGTAGAGACCGGCATTGGCCGGGCGGGGTTGGTGCCTAATACCTTCCAACCCCGTAACATGATCCCCGGATTCAGATTTCTATAGTAGATTAGTTCTTTTATCCATTGTAGGGTCAATTTGGTTCCTAGACCGTAATAACTAGGTGGCGACTCCCAAACCTCAAGGGTCAAAAGCGGATCCGCGCACCCCGCGGATCGAGGGCGCTTTCAGTAGCGACTCCACTGGGGACATTGAGGATCAAACTTGAAAAACCCCAAGTATGGGGGCATCACTAAAATAACCTAGAATGTTTTTATTTGTTTATTTATTTAGTTCGTTTTGTTTATTGGGTTATTCATGATTATATGTGCATCTCCATTTTTTTTTTTTGTTCGATTATTGGGCATGTGTTTTGAATGTTAGAGATCTCGGCATGTTATCTTTTATGGATCAATCAAGCATTATTTTTGTGATTCAATTGAAAGCTAATCAAGAATGATCCTAAATAATTAGGGGTTTCAAAAGGATGGTTACATTAAAAATGGAGTGATAATGGTTAAATCATATAGTTTTTATTTTATTTTATTATTTTTTTTGTAGGAATCGATTTATCCTTTGATTTTTATTCTCCTTTTTTATTTTTAGTTTTTTTTTTTTTCTTTCCAACCTGTTCTTTGGCAATACGTTTTTTTTTATATATGTAATTTTTGTTTAAAAACAACGTGCTGTCCATTGGCAGCAAAAGGGAAACCAACAAAGTTTAATTTTTAGTTCTGTCAAGCACTAGGGTGCCCCTAGTAAAAAATGTTTTCAATTTTCAAGCACTTAATATGGCTAATAATGGGTGGTGTGCTGGTAGGTTTTCATTATTTTTTCTTTTTCTATCTTCTTCTTCTTCAAGAGAAAGAAGAGAACAGGAACGCCTTTTGCTGATTTCTATCTGTCTCTCTCTTTCTACCCCCCATCCCTAACGCAACCTGGTTATTGAAAGCAAGTACCTTCTTCATCTTTCTTTGATTTGTGCACCGAACACTTGGAAGAGAAAGGCGATCGATGGTATTGATTCAACATGAATGAATCAGTGCAGTTTTTTTTTTTTTTTTTAAATTTCAGACGGGTTTGTTCTTCCTTGGGTTAATCTACAAATAGATGAACGATTGATTGGGTTTTATGTTTCTTAGGTTCTAATATTCAAAGGGTTTTACTCTCCATTAACCCTCGATCTATGATCCCAGATGCACCATATTTCTCTGCCATTTGATTATCGTTGGATTTGCTGTTTTGCCATCACCTTCACGATTTGGTTTGTCATTCGCCCCACTTTCCTTGATTTTGAGTCGACTTAGTCTCTATAACCCATTTCAATGCTTCCACCTCACAAATCACTGGCAATTGGGAAATCGATTTCTCTGTTAGAAATCCTAATAAGAAGATGAGAATCTTATGTGATCATGTTGATGCTGTTTTGCTTTACAAAAGATTGTCTCTTGAGACAGTGTTACCTCCATTCTTTTGAGGAAAGTGACGATCTTGAACGGGGATGAGTCACGTAGTAATTAATGGATGAGTGGATCAAATGAGCGCGAGATTAAGCCGTGGATAGTTAAGATCAGAAAATAAAACATGGGTTTAATTTTTTAGTGATGATCTTGAACGTGGATGAGTCACGTAGTAATTAATTTCAATGGATGAGTGGATTAAATGAGCGCGAGATTAACCCGTGGATAGTTAAGATCGGAAAATAAAACATGGGTTTAATTTTTTTTTTTAAACAATTTGTTAATTCTTTGATTTTTTATTTTTATCGGTTGGTTGAATGATAGCTATTAGAGAATTTGTGGGATTTAGGTAAGATTGTGTTTTTTCTTTTTCTTTTTTTTCAAAAAAAAAATAAATAAATAAATAGATAGTCTTTTTTAGAAAAGTTATCACCCATTGTTCAAACAATTTTCATTCCATATTTAATTCAATATCCTTTGGAATATCAATTTGGTAAGGATCATCCCAAAATAATCTTGATTGGGCCATATAAATTTGTTGAAAATTGGAACTAGGGACTTATTTCAATGATTCAATTTAATGGTTAATCGCCTTTCTAACATGCCATAATCTTGTTTGAAATACACGTTTGATATTGATCATGAGGTTGATATGATGGAATGTGATCGGATTGGTATTTTTAATATTCATGTGATTGGTAGTGCTTATATCGATTAAAGATTCATGTAATTCATTTTGTAATGATTGGTTTGATTGGATCCATGGGCCCACGTGTTTGAAAAAGGCCCCGGGCACACCCCACCTTGTTTCGCACACACCACATGCACGTTTACCGCTTTACTCACTTACACGTCCCATTTAGCCAACGTGGCACTAGTGCGTGGCCCGGTCTCTTCGGAGATGCGACGTCATTCATGAAACCCACAACTCCAGTCACGTACCTTAGGGTATATCAAACTGGAGGCATCAATACCATCTGATCAGGTGATTCTGAGAAGTATGTTGATGCACCCAGGCTGGAGCGACCTGAGCCTTTGACCTATTATAAGCCACATAGTCACATGTCCCGATTGCCAACGTAGTACTAGTACGTGGTCGGTCCCCTCGTGGGATGCCAAACCATTTATGAAAGCTACAACCCTTGACTCGTACCCGTAGGTATAAAAGATAATCTAAGTGTATCAATTGCACTTCTTGGTCAAAATCGGTGCCTAAGCAGATCTTGCCCTGCTGTACCCTACTGTATGAGGGGGATAGACTACGTCTATTCTAGACGAGAGGTATTTAAGTGGGCCCTTGCTCAGCATTGTGCGCCACCTCTCAACTGGAGATCAAACTGGCTATTTTTGACTTCAGAGAAGTGAATTGAGGTTTTAGATTATCACCTATACGGTATATCAAACCAAGTCACCACGTATCGAAAGGTATATAGGTGTGCTTGGGCAAGGGTGGCCAGATAAAAATGCATTGCACGTAGTAAGCATAGAGTCTAGAAACCTTCCCAGTAGGTCACGACTCGAACTTATCGTGGGTGTTCCCGGGTTGTTCATTGAATGGAATCTTATGAGACTTTGTGATTGATATGAATGTATGTGAATGATGAGATCAGAATACATGTGAATGATGAAATGGATGTATGTGAATGATGAGATCAGAGTGTATGATTGTCCTCAAGGATAAAAAATGTTATTTTTGAAAATCAAAATGGGTGCACCGACCCAATAAAAAATCCATCTCTTACAAATGACCCAGCCCAACTTGATCCAACAATCCTGATGGACCGGGCCATTTAAATCGAAATAGAAATCAAATTTTCAAAGAAGAAAAATAGTTTACAAAGGGAAAGTATTTTTCAGAAAAAATATTTTCCAAAAGAAGTGTTTTCCAAAAAAAGTATTTTTCTCTAAAAAAAAAAATGTTTTCTAAGAAAAAACGTTTTCCAAAAAATATTTTTCAAGAAAAGATACTTTCCAAATTAAAAACTATTTTCCAGAGAAAAAATATTTTCCAGAAGAAAATATTTTCCAAAAGAAAAGAAAAAGAAGGAAAAATAATTTGCAAAAGATCTATTTTTGCATGAAAAGTTTTTATGGAACTTGGAAAACTACCAAAAAATGTTGCAAAAAAATAATCAGATTTGTGAAATAAAAACATTATTTTCCAATATTTTTCAAGAGTGCAACATAATTATTTTTCTTCTGACTAATCATTGAATGGATGAATTTTTTAATGGATTGGTGCACAAAATTCAATAAAATCTCAGGGTTCATTTAAAATGTTATCAAGGGGGTGACACTGAAATTGGTTAAATTCACCTTCAAAGAGGTTTAAGGGTTATCATTGTATCTAAGCTCAATCGTCTATCGTCTAGCTAGGGCTGTAAATCCGGTCAGTTAGAGTAAACGTCAATATCAAGTCAAACAGTCAGAAATGACCTCAAAATTTCTTAACATCGTCCAGTTGTTCTTTAAAGATCATAGTGCTTCAATCCTACCGGTTATAAGCAATATCTCAGTCCTCAGTCCTAATCAAACTCGTATGAGTACTTATCTTGAGTTTTCAAGAGTCATTTGGGTTAGCTCGAGTCCCTTTTTCCAGTAAGGTCATGTCTTCCTTAGATTGAGTCTACTCTTTCCTATTGAGTCAAGTTAGTTCATTGAGTCTATAGAGGTGTCTGTTGTCCCATCTGAAATTGATCGGATAAAGAAAATTTTTGAATACCTCGAGCTCATTAACGAATTAACTAATAATTTGATAGATTTCGTTTCTGAACAAGAAGATAAGAGTCGGGCTCAACCTTTAATCGAGAAAGGAAAGGTCTTTGACCTCGAAACAAAAAATAATTCCTAAAGAGATTCAAATAGAAACCATCTTATCCCTAAAGGAACATGAGGGGATAATGAATTTACTCAGAAATTTCAAAAGACTTGTTCGTGTGATCATATGAGGGTATGCTAGGTACAAGCTTGGGTGTTGTTCAACACGAAATAGATACTTGTCTATATCGATGGAATTAAAGAAGATGTTATAAAATGTATCAGCACTATCATTACTACATCTTGAGTTTCAAATCACATATTATCAGTCGATATGGGGGTACCTTTTGAACTGATCTCTGATAATGGGTCGTACTTCAAAGCATAAATCATTACTCTATATTTAAAGTTGAAGATCCGGAAGCACAAATCATCCCCCTACCGTCTTCAGATCAATGGAACGATTGAAGCAATTAGTAAGAGTCTCAAGACTATCATCAGGAAAATTGTGTCAATCACATCGAGATTGGTCAGAAAAATTATCATTCACGCTATGGACATATCGAGCTTCAATTCGATCCTCTACTGGAGCTACTCCCTACTCTTTAGTGAATGGCATGGAAGCAGTCTTGCCAGTTGAAATGGAAATTTCGTCTCTCAGGGTCTTGTTGGAAAATCATTTGTTAGAAATAGATTGGGTTCGTCAGCAGCATGAAGAATTAAACTTGATTGAAGAAAACGAGTTAAAACCATGTACCATGTGCAAGCTTATCTAAGAAGAGTCACCCGTGCATTTGACAAAAAGGTCAAAGCTCATCATTTACAAGTCAAGGATTTAACTATCAGACTTCAAAGAAAATTGAACACTCCTCCTCGACTATAAGAGAAAGTCTGAACCCAATTGGAGAAATTCATTCATTAAGGAAATACTGTCTGGAAAAGTCGTCAGACTTCAAGATCATGATGGAAGTGAACTACCAGAACCAACCAACCTTGACCAGATCAAGCGGTACTACATTTAAGGAGGCC
Source organism: Akebia trifoliata (assembly GCF_017979445.1). Classification (NCBI taxonomy): domain Eukaryota; kingdom Viridiplantae; phylum Streptophyta; class Magnoliopsida; order Ranunculales; family Lardizabalaceae; genus Akebia; species Akebia trifoliata. The sequence continues at coordinate 20,764,683 of NC_141376.1, forward strand.
ATCTTTGGCCGAATCAATTTTCCTATTACCCAGTTCAATATATCCTTTCTCAACCCTTTTGCAGTATTTTCAAAAAAAAAAATTATGCCTTTTTCTTTCTCAGCCCGTTCACCTAACCTAGGAGAGGGAAAAATCTGAACTACGTTTTGGTCTGATCCCAAAAATTTGGGGTACGTAGGCAACCTGAGAAGTTACTTCAGGCCCGACCACATCAAAATAAAAAATAGATTCCCTGATGAAGAAAAAATCTTTAAAAAAAAATGCAAAAAAATTTCATCCAAAATGGGGAAGAAAATTCAAGAAAAAGTTTAAATGAAATGCCACACAAGGGGCATTTGGGTTTTTGAGCCTCAAAATCCCTTTCATTTTATGCCTAGTCCCAAGCCTACCTATAAAAGTCCTTCTAAGTACCGTGTGAAAAAGTCAAACATGATCAGACAGTGATTCTAGAAGGTCAGAGGAAAAGAAAAAAAATAAAAAAAATGATGAAGCCTGCTAAGTTGAAAACCCGAAAAGGGCGACTTAGGCAAAAATTAAGGCAAGCTCGCAAAGTTGAAAATCTGAAAGGACAACTTTGGCAACAATCAGAGCCAAGAAAAAAAAGAAAAAGCTCGCTAGATTGAAAACCTGAAAAGGCGATCTAGGCAAAAGTTAGAGCAAGCTCGATAGATTGAAAACCTAGAAAGGCGATCTAGGCAAAAATTAGAGCAATAAAAAAAACATAAGAAAATCCCAAGCTGAGAGCAGTTCGAGCCGAAACGTCAGAAATCCGAATAATCAAGTTCAATACTCAGCTTAAGCCAGGCATAGATTCAGAAGCCACAAGTATCTTATCTACGATCGATCTGAAAATTCTTACTTCCCCAAGTAAATCAATGGAGAGAATGGTGAATTCTATGATGAGTCTCAAAAGGAAATATTTTGTTCTCTTGAGCCTGACTCAAAATCTTTAATAAAATTAATCAAAATTAAAAGTTGAATCTTTATTGCGCTTGTGGTAATCAAATATTTCAAATCTTCATACCAGGGGCATTTTTCTTTTTCATCTAGATATGTAATTTCCTCCTTATACCAGGGGCATCTTCTTTATGATGTGTTCAATTATTTTCAATGCTATGTTTATTGTCAAACTAAGGACATTTTGTTTTTGAGCAATGTTAATCCTAAAATGAGAATTCCAAACTTAAGGTTACCCTCTTGATAGCAGTTTTTCAAAAAACTCTTGAGGTTCAAACTCAAATTTTAAATTTACAAAACTTTTTTAAAACCTTGAGGTTCAAACAATTGCATTCTGAATCTCACATAGGAGATAGGACATCCATTCTGTCCCAAATTTATTCATTCCCAGATTCAACCACTCTTCTCCAGACTCATTTTCAATCGTTTCTCTCCCAGATTTATTTCTTTGTTCTCAGTTTTACTCAGTCAGTTTCCGCTAAGGGTTATCTTGGATTTTGCTTAGTTGCCGCCAAGGGTTATCTTGGATTTTGCTCAGATGCCGCCAAGGGTTATCTTGGACTTTGCTCAGTTTCCGCCAAGGGTTATCTTGGATTTTGCTCAGTTGCCGCCAAGGGTTATCTTGGATTTTGCTCAGATGCCGCCAAGGGTTATCTTGGATTTTGCTCAGTTTCCGCCAAGGGTTATCTTGGATTTTGCTCAGTTTCCGCCAAGGGTTATCTTGGATTTTGCGCAGATGCCGCCAAGGGTTATCTTGGATTTTGCTCAATTGCCGCCAAGGGTTATCTTGGATTTTGCTCAGCCAGTTGCCGCCGAGGGTTTGCTCAGATTATGGTCAGTCAGTTACCGCCAAGGGTTATCTTGGATTTTGCTCAGCCAGTTGCCGCCGAGGGTTTGCTCGAATTATGCTCAGCCAGTTGCCGCCGAGGGTTATCTCGGATTTTGCTCATTTGCCGCCAAGGGTTATCTTGGATTTTGCTCAGCCAGTTGCCGCCGAGGGTTTGCTCGGATTTTGCTCAGCCAGATGCCACCGAGGGTTTGCTCGGATTATGCTCCGCCAGTTGCCGCCGAGGGTTATCTCGGATTTTGCTCAGTTGCCGCCAAGGGTTGTCTTGGATTTTGCTCAGCCAGTTGCCGCCGAGGGTTTGCTCGGATTATGCTCAGCCAGTTGCCGCCGAGGATTTGCTCGGATTATGCTCAGCCAGTTGCCGCCGAGGGTTATCTCGGATTTTGCTCAGTTGCCGCCAAGGGTTATCTTGGATTTTGCTCAGCCAGTTGCCGCCGAGGGTTTGCTCGGATTATGCTCAGCCAGTTACCGCCAAGGGTTATCTTGGATTTTGCTCAGCCAGTTGCCGCCGAGGGTTTGCTCGGATTATGCTCAGCCAGTTGCCGCCGAGGGTTATCTCGGATTTTGCTCAGTTGCCGCCAAGGGTTATCTTGGATTTTGCTCAGCCAGTTGCCGCCGAGGGTTTGCTCGGATTTTGCTCAGCCAGATGCCACCGAGGGTTTGCTCGGATTATGCTCCGCCAGTTGCCGCCGAGGGTTATCTCGGATTTTGCTCAGTTGCCGCCAAGGGTTATCTTGGATTTTGCTCAGCCAGTTGCCGCCGAGGGTTTGCTCGGATTTTGCTCAGCCAGATGCCACCGAGGGTTTGCTCGGATTATGCTCCGCCAGTTGCCGCCAAGGGTTAACTTGGATTTTGCTCAGTTTCCGCCAAGGGTTATCTTGGATTTTGCTCAGTTGCCGCCAAGGGTTATCTTGGATTTTGCTTAGTTTCTGCCAAGGGTTATCTTGGATTTTGCGCAAATGCCGCCAAGGGTTATCACTGATTTTGCTCAGTTTCTGCCAAGGGTTATCTTGGATTTTGCTCAGTTTTCGTCGAAAGTTTTCTCGGAATTATGCTCAGTTTATGCTCAGATTATGCTCAAATTATACTCATATTTTACTCAAATTTATCTCAGATTTTAAATCACACACTTGCACAGTTGTTATATTAGTCAATGAGAATTTTTTAAATTCAAGGATTTGACACTGCTAGTGAGAGCTCGCGCTCAAAGACCTGACATTTTCTTTTAGTTCGGGGAGAGTTTACCCTTAAGGATCCGAACTCCCCGACGAATTGCTAAATAAGGCTGCAAAATGAACTGTCACTAGCTTTGGCATTCAGATATCGCACTATCTACCAAAATAGATTTGCTATCTAGTTTGCTTCAACCCTCTGCCAAAGAGGGGCATCTGTAGACACCCCATTTTTGCATTCGCCTGATTAATCAACTCGTCGACCCGATCCCAAAGGTTCCCAATGATGGATGTCTATTCCAATGCTTTATTTTGTTACCAGATATGTTTCAGAAATCCGGATGAGGTATCTCGAACTGACAAAACTTAGAAACCACGCTACGCTAGGAAAATACGACCCCAGAAACATAAAAATCATCTTGCAAACCAAAAAGAAGCTTCACGATAAAAATCACTAAAATTACCAAATTACCCCTAACATCAAAACAACCCTAGAGCCTGCATTATGCTTAGGAAAACCCACTCAAACACATTAAACAACAAATCGAAACCAAGTAAACCACTTCCCCAATTTTCACAAAATTTGACAAAATTACGAAAATACCCCTCATAAAGTTCACAATCATTTCATACAAAAAACTTCATAAATGACAAAAACCAACATTCCCATTAAATCCCTTACGAAAAATTGATTCCAAAACATCTTGAAACATTGAAAAATTACTTAAAACGTAAAAAATCCTCTCCGAGGGTAAAATGGTAATTTCACAATTTTCATAATTAAAAAATTTGAAATTAATAAATAAAACATTAAATAATTAAAGTAAAACATTAATGAAATTAATTTAAAATTTTGAACCTAAAAAATTGATCAATCGGACTTTCGAGTAAAATTGTTGAGGGTTCGTGGGATATTTCTTTAAGGACCCCTCCATTTGGGGGTCCAAAGAATTAAAGATATAATAGAAGGGGGTTCTCCAAAAATTAAAAGTAAATCAAGCAAGACTGAAGTCAATGTATTAAAGTCAATCAAGTGAAACTGAAGTCAAAAGTAAAGTCAATCAAGCAAGACTGAAGTCAAGGTACTAATCGAGTCAATCTCATAAGACTAAGGTCAAAATCCTAATCTAAACTAATCAAGTCAATCTCATAAGACTAAGGTCAAAACCCTAAATCCAAACCCTAATCTAAAACTAATCAAGTCAATCTCATAAGACTAAAGTCAAAACCCTAAAACCCTAAAGACTAAGTCAAAACCCTAATTGAAACCCTAAAAGAAACCCTAATCAAACCCTAAATGCTTCTAAAAACTTTATAAATAGGAGCCTCCACACCTTATTTTCGTATCAAAGAAAAAACCCTAGAAAAAGTAGGTGAAGAAGCCTCCACAACCCCTCCAAAACCCTAATTTTGGAGCCCCAACTCGTTCCCAAACACCCCAACTCCGATTTTAGCCTAAAAAACACCCAAAAAACTCCCAAAAACATCCCAAAAATCCACCACAAATTCAAAGCATCCAGATCCAAGAAGGAGACACCTTGCCTCGGAGATCAGAAATCAGATCCGGAGACAAAACGAAGCAAGGAGTACGGTACAAGGAACTGTTTTTCAGATCTGAGGGAATAGTATTTTTGCAGATCGAAGGTAAGGTTTTTTTTTATTATTTTTTTAATCTAGGTTTTATCATTAGCGATGTAGTTATATTTGGGATAAGTAGAGACCGGCATTGGCCGGGAGGGATTGGTGCCTAACACCTTCCAACCCCGTAACATGATCCCCGGATTCAGATTTCTATAGTAGATTAGTTCTTTTTATCCATTGTAGGGTCAAATTGGTTCCTAGACCGTAATAACTAGATAGCGACTCCCAAACCTCAAGGGTCAAAAGCGGATCCGCGCACCCCACGGATCGAGGGCGCTTCAGTGCCGCCGAGGGTTATCTCGGATTTTGCTCAGTTGCCGCCAAGGGTTATCTTGGATTTTGCTCAGCCAGTTGCCGCCGAGGGTTTGCTCGGATTTTGCTCAGCTAGATGCCACCGAGGGTTTGCTCGGATTATGCTCCGCCAGTTGCCGCCGAGGGTTATCTCGGATTTTGCTCAGTTGCCGCCAAGGGTTATATTGGATTTTGCTCAGCCAGTTGCCTCCGAGAGTTTGCTCGGATTATGCTCAGCCAATTGCCGTCGAGGGTTTGCTCGGATTATGCTCAGCCAGTTGCCGTCGAGGGTTATCTCGGATTTTGCTCAGTTGCCGCCAAGGGTTATCTTGGATTTTGCTCAGCCAGTTGCCGCCGAGGGTTTGCTCGGATTTTGCTCAGCCAGATGCCACCGAGGGTTTGCTCGGATTATGCTCAGCCAGTTGCCGCTGAGGGTTATCTCGGATTTTGCTCAGTTGCCGCCAAGGGTTATCTTGGATTTTGCTCAGCCAGTTGCCGCCGAGGGTTTGCTCGGATTATGCTCAGCCAGATGCCACCGAGGGTTTGCTCGGATTATGCTCAGCCAGTTGCCGCCGAGGGTTATCTCGGATTTTGCTCAGCCAGATGCCACCGAGGGTTTGCTCGGATTATGCTCCGCCAGTTGCCGCCAAGGGTTAACTTGGATTTTGCTCAGTTTGGATTTTGCTCAGTTTCCGCCAAGGGTTATCTTGGATTTGCTCAGTTTCCGCCAAGGGTTATCTTGGACCTTGCTCGGTTTCCGCCAAGGGTTATCTTGGATTTTGCTCAAATGCCGCCAAGGGTTATCTTGGATTTTGCTCAGTTTTCGCCAAGGGTTATCTTGGATTTTGCTCAGTTGCCGCCAAGGGTTATCTTGGATTTTGCTCAGTTTTCGCCAAGGTTTAACTTGGATTTTGCTCAGTTTCCGCCAAGGGTTATCTTGGATTTTGCTCAGATGCCGCCAAGGATTATCTTGGATTTTGCTCAGTGTCCACCAAGGGTTATCTTGGATTTTGCTTAGTTGCCGCCAAGGGTTATCTTGGATTTTGCTCAGTCTCCGCCAAAGGTTATCTTGGATTTTGCTCAGATGCCGCCAAAGGTTATCTTGGATTTTTCTCAGTTTCCGCCAAGGGTTATCTTAGATTTTGCTCAGATGCCGCCAAGGGTTATCTTGGATTTTGCTCAGATGCCGCCAAGGGTTATCTTGGATTTTGCTCAGTCTCCGCCAAGGGTTATCTTGGATTTTGCTCAGATGCTGCCAAGGGTTATCTTGGATTTTGCTCAGATGCCGCCAAGGGTTATCTTAGACTTTGCTTAGTTTCCGCCAAGGGTTATCTTGGATCTTGCTCAGTTGCCGCCAAGGGTTATCTTGGACCTTGCTCGGTTGCCGCCAAGGGTTTTCTTGGATTTATGCTCAGTTTACGCTCAGTTTAAATTTATTTCATTTTGACTCTTTTCCAACTCAAACTCTTTGAAATCTATTTCAGATTTTGAGCCCACACACTTGCACAGTTGTTATATCAGTCAAGGAGAATTTTTTAATTCAAGGATCTGACACTGCCAGTGAGAGCTCGCGCTCAAGGACCTGACATTTTTTCTAGTTCGGGGAGAGTTTCATGCTCAATGATCCGAATACCCCGACGAATTGTTAAATCAAGCTGCAAAATGAACTGTCACTAGCTTTGGCATTCGGATATCGCACTAATCTACCAAGATAGATTTGCTATCTAGTTTGATTCAACCCTCTGCCAAAGAGGGGCATCTGTAGACACCCCATTTTTGCATCCGCCTGATTAATCAAGTCGTCGACCCGATCGCAAAGGTTCCCAATGATGGATGTCTATTCCAATGCTTCATTTTGTTACCAGATATGTTTCAGAAATCCGGATGAGGTATCTCGAACTGACAAAACTTAGAAACCACGCTACGCTAGGAAAATACGACCCCAGAAACATAGAAATCATCATCTTGCAAATAAAAAAGAAGCTTCACGATCAAAATCACTAAATTACCAAAATACCCCTAACATCAAAAAAAACTCTAGAGCCTGCATTACGCTTAGGAAAACCCACTCAAACACATAAAACAATAAATCGAAACCAAGTAAACCACTTCGCCAATTTTCACAAAATTTGACAAAATTACGAAAATACCCCTCATAAAGTTCACGATCATTTCATACAAAAAACTTCATAAATGACAAAAACCAACATTCCCATTGAATTCCTAACGAAAAACTGATTCCAAAACATCTTGGAACATTGAAAAATGACTTAAAACGTAAAAAATCCTCTCCGAGGGCAAAACGGTAATTTCACAATTTTCATAATTAAAAAATTTGAAATTAATAAATAAAACATTAAATAATTAAAGTGAAATATTAATGAAATTAATTTAAAAAGTTGAACCTAAAAAATCGATTAATTGGACTCTCAGGCAAAATTGTTGAGGGTTCGTGGGATATTTCTTTAAGGACCCCTCCATTTGGGGGTCCAAAGAATTAAAGATATAATAGGAAGGGGTTCTCTAAAAATTTAAAATCAATCAAGCAAGACTAAAGTCAATATATTAAAGTCAATCAAATAAGACCAAAGTCAAAATAAAAGTAAATCAAGCAAGACTGAAGTCAAGGTCAATCAAGTGAGACTGAAGTCAAAATTAAAGTCAATCAAGCAAGACTGAAGTCAAAATTAAAGTCAATCTCATAAGACCAAAGTCAAAACCATAAATTAAAACCCTAATCTAAACTAATCAAGTCAATCTCATAAGACTAAGGTCAAAACCCTAAATCCAAACCCTAATCTAAAACTAATCAAGTCAATCTCATAAGACTAAAGTCAAAACCCTAAAACCCTAAAGACTAAGTCAAAACCCAAATTGAAACCCTAAAAGAAACCCTAATCAAACCCTAATGCTTCTAAAAACTTTATAAATAGGAGCCTCCACAGCCTATTTTCGTATCAAAGAAAAAACCCTAGAAAAAGTAGGTGAAAAAGCCTCCACAACCCCTCCAAAACCCTAATTTTGGAGTCCCAACTAAAAAATGATCAAATTACGAAAATACCCCTAACCTCAAAACAACCCTAGAGCCTACGTTACGCTTACGAAAACTCTCTCGAACACATAAAATAACAAATCAGAATCAAATAAATCATTTCACCAATTTTAACAGAATTCGACAAAATTACGAAAATACCCCTCATAAAGTTCACAATCATTTCACATAAAAATTTTCATAAATGATACAAACCAACATTCTCATTGAATTCCTTACAAAAAACCGATTCTAAATCATCCTAGAACATTAAAAACCGACTTAAAACGTGAAAAGTCCTCTCTGGGGGCAAAACGGTAATTTCATAATTTTCATAATTAAAAAATTCGAAATTAATAAATAAAGCATTAAATAGTTAAAGTGAAACATTAATGAAATTAATTTAAAATTTTGAACCTAAAAAATCGATTAATCGGACTCTCAGGCAAAATTGTTGAGGGTTCGTGGGATATTTCTTTAAGGACCCCTCCATTTGGAGGTCCAAAGAATTAAAGAAATAATGGAAGGGGGTTCTCCAAAATTTAAAGTCAATCAAGAAAGACTGTAGTCAATCAAGTGAGACTAAAGTCAAAATTAAAGTCAATTAAGCAAGACTGAAGTCAAAATATTAAAAGTCAATCAATTAAGACTAAAGTCAAAACATTAAAAGTCAATCAAATAAGACCAAAAGTCATAATAGATTCTAATTAAATAATAACTCTATCTAATAGAGTTCTAACTTAAAAACAATTCTACCTAAAATAATTCTAATTAAAACACAATTCTACCTAAAACAATTTTAACGAAAACACAACTCTAATTAAAAGATCTCTAATTAAACACTAACTCTATCCAAATCAACCTTAAAAAAATTCTATAAATAGAGGTGCTCACACCCTATTTTCGTATCAAATCATAAACCCTAAGAGAAGTAGGTCTAGAAGCTCCCCTACCCCCCATAAACCTAGTTTTGGAGCCCCAACTCCTTACCTAACATCCCTCCTTCAATTTTAGTCTAGAAAACACCTAAAATCCCTCCAAAAACACCCCCAAATCCGCAACAAACTTGAAGAGTTCAGATCCAAAAACAAGGAGATACCTTGATCTAGGAGATCCGAAGTCAAATCCGGAGACAGAACGAAGCAAGGGAGTACAGTACAAGGAGCTCTTTTTGTCAGATCTTAGGGAACAAAATCCTTGCTATCGGAAAAGTATGTAATTTTTTTATTTTTATCTAGGTTTTTAGCAATGTGATATATTTGGGAAGTTAGTAGAGACCGGCTTTGGTCGGGCGGGGTTGGTGCCTAACACTATCCAACCCCGTAATATGATCCCCGAATTTAGATTTTTTGTGGTAGATTAGTTCTTTTTATCCATGTTAGAGTCAGTTTGGTTCCTAGACCACAATAACTAGGTGGCGACTCCCAAACCTCAAGAGTCAAAAGTGGATCCGCGCACCCCGCGGATCGAGGGCGTTTTCAGTGGCGACTCCACTGGGAACTATTGAGGATCAAACTTGAAAAACCCCAAGTATGGGAGCATTGCCAAGATGACTTAGTTTTTTTTTTATTATTTAGTTGGATTTATTTTTTTTTTGTTTATTTTTTTTTTGTCTTGATTGTAGATGATTTTGGGTATTGCATTTTTTTTCCAATTAAGGATCACTTTTTGATGACCCCTAAATAATGAAAAATTCAAATTGACCTATGAAAATGATGGAATGATGAAGGTTGGACAAAAATATTAAAACGTTTTAGAGAATATTCTAGTGAGAATTAAGTCTGGGAGCCTCTTAATAAAACATAGATCTCATCGAGTAGATTAATTTAGAATCTGAGTTAACTCAATTTCGTTATCGGAAGCCTTAGATATCATCGATGCAAGTTCAATCTATAAATCTGGAATTATTTCTGAATGAAAGTTGGGACAGCAATGTTAAAACTTTTTTAGAGAATATTCTAGTAAGAATTAAGTCTGGGAGCCTATTAATAAAATATAGATCTCATCGAATAGATTAATTTAGAACTTGAGTTCACTCAATTTCGTTATCGGAAGCCTTAGATATCATCGATGCAAGTTCAATCTGTAAATCTGGAATTATTTCTGAATGAAAGTTGGGACAGCAATGTTAAAACTTTTTTACAGAACATTTTAGTGAGAATTAAGTCTGGAACCTTTAATAAAACGTAGATCTCATCGAATAGATTAATTTAGAACTTGAGTTCACTCAATTTCGTTATCGGAAGCCTTAGATATCATCGATGCAAGTTCAATCTATAAATCTGGAATTATTTCTGAATGAAAGTTGGGACAGCAACGTTAAAACGTTTTTACAGAACATTCTGGTGAGAACTAAGTCTGGACACCTATTAATAAAATGTAGATCTCATCGAGTAGATTAATTTAGAACTTAAGTTCACTCGATTTCATTATCGGGAGCCTTAGATATCATCGATGCAAGTTCAGATTGTATTTTCCTAATTCACAGAAAATCTGAATTTATCTAATGTTGGCACAATTAATGTTCTTGAGAGTGAGCTCATCTCAACCATTGTCATTCTATCATCAATGTAACACCTATTGGAATCTCGATTTATTTTGGATCACCCAAAAGTGATCATTGATTGGACCTTAAAAATTATAAAAATTATGCCTATTGCAATGTTTGTTTGATCATTATCATATGCCATATTTATTGATTAATTTACCATGATCTTGCTTGAAATACATGATTGATGTTGATCGTAATGTTAATGTGCTTATGTGATGGGAATAATGTGATCTTAATTGAATATTCATATGATTTGAATGATTTTGATTTTGATTAAATGTATGATTGGTTTGATTGGATCCATGGGCCCATCTGTTTGAAAAAGGTCCCGGGCACACCCCACCCTGTTTTGCACACACCACATGCACGTTTACTGTTTTACTCACTTACACGTCTCATTTAGCCAACGTGGCACTAGTGCGTGGCCTGGTCTCTTCGGAGATGCGACGTCATTCATGAAACCCACAACTCCAGTCACGTACCTTAGGGTATATCAAACTGGGGGCATCAATACCATCTGATCAGGTGATTCTGAGAAGTATGTTGATGCACCTAGGCTGGAGCGACCTGAGCCTTTGACGTATTGTAAGCCACACAGTCACATGTCCCGATTGCCAACGTAGTACTAGTACGTGGTCGGTCCCCTCGTGGGATGCCAAACCATTTATGAAAGCTACAACTCTTGACTCGTACCCGTAGGTATAAAAGATAGTCTAAGTATATCAATTGCACTTCTTGGTCAAAACCGGTGCCTAAGCAAGATCTTGCCCCGCTGTACCCTACTGTACGAGGGGGATAGACTACGTCTATTCTAGACGAGAGGTATTTAAGTGGGCCCTTGCTCAGCATTGTGCGCCACCTCTCAACTGGAGATCAAACTGGCTGTTTTTTACTTTAGAGAAGTGAATTGAGGTTTTAGATTATCACCTATACGGTATATCAAACCAAGTCACCACGTATCGAAAGGTATATAGGTGTGCTTGGGCAAGGGTGGCCAGATAAAAATGCATTGCACGTAGTAAGCTTAGAGTCTAGAAACCTTCCCAGTAGGTCACGACTCGAACTTATCGTGGGTGTTCCCGGGTTGTTTATTGAATGAATGCATGTGATTGATGAATGTATGTGAGTGATGTGAATGATGAGATCAAGAATGTATGGTTGTCCTCAAGGATAAAAAATTTTCTTTTTGAAAATTAAAATGGGTGCACCGGCCCAATAAAGAATCCATTTTTTGCAATAATTTATAATGACCCAGTCCATCTCGATCCAATAATCATGATGGGTTGGGCCATTTAGATCAAAATGGAAATCAAATTCTTTTCTAAATTCGGGTTTCAACCCATTTTTAAAGAAGAGAAATGGTTTACAAAAGGAAAGTATTTTCTAGAAGAAATATTCTCTAAAAAATATATATATTTTTTCCAGAAAAAGTGTTTTCTATAAGAACAAGATTTTTCAAAAAAAAATATATTTTCTAGAAGAAAAGAGAATGAAGGAAAAATGATTTACAAATGATATATTCAATAAAATCTCAGGATTCTTAAAAATGTTATCAAGGGGTTAATACCGAAATTGACTAAATCTACCTTTGATGGGGTCATATAGGATTATCATTGCGCCCAAACTCAAGCGTCCACCTCCTAGTTGGAGTCGTAAGTCCAGTCGGTTAGAAAGAACCACAGTACCAAGTCAACAAGCAGAGATGGCTTCAGAATCTGAGCTCACAGAGATCCGTAAGATCTTGGCAGCCTTTGCCAATGATATCAGCAATATAAAAGGCAAAGTGGAAATGTTAGAATAGACCTCGGAATCAACGGGAATTCCCCTAGATGACCTAAAGGGGAAAAAGGTTGAAGAGAAACGTCCACGTGAAGTCTTCGAGCTCGACGGAGATGAAGAGTATGTTGATGAGAATCCGGCATTATCTAATAGAATGTCTCAATTGGAGTCAGCAATGAAAAGTATAAAGGGTATTGATGAAATTGCAGCAGGCATTGAAACTTTAAATCGCATCCCTAGAATCCATTTGCCAGAGAAGTTTGTGATGCCTGAAATGGACAAGTTCAGTGGGACAGGGTGTGCAAAAACACATCTTAAGGTGTATGTTACCAACATGCGCACTATGGGGCTCAGCGACGAACAAATGACATTGTTGTTCCAAAGAACTCTATCGGGATCAGCACTACGTTGGTTAATGTCTCAAGATCCAGTTACTGTGGGTACATGGGAAAACATGTCAAAGGCCTTCTGGCATCAGTATAAATACAGTACTGAGATTGAGACCTTAAGAAGGCCAAGGCTGCACAAATGTGGGATAGACCTTCAGAGAAAGAACAAGTGGCTATTATCTTAAAAAACCTCTCGCAAGGGTATGCCCGACATCTAGTTTCCCAATACCTTCCTACATTCGAGTCTCTATTGCAAGCTGGTAGCCAATTGGAAGATGCTTTCGCTTCCGGAATCCTTTCCAATCCTTCTGACAACAAGTTCAAAAAGCCTTTTACCAATTCTAAGTCTAGTACTGATCACGCCTATGTAGCCAATACGTCTACTACACCCGTCCAATCTACTATCTTGCCTAGTAACCAAGTTAACCCTAATCAACCTCGACCGCGTAGGAAATTCACCAATCTTGGGATGCCTTTGAGCATTGTCCTTCAAAAACTATTAAGTAAAGGGCTCATTGCACCTCTCCAACCTCGACCTTTACCAAATCCACTCCCCACTTCTCACAATCCCAACCTATTTTGTGAGTTTCACCAAAATCCCGGTCATCTTACTGATCGTTGTGTCGCTCTTCGTCATACAGTTCAAGACCTCATCGACGCCAAAAAAATTACTGTCCCTGCCCCTGAGCAACCGAATGTTACTACCAACCCTCTACCCAGTTACCAACCTCCTCAGACTTTGAACATGGTATCCAATACTCAACTCTTGTTTGACCCAATCCTTCTCATCCGATCAGTCAATCATAAACCTCCTAGCCCTCCTTTTACCAAAGTGACGGTCCCTAATGAGGTTTTCACCACCAAATGCAGTCTTGGCCAAGAGAGAAGAAGTAAGTCTGAAGAATGCAAAGAATCTGAAGAAGAAAACTCAGTCTAACCGCTTGGAAATAGTTTCTCGAATTTCAGTCTGTAATCAAGCCCGTTGTGGGTAATTGTCTTTAGTTGTTTATGAGTCTTGAGTCCGGTTCTTTCTATCAAGTTAGTAATCAAATCTGTCTTTTTATTTCTTATTTTGTTCTAGTCAAGTTAGTTTGTTGAGTCTGCAATGGTGTCAGTCGCCCCATCTAAATTTAATTGAATAAAGAAAATTTTTGAATACCTTGAGCGCATTAACGAGTTAACTAATAACTGGCTTCAAAGAGAAATTCCTCTAATAAGGAACCCCCTCTTGAATGAGAAGATAAATGTCTTTCTCGAGGAACTAAAGGTCATTGACCTCGGAACAAAAATAATTCCCAAGAAATTATTGTTGGAACTAACTTATCCCCAGAGGATCACAAAGAGATGATGAATTTATTCAGAAAATTCAAAAGACTTGCTTACATGGTCCTATGAGGATATGTCAGTTAAATTTGGAGTGTTGTTCAACATGAAATATATACCCATCCTATGAGAACACCACATATACAAACCAGAATTGACTAACATAGTCAGAGGAGGGATTATAAAATGTATCAGTGCTGGAATTTTAAAATCGATGGAATAGTTGAAGCAGCCAGTAAAAATCTCAAGACAATCATCGTGAAAATGTGTCAATCACATATCACACCGGGATTGGCCAGAAAAGTTACCATTCGCATTATGGACATATTACACTTCAATACAGTCTTCTACTAGAGTCACTCTAGTATGATATGGAAGCAATCTTACCGGTTAAAAGGGAAAATCCTGTATCTCAAGGTCTTGATAGAAGTTAATTGTTAGAAACAGATTGGGTCTGTCAATGGAGAGGAGTCACTTGCATGTTTGACAAGAAAGTCAAAGTTCATCACTTATAAGTCAAAGATCTAAGCATCAGACTACCCAAAAAAAAATTTTGAGTATTCTTCTCGATCATAGAAAGTTTGAACTCAATTGGAGAGATTCAATCATCAAGGAAATATTATCTGGAAAAACTGTTAGACTTCAAGATCATGATGGAATCGAATTACCAGAATCAACCAACCTTGACCAAATCAAACGGTACTACATTTAAGGAGGCCATCTTTGGCCGAATCAATTCTCTTATTACCCAGTTCAATATATCCTTTCTCAACCCTTTCGCAGCCTTTTCAAAAAGAAAAAAATTATGCCTTCTTCTTTCTTAGCCCGATCACCTAACCTAAGGGAGGGAAAAATATTCGAACTACGTTTTGGTCTGATCCCAAAATTCTGGGGTACGTAGGCAACCTGAGAAGTTACTTCAGGCCCGACCACATCAAAAAAATAAAAATAGATTCCCCGACAAAGAAAAATCTATAAAAAAAAATTCAAAAGAAAAAAATTGTCAAAGTGGGGAAGAAAATTCAAGGAAAAAGAAAATAATTTAAAAGGAAAGTCACACAAGGGGCATTTGGGTTTTTGAGCCTCAAAATCCCTTTCTTTTTATACCTAGTCCTAAGCTTACCCATGAAAGTCCTCCTAAGTACCGTGCGAGAAGTCAAGGAAGATAGCAAAGCATGATCAGACAGCAACTCCAGAAGTTCAGAAGGGAAGAAGAAGAAAAAAATCTACTAAGTTGAAAACCCAAAAAGGGCGGCTTAGGCAAAAATTAAGGTAAGCTCGCAAGGTTGAAGATCTGAAAGGATGACCTTGGCAACAATCAAAGCAAGGAAAAAAGAAAAAATTGTAAGCTCGCTAGATCGAAAACCTAAAAAGGCGATCTAGGCAAAAGCTAGAGCATGCTCGCTAGATTGAAAACCTGGATAGGCAATCTAGGCAAAACTTAGAGCTATCAAAAAATAAAAGAAAATCTCCGTTGAGTTGAGAAGCTGAAAAGGTAGCCCGAGCCGAAATATCAGAAGTCCGAATGATCAAGTTTCAATACCCAGTTTGAACCAAATATAGACTCAGTGGATACAAGTATCTCGTCTATGATTGATCTGAAGAGTTTCATGTCCCTAAGCGAACCGACGGGGAGAAAGAACAAATTCTATGATGAATTTCAGAAAGAAATATTTTGTTCCAATGTCTTTGAGCCTGACTCAAAATCTTCAATATAAAAAGTCAAAATTAAAAGTTAAACCTTTATTGCGCTTGCGGTAATCAAGGATTTCAAACTTTCATAACAAGGGCACTTCCTTTTTTCTAAAGAGTACAGTTTCCCCCCTTACACTAGGGGCATTTATTTTCAAATTATATTCAATTATTCCTAGTGCAATGTTCCTTGTCAAACTAGGGGCATTTTTGTTCTGATGCCTGGTCAATTTCAACCCCAAAGGATAAGGTTAACTTTGCATTACCCTCTTGATAGCAATTTTGAAAACTCCTCAGATTCAAAGAGAGTTAAAATATTTACCAGACCTTCATAAAATCCAACTTTTTATTTTAAAAAAAAGTCAAATGCGAGGTTAATCCCCTGTTTGTTCCCTCAAAGCTTAGTTCATTATTCTTGCACCCTGGGCAGGTAGAATAGAACTTCCTAAAAAAGAAAAAAATTAGTTCATTACTCTTTCACTCCGAGTAGGTAGAGTAGAACTTCCCAGAAAAAATTAGTTCATACTCTTTCACTTTGAGTAGGTAGAGTAGAACTTCCAAAAAAAAAATAGTTAATTACTCTTTCACTCCGAGTAGGTAGAGTAGAACTTCCAAAAAAAAATTAGTTCATTACTCTTTCACCCTGGGCAGGTAGAGTAGGACTCCCAAAACAATTAGTTCATTACTCTTTCACTCCAAGTAGGTAGAGTAGAACTTCCCAAAATAATTAATTCATTACTCTTTCACCCTGGGCAGGTAGAGTAGGATTCCCAAAACAATTAGTTCATTACTCTTTCACTCCGAGTAGGTAGAGTAGAACTTCCCAAAATAATTAGTTCATTACTCTTTCACCCTGTGCAGGTAGAGTAGGACTCTCAAAAAGCTTGGTTCATTACTCTTTCACTCCGAGTAGGTAGAGTAGAACTTTCCAAAAAAAAAATTAGTTCATTACTCTTTCACCCTGGGCAGGTAGAGTAGGACTCCTAAAAAATTAGTTCATTACTCTTTCACTCCGAGTAGGTAGAGTAGAACTTCCCAAAAAAATTAGTTCATTACTCTTTCACCCTGGGCAGGTAGAGTAGGACTTCTAAAAAGCTTAGTTCATTACTCTTTCACTCCGGGTAGGTAGAGTAGAACTTCCCAAAAAAAATTTAGTTCATTACTCTTTCACTCCGAGTAGGTAGAGTAGAGTAGAACTTTCCAAAAAAAAAATTAGTTCATTACTCTTTCACCCTGGGCAGGTAGAGTAGGACTCCTAAAAAATTAGTTCATTACTCTTTCACCCTAGGCAGGTAGAGTAGGACTTCTAAAAAGCTTAGTTCATTACTCTTTCACTCCGAGTAGGTAGAGTAGAACTTCCAAAAAAAAAAAAAAACAAAAATAGTTCATTACTCTTTCACTCCAGGTAGGTAGAGTAGAACTTCCCAAAAAAAATTTAGTGCATTACTCTTTCACTCTGAGTAGGTAGAATAAGACTCTCAAAAAAATATAAATTTATTACTCTTTCACCTAGAGTAGGTAGAGTAGGACATTTAACTTTCTCCCAACTTTTGCTCAGATTTGTCTCAAATATCATTCAAATTTTCTCGAGTTTTGTTTTACTCAGATTTTACTTAATTTCACACAGTGCACACACTTGCACTTTTTAGTCAGGGAGAATTCTCTAAAATTCAAGGATCTGACACTGTCAGTGAGAGCTCTCGCTCAAGGACTGACAATCTTTTAATTCGGGGAGAGCTTTACCCTCAAGGATCCGAACACCCCGACGAATTGCTAAATCAGGCTGCAAAATGAACTGTCACTAGCTTTGGCATTCAGATATCGTACTATCTACCAAAATAGATTTGCTATCTAGTTTGCTTCAACCCTCTGCCAAAGAGGGGCATCTATAGACACCCCATTTTTGCACTCGCCTGATTAATCAACTCGTTAATCCGATTGCAATGATTCCCAATGATGGATGTGTATTCCGTTGCTTTATTTTGTTACCAGATGTGTTTCAGAAATCCGGATGACGTATCTCGAATTGACAAAACCTTAGAAACCACGCTACGCTAGGAAAATACGACCCCAGAAACATAGAAATCATCATCTTGCAGACCAAAAAGAAACTTCACGATAAAAATCACTAAAAATTTACCAAATTACAAAAATACCCCTAACCTCAAAACAATCCTAGAGCCTACGTTACGCTTAGGAAAACTCTCTCGAACACATAAAATAACAAATCGGAACCAAATAAATCATTTCACCAATTTTAACAGAATTTGACAAAATTACGAAAATGCCCCTCATAAAGTTCACAATCATTTCACACAAAAAATTTCATAAATAACACAAAATAATATTTCATTGAATTCCTTACGAAAAATCGATTCTAAAACATCCTAGAACATTAAAAACCGACTTAAAACGTGAAAAGTCCTCTCCGGGGGCAAAACGGTAATTTCACAATTTTCATAATTAAAAAATTCGAAATTAATAAATAAAATATTAAATAATTAAAGTGAAACATTGATGAAATTAATTTAAAATTTTGAATTAAAAAATCGATCAATCGGACTTTCGGGTAAAATTGTTGAGGGTTCGTGGGATATTTCTTTAAGGACCCCTCCATTTGGGGGTCCAAAGAATTATAAAAATAATGGAAGGGGGTTCTCCAAAAATTTAAAGTCAATCAAGCAAGACTGTAGTCAAAGTATTAAAGTCAATCAAGTGAGACTAAAGTCAAAATTAAAGTCAATTAAGCAAGACTGAAGTCAAAATATTAAAAGTCAATCAAATAAGACCAAAAGTCATAATAGATTTCTAATTAAATAATAACTCTATCTAATAGAGTTCTAACTTAAAAACAATTCTACCTAAAACAATTCTAATTAAAACACAATTCTACCTAAAACAATTTTAACTAAACACAACTCTAATTAAAAGATCTCTAATTAAACACTAACTCTATCCAAATCAACCTTAAAAAAATTCTATAAATAGAGGTGCTCACACCCTATTTTCGTATCAAATCATAAACCCTAAGAGAAGTAGGTCTAGAAGCTCCCCTAGCCCCCCATAAACCCTAGTTTTGGAGCCCCAACTCCTTACCTAACATCCCTCCTTCAATTTTAGTCTAGAAAACACCTAAAATCCCTCCAAAAACACCCCCAAATCCGCAACAAACTTGAAGAGTTCAGATCCAAAAACAAGGAGATACCTTGATCTAGGAGATCCGAAGTCAAATCCGGAGACAGAACGAAGTAAGGGAGTATAGTACAAGGAGCTCTTTTTGTCAGATCTGAGGGAACAAAATCCTTGCTATCGGAAAGGTATGTAATTTTTTTATTTTTATCTAGGTTTTTAGCAATGTGATATATTTGAGAAGTTAGTAGAGACCGGCTTTGGCCGGGCGAGGTTGGTGCCTAACACCTTCCAACCCCGTAACATGATCCCCGAATTTAGATTTTTTGTGGTAGATTAGTCCTTTTATCCATGTTAGAGTCAGTTTGGTTCCTAGACCACAATAACTAGGTGGCGACTCCCTAACCTCAAGAGTCAAAAGCGGATCCGCGCACCCCGCGGATCGAGGGCGCTTTCAGCAGGTAGAGTAGAACTTCCCAAAAATAATTAGTTTATTACTCTTTCACTCGGAGTAGATAGAGTAGAAGTTCCCAAAAAAATTAGTTCATTACTCTTTCACCCTAAGCAGGTAGAGTAGAACTTCCCAAAAAAATTAGTTCATTACTCTTTCACTCCGAGTAGAACTTCCAAAAAAAAAATTAGTTCATTACTCTTTCACCCTGGGCAGGTAGAGTAGGACTCCCAAAAAAATTAGTTCATTACTCTTTCACTCCGAGTAGGTAGAGTAGAACTTTCCAAAAAAATTAGTTCATTACTCTTTCACCCTGAGCAGGTAGAGTAGGACTCCCAAAAAGCTTAGTTCATTACTCTTTCACTCCGAGTACGTAGAGTAGAACTTCCAAAAAAAATTAGTTCATTACTCTTTCACTCCGAGTACGTAGAGTAGAACTTCCCAAAAAAAATTAGGTTATTACTCTTTCACTCCAAGTAGGTAGAGTAGAACTTCCCCAAAAGCTAAGTTCATTACTCTTTCACCTAGGGTAGGTAGAGTAGGACATTCAACTTTTGCTCAAATTTTTCTCAGATCTTATTTTTCTTTGTTCAAACTCGAATTTTTTCTCAGGTTTTACCCAGATTTTATGTTTTGCTCAGTAACCTTACTCAGTTTTTTTATGAATGCTTAAAAGTAGAAACGCACTTTTCCAAAATTAGCATCACACCAATGCACACACGTGCACTTTTACATTAGTCAGGGAGAATTTTCTAAAATTCAAGGATCTGACACCGCTAGTGAGAGCTCGCACTCAAGGAACTGACATTTTTTTTAGTTTGGGGAGAGTTTTACCCTCAAGGATCCGAACACCTCGACGAATTGCTAAATCAGGCTGTAAAATGAACTGTCACTAGTTTTGGCATTCGAATATCGCACTATCTACCAAAATAGATTTGTTATCTAGTTTGCTTCAACCCTCTGCCAAAGAGGGGCATCTATAGATACCCCATTTTTGCATTCGCCTGCTTAATCAACTCGTCAACCAGATTGCAACGGTTCCCAATGATGGATGTTTATTCCAATGCTTTATGTTGGTATCAAATGTGTTTCAAAAATTCAGATGAGGTATCTCGAACTAACAAAACTGTAGAAACCACACTACGCTAGGAAAATATAACCCCAAAAATATAGAAATCATCATCTTGCAGACTCGGTAAAAATCACTAAAAAAATGATCAAATTATCAAAATACCCCTAACCTCAAAATAACCCTAGAGCCTACATTACGCCTAGGAAAACTCATTCAAATACATAAAATAACAAATCGAAACCAAATAAACTATTTCGCCAATTTTCACAAAATTTGATAAAATTACAAAAATGCCCCTCATAAAGTTCACGACCATTTCTCAAAAAAAAGAAACAAAAACTTCATAAATGATAAAAAAATCAATATTTCTATTGAATTCATTATGAAAAACCGATTCCAAAACATCCTAGAACATTGAAAAACGACTTAAAACATAAAAAGTCCTCTCTGAGGGTAAAACGGTAATTTTACAATTTTAATAATTAAAATTTTCGAAATTCATAAATAAAACATAAAATAATGTAAAGTGAAACATTAATAAAATTAATTTAAAATTTTGAATCAAAAAAATCGATCAATCAGGCTCTCAAGCAAAATTGTTGATGGTTGCCAAGATATTTATTCAAGGATCCCTCCATCTGGGGGCCCAAAGAATTAAAGATATAATAAAGAGGGGTTCTCCAAAAATTAAAGTCAATCAAGTAAGACTAAAGTCATTCAAGTAAGACTAAAGTCAAAATATTAAAAGTCAACCAAGTAAGACTAAAGTCAAAAGCTTAAAGTCAATCAAATGAGACTTAAAGTCAAAACCCTAATAGAGTTCTAATTAAATAATAATTCTATTTAACAAAATCCTAATTAAATAATAACTCTATTTAATAGAATTTTAACTAAATAATAACTCTCTCTAAAAGAATTATAATTAAACAATAACTCTTTCTAAAAGAATTATAATTAAACCTTAACTATATCTAGAAGGCACTTAAAAAAATTTATAAATAGGAGCCTCCACACCCTATTTTCATATCAAAGAAAAAAATCCTAAAAAAAGTAGGTCAAGAAGCCTCCACAACCTTCCCAAAATCCTAATTTTGAAGTCCCAACTCCTTACCTAACACCCAAACTTCGATTTTAGCTTGAAAAACACCTAGAAGCCCTTCAAAAATATCCCAAAATTCATAAAAAAGTTTGAAGAATCCAGATCTAAGAAAGAGATACCTTACCTCGAAGATCAGAAATCAGATCCGGAGACAGAATGAAGAAAGGAGTACGGTACAAGGAGCGATTTTATCAGATCTGAGGGAACAAAATCATTGCGCTCGAAAAAGGTGAGTATTTTTATTTTTTTATTATTATTTAGGTTTTGTTAGCAATGTAGTTTTATTTGAGAATTAGTAGAGACTGGCGTTTGCCGGGCGGGGTTGGTGCCTAACACCTTCCAACCCTATAACGTGATCCCCGGACCCGTATTTTTCTTTCGTAGATTATTTTATTTACCTTTTAGAGTCAAATTTTGGTTCCTATACCATAATAACTAGGTGGCGACTCCCAAACCTCAAAGGTCAAAAGCGGATCCGCACACCCCGCTGATCGAGGGCGCTTTCAGATATACGTAAGAAAAAAAATAAAGTAGTATTGGCTATGAAAAATCTAGAACAATATTCACAAGAAAATTTGAAGTAATATTTACTAATGAAAGCGAGGTATACAAGAAAAATTGAAGCGATGTATAGAAAGAAAATTAGAGCGATTTATAGAAGAAAAATTGAAGTGATATTTTAAATGAAAAATAAAAAATGATATTTTCGAAAGAAAAAGAAACACGATATTTTGAAGGAAAAAGAACAAAGCATTATTTTTTGAGAGAAAAATAAAACAACATTTCCAAAAAATTGAGAAGGAATAATAAATGCTAATTAAGGCAACATAAATAATGAAATAAAAAATGTGAGGAAAAGAAATAACAAAATGAGAAAATAAAAAATTGAGAAAAAATACAATTAACTAAGGAAAATGCATCGAAGAAACAAACAATTGATTTGAGAGGATGAAATTGACTGAGAATTGTTAAATTCTAAAAACTCAAGAGAAAATCAAAGAAATGCAGAAAAAATCATGAAGTAGAAAACAATAGAACTAATCATAACCAAGATCCTCTCAATGAAAGAACCATTTTGTTACCCCCTTTAAATGATCTCTGTCGAAATTATTCCCGTTAATTACTCTCGGATTTCAATTTTTAGATTTTTCGATTTAGAATCAATCTCTGAACACGATTACTCGGGGTATTTCTCAAATTTAAAACAAGTTGGGGGGACAGTAATGAGTTCTTGATTGATCTCGTCCCCAGTATAAGGAAGAGAGTTAGGAACCAAACTCACAATACGATAAGGTGATTAGTTCTACTTTAGATCTCATGATTCTTTCGAACTTTCCAAAATAAAATTATTCCTCAAAATATAGTTTGAATCTCAAAATTTAATGGAAAGAAATAAGATTTTATTACTTAAAGGATCATTTTACCTCTTTGTAGACATCTCATTTTTGCACTTACATGATTAATCAACTCGTCAACTCAGTTGCGACGATTCCCAAGGATGGATGATTATTCCAATGCTTTATTTGTTACTAGATATGTTTCAGAAATTCAGATGAGGTATCTCAAACTAACAAAACTATAGAAACCATGCTACGCTAGGAAAATATAACCCCAAAAATATAGAAATCATCATCTTGCAGACAAAAAGAAGCTTTACGATAAAAATCACTAAAAAATGATCAAATTATCAAAATACCCCTAACATCAAAACAACCTTAAAGCCCCCTTACGCTTAGGAAAATCCATTCTAATACATAAAATAACAAAATGAAATCAAATAAACCATTTTACCAATTTTCACCAAATTCGACAAAATTACAAAAATGCCCTCATAAGGATTGACAATTACTTCATGCCCAAAAAAATTCGTAAATAACATAAACCAATACTCTCATTAAATTCCTTACGAAAAATTGATTCCAAAACATCCCGGAACATCGAAAATCGACTTAAAACACCAAAGTTCTCTTCGGGGGCAAAACGATAATTTTTCAATTTTTAAAATCTTTAATTTCGAAATTAATAAATAAAATATTAATTAACGTAAAGTAAAACCTTAATAATCTCATAATACTTAAGTCAAAACCCTAATTAAAATCCTAATCTAAACATACCAAGTCAATCTCATAAGACTTAAGTCAAAACCCTAATTAAAATCCTAATCTAAAAAGACCAAGTCAATCTCATAAAACTTATGTCAAAACCCTAATCTAAAAAGATCAAGTCAATCTCATAAGACTTAAGTCAAAATCCTAATCTAAAAAAATCAAGTCAATCTCATAAGACTAAAATCAAAATACTAATTTATCTTATCTAAAAGGAGACTTAGTCAAACCCTAATTCTTCCAAAAAGCTATATAAATATAAAGCCTCCACAACCTAATTTCATAAGTCAAAGAAAACCCTAGAAAAAGTAAGTCAAAAAGTCCCCCGAACTTTCCTAAGACCCTAATTTTGAAGCCTTAACTCCCTACCTATCATCCAAACCCCAACTTTTACTTCAAAAATTCCCAGAAACATTCTAAAAACACCCAAAAATCCCTTAAAAAGTTAGGAAACATTTAGACCTAGAAGAAAGATACTTCAACTTAGAGATCAAAAACAGACCCAATAATGGAGGAATAGTAAGGAAATTATACAAGGACACTCTCTGTCAGTACTGAGGGAATCGTCATAATCCGTTAGGTAATTATTTTTATTAATTATTTTTAGGTCTATTTTACAATGTAGTATTATTTGGGAAAAGTAGATACCGACGTTTGCCGGACGGGGTTGGTGTCTAACACCTTCCAACCCCGTAACGTGATCTCCGGACCTATTTTCTTTATAGATTAGTTACTTTTATCTGTTAGAGTCAATATTTGGTTCCTAGACCAAAATAACTAGGTGGCGACTCCCAAACCTCGAAAATCAAGAGCGGATCCGTACATCCCGCGGATAAAGGGCGCTTTCAGTGGCGACTCCACTGGGGATTATTGAGGATCAAACTTGAAAAGCCCCAAGTATGGGAACATTGTCATTTAGACCTTTTGTTTTTTGCTTTTTTTTATTTTGTTTATTTGATTCGTTTATTTTTGGGATTGTATTATATTCTCTTGGCATCATTTTTAGCATATTATTATGGAATATTATTTGCTATGATTCAATTTAGGGTCGTTTGGGATGACCCTAAATAATGCAGAATATTGAGAGGACGATGATGTGGAAAAGTGGGTGTTAACCCATTTTTATTTGGATTATTTTTTGGGTTTGTATTATCTTTTATTGGTATCCTTTGATTCGATTTTGGATACTTTGATGTGGCATATTTTTTTTTGTTCAATCGGGAGTCATTTAGAACGGTCCTAAATAATGAAATATTCAAATTGACATATGAATTGAGAAAGGAATGATGTTTAGTTGGGATGAGGAGCCATAGACTTTTAAAAGAATTTTTTTATTTTTTTTCTTTTTAAATGAAATTTTTTTTTAGCACGTTAATATGCATGGGTGATAAATTGTGAAATTAAATTATTTGTTAGTGAGGTGCTAAGAAATAAAAAAATTACTTTTTTAATGTTGTTCGTGATGAGGAGAGCATTCCAAGAAAAAAAATCATTAAAAAAAATTTATTTTTTCTGCGTGGTGTGTCGTTACCAGAAAATGATTTTTTATCTTTCATCTTCTTCTCAAATAAATTATTTATGACTGATGCACTAAGAAATAAAAAATTTGCCTTTTTTAATGTTGTTCGTAATGATGAGAGGATTTTAAGAAAAAAAAATCAAATTTTTTTTCATGGTGTGCCGTTAGTAGAAAATGGTTTTTGTCGTTTTTGATCTTCTTTTCCAATGAGAAGAGGACGAAAAAATAGCAAGAAAGAGAGACGTCTCTCTCTCTCTCTCTCTCTCTCAATCTTATACGATGTCTGCAGAGTTTTGATGGTCTCTAATCAGTGGAAAATTATTGATTCAAAATGAAATAGTGAGATCTCAATCGAAACAACGTTTTTTTTTTTTTTTTTTTTAAAGGGAAAAGAAAAGATACATAATCTAGTTTGGGTTTCTTGTTAAAAATCATTCGATTCTTTAAGTAAAAGTTTATGTTTCAAGCTCATGTGAAACCCAAAAGTTTCGGACAAAAAATTAATCTAGATTTCTGTGGATTCGGAGATAGGGAAATCGATCTGAAACTACAGATCATGATCTAGGTTCATCAACTTTACTAAAGATTGTGCACTGATGTGAAAAATTTTGGGATTCATAGATTTAAAGAATTTATTTATTTATTATTATTTTTGTTTTCTTGTGAGTGTGGTTGGCCGTAACATGTATCTAAGAAGAGAAGAAAAGGTTCTTTTCTTTTAAGTTATATGTGGGGACATCATATTTCTATTAAAATAAAAAATAATTAAGGAATTTGTGAGCTTGTCATGTTGGCAGCAACACGTGATTTGTAAATAGATAATTGCTGCCAACCAATGTTGGTGTTGAAAGAGAGAAAATTTTTATTCGCACTCCAATTTTTATCGATAGCACACAAGTTGATTGGAATGCCTAAAAGTTGGAGTGGCAATAGAATCATTTTTTATGGGGTGTTTTTAGCTTGTTTCATAGCTAGCAATGTTTTTATTTATTTATTTTTTTTTTTTTTTTTTTTAAAAGGAGGTTTACTTTGTGTTTTGTAAAATCAATTTGTAAAAATAAAAAATAAAAAAAAGGGTTACTCCTTACCCCAACAATAATCATTTTATCTTCAATGCAATATTCTTGAGAATCTTGATTTGTGTAGGGTCACCTAAAATAACCCTTGATTAGACAATAAAAATAATTATTTTTGGTTTGGACTAAGAATTGTATGCTAGTTCAAACGATCGAATCCAATTAGTTCTTGTGTTGAACGCCTATCTAATATTGCCATGATCTTGATATATGTTTCATGTGCTTATTTTTTATCTTA
The DNA here is from genome assembly GCF_017979445.1 of Akebia trifoliata. NCBI lineage: Eukaryota > Viridiplantae > Streptophyta > Magnoliopsida > Ranunculales > Lardizabalaceae > Akebia > Akebia trifoliata. Next base: position 20,791,045 of record NC_141376.1, read on the forward strand.
ATGATGTAATTGGATTGGTATTTGTTTTGGATAATATTCATGTGATACCCACGTTTTAATGATATGATCAGGCCCATTTGTTTGAAAAAGGCCCCGGGCACACCCCACCCTGTTTTGCAACACCACTAACATGTTTATCGCTTTGCACGTTTGCATGTCCCTTATAGCCAATGTGGCACTAGTGCGTGGTCCGGTCTCTTCATAGATGCGACGTCATTCATGAAAATCACAACTCCAGTCATGTACCTTAGGGTATATTAAACTAAGGCATCAGTACCGTCTGATCAGGTGACTTTGAAAGGTATATCGATGCACCCAGGCTGGAGCGACCTGAGCCTTTAACCGATTTAAGCCACACAGTCACATGTCCTGATTGCCAATGTAGTACTAGTACGTGGTCGGTCCCCTCGTGGGATGCTAAACCATTTATGAAAGTTACAACCCTAGACTCGTACCTCTACGGTATATCAAAGGTAATCCAAGTTCACCAATTGCACTTCTTGATTAAAATCAGTGCCTAAGTAAGATCCTACGTCGCTGTACCCTACTGTACAAGGGGGATAGACTATGTCTATTCTAGACGAGAGATATTTAAGAGGGCCCTTGCTCAGCATTGTGCGCCACCTCTCAACTGGGGATTAAACTGACTGTTTTTTACTTCAGAGAAGTGGGTTGGGATTTTAGATTATCACCTATACGTATATCAAACCAAGTTACCACGTATCGAGAGGTATATAGGTGCACTTGGGCAAGGGTAGCTAGATGAATTGCATTGCACGTAGTAAACCTAGAGTCTAAAAAACCTCCCTATAGGTCACAACTCAAACTTATCGTGGGTATTCCCGGGTTGCTTGTTGGAATTGGACCTTACAAATGGTGAGATCAGAAATATATGGTTTTGTCCTCAAAAATCAATTTTTTTTAACCTGATTCGAAATTACTGTATTACTGGGTGCACCAACCCAATAAAGAATCCATTTTAAAAACTTGACAATGGTTCATAATGACCCAGTCCATCTCCGTCCAACGATCATGATGGGCTGGACCATTTAAATCAAAATGGAATTCAAACTCTTTGCTAATTCGGGTTTCAACCCACTTTAAAAGAAGAATATTTTTCGGAAGAAGAATATTTTTCAGAAAAAATATTTTCCAAAAGAAAAGAAAAAGAAGAAAAATGATTCACAAAAGATTTATTCCTTCATGGAAAAATGATTTACAAAAGATCTAGTTTTTGCATGGACCTTGAAAATTTTCTGAAGAAAAAAAAAAGATTTTTACAAAAAAAAATCTATTTTTAGCATGGACCTTGAAAAATTATTAAAATATGTTTTTTCAAAAAGAAAATGATTAAAAAACATAATCAGATTTGTGAAAGTTTTTATTCAATAGTGCAATAGAATTGCATGAATAGATTGTTTAATGGATTGGTGCACAAATTCAATAAAATCCCAGGATTTACTAAAATGTTATCAAGGGGGTAACACTGAAATTGATAATCCACATTTGATGGGGTTACAAGGTTATCATTGTACCTAAGCTCAATCGTCCATCGTCTAGCTAGGGTTGTGAATCCGGTCTGTTAGAACAAACGTCAATATCAAGTCAACAGTCAGAAATGGTCTCGAAATTTCTCAACATCACCCAGTTGTTCCCTAAAGATCATAGTGCCTCAGTCCTACAGGTTGTAAGCAATATCTCAAGTCCGCAGTCCATAATCAAGTCCATTGTGGGTACTTGTCTTGAGTTTTCATGAGTCATGTGGGTTAGTCTGAATCCAATTTTTTATCAATCCATTAATATCATGTTTTCTTTAGATTGAGTATACTCTTTCCTTGTTGAGTTGAGTTAGTTTATCGAGTTTATAGAGGTGCCTGTTGCCTTATCTGAATTTGATTAGATAAAGGAAATTTTTGAATACCTCGAGCGCATTAACGGATTAACTTCAAGGATAAATTTCTCTCTTGAACAAGAAGATAAAAGTTGGACTCAACCTTTAATTGAAAAAGCAAAGGTTATTGACCTCGAGATAGAAAATAATTCCTAAAGAGATTTAAATAGAAGTCATCCTATCCCTAGAGGAACATGAGGGGATAATGAATTTACTCAGAAATTTCAAAAGACTTATTCACTTGTTCTGATGAGGATATGTTTGGTGTAAGCTTGGGTGTTGTTCAATACATGGAATAGATACTCGCTCAATGGAATGAAAATACCAATGTGGTTAAAGAAAAGGTTACAAAACGTATCGATGTCATCCTCACTGTATCTCAAGTTGTAAAGTTCATCAAAGCGGATGTCATAAGTCGATACAAGGTACCTTTGGAATTAGTCTCTGATAATTGGTCATACTTCAAAGTCAAGGATTACGTTGTTTTCAAAGTTCAAGATGCAGTATCACAAATCATCTCTCTACCGTCCTCAGACCAATGGAACAGTTAAAACAACCAATAAGGAAAATGTGTCAATCAAACCAGGATTGCTTAGAGAAGTTACCGGTCGCACTATGGGTATACCGTACTTCAATACAGTCTTTCACTAAAACTACTTTCTACCGTCTAGTGTATGATACACAAACAGTCTTACCAGTTGAAATGGAAATCATATATCTCAGGGTCTTTTTGGAAAATCAATTGCTAAAAATAGATTGGGTTCGTCAACGGTATAAAGAATTAAATTTGATCGAAGAAAAATGACTAAGAGCTCTGTACCACGTGTAGGCCTATCAAAGAAAAGTCACCCATGCATTTGACAAGAAGATCAAGGCCCGACACTTGCAAGTCGAGGATTTAATACTTAAAGAAAATCGGGCACCTATCTTTGACCCTAGAGAGATGTTCAAACCAAATTGTAAAGGTCTGTTCATCATCAAAGAAATATTATCAGAAAAAACTGTCAGACTTCAAGATCATAATGGAATCGAATTACTAGAACCAACCAACCTTGACCAGATCAAGTAGTACTACATTTAAGGGGGTCATCTTCGGCCAAATCAATTTCCTGTTACCCAGGTCAAAAGTTCAATGTCTCCTTTATCAGTCATTTGTAGTATTTTTCAAAAAAAATACATTTTTTTCTTTTTCAGCCCGATCACCTAACTTAGGGGAGGGAAATTTCGAACTACGTTTTGGTCTGATCCCAAAATTCTAGGGTACGTAGGTAACTTGAGAAATTACTTCAGGCCCGACCACATAAAAAATATATATTTTCCTATAAAAAAATTCAAAAAAAAAGAAATATTGTCAAAATGGGGAAGAAAATTCAAAGAAAAAAGAAAATTTAAGAGAAAATGCCACACAAGGGGCATTTGGATTTTTGAACCTCAAAATCCCTTTCTTTTTATACCTAATCCTAAGCTTACCCATAAAAATCTTCCTAAGTACCGTGCGAAAAGTCAAAGAAGATAACAAAGCATGATCAGACAGTAATTCCACAAGTTCAAAAGAAGAAAAAAAAAGGGCCTGATAGGTTGAAAACCCCAAAAGGACGACTTAGGCAAAAATTAAGGCAAGCTTGCAAGATTGAAAATTTGAAAGGACGGTCTTGACAATAATTAGAGCAAAGAAAAATAAAAAAAATGCTAGATCGAAAATTTGAAAAGGCGATCTAAGCAAAAGCTAAAGCAAGCTCACTAGATCGAAAATCTGAAAAGGCTATCTAGGCAAAAGTTAGAGCAACGAAGAAAAATAAAAGAAAATCTCAGGAGGTTCGAACCGAGACATCTGAAGTTCAAATAATCAAGTTCAACACTTGGCTTAAACTAGGAAAAGACTCAGAAGCTACAAGTATCTTGTCTATGATTGATTTGAAAATTTTTGCTTCTCCAAGTGAATCAATGGGAAGAAGGGTGAATTGCATGATGGGTCTCAAAAGGAAATGTTGTGCTCTCTTAAGCCTAATTCAAAATCTTCAATCAAAATTAAAAATTGAATCTTTATTGATTTTGTGGTAATGAAATATTTCAAACTTTTATACAAGGGGCACTTTTTTTCTTGATATGTAGTTTCCCCTTTACAATAGGGGTATTTTTTGTTTTTCACAAGATGTGTTCAATAGAATGTTTCCTGTCAAACTAGGCGCATTTTTTATCTCAAGCCTAATCAATGTTAATCCTAAAGGATAATGGGAACCCCAAATTTAAGGTTACTCTCTTGATAGTAATTTTTTTGAAAACCCCTGTGGTACAAAGAAGTTAAAAAATTCATAAAAATTTTTAAAAACCTTGAGGTTCAAAAAAAGCATTTCTGATCTCATTACCCTTTCACCTAGAATAGGAGATAGGCCATTCTTTCTTTTCCAGATTCCTTAATACCTTTCCCATACTTATTCATTCTTTCTCAGATTTATTCATTCTTTTCCAGATTTATTCATTCTTTCTCAGATTCATTGAATCATTCCCAGATTTATTCATTCTTTCTCAAATTCATCCAGTCTCTCCTAGATTTATTCATTTTGCTCAGATGCCGTCGAGGGTTATCTCAGATTTTGCTCAGATGCCGTCGAGAGTTATCTCAGATTTTGCTCAGTTGCTTCCAAGGGTTTTCTTGGATTTTGCTCAGTTGCCACCGAGGATTATCTCGGATTTTGCTCAAATGCCGTCGAGGGTTATCTCGGATTTTGCTCAGCTTCAGCCAAGGGTTGGATTTGCTCAGTTGCCGTCGAGGGTTATCTTGGATTTTGCTCAGATGTCGCTAACAGTTATCTCAAATTTTTCTCAGTTGCCGCCAAGGGTTTTCTTGGATTTTGCTCAGTTGCCATCGAGGGTTATCGTGATTTTGCTCAAATGCCGTCGAGGGTTATCTAAGATTTTGCTCAGATGCCGCTGAGGGTTATCTTGGATTTTGCTCAACGGCATTTGCTTAGTTGCTATCGAGGGTTATCTCAGATTTTACTCATATTCCACTGAGGGTTATCTCGGATTTTGCTCAGTTGCCGCCGAGGGTTATCTCGAATTTTGCTCAGATACCGCCAAGGGTTATCTCGAATTTTGCTCAGTTGTCGTCAAGGGTTTTCTTGGATTTTGCTCAGTTGCCGCCGAGGGTTATCTTAGATTTTGCTTAGATACCGCTGAGGGTTATCTCGATTTTGCTCAGTTGTCGTCAAGAGTTTTCTTGGATTTTGCTCAGTTGCCACCGAGGGTTATCTCGATTTTGCTCAAATGTCGTCGAGAGTTATCTCGGATTTTGCTCAATTGCTACTGAGGGTTTTCTCGAATTATGCTCAGTCAGTTGCCACCGAGGGTTTTCTCGAATTATGCTCAACTAGTTACCGCCGAGGCTTTTCTCAGATTATACTCAACTAGATACCACTGAGGGTTTTCTCAAATTATGCTCAGTTTTTACTCAGACCACATGAAATTTATCTCAAATTTTAAATACACACGTGTACATTTGTTTTATTAGTCAAGGAGAATTTTCTAAAATTCAAGGATCTGACATTGTGAAAGCGCCCTCTATCCGCGGGGTGCGCGGATCCGCTTTTGACCCTTGAAGTTTGGGAGTCGCCACCTAGTTGTTAAGGTCTAGGAACCAAACTGACTCTAAAAAAGGCAAACTAATCTATGAAAGAGAAAAAAAATCTGGGGATCACGTTACGGGGTTGGAAGGTGTTAGGCACCAACCCCGCCCGGCCAAAGTCGGTCTCTATTAACTTCCCAAGTAAATTACATTGCTAAAAACCTAGATAAAAAATAAATAAAAAAAATTGTATACCTTTCCGATAGCAAACTTTATTCCCTCAGATCTGACAAAAATAGCTCCTTGTACCGTATTCCCTTGCTTCGTTCTGTCTCCGGATTTGATTTCGGATCTCCGAGGCAAGGTATCTTCTTATTTTTGGATCTGAACTCTTCAAGTTTGTTGTGGATTTTGGGATGTTTTTGGAAGGCTTTTGGGTGTTCTTTAGGCTAAAATCAAAGGAGGGATGTTAGGTAAGGAGTTGGGACTCCAAAACTAGGGTTTATGGGAGGCTAGAGGGGCTTCTAGACCTATTTCTCTTAGGGTTTATGATTTGATACGAAAATAGGGTGTGAGCACCTCTATTTATAGATGTTTTTAGGGGTTGATTTGGATAGAGTTAGTATTTGATTAGAGTTCTTTTAATTTAGAGTTGTGTTTTAGTTAGACTTATTTTAGGTAAAATTGTGTTTTAATTAGAATTGTTTTTTAGTTAGAACTCTATTAGATAGAGTTATCTTTTAATTAGAACTCTATTATGATTTTTACTTTTGGTCTTATTTGATTGATTTTTAATATTTTGACTTTAGTCTTAATTGATTGACTTTTAATATTTTGACTTTAGTCTTGCTTAATTGACTTTAATTTTGACTTTAGTCTCACTTGATTGACTTTAATACCTTGACTTTAGTCTTGCTTGATTTAATTTTAATTTTTGGAGACCCCTCCTCCATTATTTCTTTAATTCTTTAGACCCCCAAATGGAGGGGTCCTTAAAGAAATATCTCACGAACCCTCAACAATTTTACTTGAAAGCCCGATTGATCGATTTTTTAATTCAAATTTTAAATTAATTTCATCAATGTTTCACTTTAATTATTTAATGTTTTATTTATTAATTTCGAAATTTTTTATTATAAAAATTATGAAATTACCGTTTTGCCCCCGGAGAGGACTTTTCACGTTTCAAGTCGATTTTTAATGTTCTAGGATGTTTTAGAATCAATTTTTCGTAAGGAATTCAATGGAAATATTAGTTTGTGTCATTTATGAAATTTTTTGTGTGAAATGTTCATGAACTTTATGAGGGGTATTTTCATAATTTTGTCGAATTCTGTTAAAATTGGTGAAATGATTTATTTGGTTTCGATTTGTTGTTTTATGTGTTTGAGAGAGTTTTCCTAAGCGTAACGTAGGCTCTAAGGTTGTTTTGAGGTTAGGGGTATTTTGATAATTTGATAGTTTTTTAGTGATTTTTATCGTGAAGCTTCTTTTTGGTCTGCAAGATGATGATTTCTATGTTTCTGGGGTCGTATTTTCCTAGTGTAGCGTGGTTTCTAAGGTTTTGTCAATTCGAGATACCTCATCCGGATTTTTTAAACACATCTGGTAACAAAATAAAGCAATGGAATACACATCCATCATTGGGAATCATTGCGATCGGGTTGACAAGTTGATTAATCAGGCGAGTGCAAAAATGGGGTGTCTACACATTGCCAGTGAGAGCTCGCGCTCGAGGACTTGACAACTTTTTAGTTCGAGGAGAATTTTACCCTCAAGTATCCGAACGCCCCGACGAACTGTTAAATCAGGCTTCAAAATGAACTGTCACTAGCTTTGTTATTCAGATATCGCACTATCTACCAAAATAGATTTTCTATCTAGTTTGCTTCAACCCTCTGCCAAAGAGGGGCATCTGTAGACACCTCATTTTTGTACTTACCAAATTAATCAACTTGTCAACCCGGTTGCAACGATTCCCTATGATGGATGATTATTCTAATGCTTTATTTGTTATTAGATATGTTTCAAAAATTCAGATGAGGTATCTCAAACTAACAAAACTGTAGAAACCACGCTACACTAGGAAAATATAACCTCAAAAATATAGAAATCATCATCCTACTGACAAAAAGAAGCTTTACGATAAAAATCACTAAAAAATGATCAAATAACCAAAATACCCATAACATCAAAACAACCTTAAAGCCCCATTACGCTTAGTAAAACTCATTCGAACACATAAAATAACAAAATCAAATCAAATAAATCATTTCACCAATTTTCACTAAATTCAACAAAATTACGAAAATGCCCTTCATAAGGATTGACAATTACTTCATGCCCAAAAAAATTTGTAAATGGCATAAACCAATAATCACATTAAATTCCTTACAAAAATGATTCCAAAACATCCCGGAACATCGAAAATCGACTTGAAATGCAAAAATTCTCTTTAGAGCAAAACGGTAATTTTCTAATTTTTAAAATCTTTAATTTCGAAATTAATAAATAAAATATTAATTAACGTAAAGTAAAACCATAATAAAATTAATTTAAAAATCTAAACCAAGTCAATCTCATAAGACTTAAGTCAAAACCCTAATTAAAACCCTAATATAAAAAGACTAAGTCAATTTCATAAGACTTAAGTTAAAACCCTAATTAAAATCCTAATCTAAAAAGATCAAGTCAATCTCATAAGACTTAAGTCAAAACCCTAATGTAAAAAAACCAAGTCAATCTCATAAGACTAAAGTCAAAATCCTAATTTATCTTATCTAGAAGGAGACTTAGTCAAATCCTAATTCTTCCAAAAAACTCTATAAATATAGAGCTTCCACAACCTAATTTCGTAGGTCAAAGAAAACCCTAGAAAAAGTAGGTCAAAAAACCCCCCTAACTTTCCCAAAACCCTAATTTTGAAGCCCTAACTCCCTACCTATCATCTAAACCCCAGTTTTTACTCAAAAAACCCCTAGAAACCCTCCAAAAGCACCTAGAAATCCCTAAGAAAATCAGAAAACACTCAGACCTAGAAGAAAGATACTTCAACTTGGAGATCAGAAACAGATCCAGTGATGGAGGAATAGTAAGAAAATTTATACAATGACACTCTCTGTCAGTACTAAGGGAATCGTCGTAATCCACTAGGTAATTATTTTTCTTAATTTTTTTTATTGTTTTTAAGTCTATTTTGCAATGTAGTATTATTTGGGAAAAGTAGAAACCGACGTTTGCCAGGCGGGGTTGGTGCCTAACACCTTCCAACCCCGTAACGTGATCCCCGGACCTGATCTCTTTATAGATTAGTTACTTTTATCTGTTAGAGTCAATATTTGGTTCCTAGACCATAATAACTAGGTGGCGACTCCCAAACCTCGAAAATCAAAAGCGGATCTGCATACCCCGCAGATTGAGGGCGCTTTTACTCTTAAATTCAATTTTGTGATTGAGTTTGGTAAAATTCATGGATAAACTTAATTTTTAATAGTGAAATTCACAAATCCTTTATGAAAAACCCAACATTTATGGTAAAAAAATAAAAATGATAGAAATGCACAAGGAACTACCACGTTTGGTTCAGCCAAGAGAAGTTAAAAAAAATGAACAAAATAAAATAGGGGAGCTTCACCGAATCTGGGCAAGAAAAAAAATGCAAGGAAGACAAAAAGAAAAAAAAATAATAAATAAATAAATAAATAATATAAAAATCTTACTTGCACATTCATCTTCTTCATTTCACCTCCAATCAATTTTGCATGTGCATATTAAAATATTGAGGACAATATCATGTTTAAGGTTTGGAGTGTATGGTTCGGATTTTCACCTATTTTTCTTCTTCTATTCCAAAAATTTGAAAAATGTTGAAAAATATTTTGGTATTAGCTTTGTTGTATTATTTTCAAGATCTTAGCTTAAATCTTTAACCACTTTGTTAAAATATTAAATCAGTATTTGGTTGGAAGCTTTGATCTGGAGCCCTCGTTTGTATTTCTCTTAGGCAAAAATTAGAGCAAAGCTACATTTTGTTTATAGTTAATTCTAATAAGGTTACCTAGAGTCTAGGTTGAATTAGGTGAGCCTTTTACCTTCTTTCTACCTAGAGTATGAGGAAAAACTAGGTTTGATGAACTTTGACTTCCTTGCTCATTAGTGAAGACACCCCATTTTTGTATTCGCCTGATTAATCAACTCGTCAACCCGATCGCAATGGTTTCCAATGATGGATGTTTATTCCATTGCTGTATTTTGTTACCAGAAATGTTTCAGAAATCCGGATAAGGTATCTCGAACTGATAAAACTATAGAAATCATGCTACGCTAGGAAAATACGACTCCAGAAACATAGAAATCATCATTTTGCAGACAAAAAGAAGCTTCACGATAAAAATCACTAAAAATTGACCAAATTATCAAAATACCCCTAATATCAAAACAACCCGAGAGCCTACATTACACTTAAGAAAATCCTTTCAAACACATAAAACAACAAATCGAAACCAAATAAATCATTTCGCCAATTTTAACAGAATTTGACAAAATTACGAAAATGCCCCTCATAAAGTTTATGACCATTTCACACAAAAAATTTTATAAATGACACAAACTAATATTTCCATTAAATTCCTTACGAAAAATCGATTCTAAAACATCCTAGAACATTAAAAACCGACTTGAAACGTGAAAAGTCCTCTCCGGGGGCAAAACGGTAATTTCACAATTTTCATAATTAAAAATTTTGAAATTAATAAATAAAATATTAAATAATTAAAGTGAAACATTAATGAAATTAATTTAAAATTTTGAATTAAAAAAATCGATCAATCGGACTCTCAAGTAAAATTGTTGAGGGTTTGCAAGATATTTCTTTAAGGACCCCTCCATTTGGGGGTCCAAAGAATTAAAGATATAATAGAGGGGGGTTCTCCAAAAAATTAAATTCAATCAAGCAAGACTAAATTTAAGGTATTAAAGTCAATCAAGTAAGACTAAAGTCAAAATTAAAGTCAATTAAACAAGACTAAAGTCAATGTATTAAAGTCAATCAATTAAGACTAAAGTCAAAATCTTAAAGTCAATCAAAGAAGACCAAAAGTCAAAACCCTAATAGAGTTCAAATTAAATAATAACTCTATTTAATAGAGTTCTAACTAAAATACAACTCTACCTAAAATAATTCTAATTAAAATACAATTCTACCTAAAACAATTCTAACTAAAACACAACTCTAACTAAAAGAATTATAATCAAACACTAATGCTATCTAAATCAACCATTAAAAAAATCTATAAATAGGGGTCCTCACACCCTATTTTCATATAAAATCATAAACCCTAAGAGAAATAGGTCTAAAAGCCCTCTAGCCTCCCATAAACCCTAGTTTTGGAACCCCAACTCCTTACCTAACATCCCTTCTTTGATTTTAGCCTAAAAAATACATAAAAAATTTTCAAAAACACCCCAAAATTCATAACAAACTCGAAGAATCCAGATCAAAAAAAAAAAGATATACCTTGTCTCGGAGATCAGAAATCAAATCCGGAGACAGAACGAAACGAGGAGTACGGTACAAGGAGCAGTTTTTGTCTTACCTTTTTTATTATCTAGGTTTTTTTTTTAGCAATGTAATTTATTTGAAAAGTTAGTAGAGACCGGCTTTGGCCGGGCGGGGTTGGTGCTTAACACCTTCCAACCCCGTAACTTGATCCCCGAACCCTTTTTTCTTTCGTAAATTAGTAATGTTTGCCTTTCTTAGAGTCAGTTTGGTTCCTAGACCTTCATAACTAGGTGGCGACTCCCAAACCTCAAGGGTCAAAAGCGGATCCGTGCACCCCGCGGATCGAAGGCACTTTCAATTAGGTTGGCTGATTAAAAGAAAAATAGAACTGAACAACAACCATTGAATTAGACTGGTTACCTTGAAAAGAGGTGCCTACTTTTCTTTGAAAAATAGTGAAAAATGACTAAAAAGAAAAAGAAAAAGAAAAAGAAAAAGGATCACTCGAAGCAAGAATGAAAAGAAAGAATCAAAGTTTAAGAGTTTAGTGTATGGTGAAAGCCATCAAGTCTAAAAATGTGAGTGCACTAGAATATCATAAATAAAGCTCCTTAGAGGTATTAAAGTAAACATTTACACTTCTCACTACCCTAGACAGGATGCACTGAAGGTTTTTTCGAACTCACTCTAGGAAACAGAATCTCTAAAGTTTTTAAGTTAGAATTATTATTTTTTAAAGGTTATGATGCGTTACTCAGAAAGATAGTATTAATATCTTAAGAGAAGTACATGATGAAATTTGTGGTGAATATCAAAACGGCAATCGACTTATTTTCAAAATCTTGTATACAGGATATTATTGAGCAAAAATGCACAAAGAATTAAGGATATTTTTTCAAAGATGCAAAGTTTTGTCAGATTCATTCAAGTATCCCTAGATTGCACCCTAATGAACTTCATCCAATGCGTGCATATGGGTCTTTCCAAATGTGGGGTTTTGATTTTATCGATAAGATATTGCCACCCTCAAGTAAGAACCACATGTGAATCGTGACTGCCATTGAGTATTTTACCAAGTGGGCTTAAGCAATTCAATTACGAAAAATATCTTCTGAAGTAGTTGCAAACTTTATCATGGAAAACATTGTGAATAATTGTCACAGACCATGGCTCATAATTCCAAGGTGAAACTAGAGCACTATTGAAACGATGTATAAAATCTTGTTACGCATACTCTGGAAAGTGAACAAAAGTCAACGTGATGGGCATCTGGAAATGATTAACGGGTTATGGTGTTATCCGACCTCGAACAGGGCAAACACCATTTTCTTTAGTTTATAGGGCAGAAGCAAATTTCTCGATAGAGTTGCAATATGATATGTTGAGAATGGAAAGTGCTACAACTTTACAAAGTGCATCCGTCGAATATGCTAAATTACAAATGACTTATCTAGATCTATTAGAAGAGAAGTGTCAAGATGCACATCAGGCGATGAACCAATATTGTCTCCGTACATCTCGAGTATATGGAAAGCATGTTAAGTTACAATCTTTCAAAGAAGGGGACTATGTTCTTAAAGTTGCTAAAAGCATTCGAGCAGACTCAATGAAACTAAGTTTGCACCAAATTATGAGCTAGGTCCTTCCATAACTGACCCAAGCTTTTAAAACTAGTTACAACAGATTGTGGGATTGTCACAATAATGAGATGTATGAATCTATCAATGGTAAATGGTTGAAGAAATACTATTATTAATAAAATGAAAGCACTTGTATTTTGCTCATTCCATTTGTATTCTTTGAAATTTCTTAATATTAATGGCAAATTTCTCACATTATTTTCATAAAACCATTGCATAAATTTGCTTAATGTATTTAACAATTCCAGCTCTATTTTAAATTTTACATTTTAGTTCTTTTTGTTATCATAATTTTTGTATTTACTAACAATTATTCAATCTTTATGAAAGACTAGAAAAATGTGTACTACTCTTGTAGGAAGGACCAGCACATTTGAAGAAGACACAGAATTGTAAAAGATATCAATGTCCAAGTATTTCATAAGGTTCCAATTCGTGGTTGAATTTTTTATGCACTTATTTGACTGGTCTAAAGTGGGGATAAATTGTCAATTTATGCATTTCACTATCGAACGGTAATCCCCACATCTCATCATAATTCTAGGCAAAAACATCCACATACCTGCATAACATATTCACAAAAATTTCTTCTTATCATTATATAAAGAAGAGGCAATATAAGTAACTTTGTTCTCTCCTTATTTTCTCAATTTTTCTTCGTATCATTGAAATTGAACCACATCAACCACTAATTGACGTGGCAGCCAAGTTAGCCACTAAAAAAAATTGAGTTTTTTTAAAATAAAAAAGCCCTAGCATTTTTTTTTTTTTTGTTCTCATCTTCTCTTCTCTGGAAAGAAACGAACTGTAAGAGGAGAGTCTGAAAAACCCTCCTCTCTTCTCATCTAGTCTCCTATTCTCTCCTCTGTACCGCATTTGAAGATTGGCAGTCGAGAGAGAGATAGTTTAGCCGAGGTCTTCTTAAAAAATCGAAATCTCTGGTTAGTCGAAAGCTCTCACTCAATCACTCTCAGTTTCTTGAATTCTCTTCTTAGACTTTGGTTGACTCCAATTCGTTCGAGAAAAGATGAGCAGGTTCGTCCCAAATGAGACAATAAGAGGCGAGAAGGAGAATAGAGGAGGGTTTTCAAAACTGATTTCTGTTTAGGGTTCGATTGGTTGTAGAGGAGACGATTTGTTGTAGAAAAGACGAGCAGAATAGAAAAAATGGGAGGAAAAATGCAATATCATTTTGATTAAAAAATTTTGATTTTTTTTAGTGCTGTACTTTGCTACTACGGTACTGTTTGTTAAACTGAAAAAAAAAAATAAGTGCTGAATAGCATTAAGCGCTGAAATTTATAAGCACTGAATCGAAGTGTTAAAAAAATTATTTGTTTAGACGTAGAATTATATTTGTTATAAATTACTGAAATTAGTAAATTATCTTTTTTACCCTTACAATCATATTATACATTGTTTACATGTTTCAAATGCCTACTTCTTATTAAATATAATAAAATATATTATTTCTTATAAAATTAAAATACAATTCATTTTTTAATAATAAGTAATACTAAAATTTTTAATTTATTAATAATAATTTTTATTTCTAAAAGTCCACAAATTTCAAATTAAAAATAATAATGTCATACAAATCACCAAAATTTGATATCAACATTGAAAGAACTTAATTTGGGATGAATAATTTTCGATTGAAATGAAGGATGTGTAATTATAAAAGTACCCCACGAATTAACAAAGGCAACCAACACTATAACCAATTTTTTTGTCTTATATGGATTAAAGTTTTTGGAATGAACCAATTTATGGTGATGATGATCTATATGATCTATAGATCATACTCACAAAAAATCAACCCATTCTGAAACTTCTAACCACGTCAAAACAAATTTTCAAAAAAAAAAAAAATGTACAATTTACGGTTCTTGAACTTGTTTTGATGGGATTAGAAGTTTTGGGATGAGCTGATTTTTTGTGAGGATGATCTCCTCATTGTAAAGATCATCCTCACCAAAAATCAACTCATTCCAAAACTTTTAACTCATATAAGACAAAATAATTTAGCTATGGTGCGCATTCATTAATTTGTGAGGTGCTTATATACTTATCCATGGGATATAAGAGATATCCTTTTATGTATAAGGGCATACTTGTCAATGTCCAAAAAAATGAAGGGTATACTTGTCCGTGCCGAAAAAAACTAAGTGCTTACTGCTTCAACACTTTTTTTCAGCATCAAAATAGTGCTGAATTTTTTTTCACTTATTTTCAGCAATAAGCACTGAAAATATGGAGAAAACAAAAGCGCTATTTTGACAAAAAGTGCTGAATTTTTTTTTTCAACAATAAGCATTGAAAAATAGAGCAAACAAACACCCTACGTCAATTAGTGGTTGACATGGTTTCATTCCACGCCAGGGAGATGTGAGGTCCAACCTGAGGTCACTCCAACATTACTCAATATTTAATGTGTTTGCTTCTTGTCCAAAAGTAACCAATTGAAAATTCTGTTATAATTATTGTGCGGGTAAGACACTTATTTTATTTATGTACCTACCTCATGTCTTGTTCTTTCTTTCTAACATGGTAGCTCTTGTTCAAAATGAAAAAATAAAGACACAACAAACTGAATGCTAAGGAACCAAAAATATATATCTGAGAGAACTCTTAAGTTGCAAGCAAATGATCAAAATTAAAGTTTGCATGGTAGAGCACTCAATTTCTTATCAACAACAAAATAGGTTCAATGCCAATAGGAAATCCATGCGAAGACCCAACAAATCAATCCCACCCAAGCTATGATGCCAAGAAAATTAGACACAGACAGAGTGTCAAATGAAAATAATTAATAACTGCAGAAATAATTATCAAATCGTATCAACATGAAACAGATTTAATAACCTTTTTGGCCTAAAATAAACCAGAGACCAGAACCAATGATTTATATATGGAGATAAAATCTAATTATTGTAGAGAAAATGACCCAAAGAGACCATAAGTTGGTAGTATGGTTGGTTGTAGGGTTGTTCATGCACCAGTTAGGGTGCTACGTACAAAGGTATACCTGAAAATGCACCAGGTTCAGTATAGCTAAGCTTAAAAGCACCGAGGACTTTGAATCTATGAACTATCTATGGAATGATATTTTTGGAGTAGTTTGAAAACACTCACAAAGAGTGCCTAAGGAAAATATGGATTTTACAAACCAAAAGGCTTCAACACTGAAATATGTACCAGTCTTTGAACTTTGAAAAGTATAATGCAAATAGATGCTCAATTTCAAGATGTATGCATTATGAACTTGAGCACGTAATTGATTGGAGATTACCATGAAAGGCACATTTCGAAGTTAATCGCAAAGTTGTACCATAAACAGAAACAGATAAATGAGCAACAACTAAATAGATAATTTTATATGGGTAACTCAACAATAATTGTGATTAAACAGGTATATAAGCAAGATTATAATCATAAGTGGACTCCCTTTACAATACATTAAAGTTACAATTTATAATTAAAGCTGTTACATTAGGCATCAATAGATGAATTTAAAATCTAAATGAGACATTCATTGCAAACCAATAAATGTGCTGGAATTGCACGTAAGGGATACCCTCAGCAAACACCCCATATTACTAGGGTGTCCCAATCCAAAAAAAAATAGAACAGGTAAGA
Source organism: Akebia trifoliata (assembly GCF_017979445.1). Taxonomy (NCBI): domain Eukaryota; kingdom Viridiplantae; phylum Streptophyta; class Magnoliopsida; order Ranunculales; family Lardizabalaceae; genus Akebia; species Akebia trifoliata. Next base: position 20,807,280 of record NC_141376.1, read on the forward strand.
TCAGATGGCCACAAAAGTTGCATTTGATAATGCATTCATTCAGTTCATTTAGGATTGAGACAAAAATGATTGAGGAACAAGATTCATTCAGTCAATCCCAATACTTTGGGCAAGGATTCTATGATGATGATGATAACACGACGACAATTATTATGATGAGGACACAACAATGATGATGAATGAAATGGTTCATCACCATCATCAAGGACCTATCCCAAAGATTTGGTGTCACTAAACCGATATTGTTTTTTAATCAAAGTCTGTCAAGAACTACATCCTTTTGTTATTTAAAATGAGTTCTTATACTAGGGTATTAATTTAACTAAGCCTCTTCTCAGTCTGTCTCTCTGTGTTTCTACTAGTCTTCAATCTAGAGTTGTTTTGATTAGTTTATGAGATTTCAGGGTTCCAACAAAACAAACCATTCTAGGTTATTCTACTTCCTTGATAAAATAAATGGAGTTCAAGCCCTTAATAGATCTCACTGTATCGGACAGAACATATCCTTCAATCTTTATCCATCATCTTCGAAAATTCCTCCACCTTGGAAGAAACCCAAGAGTGTAACTGAAAATTAACTAAAAAAACATAAATTTATGGAACATTAAATGGGATTATGGTTTCATGAATTTGTAAAATAATACAAGAAAATTACATTAGTATTCAAGGATGGCCAACTGGGAAATATTTCATTTTCCATTTTATGTTCACATCCCAACCAATTATAGAACTTCTTTTACATCATTTAGGCTAAACATAAAAATTTACAGAGATACCTTCTTGTTTCACCATTTATCACACAATTCCATGAGACCCCACCCATTTACTCTTGCAACCTTTACAAAAGGTGTAAAATGAACAAATTATAAAGAAGCATATTAAAGAGAACCAGAAACCCATCATAATAACACATGTAGATAAATTTAGACTTTTAGGCCTTTTTTGCATATATAATGAATATAATCAGAGAGTAATTAGAAAAATGCCCTTAATGAATTGACTATAGCAATCAATATAACAGTAGGCGCTACAAGGTACAGGCCATACCCCAGCTGCAGATCAAGCAGTTCAAGAGGCTATAGATGTAAGGCAATCTCGATATGCAGTTCAAGTTGTAGATCAAGCAGTTCAAGAAAGAATGGAGATGAGATTCTAATAGAAAAAAATGATCTTACTAAAAAGATTCAGAAATGCAAATATCAACTAAAAAAAAATTTAAAACTCACCCTAGAACCTATAAATGTTGACATTTTCTTCCACAAACAAAACAGGGAAGGGGTTTCACATGTATATTTCCAAAAAATAGGGAACAAACAAATGGAGATTTAGAGTAGGTTTGCAGACTGTTTCGTAAATGGAGATCTTGACTTGTGACGATTTCTCCAGCCAGGCCCTAGTTTTGTCACGACGATGAGAGTTTTTGTTCTTCAAATTGCAAATTAAAATAACATGAAAATGGTTGGGAAATGAAAAATATGAGATATTATAGCGGAAATTATTATCTGCCACTATATCTGTGGTGTCAAAGTGGCGCCAAACACATTTTCACGACATTAATTAGCACCATAGAATTCTTCATAATATGATATCTACGATAAGATTATCTATATACAAAGACAAATTATGTAATCTACACATCTTGACTCTTTTACTGAGGCGAATATATGGACTCAACGAGAAAATTACCAATCAATTGCCTAAAATGGTGATGAGATGGGGGAGGGAGCACCAGCTCCTTCTCAATCGAGTTCTTGTCTTGCTGGATAAAATGCCATCATATTGTTGGGAATTTTACCATCAGCATATTTTGAAGTGAAAAATATAATCTAAAATGCCTAAAATGAAGCATGCATTTGCTTCGAGAAGCAACTTGATACGTGTCAGAACTCAACAGTATTTGGTTCAACCTCATCGAAGAAATGTTATATTAGTGTCAAAAAATTAATAAAAATCAAGTCATCCCAGTGGGTCCGAAACATAAAGTAGTACCTTCAATTGGATGAAATTGAACTAGAACCTTCAATTGGATGTTCATCATATAGAAGAAGATCTTCGAAGGAATCTAATAAACTGGCATCAATTGATCAAAGAATTGATTCATGGACGCTTTAACCAAGATCGGAAGTTAGAAACTAATCAATAACAAATTTCTTCCAACAAGCAAGTTTAGAAACAGAGAAACAAGAAACCATACCTACAAAGCCCTTTAAAACAAACCAAACCAAAACAGCATCTATTTTCTTAGAAAAAGGTGTGCAACAATGATAATAATAAAAAAAAGATAATTCTGAAGTTTAATAAAATATAGAGATCTCATATTTATGAAAAAAACAAGCTTACTAGCTAGATGTCTGCCTGAGGAAAATAGAAAGTGCACCCTCCTTCACGATGCACCGTCAGAAGAGGACCAGCACAAGCATACCAAAGCTCCATGTAAAAACACAAAGTAACAGAGATATCAGAACCACGATGATTTTATTAGTAATGACAATAGGCTGCACACCAAGAAAAGAATCGAATAATGTATTTCAAATTGAAAACACACACACACAGAAATAGATAACAAAAATTGTCATTGCATGAGATTATCAATATGAATTCAAAAATCAGAGAGACTAGTTCAGAAGCATTCTAATAATCATATAGCAGAACGTATTAGAAGCTTCCCTAATATATTTCTTTTTAATTTGATAGTGTCTACGATGATGAGGTTGATTGAGATTAAAAGTAAGGAAGATTCTGAAGAAAAACAGTTATACACATTCACATAGGCATGAAAAATTCAAAGAAAAAGTAGTTGTCATCAATTGCCAAAACATCTTCAAATGATACCTTGTGAGATTCAAAACCAACCACCACCATTCTCTATATGCAATGACAATAACTGCATAAAAGAAAAGAGTTGAGTAATGGATTTCAAAATACTTGTCACATGAGATTATCATTGAGCATTTCAATATCGAAGGAGGATTACAACATTTAACCTTATATATCATGCTTCAATATCAAGTTTACTGAAGGTCATTTTAATTGATAGAAGAAGATTAGTTTAATTTTTAGTATTGATTGAGATCAGAAATAACTAAGAGTCTGTGTAGTATACTTTTTTACACTACAAAGTTGACCCCAATCCATTGGTAATACATTCATACAATTCATTTAAGATTGATAGGCATGGCTTTTGACAAAAATGAATTGAGGAACAAGATTCATTCAATCAATCTCAATGTTTTGGCCAAGGATATGATGAAGTCGATGATGATGACAATGACGACGACCAATGACAACAACAATAACGATGATGATGACAAATGACGATCATAGATAATGAATAATGAGTATCATCATCATCAAGGACCTATCCCAAAGATTTGGGTTCATTAAACAAATCTTGTTTTTTTTCTCAAAGTCTATCAAGAGTCATATCCTTATGTTATTTAAAATGAGTTCTTATACACACTTAGTGTAGAAAATCAATAAAAAAAACATGAGGATCTCTGTTTCTACTAGCCATCAATCAACAATTTCGATTAGTTTATGATATTTTGGGCTCCAACACAACAAACTATTCTCGGGTTATTCAACTTCCCTGATAAAGAAATAGAAGAAGCCCTCGATGGATCTCACTATACCAGACATAACGTATCATTCAATTTTTACTCATCATCTATGCAAATTCCTCCATCTTGGATGAAATCCAGAATAGTATAATTGAAAATTAACTTTAAAAAAAATATAAATTTATGGATAAATTTACATGGGATTATTATAGGATGAAATTTGAAAAAAGTTCAACTTTTTTTTTATAGGTGTTCAATTCCAATAAGACCCATCAATTTCACTAATTTGTAAAATTATAAAAAGACTTAGAAGAAATAACATTAACAACAGTGAGAATCAAACCTTATCTCTCTCATAAGATTTTGGTTATTAATATCCTGGATCGACCAATTTAAACTTCTTTCTCCTTTGTCTCTCACTCATATCTACTTCACCAATATAATTATAATTAGGTTTCAATCCAAAAACTTAACCTAGTTACTTGAACGCAGAAAATATAGTAATGAAAATTTGGAAACTCTCCACCTTACAAAAATCAAAGAAGCTTGCGAAATGAGATTGAGAAGAACATTTCAATTTTATTAAAAACTAAATTAGATTCAGTGGATTATCACTGAGCATTCCAAAAACATAGAAATTGTTTAGAGAACAATAAACAAAAAGGATCGACAAAAAGCACAAAGGAAATTGTGAAATCTGAAAATAATAATTCAATTTTATAGTAGGAAAAAAATGAACATCTTGCACAGAAGATAAGTGCATTAGAAAACAAGCGAACTAAAAAAATGTACATCTAGAGTAACAACCATGGTCCTGTTAACTCATAGATGGGGAGCTACAATTGCATCTAAGAAACCACTACAATAAAAAATAAATAAAAAATAAAAAGTAACAAAAACAAAAAAGAAAAAAAGAAAGAAATGCATAGACCCCATAATTTTGCTAAATTTAAGCAAAATATATAAAACATAACAGAAAGAGGCCTAATGAAATATCCACCAACATATTACCATAATAATAGTTTTAAATAACCACACAGAAACAAAATTATCAATTAGCCACACATGCAATTTACTATCAATAATTACTATCATCCACCTCATTGAAACCCCCAATCATTAAAGCTGTGACATTAGTAGCATAATTGTTGGATATTGTTAATAGGAAAGTGAAATATAGTAATATATATTTTAAGAAAGAGAGAATAGATAGAGCAAGAACCACATATCGTAATAAATTATGAGATCATAACCACTTTATCATTGTGGTTAGTAAAGGAACTTGAGTTTCATATTGAAGGTTTACTATATTAAAAACGTAACAAATCAATATTTTACATAATGCATGCCAAAGACCAATGATTTCATAAACCATGCAAAAGTATGTTTTAAACAACATTTGAGATTTTTCCTTAAGGCTCGCCATGGAGGGCTTCACAAAATTGCACTACACCTCACGAAAATCGAAATGACACATTTATTACAGAGATACCTTCCTATTTCACCATTTATCACACTATTCCACAAGACCCCACCCATTTGCTCTTGCAACCTTTACAAAAGGTGTAAAATGGATAGATTATAAAGAACCATATTAAAGAGAACTAAAAACCTATCATAATAACACATGTAGATAAATTTAGACTTTTAGGCCTTTTTTTGCATTTATAGTGAATATAATGACAGAGTAATTGGAAAAAAGCCCCTAATGAATTGCTATAGCAATCAATATAACACTAGGTGTTACAAGGGACAAGCCATACCCCGACTGTAGATCAAGCAGTTCAAGAGGCTGTAGATGTAAGGCAATCCCAAGAATTGTTCTGTTGATCGATTCCTTATGATTCTCTTAAAGCTGGATATGTAAAAGGTTAAAGAAAATATTAATGCTTGTGATGAGATATGGATTTTTCTTTTTTCCCTTCATATATGTTCAAGTCTCTTACTAAACAAAGAGAGATAAAAAAAGATCAAGGTTGAATGGAACTTACATTAGTAACAGAAACAACACAAACAAAAAGAGGTACCTTGAATAAGCAAAATGAACATTGGAGAGTAACTACACACCTGCGCCAAGATCAAGAGGCTTCTTGGTTGGTCATTTTGTAGACTCACATGGCTGAGTATAGGAAGAAAACTAGGCAAATAACCACACAAAAAAAAAAGAACGAAAGAGAAAAAAGTAAGGTCTTTCCTTTGAATCTAAAAAAGGAGCAATTAGCGTCCATCCAAATGAATTCGGATAAATTTAACAAGGCATATTTAAGAAAATTTTACCTGAATTTTAGTGATCAAAGCATCCATTTGTTGTGAAACAGAAAAAAGATTCTTCTCCTTATCTAATGATAGGATGGGTTTTGGGATTGCATTTGTAATGAGAAGATAAAGAGTTTTTTGCTTGGTCAAAGGTTTGTACTGAAACAACATTCAAATATCCTAGATTAATAAATCGTAGACCATAATATAAAAAATAAAAAAGAATCAAACAAGAAGAGATCTACTAGAATTTTCATACTTTTAATGGTTTGTTCAACATATCATAGTTTTGGATGAAGAAAATGGGATTTGAGTTGTAGAGCAAATCGGATTTGAGTTATAGAGAAAATGGGATTTTAGTTTTTAGCTCTCTTGTAATCATAAATTTGGGTTTTCCGCTCCAAAGCACATTTAAACTAAAAAGACATGAAATAACAATTTTATTGGCAAAATAAAAAAATCTATAATAGTAGTGATACAAAAAAAAATCAAGATAGAACGGAGATGAGATGCTAGTAGAAAAAAATGATCTTACAAAAAAGATTCAGAGATGCAAATATCAAAAGAAATTTCAACTAAAAAAATATTTAAAAATCACCCTAGAACCTATAAATGTTGACATTTTCACCCACAAACAAAAAAGGGAAGGGGTTATGCATGTATATTTCCAAAAAATAGGGAACGGAAAAATGGAGATTTTGAGTAGGTTTGCAGACTGTTTCGTAAATGGAGATCTTGACCTGTGACGATTTCTCTAGCTAGGCCCTTGTTTTGTCACGACGATGAGTTTTTGTTCTTTAAATTGCAAATAAAAAGGATATGAAAATGGTTGGGAAAAGAAAAATATGAGGTTGTATGGCTGAAATTATTATCTGCCCTATATGTGTGGTGTCAAAGTGGTGCCAAACACATTTTCGCGATAATAATTATCGCTGCAAACTTCTTCATATTATGATATCCGCCACAAGATTATCTATGTACAAAGACAGGTTATGCAATCGGCAGCTCTTGATTCTTTTACTCAGGCAGATTTATACTCACAGAGAAAATTATCAGTCAATTGCCTAAAAGGGTGATGAGATGGGGGAGAGAACACCAGCTCCATCTCAACCGAGTTCTTGTCTTGTTGGATAAAATGCCATCATATTGTCAGGAATTTTACCATAAGCATATTTCAAAGTAAAAGTATAATCTAAAATGCCTAAAATGAAGCATGCATTTAGGAAGCAACTTGATACGTGCAAAAACTCAACAGTATCCGATTCAGCCTCATCGAAGAAATAATATATTAGTGTCAAGAAATTAATAAAAACCAAGTCATCCCAGTGGGACCGAAACATGAAAAACCCTACAAACCCTTATGCTTATAAAAAATGAGATTGAAGTAGTACCTTCAATTGGATGTAAAATACAAGATCTTCGAAGGATGGTAATAAACTGGCGTCAATTTATCAAAGAACTGATTCATGGACATAGAAGAAGATCTTTGAAGAAAGGTAATAAACTAGCATCAGAACTGATTCGTGGACGCTTCAACCAAGATCGGAAATTAGAAAATAATCAATAACAAATTCTTCCAACAAGCAAGTTTAGAAACAGAGAAACAAGAAACCATACCTAAAAAGCCCTTTAAAACAAACCAAACCATAACAACATCCATTTTCTAAGAAATAGGTGTGTAACAATGAACAAAAAAAGAAGATAATTCTGAAATTCAATAAAATACAGAGATGACAAATTTCTAAAACAAACAAGCTTACAGCTAGATATGTCCCTAAGGAAAATAGAAAATGCACTCTCTTTCACGATGCACCGTAGCATGAGGACCAGCACAAGCATGCCAAAGCTCTGTGCAAAAACATTAAATAACAAAGATATCAGAACCACCATGATTATTTCAGTAATGACAATAGGCTGCACAATAAGAAAAGAATCAAATAATGTATTTCAAATTGAAAACACACACACATACACATACAAAAATAGATAACAAAAACTGTCATTGTATGAGATTATCAATATTAATTCAAAAATTAAAGAGACTACTTTAGAAGCATTCTAATAACCATATAGAACTGATTAGGAGCTTCGCTAATATATTTCTTTCTAATTTGATCTTGTCTACGATGATGAGGTTGATTGAGATTAAAAGAATCGAAGATTCAAAAGAAAAACGGTTATACAAATTCATAGGTATGAAAAATTCAAAGAAAAAATTAATCATCATTAATTGCATAAAGAGCTTCAAACAATACCTCATAAGATTCAAAACTAATCACCACCATTCTCTATATGCAATGACAATACAAAAAAATAGTCTAGTAATGGATTTCAAAAAACTTGTCACATGAGAATATCATTGAGCATTTCAATATTGATGGAGGATTGCAACATTTAACCTTATATATCATGCTTCAATATCAAGTTTACTTTTAGTAAAGTCACTTTAATTGGTAGAAAGAAGATAAGTTTAATTTTTAGTATTGATGAGATAAAAAATAAATAAGAGTCTGTGTAGTATACACACTACAAAGTTAACCCCAATCCATTGATAATGCATTCATACAATTCATTTAAGACCGATAGACATGGCTTAAGACAAAAATGAATTGAGGAAAAAGATTCATTCAATCAATCTCAATGTTTTGGCCAAGGATTTGATGATGATGATAATGATGATGACTATGACCAATGACAATGACGATAATGATGATGATGACGAAAGATGATGACAAATGACGATCACAGACGATGAATGCTGAGTATCATCATCATCAAGGACTTATCCCAAAGATTTGGGATCACTAAACAAATCTTGTTTTTTTATCCAAGTTTGTCAAGAGCCGTATCCTTTTGTTATTTAAAATGAGTAATACACACTTAGGGTAGAAAATAAATAAATAAAAATATGAGAATCTCTGTTTCTACTAGCCTTCAATCTACGGTTACGATTAGTTTATGAGATTCTAGGTTCCAACAAAACAAACTATTCTCGGGTTATTCAATTCCAATACGAACCATCAATTTCACTCATTTGAAAATGTTCAACTTTTTTTATAGGTGTTCAATTACAGTAAGAACCATCAATTTCACTAATTTGTAAAATTATAAACAGAGTTAGAAGAAATAATATCAACAAGAGTGAGAATCAAACCTTCTCTCTCTCAAAGGATTTTGGTTATTAATATCCTGGACTGACCAATCCAAACATTTTTCTCCTTCGTCACTCATTCATATCTACTTCACCAATATAATTATAATTAGGTTTCAATCAAAAAACTTAACCTAATTACCTGAACGCATAAGATAAAGTAATGAAAACTTGGAAACTCTCCACCTTACAAAAATCAAAGAAGCTTGCGAAATGAGTTTGAGAAGAACATTTCAGCTTTAATAAATACTAAATTAGATTCAGTGGATTATCACTGAGCATTCCAAAATCGTAACACAGAAATTGTGAAGCGAACAATAAACAAAAAGGATAGGCAAAAGCACAAAGGAAATTGTGAAATCTGAAAATAATTATTCAATTTTATAGTAGGAAAAAAATGAACATCTTGAGTAACAACCATGGTATTGTTAACTAATAGATAGGAAGTTACAATTGCATCTAAGAAACCAACACAATAAACAATAAATAAAATAAAAAATGACAAAAACAGAAAAGAAAGAAAGAAAGAAATGCATAGATCCCATTATTTTATTGAACTTATGCTAAATATATAAAACATAATAGAAAGAGACCTAACGAATTTTCAATTGCAACAAAATTTTCAATTAACCACACATGCAATTTACTAGCATCCATGTCATTGAAACCCAAAAATCAACAAACCACTCAATGTAATAACTATTCAATTGCAAAGGCAAGTCAACGGCAATAAAACAACCACTTATGCCGATTTAAATGTGTTTTGTCTCTAGATTAGTCTAAATTATAAAGAAAACATCATTGGGAGGCTATGTGAGAGTACAGACCACCTTACATATTTCTCCCAATCACCATTTAACCTGCTTAAGAAAAATTCACCAACAATAAAAAAAATTGTCAAAGAAAAGAACATGAGGAATTTTTTAATTATTATATATGTGACCAAAATCACTAGGAACGCTCTATCTGGAAGAGTCCTCATGCTACGAAGAATTACTGATGACTAAGTTATGACTACTTAATTTATCATCACTTAGAAGATTACGAGCATTGCTGTTCTAAGCTAAAAACATTCAAAAGGGAAGAAACATTAATTATGCGATCAAGGATCTCACTTTCGGGACTAGCAGCAAAGGATCCAATTGCTGAAGTAAGTTTTTTGGTCCCTTCACCCTTCCAAGATGCGTCACAAATACCTTAGCTACAATAGTTGCTACAGGAAATCTAAGGATTGGAAGATACGCAATAAAAGAAGTGTCTGAGACCAAAATCTTTTTCGATTGGGAAGCACCAAATGTATGTATTGACTATTTCACAAGTTAAAAGGAGAAAAAAATTACCCTGGCCTCCAGAATCCAGATCATCCAAATCTTGTAAGAAAATAGGATTTTAACTGCAACACATTAACAACCTAATTGAGCAATTCCTTTAGAAAACTTTTGAAATTTGGAATCATGTTGTCAAGATATTTTACCGGGTCCTGCAAAAAAGAATGGAAATATTAATTCATCCGGTAAACTGGAATATGAATTTAGAAATTTTAAAGAAAGGGGTAAGAAAATCTATCTCGATGATGTGCCGAATTAGTGCATATACTAAATTTGTATAAGATGGAGGCTGACCAACAAATAGTTGATACTTGGTTATGCCCCACAATCAACTAATTTTCAGTTCATGCTATAGCACTTATGAAGTTGAAGGAGACTCAAAGTGATGAACTAGTTTGTATGAATCTGTGGAAATCTAACATAGGAGCCCAACCCCTAGAAAAGGTACATTGAAGAAGACTCAAATAGGGGGTAATGTTACCATCTCTGTAAAGAAGAGCCACATGGCTGCAGGCCAGAATGTAGTGCCTGGGTAACATACATCAGCAAAGATGTTTGCTAAAATGCCTAATAGAGAGATGACCAAGGGATATCATGTGGATGGTAGCAAGAAGAATAAGGAGGGAGCTAAAACCTAGGCTGCAATGGTTAGTGGGAAACATGCAGCTGGGAAAGCAGAGGCGAACATGAGCTACCTTGAGCCAAAAAAACAAGATGGGAAAGTAGTCATCAACTTCCAAGCCCAAGATCAGGAAGAGGGTGAAGCTTTATGGAGAGACTGCTTGGTTGGCCATTTTCATATATGTTCAAGTCTCTTACTAAACAAAGAGAGAAAAAAAAAAAATCAAGGTTGAATGGAACTTACATTGGTAGCAGAAACAACACAAACAAAAAGAGGTACCTTGAATAAACAAAATGAACATTGGAGAGTTACTGCATACCTGCCCCAAGATCAAGAGGCTTCTTGGATGGCCATCTTGTGGACTCGCATGGCTGAGTACACGAAGAAAACAAAGCAAATAACCAAAAATAGAACGAGAAAAGAAAAAAGTAAACTCTTTCCTTAGAATCTAAAAAATGAGCAATTAGTGTCCATCCAACTAAATTTGGATAAATTTAACAAGGAAGGTAATAAACTAGCGTCAATTGATCAAAGAACTGATTTGTAGACGCTTCAACCTAGATTGCAAGTCAAAAACTAATAAATAACAAATTTATTCTAACAAGCAAGTTTAGAAACAGAGAAACAAGAAACCATACCTACAAAGCCCTTTAAAACAAACCAAACCAAAACAACATCAATTTTCTTAGAAACAAGCACACACAAAAAAGACAATTTTGAAATTCAACAAAATACGGAGATTTAAAATTTCTGAAACATTCGAGCTTACCAACTAGATATGTCCTCCGGAGGAAAATAGGAAATGCACTCTCCTTCACGATGCACCGTCGGAGGAGGACCAGCACAAGCATACCAAAGCTCCATGTAAAAACACAAAGTAACAGAGATATCAGAACCACGATGATTTTATTAGTAATGACAATAGGCTGCACACCAAGAAAAGAATCGAATAATATATTCGAAATTTTATAAAAAACAACACACACACACACACATACACACTGAGAAATAGATAACAAAAATTGTCATTGACTAAGATTATCAATATGAATTCAAAAATCAGAGAGATTACTAAAGAAGCATTCTAATAACACTATAGCAAAACCAATTAAAAGCTTCTCTAATATATTTCTTTCTTATTCGATCTTGTCTATGATGATGAGATTGATTGAGATGAAAAGAATGGAAGATTCAAAAGAAAAACGATTATACAAATTCATAGGTATGAAAAATTCAAAGAAAAAAGTAATCGTCATCAATTGCTAAAAACCTCTTCAAACAATACCTCGTCAAATTCAAAACCAACCACCACCTTTGTCTATATGCAATGACAATAGCTGCATACAAGAAAAGAGTCCATTAATGGATTTCAAAATACTTGTCACATGAGATTATCACTGAGCATTTCAATATCGAAGGAGGATTGCAACATTTAACCTTATATATCATGCTTCAATATCAAGTTTACTTTTAGTAAGGTCATTTTAATTGATAGAAAGAAGATTAGTTTAATTTTTAGTGTTGATTGAGATCAGAAATAACTAAGAGTCTTTGTAGTGTACTTTTTTACACTACAAAGTTGGTCCCAATCCATTGATAATGCATTCATACAATTCATTTAAGACTAATAGGCATGGCTTTGGACAAAAAGGAATTGAGGAACAAGATTCATTCAATCAATCCCAATGTTTTTGGCAAAGTTTTGATGAAGATGATGATGATGACGATGATGACCAAAGACAACGACAATAATGATGATGATAATGAATGATGTTGACGAATAACGATCACAGATGATGAATGATGAGTATCATCATCATCAAGGTTATATACCAAAGATTTGGGGTCACTAAATAAATCTTGTTTTTTTATCGAAGTCTGTCATGAGCCATATCCTTTTGTTATTTAAAATGACTTCTTATACACACTTAGGGAAAAAAATTAATATATAAAAAAACATAAGGATTTCTCTTTCAACTAGTCTTCAATCTACGATTTCAATTAGTTTATGAGATTCTGGGTTCCAACAAAACAAACTGTTCTCGGGTTATTCAACTTCCCTGATAAAAGAAATAGAGAACAAGCTCTCGATAGATCTCACTGTATCAAACATAACGTATCCTTTGATTTTTACGCATCATCTCCGCAAATTCCACCACCTTGGACTAAACCTGGAAGAGTATAACTGAAAATTAACTTTTAAAAAAACATAAATTTATGAATAAATTTACATGGGATTATTAAAGGATGAAATTTGGAAAAAGTTCAACTTTTTTTTATAGGTGTTCAATTCCAACAAGAAAAATGAATTTCACTAATTTATAAAATTATAAACAGAGTTAGAAGAAATAACATCCACAAGAATGAGATTCAAACCTTATCTCTCTCGGAAGATTTTGGTTATTAATATCATGGATCGACCAATCCAACCAAACCTCTTTCTCCTTCATCTCTCACTCATATCTACTTCACCAATATTTTCAATAATTACTTGGTAGTTGATTCAAGTCCAACTTACCCAACAATAAATAATAAAAAATATTGTAAAATACTTAATGCGCCTACTTTTCTTTTGAAAGTTAGCTAATTGAAGATTTAGTAAAACTTATTGTGAGAGTAAGACATTTATTTCAATTATGTGCCTACCTAAACGTTTTATATCTTTCTCAAAAGGTAGTTGTTGTTCAAAATGAAGAAATAAAGGTACAGCAAGCTGAATCCAAAGGAACGATTCATAAAAAAAAATACTTATTATGTCCGCTTTTCTTCTGAAATTAAGCTCAATTGAAGATTTAGTTACAACTAAAGTCCTGATGAATGCACGCGGTTTTGGTATGCGGCTGACGTGGCAAGGGCACATAACCATAAATCTTTTTCATTGGGATACACAGGAAAAAGATGTGCAATTATGCGCCCATGCCACATATGCCGCGTAACAAAACCGTGTGCATTCATCATTATTCTTATAATTATTGTTGAAAATGAAGAAATAAAGGTACAACAAGTGAAATCCTAAAGAACCAAAACTATATATCAGAGAACTCTAAGTTGCAATTAAAATGGTCGAAATTAAGTTAGCATGGTAGAGCAGACCCAACAATCATTCCCATCCAGGTATGATGCCAGGAATAGATAACAAAAATATGAATTCATGAGATTATCAATATGAATTCAAAAATCAGAGAGACTATTTTAGAAGCATTCTAATAACCATATAGCAGAACTAATTAGCAGCTTCTCTAATATATTTCTTTCTTATATGAACTTGTCTATGATGATGAGGTTGATTGAGATTAAAAGTATGGAAGATTCAAAAGAAAAACGGTTATACAAATGCATAGGTATGAAAAATTCAAAGAAAAAAGTAATCATCATCAATTGCTTAAAACATCTTCAAAAAATACCTCGTGAGATTCAAAACCAACCACCACCCTTCTCTATATGCAATGACAATAGCTGCAAAAAAAGAAAAAAGTCGATTAATGGATTTCAAAATACTTGTCAAATGAGATTATCACTAATCATTGCAATATCGAAGGAGGATTGCTACATATAACCTTATATATCATGCTTCAATATCAAGTTTACCTTTAGTAAGGTCATTTTAATTGATAAAAAGAAGATTAGTACAATTTTTAGTGTTGATTGAGATCGGAAATAACTATGAGTCATTGTAGTATACTTTTTTACACTACAAAATTGGTCCCAATCCATTGATAATGCAATCATGCAATTCATTTCATAATAATAGGCATGGCTTTGGACAAAAATGAATTGAGGAACAAGATTCATTTAATCAATCCCAATGTTTTGGGCAAGGCTTTGATGAAGATGATGATGACGACGACGACGACGACCAATGACAACGACAATAACGATGATGATGATGACAAATGACGATCACAGATGATGAATGATGAGTATCATCATCATCAAGGACCTATCCCAAAGATTTGGGGTCACTAAACAAATCTTGTTTTTTTATCAAAGTCTGTCATGAGCCATATCCTTTTGTTATTTAAAATGAGTTCTTATACACACTTAGGGTAGAAAATTAATATATAAAAAAACATGAGGATCTCTATTTCTACTAGCCTTCAATCTACGGTTTCAATTAGTTTATGAGATTCTGGGTTCCAACAAAACAAACTATTCTCGGGTTATTCAACTTCCCTGATAAAAGAAATAGAGAACAAGCCCTCGATGGATCTCACTGTACCAGACATAACGTATCCTTCGATCTTTACGCATCATCTCCACAAATTCCTCTACCTTTGACGAAACCTGGAAGAGTGTAACAGAAAATTAACTTTAAAAAAAATATAAATTTATGAATAAATTTATATGGGATTCTTAAAGGATGAAATTTGGAAAGTTCAACCTTTTTTTGTAGGTGTTCAGCTCCAATAAAACCATGAATTTCACTAATTTGTAAAATTATAAACAAAGTTAGAAAAAATAACATCCACAAGAATGAGAATCAAACCATATCTCTCTCATAAGATTTTGGTTATTAATATCATGGATCGACCAATCCAAACCTCTTTTTCATTCATCTCTCATTTATATCTACTTCACCAATATAACTATAATTAGGTTTCAATTGAATGTAGAAGATAAAGTAATGAAAACTTGGAAACTCTCCACCTTACTAAAATCAAAGAAGCTTACGAAATGAGTTTGAGAAGAACATTTCAGCTTTGATAAATACTAAATTAGATTCAGTGGATTATCACTACATTTAATATCAATAATGAAATATCCACTAACATATTAACATAATAATAGTTTTAAATAATCACACAGAAACAAAATTATCAATTAACCACACATGCAATTTATTATCAATAATTACTATCATCCACCTCATTGAAACCCAAAACTCAACAGATCACTCAATGCAATAACTATTCAATTGCAAAAGCAAGGCAACGGCAATAAAACAATCACTTATGCCGATTTAAATGTGTTTTGTCTCTAAATTAGTCTAAATTATAAAGAAAATACCACTAGGAGGCTATGAGAAAGTATGGTCCACCTTAAATATTTCTCCCAATCAACATTTAACCTGCTTAAGAAAAACTCACCAAGAAAAAAAAATTGTCAAAGAAAATAACATGATTTTTTTTAATTATGATATATATGAACAAAATCATTAAGAACTGCCAATCTGGAAGAGTCCTCATGCTGCGAAGAATTTCTAATGACTAAGTTACGACTATCTGATTTATCATCACTCGGAAGATTACGAGCACTGCTGTTCTAAGCCAGTAACATTAAATATGCGATCAAGGATCGCACTTTCAATACTCGCAACAGAGGATCCAATTGTTGAGGTAAATTTTTTGGTCCCTTCACCCTCCCAAGCAGCGCCACAAATACTTTAGTTGCTACAATTGCTGCCAGGAAATCTAAGGATTGGAAGATACGCAAAAAAAGAATTGTCTGAGACCAAAATCTTTTTCGATTAGGAAGCACTAAATACGTATTGACTATTTCACAAGTTAAAAGGGGAAAAAGTAGAGAAAAACATTACCCTGGCCTCCAGAATCCAGATCATCCAAATCTTGTAAGAAAATAGGATTTTAACTTCAGCACATTAACCATCTTATTAAGCAATTCCTTTAGAAAGGTTTTGAAATTTGGAGTCATGTTGACTGGATATTTTATTGGTTCCTACAAAAAAGAATAGAAATATTAATTCATCGTGTAAACTGGAATATGAATTTAGAAATTTTAAAGAAAAGGGTAAGAAAATCTACCTCGATGATGTGTCGAATTAGTGCATATACTGAATAGAGGCTGACCAACAAATAGTTGATACTTGGTTATGCCCCACAATCAACTAATTTTCAATTCGTGCTATAGCATTTATGAAGTTGAAGAAAAATTAAAATGGTATATTTTCGATAGATACTTGGTAGTCGATTCAAGTCCAACTTACCCAACAATAAATAAATAAAAATACTATAAAATACTTAATGTGCCTGCTTCTCTTCTGAAAGTTAGTCAATTGAAGATTCAATAATAATTATTGTGTGAGTAAGACATATATTTAAATTATGTGCCTACCTTAATGTCCTCTATCTTTCTCAAAAGGTAGTTGTTGTTCAAAAATAAGAAATAAAGGTATAGCAAGCTGAATCCAAGGAAACAATTTGTTTAAAAAAAACACTTATCGTGTCCGCTTCTTTTCTGAAATTTATCCCAGTTGAAGATTCGGTTATAATTAAAGTCCTGATGATTGCACGTAGTAGGGTACGCGGCCAACGTGACAAGGGCACAGAACCATAAATTTTTTTCACTGTGACACATAGGAAAAATATGTGCAATTCTGAGCCCTTGCCACAAAGGCCACATACCAAAACCGTGTGCATTTATCATTATTCTTATAATTATTGTTCAAAATGAAGAAATAAAAGTACAACAAGCGCATTCCTAAGGAACAAAAAATATATATCAGAGAACTCTAAGTTGCAACTAAAAGGATCGAAATTAAGTTAGCATAGTAGAGTAGACCCAACAATCATTCCCTCCAAAGCTATGATGCCAGGAAAATTAAAACAGATAGAGAGGAAGAGATTCAAATGAAAAAAAAAAATATTTAATAAAATGGGAAACAATTACCGAATCGTATGAACATGAAACAGATTTAAGAACCATTTTGGATTAAACTAAACTAGAGACAAGGTTCAATGATTTATATATGGAGGTAGAATCTAATTATGGCAGAATGCAAAATAAGTTAGGAAAAAGTTGAGACATACCAAATGACCCCAAGAGACCATCAGTTGGCAGCATGGTTGGTTGTTGTTTACACACCAACAATTCAGGAGCCATGTACAAAGGAGTACCTGAAAAATGCACCAGGTTCAGTACTAGCTGGCTTAAAAGCACTAAGAACCGTGAACCAGTGAACTATCTATAGAATGATATTTCTAGGGTAGTTTGGAGACACTTACAAAGAGTGCCTAGGAAAATATGGATTTTACATACCAAAAAAGGCTTCAATACTGAAATATGTACTGGTCTTTGAACATTGAAGAGTATAATGCAAATAGATGCTAAATTTAAAGATGTATGCATCGTGAGCCTGTGCAAGTAAACAGTTGGAGATGTGATGAGAACATCAACCATCAAGTTGACTATGGAAGGTAGATTTTCCAAAGAACAAATCATACGCAATAAGATAAAGTAAAAGAAACTTACACATGACAAAGGTTTATACAGCGCAAGACGACAGTCTTTGTTTACATTACTGGGGTAAATAAAAAATTGCAAGGTTGTACCATAGACAGAAACATATAAATGAGCAACAACTAGCGAGATAGTTTTACATTGATCACTCAACAATAATTGTGGTTAAATAGGTATATAAGCATCATAATCATAATTGGACGCCTTGTACAATCATTAAAGCTACAGTTTATAATTAAAGTTGTGACATTAGTAGCATAATTGTTGGATATTGTTAATAGGAAAGTGAAATTAGAAATATAGTAATAAATTATGAGATCATAACCACTTTTTCATTGTCGCTAATAAAGGAACTTGAGTTTCATATTGAAGGTTTACAATACTAAGAACATAACAAATTAATGTTTTACATAATGCAGGCCAAAGATGAAGACCAAGGATTTCATTAACCCTAAAAAAGTATGTTTTAAACAACATTTGAGTTTTTTTCCTTGAGGCTCACCATGGAGGGCTTCCCAAAATTGCACAACGCCTTACTAAAATCCACATGAGACATTTATTACAAAGATACCTTCTTGTTTCACCATTGATCACACTATTCCACGAGACCCCACACTCTTGCAACCTTTACAAAAGGTGTAAAATGAACAAATTATAAAGAACCATATATTAAAGAGAACTAAAACTCATCATAATAACACATGTAGATAAATTTAGACTTTTTGGTCTTTTTTACAAATATAAAATGAATATAATGACAGAGTAATTGGAAAAATGCCCCTAATGAAAAGACTATAGCAATCAATGTAACACTAGGCATTACAAGAGACAAGCCATACCCCATTGCAGATCAAGAAGTTCAAGAGGCTGTAGATGTAAGGCAATCCCGAGAACTATTCTGTTGATTGATTCCTCACGATTCTCCTAAAATGAATATAATGACTGAGTAATTCGAAAAATGCCCCACAAGACTTGACTATAGCAATCAATGTAACATTAGGCATTACAAGGGGCAAGCCATATCCCGCTGCAGATCAACTAATTCAAGAGGCTGTAGATGTAAGGCAATCACAAGAACTATTCTATTGATCAATTCCTCATGATTCTCCTAAAGCTGGATATGTAAAAGGATAAAGAAAATATTAATACTTGTGATGAGATATGGATTTTTCCTTTTTCCCTTCATATATGTTCAAGTCTCTTATTAAACAAAGAGAGAAAAAAAGATCAAGGTTGAATGGAACATACAATGGTAACAGAAACAACACAAACAAAAACTGGTACCTTGAATAAACAAAATGAACATTGGAGAGTTATTGCACACCTACCCCAAGAGCAAAAGGCTTCTTGGTTAGACATTTTGTGGACTCACATGGCTGAGTACAAGAAGAAAACTAGGCAAATAACCAAAAATAGAAATGACAAAAGAAAAAAGTAAGCTCTTTCCTTAGAATCTAAAAAATGAGCAATTAGGGTCCATCCAAATAAATTCGGAGAAATTTAATAAGGAAGGTAATAAACTAGCGTCAACAACTAATTCGTAGACGCTTCAACCTAGATCGAAAGTCAAAAACTAATCAAAAACAAATTTCTTCCAACCAGCAAGTTTAGCAACAGAGAAACAAGAAACCATACTTACAAAGTCCTTTAAAACAAAACAAACCAAAACAACATCAATTTTCTTAGAAACATGCACACAAAAAATAGATAATTTTGAAGTTCAATAAAATATAGAGATTTCAAATTTCAGAAACAATCAACCTTACTAGTTAGATATGTCCTTTTAAGGAAAATAGAAAATGGACTCTCCTTCACGATGCATCGTCGCAAGAGGACCAACACAAGCATGCTAACGCTCCGTGTAAAAACACAAAATAACAGAGATATCAGAACCATCACGATTCTATTAGTAATGACACTAGGCTGCACACTAAGAAAAAAATCGAATAATGTATTTCAAATTTACAACACACACACATACACACATAGAAATAGATAACAAAAATTGTCATTGCATGAGATTATCAATATGAATTCAACAATCAGATAAACTATTTCAGAAGCATTGTAATAACCATATAGCAGAACTAATTAGAAGCTTCTCTAATGTATTTCTTTCTTATTCAATCTTGTCTATGATGATGAGGTCTATAGAGATTAAAAGTGTGGAAGATTCAAAAGAAAAACGGTTATACAATTGCATAGGTATGAAAAATTCAAAGAAAAAAGTAGCCGTCATCAATTGCTAAGAACATCTTCAAACAATACCTTGTGAGATTCAAAACCAACCACCACCCTTGTCTATATGCAATGACAATAGCTGCATACAACAAAAGAGTTGATTAATGGATTTCAAAATACTTGTCACGAGATTATCACTGAGCATTTCCATATCAAAAGAGGATTGCAACATTTAACCTTACATATCATGCTTCAATATCAAGTTTACTTTTAGTAAGGTCATTTTAATTGATAGAAAGAAAATTAGTTTAATTTTTAGTATTGATTGAGATCAGAAATAACTAAGACACTTTGTAGTATACTTTTTTACACTACAAAGTTGGTCCCAATCCATTGATAATGCATTCATACAATTCATTTAAGACTAGTAGGCAAATGCTTTGAAAAAAAAAATGAATTGAGGAACAAGATCCATTCAATCAATCCAAATGTTTTGGGCAAGGCTTTGATGATGATGACGACGACAACGACAATAACGATGATGATGATGAATGATGATGACGAATGACGATCACTAATGAAGAATGATGAATGTCATCATCATCAAGGACCTATCCCAAAGATTTGGGGTCACTAAACAAATCTTGCTTTTTTATTAAAGCCTGTCACGAGCCATATCCTTTTGTTATTTAAAATGACTTCTTATACACACTTAGGGTAGAAAATTAATATATAAAAAAACATGAGGGTCTCTATTTCTACTAGCCTCCAATCTACGGTTTCAATTAGTTTATGAAAGTGTAACAGAAAATTACCTTTTAAAAAAACATAAATTTATGAAGAAATTTACATGGGATTATTAAAGGATGAAATTTGGAATGTTCAACTTTTTTTATAGGTGCTGCTGATTTCCAATAAGAACCATGAATTTCAGTAATTTGTAAAATTATAAACAAAGTTAGAAGATAACAGCAACAAGAATGAGAATCAAACCTTATCTCTTTCAAAAGATTTTGGTTATTAATATCATGGATCGACCAATCCAAATCTCTTTCTCCTTCATCTCTCACTCATATTTACTTCACCAATATAATTATAATTAGGTTTCAATCTAAAAACTTAACCTTACTTGAATGCAGAAGATAAAATAATGAAAACTTGGAAACTCGTGGAGACCTTACTAAAATCAAAGAAGCTTACGAAATGAGTTTGAGAAGAACATTTCAGCTTTGATAAATACTAAATTAGATTTAGTGGATTATCACGAAGCTAAATATATAAAACATAACAGAAAGAGACCTAATCAAACATCCACTAACATATTCATATAACAATAGTTTTAAATAATCACACAGAAAGAAAATTATCAATTAACCACACATGCAATTTACCATCTATAATTACTATCATCCACCTCATTGAAACCCAAAACTCAACTGACCACTCAAAACAATAACTATTCAATTGCAAAAGCAAGTTAACGGCAATAAACAATCGCTTATGCCGATTTAAATGTATTTTGTCTCCAGATTAGTCTAAATTATAAAGAAAATATCACTGGGAGGCTATGAGAAAGTACGGACCACCTTACAAATTTCTCCCAATCACCATTTAACCAGCTCATGGAAAACTCACCAACCATAAAAAATTGTCAAAGAAAAGAACATGATATTTTTTAATTATGATATATATGAACAAAATCTTTAAGAACTGTCAATCTTGAGGAGTCCTCATGCTGCGAAGAATTACTGAGGAATAAGTTACCGCTATCTGATTTAACATCACTCAGAAGACTACGAGCACTACTGTTCTAAGCTAGAAACATTAAATATGCGATCAAGGATCTCACTTTCGAGACTCGCAACAGACGATCCAATTGCTGAAGTAAATATTTTGGTCCCTCCACCCTCCCAAGCTGCGTCTCAAATACCTTACTTGAAGTAGTAGCTGCCAAGAAATCTAAGGATTGGAAGATACACAAAAAAAAAAATAAGAATTGTCCGTGACCAAAATCTTTTTCGATTGGGAAGCACCAAATACATATTGACTATTTCACAAGTGAAAAGGGGAAAAAAATGGAGAAAAACATTACCTTGGCCTCCAGAATCCGGGTCATTCGGGTTTTGTAAGAAAATAGGATTTTAGCTTTAGCACATTAACCACCTTATTGAGCAATTCCTTTAAAAAGCTTTTAAAATTTGGAGTCCTGTTGTCTGGATATTTTACTAGATCCTGCAAAAAAGAATAGGAATATTAATTCATCCTGTAAACTGGACTATGAATTTAGAAATTTTAAAGAAAAGGGTAAGAAAATCTACCTCGATGATATGCCGAATCAGTGCATATACTGAATTTGAATAAAATGGAGACTAACCAAGTGCTATAGCACGAACGAAATTGAAGGAAAATTAAAACGGTATATTTTCAATAGATACTTGGTAGTCGATCCAAGTCCAGCTTACCCAACAATAAATAAAAAAAACCCTGTAAAATAATTATTGCGCCTGCTTTTCTTCTGAAAGTTAGCCAATTAAAGATTCAGTAATAATTATTGTGTGACTAAGACATATATTTCAATTATGTGCTTACCTTAATGTCCTCTATCTTTCTCAAAAGGTAGATGTTGTTCAAAATGAAGAAATAAAGGTATAGCAAGCTGAATCCAAAGGAACGATTAGTTTAAAAAAAACACTTATTGTGTTCGCTTCTCTTCTGAAATTTAGCCCAATTGATGATTCGGTTATAATTAAAGTCCTGATGAATGCGCGCGGCCGACATGGTAAGGGCACAGAACCATTGATCTTTTTCATTGGGACACACAGGAAAAATATGTGCATGCCCTTGCCACATATGCCACATACCAAAACCATGTGCATTCATCATTATTCTTATAATTATTGTTCAAAATGTAGAAATAAGGGTACAGCAAGCGAAATCCTAAGGAACCAAAAATATATATCAAAGAACTCTAAGTTGCAACTAAAAGGATCAAAATTAAGTTAGCATGGTAGAGCAGACCCAACAATCATTCCCACCCAAGCTATGACGCCAGGAAAATTAAAACGGAGAGAGAGGGAAAGATTCAAATGAAAAAAAATATTTAATAAACTGAGAAACAATTACCAAATCAAATGAACATGAAACAGATTTAAGAACCATTTTGGACTAAACTAAACTAAAGACAAGGTTCAATGATTTATATATGGAGGTAAAATCTAATTATTGCAAAATGCAAAATAAATTAGGAAAAAGTTAAGACATACCAAATAACCTCAAGAGATCATAAGTTGGTAGCATGGTTGGTTGTTGTTCACACACCAGCAGTTCAGGAGCCATGTACAAAGGAGTACCTGAAAAATGCCCTAGGTTCAGTACTAGCTGGCTTAAAAGCACGAGAACCGTGAACCAATGAACTATCTATAGAATGATATTTCTGAGGCAATTTGGAGACATTTACAAAGAGTGCGTAGGAAAATATGGATTTTACATCCCAAAAAAGGCTTCAATATTGAAATATGTACGATCTTTGAACGTTGAAGAGTATAATGCATACTATTCCACGAGTTCCCACCCATTTGCTCTTGCAACCTTTACAAAAGGTGTAAAATGAACAAATTATAAACAACCATATATTAAGGAGAACTAAAAACCCATCATCATAACACAACTAGATAAATTTAGACTTTTAGGTTTGTTTCGCATATATAATGAATATAATGACAGAGTAATTGGAAAAATACTTCTAATGAATTGACTATAGCAATCAATATAACACTAGTCATTACAAAGGACAATCCATGCCCCTACTGCAGATCAAGTAGTTCAAGAGGCGGTAGATGTAAGGCAATCTAGAAAATTGTTCTGTTGATTGATTCCTCACGCTTTTCCAAAGTTGGATATGTAAAAGGATAAAGAAAATATTAATGCTTGTGATGAGATATGGATTTTTCTTTTTTCCCTCCATATATGTTCAAGTCTCATACTAAACAAAGAGAGAAAAAAAAAAAGATCAAGGTTGAATGGAACTTACATCGGTAACAGAAACAATACAAACAAAAACAGGAACCTTGAATAAGCAAAATGAACATTGGAGAGTTACTGCACACCTACCCCAAGATCAAGAGGCTTTGATTGGCCATTTTGTGGACTCACATCGTTGAGTACTAGAAAAAAACTAGGCAAATAACAAAACAAGAATGAAAAAAAAAAAAAGTAAGTTTTTTCCTTAGAATCTAGAAAAGAAGCAATTAGTGTCCATCCAAATAAATTTGGATAAATTTAACAAGGAAGGTAATAAACGCTAGCGTCAATTTATCAAAGAACTGATTCGTAGATGCTTCAACCTACATCGGAAGTTAGAAACTAATCAATAATAAATTTCTTCCAACAAGTAAGTTTAGAAATAGAGAAACAAGAAACCATACCTACAAAGCCTTTTAAAACAAACCTAACTAAAACAACATCAATTTTCTTAGAAAAAGGAGTGTAACAATGAAAAAAAAAAAAAAGACAATTTTGAAATTCAACAAAATACGGAGATTTAAAATTTCTGAAACATTCGAGCTTACCAACTAGATATGTCCTCCGGAGGAAAATAGGAAATGCACTCTCCTTCACGATGCACCGTCAGAGGAGGACCAGCACAAGCATACCAAAGCTCCATGTAAAAACACAAAGTAACAGAGATATCAGAACCACGATGATTTTATTAGTAATGACAATAGGCTGCACACCAAGAAAAGAATCGAATAATATATTCGAAATTTTATAAAAAAAAACACACACACACACACACATACACAGAAATAGATAACAAAAATTGTCATTGCATGAGATTATCAATATGACTTTAAAAATCATAGAAACTACTTCAGAAGCATTCTAATAACCATATAGCAGTTCAAATTGAGAGAAAAGTAGATTGAGATTAATTTGCCCTAATTAGGCTACATAAGTATTACATAAGATGAGTAGAGGAAAAGACAAAAAATGACACAGACTTATTTAACACTCCCCCTCAAGTTGTTGCGTGGATACCAACAACACCCAACTTGGACAAGATATCTTCAAAGGAGGTTTTACTAACACCTTTAGTGAGAACATCAGATGAGGAACAAATAGAGTACAAATCTGTCCAGAAACAATCTTTTCTCTAATGAAATGACGATCAACTTCGATATGCTTCGTTCTGTCATGCTGAATCGGATTTGCAACTATGTTAATAGCTGATTTATTATCACAATATAGTAAGAAAGGGACCGGTACAGGAAGACATAAATCAGCTAGTAAGGTCTTGAGCCACAACAACTCACACACTCCAAGTGCCATAGCTCTGTATTCTGATTCAGCACTCGATCGAGAAACCACATCCTGCTTCTTACTACGCCAAGTTACCAAGTTATCACCAACCTTAGTACACTACCCAGAAGTAGACCGTCTATCAATCACTGAACCAGCATAATCTGCATCTGTCCATGCCTCAATGCGAAGATGACCATAATTATTGAATAAAATACCTCGACCAGGACATCCCTTAAGGTATCTAAGAAAATGATAAATAGCAATAAGATGAGATGTTCGAGGCGAGTGCATAAACTGACACACAATATTAACAGCATAGGTAATGTCAGGGCGAATCATAGACACGTAGATCAATTTTTCCACAAGACGCTGATACTGGCCAATATCCAACACACACTCCCCCTCAGAATCAGCCAACCTGTGATTTTGCTCAATAGGAGTATCAGCTGGACGAGATCCAAACTGACCATAGTCACGGAGTAGATCAAGGACATACTTACATTGAGAAATAAATATACGAGACTGGGACCGCGCAACCTCTACCCAGAAAATAACGAAGATGTCCAAGGTCCTTAATCTCAAATTAACGTCCTAAGTAAGTTTTGACCTCGATAAAACCAGCGTTATCATCTCCAGTAAGAACAATATCATCTACATACACAATCAGAGCAATAGTTTTGTCATGGGAGTAACGCAAGAACAAGGTGTGATCAGCAGAACTCTGATGGAATCCAAACTAATGCATGGCCTTAGTGAAGCGCGTAGACCAGGCACGAGGAGACTGCTTCAGGCTATAAAGAAACCGGTGAAGACGACAAACATGTGTAGAAGAAGCAAAGTAAGAAACCCAAGATGTTGGACCATATAGACTTCTTCTTGCAGATCACCATTGAGAAAAACATTCTTGACATCTAATTGAAAGAGAGGCCACCCTCTAATAGTAGCAACAGAAAGGAGAACGCCAATGGTGGTCATCTTGGCAACCGGAGCAAAGGTTTCCTGATAATCAATCCCATAAGTCTGAGCATGACCCTTGGCCACCAGACGGGCCTTATAACGAGCAATAGAACCATTCAAATTATACTTAAGCGTGAAGACCCAGCGACAACCCATAGCTTTCCTTCCAGGCGGAAGAGGAACAAGTTCTCAAGTAGTTTTTTCAAGATGAATCAACTCATCAATCATAGTTGCACGCCACTCAGGATGGGCAATAGCATCTACAACAGTAGTAGGAAGAGAAACAGTGGAAACAGAAGTAAGAAAACTCTGATAGGAGGGTGAGAGGGCAGAATCAAATATATAATTAGAAATGGGATAAGCACAAGTGCACTTACCCTTACGAGTGGCAATAGGACGATCATCACAGGGAACAGAAAGAGGCGAAGCTAAAGGCAAGGAAGCGAGCTGGTCGGGCATAGTAGTGAATAGTATTGCGTGGACGCCGAGAGTAAACCTGCAATGGAGGAGGTGACGAACTGATAGGGGTTGGAGAAGAAGGAACAGGCATGGGAAGGGGAAATAAAGAAGGGAAGGGATTATCAGGTGAATCTAGAGAAAACCACTCAGATGAATTGCCAACGGACCTACTGTAGTAAGGAGTATGCTAAAAAGAAAAACATCTCGAGAAATGAAACGTCGTCGATAACAACGGTATCCTTTCTGAGTAGAAGAATAACCCAGAAAGATACATTTTATGGCTTTAGGGTCAAGTTTAGTACAAGTTTGGTCAAGAATTTGAACAAAGCAGACGTAACAAAAAACACGCGGAGGAAGTGGAAACACGCGACGATTCGGAGAGAGTTTAGAGGGATGTGGCAAACTGAAGAACATTGGAAGGGGTCCAATTAATAAGGTAAACAGCAGTAAGAACTGCATCGGCCCAATAGGATTGGGGCATGTTCATGTCAATAGAGATGGCACGGGCTAACTCTAGAATATGGCAATTTTTTCATTCTGATCGATCATTCTGCTGAGGGATCTTAACACTGGACATTTAATGCTCAATATCAGACTCTAAACAAAGTTTCAAGACCTCACTATAGATGTACCCAATACCATGATCAGAACGGAAGGTTTGATGGTACGACCAAACTGGGTATGAACCATAGTAAGAAATTGCGTGAAAATCCCATTAACTTCACTCTTGTGTTTCATAAGATAAACCCAAGTGGTTCGACTGTAGTCATCGATGAATAAGACAAAATAGCGAAAACCAAAAGTAGATGTGACAGGGGAAGGACCCCACACATCTGAATGAATTAGGTCAAACATAGTAGGTGTAGTAGTATTCATACTAATAGATAAGAAAAACGTACATGTTTAGCTAATTGACAAGTTTCACAAGAAAAATCAAGCAAATTTTTATTATTAAATAAAGTAGGGAACATGTGTTTCAAATATCCAAAGGAAATATGGCCTAAGCGTAAATGCCAACGCATTACAAGAGCCTTATTAGACTGACTACTACTACTACTAAGCTGAAGAACAGAATGGGTGCTAGGTGAATCGGGAACGTCCAAGAGATACAATCCATTCACTTCACGTCCAGTACCAATCGTCCTCTTCGACTCCAGATCTTGAATGACACAATGAGAGGGATAAAATGTTATACTGTAGTTCAAATTTTTGGTAAGACTACCAACAGATATAAATTAGTAGTAAGTTGAGGAACATGTAGTGTATTAGTTAAGGATAAAAAAGATGTAACAGGGAAATGACCTTAACCAGCTATGGAAGGCAAAAAACCATCAGCCAGGCGAACTTTGCGATGAACAGAATAAACACTATAGGTTTTAAATAGGGAAGACATACCGGTCATGTTATCTGAGGCACTAGAATCAATGATCTATGGTGAAGAAGTGGTACAAACACTCTGTGCAGATGCAACTATACCTGAGTGAACAAAGGTAGAAATTGGCTGAGATGAGATCTCTATTTGATTGAAGAATTTCTTGAACTTGTCAAGATCGGCTTGGGATAGAGATACCGAATCTGATGAGGAGGGAGTAACTGAAGGAGGTGCTAAATCAGTCGTCTGTTGAGAGACATGAGCTGAAGATCATTGAGACTATTGACGATGCTGAGTAGGACGACCATGAAGTGCATAATAACGAGCCTTCACATGACCCAACTTTCCACAATGATCACACTTATGCCGTTGACGGGTAGGCAGAGACCTACTAGGGAGCTGTGGAGAAGGTAAGCGAGCAAGCATAGCGGAATGATCTCCTGAAGAAAGGAGTAGAACAGCTACACGACAACTCTCATCAACCAAGACATAGGAATACGCAGTCTGTATGGACGGAAAATGATCCATACCCAATAAAGGAACTCTCGCATACTCAAATTCATCCCGGAGACCAGCCAGAAACTAAAAAATCCGATTCTTATCCAGAATTGATGCATACAATGTCTCATCAAAAGGGTCCTTCCAAGCATAAGACGAGGAATAGAAAGTCAACTCTTCCCACCGAGCACGTAACTGTGATATATAAGTGGTAACTAAATAATCACCTTGCAAAAAATGAGAAATCTCATGTTTTAAGTTAAAAATCTGGACGTAATTTTGACGTTGCGAGTAAATGCTCTTTATGGAATCCCATATCAGTTTTGCTATAGAGGAGAACATAAAACCTGCTGCAATGTGTGATTGCATAGATGTAACTTGCCAAGATCGAACCATAGAATCATTAGCAAACCAATGGGAGTATGAAGCGTCGGTCTGTGCAGGTTGTTTGTCTGCCCCTGTGAGATAACCGATCTTCCCTTTTCCACTAATGAACATTTCAACCGATAGTGCCCAAAGGAGATAATTAGGACCATCCAATTTCACTATAGTAATTTGAATGCTTGGAAAGTCGGTTGAGTGAGACGAAAGAGCACTCAATCCATTATTATTACTCGTGATCGAGGAAGAGGATGTCTCAGAGGCCATCAAAAGATCCGTGTACTTTGGTTTGAAGAGAGTTCAAGTAAAAAAAAAAGAGGCATGACTCCTAAGTATAAAATGACCGCAGTACCGTAAATGTGACAATGCACGATCGTAAGAACCGTGAAAGCTGATCAAACACTGTTGTGGGTGACCCGAGTAGTCATTACCGTGAGCGAGGAATCAAGGAGCAATACTGCTGTTAGAACTGCCCCAAATAGCACCCTACTGTGATCGCAAGCCTCCGTAGGTGTTCAAAAAAACTGCCACCACCCTCATATAACAACCTACGATGGTTGAAAGATCAAAAACAGTCACCTGCTGTGATCACAGGGCTCAGAATAGCAGTATGCTGTGTCACACAAGGCATAGCAGCCTCGTATGATGGTCAAAACCTCAAAAAAAGTCATTTGCTGTGATCGTAGGTCTCAGACAATCACCTACGATGGTCGCACAAGGCAGAGCAGCCACCTACGGTGGTTGAAAACTGAAAAAAGGTCACCTGCTGTGATCGCAGGTCTCATACAGCTACCTACGATAGTCACACAAGATCAAAATTACTGCCTTGAGTATCGCAAGGCTCAGAGACACCCACCTTGGGTGTCGCAGGCACTAACCAGCATCATTGCTGAGAGTACAGCCTGATCGTAGGCTTTGAATGGTTCTTACCTCTCTCTATCGCATGATGCAATTAGAGTGTGTAGCGATAGAAAACCCCCACAGGGGTGATATGAATTGAAGGCGAGAGAAATTGGGTGATGATTTAAGGAAGAACAAGTCGATGGAGTTTGTAGCGGAAGGAGTGGGGTTTGATGGAGGTAGAGAGAGCTTGGCTCTGATACCAAGTTCAAAATGAGAGAAAAGAAGATTGAGATTAATTAGCCCTAATTAGGCTATATAAGTATTACATAAGATGAGTAGAGGAAAAGACTAAAAAGACACAGACTTATTTAACACAGAACTAATTAGAAGCTTCTCTAATATATTTCTTTCTTATATGATCTTGTCTATGATGATGAAGATGATTGAGATGAAAAGTATGGAAGATTCAAAAGAAAAACGGTTATACAAATTCATAGGTATGAAAAATTCAAAGAAAAAAGTAGCCATCATCAATTGCTAAAACATCTTCAAAAAATACCTCGTTAGATTCGAAACCAACCACCACCCTTCTCTATATGCAATGACAATAGCTGCATACAAGAAAAGGATCGATTAATAGATTTCAAAATACTTGTCACATGAGATTATCACTAATCATTTCAATATCGAAGGAGGATTGCAACATTTAATCTTATATATCATGCTTCAATATCAAGTTTACTTCTAGTAAGGTCATTTTAATTGATAGAAAGAAGATCAGATTAATTTTTAGTTTTAATTGAGATCAGAAATAACTAAGAGTCTTTGTAGTATACTATTTTACACTACAAAGTTGGTCCCAATCCTTTGATATTGCATTCATACAATTCATTTCAGCATAATAGGCACGGCATTAGACAAACATGAATTAAGGAACAAGATTCATTCAATCAATCCCAATATTTTGGGCAAGGCTTTGATGAAGATGATGATGACGACGACAACGACCAACAACAATGACAATAACGATGATGATGAATGATGATGACGAATGACGATCACAGATGATGACTAATGAGTATCATCATCATCATCAAAGACCTATCCCCAAAGATTTGGGGTCACTAAACAACTCTTGTTTTTTTATCAAAGTCTGTCATGAGCCATATCCTTTTGTTATTTAAAGTGAGTTCTTAAACACATTTAGGGTAGAAATTAATATATAAAAAAACATGAGGATCACTGTTTCTACTAGCCTTCAATCTACAGTTTCAATTAGTTTATAAGATTCTGGGTTCTAACAAAAATAAACTATTCTTAGGTTATTTAACTTCCCTGATGAAGGAAATAGAGAACAAGCCCTTGATGGATCTCACTGTACCAAACATAACGTACCCTTCGATCTTATCGCGTCATCTTTACAAATTCCTCCACCTTGGACGAAACCCGGAAGAGTGTAATAGAAAATTACTTTTAAAAAAACATAAATTTTTGAATAAATTTACATGGGATTATTAAAGGATGAAATTTGGAAAAAGTTCAACATTTTTTTTATAGGTGTTCATTTCCAATATTAACCATAAATTTTACTAATTTGTAAAATTATAAACAGGGTTAAAAGAAATAACATCAACAAGAATGAGAATCAAACCTTACCTCTCAGAAGATTTTGATTAATAATATTATGGATCGACCAATCCAAACCTCTTTCTCCTTCATCTCTCACTCATATCTACTTCACTAATATAATTATAATTAGTTTTTAATCCAAAAACTTAACCTAGTTACTTGAATGCAAAAGATAAAGTAATGAAAACTAGGAAACTCTCCACCTTACTAAAATAGAAGAAGCTTACGAAATGAGTTTGAGAATAATATTTCAGCTTTGATAAATACTAAATTAGATTTAGTGGATTATCACTAAGCTAAATATATAGAACATAACAGAAAGAGACCTAATGAAATATCCACTAACGTATTAACAAAATAATAGTTTTAAATAATTACTGAATAAGTAAGACATATATTTCAATTATGTGCCTACCTTAATGTCCTCTATCCTTCTCAAAGGGTAGTTTTAATTTAAAATGAGAAAATAAAAGTACAACAAGCTGAATCCAAAGGAACGATTAGTTTTAAGACAACACTTATTGTGTCCGCTTCTCTTCTGAAATTTAGCCCAATTGAAGATTTGGTTATAATTAAAGTCCTAATGAATGCACGCGGTACGCGGTTAGGTACGCGAACCTACATGGCAAGGGCACAGAACCATATATCTTTTTCATTGGGACACACAGGAAAAATATGTGCAATTCTTCGCCCTTGCCACATATGCCGCGTACTAAAACCGTGTGCATTCATCATTAATCTTGTAATTATTGTTCAAAATGAAGAAATAAAGGTACAACTAAAAGGATCGAACATGGTATAGCAGACCCAACAATCATTCCCACCCAAGCTATGATGCCAGAAAAATTAAAACGGAGAGAGAGGGACATATTCAAATGAAAAAGAAAATTAATAAACTAAGAAACAATTACCAAATCGTATGAACATGAAACATATTTAAGAATCATTTTAGACTAAAGTAAACTACAGACAAGGTTCAATGACTTATATATGAAGGTAAAATCTAATTATTGCACAATGCAAAATAAATTAGGAAAACGTTGTGACATACCAAATAACCCCGAGAGACCATAAGTTGGCAGCATGGAGAGACCATAAGTTGGCAGCAAGGTTGGTTGTTGTCCACACACCAGCTATTCAGAAGCCATGTACAAAGTACCTGAAAAATGCACCAAGTTCAGTACTAAATGGCTTAAAAGCACCGAGAACCGTGAACCAATGAACTATCTATAGAATGATATTTCTAGGGCAGTTTGGAGACACTAAAATGAGTGCCTAGGAAAATATGGATTTTACATACCAAAAAAGGCTTGAATACTGAAATATGTACGGTCTTTGAATGTTGAAGAGTATAATTCACACTATTCCACGAGTCCCCACCCATTTGCACTTGCAACCTTTACAAAAGTTATAAAATGAACAAATTATAAAGAACCATATACTAAAGAGAACTACAAATCCATCATAATAACACATGTAAATAAATTTAGGCCTTTTTTGCATATATAATGAATATAATGACAGAGTAATCGGAAAAATGCTTCTAATGAATTGACTATAGCAATCAATATAACACTAGGCATTACAAAGGACAATCCGTACCCATGCTGCAGATTAAGCAGTTCAAGATGCAGTAGATGTAAGCCCAAAAACTGTTTTGTTGATCGATTCCTCATGATTCCCCAAAACTGGATATGTAAAAGGATAAAGAAAATATTAATGCTTGTGATGAGATAGGGATTTTTCTATTTTCCTTTCATATATGTTCAAGTCCCATACTAAACAAAGAGAGAAGAAAAAAAAAAGATTAAGGTTGAATTGAACTTACATTGGTAACAGAAACAACACAAACAAAAACAGGTACCTTGAATAAGCAAAATGAACATTGGAGAGTTACTACACACCTGCCCCCAAGATCAACAAGCTTCTTGGTTGGTCATTTTGTGGACTCACATGACTGAGTACCGGAAGAAAACTAGGCAAATAACAAAAAAATGAACGAAAAAGGAAAAAATAATCTCTTTCCTTAGAATCTAAAAAAGGAGCAATTGGTGTCCATTAAAATAAATTCGGATAAATTTACCAAGGAAGTTAATAAACTAGTGTAAATTTCTCAAAGAACTGATTCGTAAATGCTTCAACCTACATCGGAAGTCAGAAACTAATCAATAACAATTTTTTTCTAGCAAGCAAGTTAAGAAATAAATAAACAAGAAATCATACCTACAAAACCCTTTAAAACAAACCAAACCAAAACAACATCAATTTTCTTAGAAAAATGTGTGAAACAACACACACACACAAAAAAAGAAAAGATAATTTTGAATGTCAATAAAATACAGAGATTTCAAATTTCTAAAAAAATCAAGCTTACCAGCTAGATATGTCCTCCCATGGAAAATAGAAAATGCACTCTCCTTTACGATGCACCGTCGCAAAAGGACCAACACAAGCATGCCAAAGTAATGTGGAAAAACACAAAATAACAGAGATATCAAAACCACTACGATTCTATCAATAATACTATAGGCTGCACACCAAGAAAAGAATCGAATAATGTATTCCAAATTTTAAAAAAAAAAACACACACACACAGAAATAG
Source organism: Akebia trifoliata (assembly GCF_017979445.1). Classification (NCBI taxonomy): domain Eukaryota; kingdom Viridiplantae; phylum Streptophyta; class Magnoliopsida; order Ranunculales; family Lardizabalaceae; genus Akebia; species Akebia trifoliata. Next base: position 20,841,617 of record NC_141376.1, read on the forward strand.
ATAACAAAAATTGTCATTGCATGAGATTATACTACTTCAGAAGCCTTCTAATAACCATATAGCAGAACTAATTAGAAGTTTCTCTAATATATTCTTTCTTATATGATCTTGTCTATGATGATGAAGTTGATTAAGATTAAAAGTATGGAAGATTCAAAAGAAAAACGGTTATACAAATTCATAGGTATGAAAAATTCAAAGAAAAAAGTAGCCATCATCAATTGCTAAACCATCTTCAAAAAATACCTAGTGAGATTCGAAACCAACCACCACCATTCTTTATATGCAATGACAATAGCTGCATACAAGAAAAGTGTTGAATAATGGCTTTCAAAATACTTGTCACATGAAATTATCACTAATCATTTCAATATCGAAGGAAAATTGCAACATTTTCATGCTTCAATATCGAGTTTACTTTTAGTATGGTCATTTTAATTGATAGAAAGAAGATTAGTTTAATTTTTAGTGTTAATTGAGATCTTAAAGAACTACGAGTCTTTGTAGTATACCTTTTTGCACTACAAAGTTGGTCCCAATCCTTTGATAATGCATTCATACAATTCATTTCAGTATAATAGGCATGGCATTGAACAAACATCAATTGAGGAACAAGATTCATTCAATCAATCTCAATGTTTTGGGCAAGGCTCTGATGAAGATGATGATGACGACAACGACAACCAACGACAATGACAATAACGATGATGATGATGAATGATGATAACAAATGACGATCACAGATGATGAATGATGAGTATCATCATCATCAAAGACCTATCCCCAAAGATTTGGGGTCACTAAACAAATCTTGTTTTTTTCATCAAAGTCTGTCATGAGCCATATCCTTTTGTTATTTAAAATGAGTTATTATACACATTTAGGGTAGAAAATTAATATGTAAAAAAATATGAGGATCACTGTTTTTACTAACCTTCAATCTACGGTTTAATTTAGTTTATAAGATTAGGGGTTCTAACAAAAATAAACTATTCTCGGGTTATTCAACTTCCCTGATGAAGGAAATAGAGAACAAGCCCTCGATGGATCTCACTATACCAGACATAATATATCCTTCAATCTTTACGCATCATCTCCGAAAATTCCTCCACCTTGGACGAAACCCGAAAGAGTGTAACAGAAAATTACCTTCTACAAAAACATAAATTTATGAATAAATTTACATGGGATTATTAAAGGATGAAATTTGAAAAAATTCAACTTTTCTTTATAGGTATTCATTTCCAATAAGAACCATGAATTTTACTAATTTGTAAAATTATAAACAGGGTTGGAAGAAATAACATCAACGAGAATGAGAACCAAACCTTATCTCTCTCAGAAGATTTTGGTTATTAATATGATGGATCAACCAATCCAAACCTCTTTCTCCTTCATCTCTCACTCATATCTACTTCACCAATATAATTATAATTAGGTTTTAATCCAAAAACTTAACCTAGTAACTTGAATGCAAAAAATAAAGTAATGAAAACTTGGAAACTCGCCCCCTTACTAAAATAAAAGAAGCTTACAAAATGAGTTTGAGAAGAATATTTCAGCTTTGAGAAATACTAAATTAGATTTAGTGGAATATCACTAAGCTAAATATATAGAACATAACAGAAAGAGACCTAATGAAATATCCACTAACGTATTAGTATTAACATAATAATAATTTTAAACAATTATTGTGTGAGTACGACATATATTTCAATTATGTGCCTACCTTAATGTCCTCTATCTTTCTCAAAAGGTAGTTGTTCAAAATGAAGAAATAAAGATACAGCAAGCTAAATCCAAAGGAACGATTAATTTTGAAAAAACACTTATTGTGTCCGTTTCTCTTATGAAATTTAGCCCAATTGAAGATTTGGTTATAATTAAAGTCCTGATGAATGCACGTAGTTTTGGAACTCGGTCGAGTACGCGGCCGATGTGGCAAGGTCACAGAGCCATATATGGACACACAGGAAAATATGTGCAATTCTTCGCCCTTGCCACATATGCTTCGTACCAAAACCATGTGCATTCATCATTATTCTTATAATTATTATTCAAAATGAAGAAATAAAGGTACAACAAGCGGAATCCTAAGGAACCAAAAATATATATCAGAGAACTCTAAGTTGCAACTAAAAGGATCGAGCATGGTAGAGCAGACCCAACAATCATTTCCACCTAAGCTATGATGCCAGGAAAATTAAAACGGAGAGAGAAGGAGAGATTCAAATGAAAAAAAATATTTAATAAACTAAGAAACAATTACCAAATCGTATGAACATGAAACAGATTTAAGAACCATTTTGGACTAAACTAAACTAGAGACAAAGTTCAATGATTTATATATGGAGGTAAAATATAATTATTGCAGAATGCAAAATAAATTAGGAAAAAGTTGAGACATACCAAATAACCCCAAGAGACCATAAGTTGGCAGCATGGTTGGCTGTTGTTCACACACCAACATTTCAAGAGCCAGGTACAAAGGAGTACCTGAAAAAATGCACCAGGTTCAGTACTAGCTGGCTTAAAAGCACCAAGAACCCATGAACCAATGAATTATCTATAAAATGATAATCCTTGGGCAGTTTGGAGACACTTAAAAAGAGTGCATAGGAAAATATGGATTTTGCATACCAAAAAAGGCTTCAATACTGAAATATGTACCGGCTTTGAACGTTGAAGAGTATAATGCAAATAGATGCTAAATTTAAAGATGTATGCATCATGAGCATGTGCAAGTAATCAGTTGGAGATGTCATGAGGACATCAACCATTAAGTTGACTATGGAAGGCAGATTTTCCAAGGAACTAATTGTGCACAATAAGATAAAGTAAAAGAAACTTGCATATGACAAAGTTAATATTAGGGTGACCTTTTATACAATGCAAGACAACAGTGTTTGTTTACATTGCAAGGGCAAATAAAAAATTGCAAAGTTGTACCATAGACAGAAACATATAAATGAGCAACAACTCGCGAGATAGTTTTACATTGGTCACTCAACAATAATTGTGGCTAGATAGGTATATAAGCAGCTAAGTGGACGCCCTGTACAATCATTAAAGCTACAATTTAATGAAAGCTGTGATATTTATAGAAAAGTGAAATATAGAAATATAATAATAAATTATAAAATCATAACCACTTTATCATTGTCGTTAATAAAAGAACTTGTGTTTTATATTGAAGGTTTACTATATTAAGAACATAACAAATCAATATTTTACATAATGAATGCCAAAGATGAAGACCAAGGATTGCATAAACCATTCAAAAGTATGTTTTAAGCAACATTTGAGTTTTTTCCTAGAGGCTCACCATGTAGGGCTTCCCAAAATTGCACTACACCTTACTAAAATCCAAATGAGACATTTATTACAGAGATACCTTCCCGTTTCACCATTTATCACACTATTCCACGAGACCCCAACCAATTGCTCTTGCAACCTTTACAAAAGATGTAAAATGAACAAATTATAAAGAACCATATATTAAAGAAAACTAAAAACCCATCATAATAACACATATAGATAAATTTAGACTTTTAGTCCTTTTATGCATACATAAAGAATATAATGACAGAGTAATTAGAAAAATGCCCCTAATGAATTGACTATAGCAATCAATATAACACTAGGTATTACAAGGGACAAGCCATACCCCCGTTGTAGATCAAGCAGTTCAAAAGGCTATAGATGAAAGGTAATCCCGAGAACTGTTCTGTCGATCAATTCCTCATGATTCTCCTAAAGCTGGATATGTAAAAGGATAAAGAAAATATTAATGCTTTTGATGAGATATGGAATTTTCTTTTTTCCCTTCATATATGTTCAACTCTCTTACTAAACAAAAAGAGAAAAAAAATGATCAAGGTTGAATGAAACTTACATTGGTAACAAAAACAACACAAACAAAACACAGGTACCTTGAATAAGCAAAATGAACATTGGAGAGTTACTGCACACCTGTTCCAAGATCAAAAGGCTTCTTGGTTGGCCATTTTGTGGACTAACATGGCTGAGTACATGAAGAAAATTAGGCAAATAACCAAAAAAAGAACGAAAAAGAAAACAGTAAGCTCTTTCCTTAGAATCTAAAAAAGGAGCAATTAGTGTCCATCCAAACAAATTCGGATAAATTTAACAAGGAAGGTAATAAACTAGCGTCAATTGATCAAAGAACTAATTTGTAGACGTTTCAACCTAGGTCGGAAGTCAAAAACTGATAAATAACAAATTTATTCTAACAGGCAAGTTTAGAAATAGAGAAACAATAAACCATACCTCCAAAGCCCTTTAAAACAAACCTAACGAAAAACAACATCAATTTTCTTAGAAAAAGGAGTGTAACAATGCAAAAAAAGACAATTTTGAAATTCAACAAAATACGGAGATTTAAAATTTCTGAAACATTCGAGCTTACCAACTAGATATGTCCTCCGGAGGAAAATAGGAAATGCACTCTCCTTCACGATGCACCGTTGCAAAAGGACCAACACAAGCATGCCAAAGCTCCATGTGAAAACACAAAATATATCAAAACCACCATGATTCTATCAGTAATGACAATAGGCTGCACACCAAGAAAAAAAAAGAATAATGCATTCTAAATTTAAAACACACACATACACACACACGCACACACATACACACACAGAAATAGATAATAAAAATTGTCATTGCATGAGATTATCAATATGAATTCAAAAATTAAAGAGACTACTTCAGAAGCATTCTAATAACCATATAGCAGAAATAATTAGAAGCTTCTCTAATATATTTCTTTATTATTTGATCTTACCTACGATGATGAGGTTGATTGAGATTAAAAGTATGGAAGAATCAAAAGAAAAATGGTTATACAAATTCTTATGTATGAAAATTCAAAAAAAAAAATAGCCGTCATCAATTGCTAAAAACATCTTCAAACAATACCTTCTGAGATTCAAAACCAACCATCTCCCTTCTCTATATGCAATGACAATAGCTGCATACAAGAAAAGAGTCAAGTAATGGATTTCAAAATACTTGTCACACGAGATTATCACTGAGCATTTCAATATCGAAGAAGGATTGCAACATTTAATCTTATATATCATGCTTCAATATCAAGTTTACGTTTAGTAAGGTCATTTTAATTGATAAAAAGAAGATTAGTTTAATTTTTAGTGTTGATTGAGATCATAAATAACTAAGAGTTTGTGTAGTATATGTTTTTACACTACAAAGTTGACCCCAATCCATTGTTAATGCATTCATACAATTCATTTAAGACCGATAGACATGGCTTTAGACAAAAATGAATTGATGAACAAGATTCATTCAATCAATCCCAATGTTTTAGGCAAGGATTTGATGATGATGATGACAATGATGACGACGACAACGACCAGGGACAACGACAATAACGATGATGATGACGAATGATGATAACCAATGAAGATCACAGACGAGTATCATCATCAATCAAGGACCTATCCCAAAGATTTGGGGTCACTAAACAAATCTTGTTTTTTTATCAAAGTCTGTTAAGAGCCATATCCTTTTGTTATTTAAAATGAGTTCTTAAAACACTTAGGGTAGAAAATAATTATAAAAAAATATGAGAATCCCTGATTCTACTAGCCTTCAATCTACGGTTTCGATTAGTTTATGAGATTCTAGATTCCAACAAAACAAACTATTCTCGAGTTATTCAACTTCCCTAATAAAAAAAATAGAAAACTAGCCCTCGATGGATCTCATTGTACCAGACATAACATATCCTTTGATCTTTACTCATCATCTCTACAAATTCCTCCACCTCGAACAAAACTCGAAAGACTATAATTGAAAATTAACTTTATTAAAAAAAAAACATAAATTTATGGATAAATTTACATGGGATTATTACAGGTTGAAATTTCGAAAAAGTTCAACTTTTTTTTTATTGGTGATCAATTCCAATAAGAACCATGAATTTCACTAAGTTGTAAAATTATAAACAGAGTTAAAAGAAATAACATCAACGAGAGTAAGAATCAAACCTTATCTCTCTCAAAAGATTTTGGTTATTAATATCATGGATCGACCAATCCAAACCTCTTTCTCCTTCGCCTCTCACTCATATCTACTTCACCAATATACTTGTAATTAGGTTCCAATCCAAAAACTTAACCTAGTTACTTGAATACAGAAAATAAAGTAATGAAAACTTGGAAACTCTCCATGTTACAAAAATCAAAGAAAATTGCGAAATGAGTTTGAGAAGAACATTTCAGCTTTAATAAAACTAAATTAGATTCAGTGGATTATCACTGAGCATTCCAAAATCGAAACACAGAAATTGTGAAGAGAACAATCGACAAAAAAGATTGGCAAAAGCAAAAAAGGAAATTGTGATATTTGAAAACAATAATTCAATTTTATAGTAGGAAAAAAATGAACATCTTGCACAAAATAAGTTCTTTAGAAAATAGGCGAACTAAGAAAATGCACGTCTAGAGTAACAACCATGGTCTTGTTAACTAATAGATAGGGAGCTACAATTGCATCTAATAAACCACCACAATAAAAAATAAATAAAATAAAAAATGACGAAAACAGAAAAGAAAGAAAGAAATAAAGAAATGCATTGATCCCAATATTTTGTTGAACTTAAGCTAAATATATAAAACATAATCGAAAGAGATATCTTTCAAACAAGTGGGCATGGGTGTACCCACCTAATCAAAATCAAAAACCCCAATTCGTTTACCTTCTTTCCGAAATTGATTAGAGTCTGGTCTAAAATGGAACCGAAACGATAAGAACCAGAACCATTAGGTTTTATCTTTTGGAAAAACACAGGTACCTCATATCGATAAGAAACTACAACACTAGTGTAAAAACAAATGGCTAACCAGTTTAATTAGGATGTGATAAATAATTTAAGAATTGGAGTGGTATGAGTAAAATTTGGGGTGCTAATAGCAGCTCTCAAGAAAATTTACAAAACATTGTTAAGCATGTCATCTACTTTGCAATAAAACATTGGATAATTCCATGATCTAGAACAATATAAGGACTTTTTTTACAAATGGATACCATTTTTTCCAGAGTTGAACACAAGATCCTGTAAACTGTCACCAACCACCACCTTAATAGGTTCATTGTCAGGAATAGGTTCTGACTTCTTGTATGGCTTCAAACTGCCATCCTGCAAGTACTCAAGTCAGAAAACTATTGATGCAACAGCAGCACATCATATACCAAAGAGTCCAACTAGCCTTACAACTAAGTAAGGATTTCACCCTTACTAAGGGTCCTTGGGCTCAACTTGTGGTTGTGACCTCCAAAACCATGATCCGATGCTTCCAGGTTTGTAGAGGACTAAATTCTATGAACTTCGAAAAAATAAAATTTCAAAAAAAAGTTATTTTTCACCGTATAATTTTAAATTTGGGAGTTAGGTGGAAGATCGGTAGCCATCCATTTTCGAAACCTCGGATCAAGTCCAAAAGTGTTTTTTTTTTTTTTGAAAATTCTTTTTTTGGATGAGTTTTTCCATGAAATGTAGGGGGCTGTGTTGTTGGATTGCCAATGTGGTAATCCATTTGAGCAAAACGACTCTTGGTAAGGATTAAAATCAATCTTAGTTAGTAAAAAAAAATCTTAGTGTATACCAAATGATTGGCAATGAAAGAACTAGAAGCATCACCATGTATTCCTTCAACCAAGCTGTGATATGATCCGGTTCCAAATTTGGTTTAAGGTATTTCTGGCCATCATTGTTTTGAATGACAATGAGTGGCACCTGATCGTCTTTTAGGCCAAAATACTGTTCATGCAAACCAATAACAAACCTCGTTATAACGATACTAAGTGACATATATACCAATATAAGACATGTATATTGAATAAAAATAAAATAGAAATTACCTGGAAACACCTTGATTGGCCTCAAGATCACCCACTAGAAAGCATGCACCCTTTCCTTTGTATTGCTCAGCAACATCATGGAATTTCGATTTCAAAGCATCAGCAAGATCACTGCTGAAGTTTAAAAAGAGCATGGCCTATCCCATTGCGAAATTGCCATTACAAAGAATATTTTTATCAGTAAAGCCATTTAAAGGGGGGACTAGGACAAAATACATCCCAGAAATGCATCAATTGATCAATCAACAAATACTAAATGTTACACGAGAACAAGTTTTAGCTTCCAGTGAAACCACAATGAAGGACTTGACATCAATGCAGCAATAAAAAACAGGAACATCTATTGGACCTTGCTCTTATGGTAAGTCTTATATCCAAAAAGGGAACAATTACAGAAAATTGGAACCAGTAAAGAGGTGTAAAATGTTAACAGAAGGAACCATAAGATGAGTAAAGAAATGTTTATTTAAAATAGGTATTTCCATGTTTAGATTGATTGCATAATCAAAAGCAGGTGATTTAAATGTTCTTGGGCAAGGTGTTTCCTTCTATAGAAGAAGGATATTGACGCTTCAAGAAAACAAATTAGCGCTTCTTATTTCCCAATCCAACAGCATTCATCAATAAGTACAACATGTACAGCATTCAACAATAAGTACAACATGTACATGGACTGAGAGGAAAGAAAACATTCAAAAAAGTGGGTTTCAATTCGACAACTAAATAAGGCATTTACCTTGAAAGTCGTGCATGGGTAGCATAACACTCAAAATTAGCATCTGATACATCAAAACATAGACATGCAATCTTATATTTGTGAAGATCCTATGGTACCTGCGAATCAACGATGAGTTCATCAAATGGCTTGAGCAACCTGACTGTAGGCCCACTCACTGCATCCCCTCATGGAAGTAGTTTAACATCCAATGTATGACCAAAATCATAGTCCGAACGCAATTTCTCAGCCAAAATTGTGAATTTCTGAAATTTCTCACCAGAAAACTCTGGGAACAGACCTACCTAAAAATTTCCAACTTGTTCAGCATTCGCACTTCGTAGAATACAAGAGGAGAAATAATACTAAAGGTAAGTAAAGAAACACTTACAATTAATATCTTATTGTCACTGATAAGATTACCAGCATCTTCTGCAGATTTTATTTCAGCTGATGCGGGACCAACTTGTTTCTTCAAATATTCAACTTACCTTCAGTATCCCGAGGACCTTTGTAGTCTTGAACATTCTTTCCTCCATTTCCTATAATCTTAAGTGTGGGGAAACCCTTAATATCAAACTCTCTTGCAAGTTCTTTGTTTACTTACTCATTGGCACCAACTTTTGTAATAGTGTCATGGCTACTCAACAGAGATGCGGCTTTCTCATACTAAAAAATAAAAGTACACATTTAAGAAGAAAAAAAAAATCTGTCAGGCAACATAAGAGTAAGTCTGGCCTTACTAACCAAGTAAGATTTCAAATCCTACAAAGAGATGTTGAGCTCACCTTGTGGCATCCAAAAACATGATCCGATGCCATAGGGATGTAGAGGACAAAATTCTATGCACTCCAAAAAAATCTTGTTTTTCATCATTGAATTTTAATTTTAAATTTGGGAGTTCAGTGAGATCCATTTGAAATCTAAGAGGGCTGTGGTGTTGATTGCCAATTTGGTAATCCATTTGAGCTCAATGACTCCTAGTTAAGAAAGGTATTACTCCATCCTTAATCATCTAAAAGAGCTTGGTTAGTAAAGCACGTATAAAAAATCCTGAGTTGAACCTAGCAACATGAAAGTTACCTCAGGAGCAAGCTTCTTACAATGCCCACACCTGTCAAAGTAGGTGAAAGAAATAAATCAGAATCAGCAAAATAGATAGTTTCAACAAACGTTTGTAGTAGTACAAGTTCTACAATAGAACTGGGATAGCCATTCAGCATTGTATTGCAAATAGATTTAACAATATTCCAATCCAAATTATGAAAAGTGATAACAGAGTATAACAGCTACAGATATCCATCCTTTTTTTTTTCTTTTGATAGGCAAGTGGGTGAAGGTGGGTCTTGAAACCAGTCTGTGGCATTACAACTAGCAGGTATCTGACACCATTCGGAACAAGCAAAAGATTATTAAATCTACTCAGTGTTGTCCTACAATACCCTCACATAAATACTGAACAATTTGGTTCTGTGGTTTTTCTTAGAATCATAAGAGCAAAGATTTTCTTAATGAAATGGATTTGGGTGGGGATGGTGTGTGTGTGTGTGTGTGCACGTGGGCGTGGGCTTGTGGGGTGCAGGGTGGGGGGGTTTGTGAGGTGGTGGTGCAGTAGGAAGTAATCCTAACATGTTAAGAAACCCATAAACTTCATAATTCGAGCACTTATTCTTTAGTCGAAGGTAGCATCTTCACAAATCATCCATCCTTGAACAATTAATAATGCCCAACAGGTATCTTACACCTTTAGAACAAGCAGAAGATTTGAATGTTAATTTATTCACCATGTTGTCCAACGGTACTCTGACATGCACAAACAATTTGCTCAGTAGTTTTTTCTTATAATGAAGTAAGCAAAAGATATTCTTACTGACAAGAAAGAAAAATGAGGGTCAGTTCAAGCATATATCCCTTATTCCTAATGGTTCATATCATACTGCAATTATCAAGTTCATCATTAGGATCCACAAGTCCGCTCCAATGGATGAAGAAAGGCCATAGTTAAAATAGGAAAGAAAAAAAAGATCACTATATTTGAGATTTTGGATTAATAGCAAAGGAGGAACTGAGGCCCCATTTGAATATCTCAACACCAGGCAAATGGCCTACAATTTAATGTATCATAGGGTCCATGAATGGAGAGTATGAACTAAGACTTCGACCACAACTAAATGATGGAAGGTCAAGTTATTTATGCGTTTTTTATCCCAGCTGTTGGAATAGGTTTTAATCTAACGATTAGGATAAGTTCTCACGCATAGATAGACAAGGTGCCTTTTAGTATTGCCATTAAATAAGGATCCAACTAAAAATTGTGCATTTAGCTGCAGCAATAAAGTATGGATTCCATGGATGGGCTTCTTCACATTCTTGGACAAGGATGGAAAGTGGACTTATCCTTCAATGGGCTGATCCACAAAACAGTAGTTGGAACTAGGAAACAAGGCTATTCTGTGGACAATTGTGAATAGTGTTTTCCTCATTACTTATTCTACTTCCAACCAAACAAGAGATAGGTCCTTATCCTAATATCATATAAAATAGCTAACGTGGAAGCCAGACACAGCCGGAGCACTTCAAGAATATCTACAAACACAGAGTACTCTGCAATGGTGTATGATACCAAAAGTTCAGAGTTTATGTGATTCAAGAAGTTTCATAAGCCCAATAAAAAACAAAGATCAGCTTATCCCCCATCATTTGAAAGGCAACCACAAAGTCAGCAAGTCCACCCAAACGAAGTTTTGGCATGTAAATCAAGTCTTACAACATAAAACAGGAAAGAATGTGCAGCAGGCACTTCACAAAGGGAGATACATCAAAACTACCTGGATTAAGTATGGTTCTAAATCTTGTCCGAGACGGAGATGACTACCCCGAATCATCTCAGTATCGTCCAACAAGAAGTTGGATAGACAAGGCATCTTAATTGTGCGGAATTTCACGAAATGACTCGGACAAGATTTTGAAAATCTCGGCCGAGTTAACCAGGATTTTGTATAATTTAATTAAAATAATTAATTCTTTTAGAATTTAAACACATATTATCTAAATAAAATATTATTTTATGACTAAACATCTTCAAATCTAATTTATTTTATAAAAAAAAATCTATAATAAATATATATAAAATATACATGAATAAATAATTATTAACCGAGTTAAAGGGTTTATCTCATACGATACGAGTTGAATCATCCGAGACAACTCGATCTCATTCATGACGTCAAAACCAAGTTTTCAAACCATGGGATCAAGTGCAACTAATAATCTAAATTTAATGAAAATCCTAAGGTCATCTTTTCTACAACAAATCCTTACCCTGTAGTTCTGCGTAGTGCAACAAAACATAGTATGATCAAAGTTCTATCACTAATCTTCTCCAGTAAATCATTAGTCCAATTCATCTTAGGTATCAATTGATGAATTTAAAATCCACATGAGACATTTTATTACAAACCAATAAATGTGCTGGAATTACATGTTAAGGATACCTCAGCAAACACTCCATAATACTAGGGGGGGTCCCAATCCCAAATAAATAGAACAAGTAAGATCAGATGGCCACAAAACGTGAATTTGATAATTATGATGATGAAGACAACAACAACAATGATGAATGGTGAGGTTCATCATCATCTATCCCAAAGTTTTGAGGTCACTATTTTGTTTTTTAATTAAAATGTCTATGAAGTGCCATATCCTTTTGTTATTTAAAATGAGTTCTTATACACTTAGGGTAGAAAATCAATAAAAAGCGAGTTGGTCTCTCTCTCTCTCTCTCTCTCTCTCTCTCTCTCTCTCTCTCTCTCTCTCTCTCTCTCTCTCTCTCTCTCTCTGTTTCTACGAGGTTTCAATCTAGGGTTTTTCAAATAGTTTATGAAATTTCAGGGTTCCAACAAAACAAATCATTTTAAGGCTCTTGAACATCCCTCATAAAAGAAATGAAGTATTATAATAAGGTAAGTTTACATCCATAAGGATTATTATAATTTCACGAATTTGTAAAATTATAAACAGAGTTAGAAGATATAACTCAACAAGAGTGAAAATCAAACCTTATCTCTCTCAGAAGATTTTAGTTATTAATGCCCTCAAGTCTATCAACCAATCCAGAGCAACATGATCAACAAATATCTTTCTCCTTCTGCTCTCACTCATCTCTACTTGACCAATATAGTTATAACTAGGTTTCAATCCAGAGACTTAACCAAAATTACACGAATGCAGAAGATAAAGTACTGAAACTTGGAAATTTTCCAGTCTATCAACCAATGCAGAACAACATGATCAACAAATATCTTTCTCCTTCTGCTCTCACTCATCTCTACTCGACCAATATAGTTATAATTAGGTTTCAATCCAGAGACTTAACCAAAATTACTCAAGTACTGAAACTTGGAAATTCTCCACCTTACAAAAATCAAAGAAGCTTTAATAAATACTAAATTAGATTCAGTGGAACTGAAATTGAAGAAACTCAATGATCGATGAGAGGAGAGAGAAGGAGCTCGAAAGACATGAAGTAATCGACGAAGCATGGACAGCCATGGGGAAGAAATTCCCTCGATGGATCTCACTGTACTGAATCAATCTTTACACTCATCTCTGCAAATTCCTCCAACTCGAACGAAAACCCTAGAAATGCTCAAAAAACTCAATAAGACAAAATGGAGTCGAGGTCATCTCTCTATAACCCTTATTTTAACACTTAGCCTTCACTTCTCGTCTCTGAAACTCCTCAGAAACCTTCGTGCTGGAGAAATCTTGAATCAGAACTCCTCTATAAGACAAAATGGAGTCGAGGTCATCTCTCTCTCTCTCTCTCTCAGTTTTCGTAGAATGAGACCATATTATCTAACGGTCACATTTCCAAAGTTTTAAACTGGTAGAGACATTTCTCCGTTACGCCTCAATCCTAAACGGTCATTTTTAAATTGTCCAACGGAACAATGGATCGTCCGATTTATTAAATCCAACGGCTGGGGTTGGACCAGACCCATTAGCTTCTACGATTTGAGTCAATCGAAGAAACTCAATTTTAAGAAAACCAATTGACCCGCCTAGTTCTACCATTTCAACTGGATTAACCAGGGTTAACTTCCTAACTAATGGAAAATATTCAAACATGATAAGATTTTAATTAATGGGTCCAAATGAGGGGTGTCAATGGGTCGGTTCCAATTCGATTCCTAAGGAACTAGAACTATAACAATTATATTTATTTTGATTCCGATTCTCGTTCCGATTCCAATTCCTAGTACCAGTCTCGAATCGGGTTCCAAAATAAATGAAATTAGAACCAGAACTACCAATAGACATGGGTATCCATTAGTTCTAGTTATCAAGAATCAAATGAGAAAAAAAAAACTTAATTATTATAAAACTTTTTTACTTTCAAAAAATTAACATATGAACTTGGTTATAATTTGTTATATTAATGATTTTTTTTAAAAAGAAAAATTTAGCTTAATTAAAAGTAATAAATCTTTCGAAGATATAACTCAGTTTAAGCTCCAATCGATAATTTATATGAAAAATTGAAGAAGTTGACATAATATGCATTAATTTTGATATAAGAGAATTCCTTAAATCATCTAGAATATGAAAAGAAATGACAAAATAAATCAATACCGAGTACCCCATGGGTATCCATTGGATAGAAACTAGGGGTTCTAGTTCCTATCAATTCAGTTCTTTTTTAGACCCGGCTCTAATTGGTTCCAATAAAAAGGGAACTAGAACCAGGGTTTTCAGTTCCGGTTCGGTATTGGTTAAGTGGGTACACATTGATACCCCTAGCCCGAATGGATTGTCACGTAGGAAAAATTACACTACAGCCCTCTAAAATTCGTGCTTAGACCAAATTAAAAATAAAAATATATTTATTTCTTGGCTCCATCCATTATTTGAAAATGGACGATCACTAAATTCTTAAATTTCATTTCAAATCAAAATCCAAATCCAACAGTGGAAAATTCTTTGTTTTTAAAAGTTCATAAAATCTTGTAATATACATCCTATGGCATTGTATCGTGTTTTTGAAGTTGGAGTTACCTGATCTGGGAACAAATCGAAAATAGTTAATATTTCATTTTTTGGTCCAACCAATTTGACTTAATGGTCGAACCGTTTTGGATCAACCTGATAAATTATACAGGTCAATGTCTTGTCCGATATTAAAACATTGATCCTAGCGATCATGTACACGTATCCGGAGTGTAGCAGCCATGTACGGGACAAGTATCTTTGCAGATATATTCATCCACCACCAACAATCCTTCAATCTTGGATTTCTAATAACAATTTTGTTAACATGGTCATTTTCATCATAATGGGCAAATTTACAGTCTTGTAAACCATGACTCATAGAATCAGGTTAGATTACTAAAATATTCTTTTATTATGTTAATATCTTTACCCTCACAATATACATTAAAAGAGGCTTTTATATTATGGGTCAAAATTCGATAACTCGTGGTAAATGACTCATGTGAAAAACATGTGATCCCAATAGTATAAACGTAATATTTAATAGTTGAGATTTAACCACAAGACAAGTATCCTTGAGATATATGTTATCGAGATACTTTTAAATCCCAATCGTTGGATTTCATGTTTATTCAGTCAAAATCATTTGTTTTTACATGAGTCATTTTCCAATAGTCACCGGACATGAATCCCACCTTACTACAGTTTTTTGTGTGGGAGATAAACTTCTTATCAACAACAATTTTGTTGGGGAACAAATGTCCCATCGACTTATAATTTTTGGTGAGATCAATTCTATCATCTTTCTTTTTCACTTCTCTAACTTACTTATATTTCAATTTTTTACCTTTTTAATCAAATTTATCTCTCTCTCTCTCTCTCTCTCTCTCTCTCTCTCTCTCTAATGGGGGATAAATAATTAAAGAAATTGGAGAGTAATAAGTAAAGTTGGAATGCCAATAGTAGCTCTAAAAAATATCAAATTTGTGAAAATTACCAAAATAACGATGTAATAAGTAAAAGTTGGGATACCAATAGCAGCGCTCTTATAAAATAATGATAAAAGAGAATACATTAGAGCAACGGATCATTTAGACGACATAGAAGGAAAACCAAGCTCTACTAGGAAATTTTGGATTATATTCCCTTGTTCTACAACCATGCCTTGTTCTCGTTTCAAATGGAAACAATCGCGATTCTCAATCCATGTGAAGAGTTGCATTCACAATAAATTGCTGCTTGGATATGGCCCCTGCCCCATTGCAAATTCAGATTTTTTATTAACTTGTTATTTGCAAAATTATTATCCTTCAGATTGCTCAAAACATGCAGTATTCTCAGTCAAGTGTGTCAAAGAATCTTTGGTTCACCTCAACTTTGACACTAAATCATGCCATTACTTATGCGTCAGATGTGCTACCCTCATATTACCTCCACTTTTTGATTCATCCCAAAGTTTAGTTTAAGGGGATGATCACGATCCCTCCAAGAACCTTATTGCTTTGCAAGCACCTACAATCAAATAAGACAAATTTGCCAAAACATACACTGAAAATTGAAAATTTACCAAAATAATGCACATTCAATTTATTTACCAAAGAGGTAAAATTTGAATTGAACTGTATTTTTTTTTATTATATAGTTTTCGTACCAAAAATACAATTTTACATTGGTTTTATAAAACAATATACATTTCTGCCGTTTTGGTAATTTTCTCATCATATAAAGTATGTGTTCGAACCTGAGTTCCCTCCGTTTAGACAAGAAATATGATTTTTAAAGGACCTACCGAAAGCCATTACCTTTTCACTTATGAAATTTTTTCCAAGGGCATCTTCATATATCATCTTTTTCCTTACTATCATCCTCTAACATCAAATCCTTATTTGAAAGGATGGATGATTGAGTTGTTGGTGCTCCAAACATAGCTTCATCATGCTAAAGAGAGTAGGATAGCATATGATTTGGTATGTTGTCTAATGGTCTCAATTACCATAATTTATTCAAATATATATATGGGAGCGGTTCAACAGCCCTAAAGTTTGCCAAACATTGTGCCAAACATTTTTCAAAACATAGGTTAGATGCTTTGGAATGAGCTGATTTTTTGTAAGGGTGATCTCTACGGTAAAGAGATCATCCTCTCCAAAAATCAGCTCTTTTTAAAATTTCTAACCCTAGTTTACAAATTGAAGAATCATGGACCGTCCAATTTTTGTAAATCACTTTTGATGGGGTTAGAAGTTTTTTAATAGGCTGATTTTTGGTGAGGATGATCTCCTCATCATAGAGACCATCCTCACAAAAAAATCAGCTCATTCTAAAACTTCTAACCCATGTTTTGAAAATTGTTTGGCACAATGTTTGACAAACTTTAGGGCTGCTGAACCGTTCCTTATATATATATATATATAGAGTCCCGTTCAGCAACAAACATTTTGACAAACATTTTGGCAAAACATTTTTCAAAACATAGGTTAGAGGTTTTGGAATGGGCTGATTTTTGGTGAGGATGATCTCTACGGTGAGGAGATCATCATCACCAAAAATCAGCCCATTCCAAAACTTCTAGCCTCAGTTTACAAGTTGAAAAATCGTGGACCGTCCATTTTTTGTAAATCATTTTTTATGGGGTTAGAAGTTTTGGAATGAGCTGATTTTTGGTGATGATGATCTCCTCACCGTAGAGATCATCCTCACCAAAAATCAGCCCATTCCAAAACCTCTAACCCATGTTTTGAAAAATGTTTTGCCAAAAAATTAGCCATTGAAATGTTCAGCAACAAACATTTTGGCTAACTTTTTGGCAAAACATTTTTCAAAACATGGGTTAGAGGTTTTGGAATGGGCTGATTTTTGGTGAGGATGATCTCTACGGTGAGGAGATCATCATCACCAAAAATCAGCTCATTCCAAAACTTCTAACCCCATAAAAAATGATTTACAAAAAATGGACGGTCCACGATTTTTCAACTTGTAAACTGAGGCTAGAAGTTTTGGAATGGGCTGATTTTTGGTGATGATGATCTCCTCACCGTAGAGATCATCCTCACCAAAAATCAGTCCATTCCAAAACCTCTAACTCATGTTTTGAAAAATGTTTTGCCAAAAAGTTGGCCATTAAACGCCCCCCATATATATATATATATATCTCCTCACCGTAGAGATCATCCTCACCAAAAATCAGTCCATTCCAAAACCTCTAACTCATGTTTTGAAAAATGTTTTGCCAAAAAGTTGGCCATTGAACGCCCCCCATATATATATATATATATATATATATATATATGGGGGGCGTTTAATGGCCAACTTTTTGGCAAAACATTTTTCAAAACATGAGTTAGAGGTTTTGGAATGGACTGATTTTTGGTGAGGATGTTCTCTACGGTGAGGAGATCATCCTCACCAAAAATCAGCCTATTCCAAAACTTCTAACCCATGTTTACAAGCTGAAAAATCGTGGACCGTCCATTTTTTGTAAACTGTTTTTGATGGGGTTAGAAGTTTTGGAATGGGCTGATTTTTGGTGAGGATGATCTCCTCACTGTAGAGATCATCCTCACCAAAAATCAGCCCATTCCAAAACCTCTAACCTATGTTTTGAAAAATGTTTTGCCAAAAAGTTTGCCCTTGAACGCTACCCTATATATATATATATATGGGTCCCGTTCGGCACCCTAAGTTTTACCACACACTTTAACAAACGCGTTTTGTCTTACATGGGTTAGAAGTTTCGGAATGAGCTGATTTTTGGTGAGGATGATCTCTATGGTGAGGAGATCATCCTCACCAAAAATCAGCTCATTCCAAAACTTCTAACCCCATCAAAAATGGTTTACAAAAAATGGACGGTCCACAATTTTTCAACGTGTAAACATAGGGCTAAACATTTCGGAATGGGCTGATTTTTGGGGAGGATGATCTTCTAATCATAGAGATCATTCTCACCAAAAATCAGCCCATTCCAAAACTTATAACCCATGTAGGACAAAAAACGTTTGTTAAAGTGTGTGGTAAAACTTAGGGTGCTGAACATTTCCCTATATATATATAAAAGGTCAAGTTCAAACAACAACCATTTCAACACACATATAGACAATGTGTTTTATCTTATATGAGTAAAAATGTTTGGAATGAGCTGATTTTTTGTGAGGATGATCTCTGTGATGAGGAGATCATCCTTGCCAAAAATCAGCTCATTATGAAACTTCTAGACCGTCCAATTTTTGTTGAAAAATTATACACCGTCCAATTTTTGTAAATCAATTTTGATGGGGTTACAAGTTTTGGAATGGGATGATTTTTTGTCAGGATGATCCCCTCATCACAGAGATCATCCTCACAAAAAATCAGCCCATTCCAAACATTTTTTCCCATATAAGACAAACACGTTGTCTATATGTGTGTCGCAATGTGTGTTGCAGGAACCTGACCCATATATATATATATATAAATAAAAGAGACATTTACCAAAATAATACATGAAAATTGAATAATTATCAAAACAGTGCACTATTCATTTTAATTCCAAAAATGAAAATTACCTTTTTTGGAAATACGTGATTTTACCAAAACAGTAAAATTTCAAATGAACAGTGATTAATGCCAAAAATGCCCTTTTACCATATTTATATACATCCCTTGTTTAAGTAAACAGAAAGAAATATAAGTGTTTTAGTACAATGATGTTTCCCTTCAAAATTTAATTTATTTCATCACTCTGTACTAAAACAGTAATATTTCTATTTGTTGATTTAAATAGGGGATGTGTATTTTTGGTATCAAAACACTGCTCATGTCAAATTTTACCATTTTAATAAAATAACTTATTTCCAAAAGCGGTAATTTACCATTTTTGGAATAAAAATGAATAGTGCACTATTTTGGTAATTTTCAATTTTCGATCCACATTTTGGTAAATTACCCTTTATATAAAAGTAATTATAATTTTTTGTATATAAAATAAGTTAGATTAGGAGATGTTTGGTCATAAAATCATATTTTATTTATATAATATATTTAAATTAAAAATAATTAATGAAATTATACAAAATCCTAGTCGACTTGGCCAAGTTTCACCGATTCGGATAAGAGTTTCAATAGATCATCCAAGTCATCTCGTTTATTTCGTGAGATTCCGCACAGTTGAGACGGCATGTCTATCAGTCTCGATCTCGGATGAGATTTAAAACCATGTTGAGAACTGATCAACTATGATCACTCCCAACATAAACTTTGGCTCAGTTGGCTAGGCAAATGCAACACGTTCAATTTTTGACCCAAACCATCCTAAAATATTGACCCATTGATTTTGCAGAACAAGCGATATACTTAAATATAATGGGAATGAAGAAGATTGTGTTCAGAATAAACCTTCAATTTCCTCGTCATCAAGTAGGCATCCTTATTGAACTGAAAGCGTTACCATCCTTCACCCCATGCCATTCATAGTGTCCTTCTCAAGTGCAAAACACAATATTTTCAGGATAGAATAAGAGATTTTCAAGTTCTGCAGATCACAATATTATAGGATACTGCTAATCAAGTCAAAAAGCATTTCAGGCTCATATTGTACCTTGTCGAATTAAATACTTGTTTTTAAGAATAAATAAATGGGGAGCGTTCGCTGGCTAACTTTTTGGCAAACGGATTGGCAAACATTTTGGGTGCGTTGGATCTAACGATATCGAACGGACGTGATTTAATTTCACGCGTTATAATACAAATATATATATTTACATTGTCATCCCTTAAAAATTGTTTATTTCGTGCTTCCTCCCTCTCCTCTTTAAACCAGAGAGAACAGAACTATCTGTTCTCTTTCTCTCTTCGAACTCTCTCCTCTCTTCGAACTCCCTCACTCGCTCTCACCTTCTTTCTCACTCTCGCCCTCTCTCTCTCTCGCTCTCGCTCTCGCTCTCATCATTCTCTCTCGCTCGCTCTCTCTCTCACTCTCTCACTCACTCACGCTGAAACCCTCGCACTGAAACCCTCTCTCTCGCTCTTTCATTCTCTCTCGCACGAATACGAACACGAACGGGATCCTCCCACTATCGTTCCAGCCATGGTGACAAAGAAAATGGAAACCTGGAGAATGGCAGCTTGTAACAATCGATAAACAAAGGGGTTTGGTTGATGAGGGCTTTAAATTGTTCGAGAAATTGATGCCCAAGAGGCTCTTAAAGATGTCACAGCTTGAGAGGCCAAGAAGAATAGCATAAGCTGAAGGTGTATAGTATTTATTTTAT
The DNA here is from genome assembly GCF_017979445.1 of Akebia trifoliata. Classification (NCBI taxonomy): domain Eukaryota; kingdom Viridiplantae; phylum Streptophyta; class Magnoliopsida; order Ranunculales; family Lardizabalaceae; genus Akebia; species Akebia trifoliata. The sequence goes on from NC_141376.1 coordinate 20,862,476, forward strand.
TTTATTTTATTTACTTAATCTTAGAAATATTAATTTTATTAAATCTCATGTAGATGTGAAATTGTGAAGTATGCATGTTTTCCTACCCCACTTGATTCTTTGTTATCTTTGTTACGTAATCTTGGAAATATTAAATTGATTGAATCTCATGTAGATGTGAAATTGTGAAGTTTGCATGTTATCCTTGTTCTTTAACTCTGATTCAGTTTGAAAAATTACAAAAGAAAATTTTTGATGAGTTGGAAATTGAATGTATTTTAGGTTCAATGCATAAAAAATGCTGGAATTGATTAGAGGGAAGAGACGGGTTTTTGTTGGTGATTCAATTAACAGGAACCAATGGGAATCCATATTGTGTTTATTGAGAGGACCCATCAAGGATCCGAAGTGCGTTTCTGAGTCCCATGGTCGAAGGATCACTAAAGAGAAGGGAAAGTACAGTTTCAAATTTGTGGTAGTTCTGTGAAAACTTGTTCATTTCTTAATCGTATTTTGGATCTCCACAAATATTTGATTCTCGAGGGGTTTTTTGCAGGACTTTAAGTGTACAGTTGAATACGATGTCACTCATTTCTTAGTTCACGAGAGTAAGGCAAGAGTAAGACAGAAGCAAGTACCAACTCTGAGAATTGACACCATTGATAGGAGCGCTTCGAGATGGAAAGGAGCTGATATTCTTGTTTTCAACATTGCATATTGGTGGTTTCATTACAAAACAAAAGCTGGGTGAGTATCGTTCTTGAACTATTCTACGTAAAAGCTTCTCTATTACACTATTTTTCTCATGTACATTCTTGTTTGAAGCTTTGTAGAAGCAAAATGATTCAATCAAACTAAGCTTCTTCAAAGTAATTCCATGAATCTTAGTCAATTTAGTAAATTTAATGTTGAAGCTAAAATGGGTTTGGCTTACATTAGATGTTTAAATAATGTACCTCCAACTTAGACTTTCAATCCTTGCATACTTAGAAAATATATAGGTTTTGAATGGTGTATTGTATTACATTTTTCATCTGTCCAATCAGACTAGCCCCAAAGTAAAAGATATCCCACACTTTAACATGCTTTGTATTACTAGAGAGGATGGACTAAAATGCTTTAATTTTGGCCTCTTACATGGTTAGGATTTCTACTCAACCCACCTTTTATGCGCCATCTACGAATCTATGAATGAGTCCGAGGAAGCATTGAGGCTCTTACAAAAGGCAATGAAATTGTTGGAAGACACATCGGGACAGCGAAGCACGATTGTAGGGATAGAAGTACTGATGGGTGTGATGCTTTACATGGTTGGATGATATGGAGAGGCTCGGAGCTCTTTTGAGAGTGTTGTAGCAAAGCTTAGAGCCATTGGAGAGAGGAAATCAGCATTCTTTGGGGTTGTACTGAATCAGATGGGATTGGCTTGTGTACAAGTGTACAAGATTGATGGGGCTGTTGAGTTGTTTGAAGAAGCAAGGGGGTTACTAGAGCAGGAGTGTGGTACATGTCATCCAGATCAAATGTTTGTAATTGTATGAAGTCTTGTGCTCTTTTGGCTATTGCATGAGTAAAACATGCCTTATGTATTGAACAAGAATTGTAAATGAGACATATTGAATGTACAGGCAACTCTTTTTGTATATTGAATCATTTTTGTAATGTTTTTTTAGGTACCTACTGAATCAAATAAAAATGTTCAACATGAACCTACGAATTCAATCTGTCAATATTTTTTTTTTTGAGTTCTTGAATCCAAAATCGTCTCTCTAGAGGTTGTGAAGTGCTGCTGCAACCCATACCATATGCTTGGTTCTACTAGATATCTAGCAATTTCATCACCACTTTTAGTATTATGAAATCATCTCACTCTAAGTGTAGAGCTAGCATACCATGGAAATCTTATTTCTGCTAGGATGAATTGATTTTACTTGAATGTTCTTATGGTGTTGTTTCATTTTGACTTCTTTGCTATTGCATCATGGTGTTTCCTTTTATTAGTATTTTTCGTATTAAGTCTTCTTTTATATCGCTATTTTATTATATGAAGATAAGATGTTGTTCTTATATACAGTTCAAGTTATCGAGTTTCCAAGATACTTCAGGGCCATGTGAGAGTATCGTCAAATAGAAACCCATTTTAGAACTTTCTATATAGAAAAAGGTGTGTCATAACTTTTCACTTTCTGAAATCTAATGTTCTAGAGCCAACCACCCTTCCAGCATTGTGCCCTTTGATTTCTTTCTAGATTTTATTGACGAATTTTCCTCAATTTGTTCATATCCTTACTTATAATAAAGCGCAAATTAGAATGGAGCCTACTTAAATAGCTTAACCAAGCCTAGTATTCTCAAACATGGCTACAACAAGCATGTAAAATCGTTTTTTTTTTATGGGTATTATCATACCATAAAGTTGGTCTTTTGATGAAGTAGATTTTACTAAAGTTATCAAAGTGTATGCATAATTCTTGGATACTGCTTTGCTAGCATGTGGATAGGAATAAATTGCATATGGTGAATAATTTTGTGACTATGCAAGCAACCACGTTAAATGGATTACCTAAAATCCAGGTTCACATCATGAGTACTTGGGAATTATACATTGTTGGAATCATTTAAATAGTGGCTCTCAATCTACTTGATCAAGCATGCATCTATGATTGTCTATTAGTGGACCCTCTTGTGGGTCACTACCAATATTTTCATTAATCCATCCAAAACTACATGCCTTTTATTACAAGAGGAAGAATCATCTATCACCAGACTTAGTTTGTCTATGGTGCTTGGGGAATGAAACATGAAGACTCCTCTCCTACAATAATATAAGCAAAATACTAAGCTTATTACTTAAGTTATAAAGCTTACATTTGCAACTATCACTACTACTTCAAAAGCCAAACCTCCATTAAATTCTTCAAAACCAAGCTATCCAATAGAGAGCACTAAAATGACTAAGAACCATAGCAAAACCCATTTAAACACCCATCACACCTGTAACCTATGCAATGATAAATAAATGAAGAATATCTTGAGAAGAGGGATATCAACACCAACAAGCATAGAACTGGAAATAAGTGAAATTATATACATTTTCACTTAGAATAAAACTAGAAATAAGTAATGATTATATATATTTCATGAACATTCCATGTATCAATAAATAAAATCTAAAGCTCAAACTGACATTTATATTACATTCCAATTCAAAAGCCTCATGAATCTCAAAATCTGAAGTTCAAATAATTGTTTACACGTCAACTAAAAAACAAAGTACATTCATTCCCATGCATCCCCCAACCTACTTCTAAACAAGAGAAAAAAAAGACCACATACTCTGAACTCCAATGCAGAAAATTTTCATCAAGATTAGCAAACCAAGTGGAGCTACTGGTAGATTAGTTTGTAAAGTTGCCAAATCAACATCTTCCCCCATTGATGCTTTTGAGCACCACTTCGTACATTATTGTACTAAGAAAATGGATCGATCACCACTATCACAATCACATGCTCCTGTTGTAACTTAATTCTCATTTCACAAATTGTAAAGTAACAGATAACCACACCCTTGGCAATATACATAGCAAAGGTATTCAAACTAAACGATATTCAAACCAATAGAATCCACAATATACATTGCAAAGATATTCAAACTAATAGAATCCATAAAGTTTATATCTGCCTTAACTTTACAAATAATTTTAGCACCAAAATTAAGAATGCTCTTCAAAAGCATCCTCATCTTGAACAGTTACTGAACACACTTGAAGACTTCTCATCCTATGGATCATGGCTAACCGAACCATCATCATTGTCTTCTACACAAGTCTCTCCACTAGTATGTCTAGAAAAATTGTCTTCTTTAGTTGAATTGTTTCTGCACTATCAATGGTATCAATGGTATCGCCGCTCTCCACAAGCAAGATGATTGTTTCTGCAATTAAGCTTTCCACATAGATCTGCATCTGAAACAATAGAAAAAAAAATGATCTTAAAAGGGAGCAGTTAGGTAAATTTAAACTTAATTTCGAAAGTTCTATAACCAAAACAACATGATCATCAAAATAGGTAAATTTAAACTTAATTTATTACAAGAACATTCATAACAAAGAAGAATTTGAGACCACAATTGAGGGAAAACAGTCATCAAAAGATAACATTCATTGGCTCATCAAAGGTGGCAATTTCCATGTTTTCTATTTTTTGAATACTAATAACTTCCCTACGCTTGCCTACGCAAGAAGGGATTCCAAGATACATGCCTAGGCTAAATTCACATATCATGTCTATTGATGGCCTTTATGCAGCTACACCACCCTGCTTAAACACACTACGATTGATGCTTTTATTGCTCCATATGGTAGATCATTTTCACAATAGGACGACCATACAAAACCAACAACAGAGGTCCTCATACTCATTCCAAAGATTTGGGGTCAGCTAACCAACAACAGAGGTAGTAACCAAAAGTACAATCCTTAAGAAAATTAAAACCAAGATCCGTAAGACTCATTTTAAAATGCAAAACAAAACAAAACAGAACTCACCTAGCTTTGTGAACAAGAGCTAAACACATTACCTCAACAAAACCCTAGTGTATGAGCCAAATGTTTCAGAACATTTACTAACCTGACGAAGGCTAAATGAACAGTCGTTCGTGTTCGTGAGATGGAGTTGCAGGTAGGAATAGGGTCCTGTTCGTGTTCGTGCGAGAGATGGAGTTTCACACACAATGATAGAGTGAGAGAGGTAGTCGCAGCGAGGAATAGAGCGAGAGAGAGAGAGAATGAAAGAGCAAGAGAGAGGGTTTCAGTGAGAGAGAGATGGTTTGATCGGGTTTAAGCGAGAGAGGCAGCGTGAGTGAGTGAGAGAGTGAGAGAGAGAGCGAGCGAGAGAGAATGAGAGAGTGAGAGCGAGAGTGAGTGAGAAGAGAGAGAACGAGAGAGAGTTCGAAGAGAAAGGGTTTGGAGTTCTGTTCGAACAGAACAGAGAGTTTTGTTCTGTTTGGTTTAAAGAGAAGAGGGATGTCAAAATAAAATGAATATATTTTGAGGGATGGCGCTGCAAATATATGTATAAGTTTAAGTTTCGCTGAGAATAAATCGCGACCGTCTGATGGCGTAGTATCGAACGACCCATATAAGTTTGCCAATCCGTTTGCCAAAAAGTTAGCCAGCGAACGCTCCCCTAAATAAATAAAGCAAATATTACTTCTACTTTTCAAAACCAAGGACCAAAAGTAGTGGCACTTAAATGAATAAAAGACGTCCTTTTTCATTGCAAACTTGATTATCACATTTGATAGTAATGGAATTTCGAAAGGGGCTGATTTTTTGTCACAAAAATTAGCCCTTGATTCAATTCCAGATGCCTAAGTTTTTTTTTTCCCCCCTTTTTTATTAAGGAAGGGCCGAGAAGAGAGAGAGAGGAGGGGGGGGGGGATATAAGGTTTGTTATGAGAGAAATGCAGAAAATGGAAATTACTGGAGTAAAAAACGGATATTTAAAAAGAGAACTGCTATTGGCACCCCAACTTTTACTTATTACGCCCCAATTTCTTAAATTATTAATCACCCCTCCCCCCAATTAAAGATTAAAACAAACTCTTCAAACATTACAAAGGTTTGGCTCAAATTATAATCTCAACATTACAAAACAGTATAACATTCATTTCAAACAATTTTTGTAGTTGCTTACAATTATGATTGGGCTCATAAAATCCTAAAACCCCAAAATAGAAATCTAGCACCAATAAAAAAAATGAGAAACAAGTGTGTAGATGGGCAAATCCTGTTTTAGTACATCCACCAATGTCTAGCAATTATCAACCATGTGAATTAAACCAGGTAATTATAGTGCACGTAATTGGTGATATAGAAACAATTTAGAACACAATACCTTAAAATGAAAATTTTACTTACAAGTTACAACCCAATTTATTTTATACTATAAATCAAAACTTTTTGCAGAAAAATTAATTAATTAATTAAGATATATATATACAACTACGGTAATTGAGATACTAACCATCTCTGCATTGACTTGTTCTAAATCAAATTATGCTCCAAAACTACCTTAAGAAGAAATTCTACTTATGTTAAGACCCAAACTAATGCTCCAAAAACACCAAGGCATTAATAGAGTAGAAAGTTTTAAGTCTTCACCTAAGTCTTCACCAAGGCCAATGCTCTCGTTGGCCCACTTCATGGTCAGCCCCCCAGTAGCCACTTGACCTTCTTTCCAAGTACCAGGTGTATTGGGTCAAAATACATCAAATTATACAATTGTGGATAAGGTCTTTTTTCTCTCAAAATTTGTGTCCCTAACAATATTCTTCCAAGGTAGTTATAGGCTTCCAAACATCCCTTTCAATGTACGAACATCCCTTGACTTGTTCACGTTTCTCGAGAGGGCTATCTCGAACGAGCACCACGTCTGCCCTAGCTTTTGGGTATCCCATTAGGGTGTGAATGAGAACCATTCACACCCGGAATCCCATTTTTCCACTTAAATGACACCTTAGAGGTGCACACCATCATGGACATCGTCCATGTTGTCATGGTCACATGACCTTATCATTCTAGATGGAGGCCTTGGTATGGTTCGTAATGGTATTTTCTTCCACGTCATTATTACCACGTTGTACTACCAATTTACATCATTCCCACCAGGTACCCCTTTTTCATTTTTCATAAGTAGACCCTTCCCAGACTAATTACGATGGCCCTTCCATATCCCATACTATGGCGAAGCCCTCTTTTTTTTTTTTTTTTCCAAGACACATTCCATATCCCATACTATAGATGAGCCCCATTTTTTTGACATAATCACTTCCCCATGACTCGTATCCCATACTATGGTGAAGCCCTCTTTTTTATTATAAACTATAACAATTGCAGAAAAACAAATCAATTCCATAAAAAAAGGCAACCAGATTGGAATTGAGATACTAACCATCTCTGCATACCCCTTGATGAGTCTAAAATAGTTGACTCCACCATTTCTCTCCTTAATACCCTTATCTCTACTCTTGTCCCCATCACTTCTACTCTTTTCTGCCCTTCAGTGCCGAGGATATAAGCTCCTACTTCTCCTTCTTTCTCTATTGTATCTCTCGAGAGAACTTCCTCGATGTCTTCGTTCTTCTTCCAAAGAACTCCTTGACTTGTGTAATATTATAACACCCCACTTAAATTTTCTTTTTTAAAGAAAAAGGATCAACTAGTTGCCCCCCCCCCCTATTAATTGCATTCTATCACTTAAAAATTTCCCTTTGCACTCTGTTTGGATGATTGCACTCAGAATAAATAAATAAAATATTGCACACCTTTGCTTGTTGATTTTGTTTGTTTGCTCTTTTTCAATCATTCTTAAATAAATTATTGTTGGTTCAATATATTTTGTAAGAAACTCTTGATAATACAATAAGCATGTTTACAATATTACACAAGAAGAGAAGACGAAGTCACGAGAATGTGAATAATCCTAAATCTTAACATTATCGATAATGTAGTGCAATTAATAGATTAAAATGGAGGTTATAAAAAATGTTATTTTTCAAGGTTGGTGTGCAACTAGTCGGTCCCTTTTAAAAACATAAGTGAATGATGGAGAATAAGTATATGGCTTAAAAGTTCGGATTGTGCTGATTTTTTGTGAGGGCGATCTCCTAAACTTCTGACTCATTTAGGACAAAGGCATTGGCTTCGTGTATATAAAAACTATAATTGTGTTTCATTGCTTTGATTTATTCCTTTTTTCCTTACCTAATCCAATCCCACATTTTAATAACTTTTTCTCCATCTCTCTCTAAAATTTTAGACAATGGAGGTTCCTTTTAAGGCTCATGGAGGTTGATGAAGGTGTTAAAAGCCCTCATTTCATCTCACTGCGAATGGCAGAACCACTAAAGTATTTGAAAATCAATTAGATGGTGTAGAAGACTAAAAGCGCCCTCGATCCGCAGGATGTGCAGATCCGCTTTTGGCTTTTGAGGTTTGGGAGTCGCTACCTAATTATTACGGTCTAGGAACTGAACATCGACTCGAAACGGATAAAAACAAATAATCTACTACGAAAAATACCGAGTTCGGGGATCACGTTACGGGATTGGAAGGTGTTAGGCACCAACCCTACCCGGCAAATGTCGGTCTCTACTAATTTCCAAGAATATTACATTGCTAAAGACCTAAAATAAATAAAAAAGACAAATAAATTATACATGTGACGATCGCAACGACTTGTTCCCTCATATATGATAGAACAACTTCTCGTATAAATTCTCCTCTCTTTGTTCTATCACCGGATCTACTTCGGATCTTCAAAATGAAGTATCTACTCCTAAAATATGAGTTTTTTCTAGTTTTGTGATGGGTTTCTAGGTGGTTTTTGGAGAGTTTTTTAGAGTCTTTTTGATAAAAGTTAAGGTTTGGATGAAAGGTAAGAGATTAGGACTTCAAAATCAGGGTTTTTGGAAGGATAAGGTGACTTTTTGACCTATTTTTTCTAGGGTTTTCTTTGACCTCCGAAATTATGTTGTGGAGGCTCTCTATTTATAGAGTTTTTTGGGTAAAGTTAGTGTTTGATTAGGTTTCTTTTAAGGTTTTAATTAGGGTTTTGATTTTTGTTTTATGAGATTGACTTGGTCTTTTTAGATTAGGATTTTGACTTAAGTCTTATGAGATTGACTTGGTTCATTTAGATTTAGGGTTTTAATTAGAGTTTTGACTTAAGTCTTATGAGATTGACTTGGCTTCTTTAGATTAGGGTTTTAATTAGGGTTTTGACTTAAGTCTTATAAGATTGACTTGGTTTCTTTATATTAGGGTTTTGACTTGAGTCTTATGAGATTGACTTGGTTTAGATTTTTAAATTAATTTTATTAAGGTTTTATTTTACGTTAATTAATACTTTATTTATTAATTTCGAAATTAAAAAAAATTTAATTGAAAAATTATCGTTTTATCCCCGAAAAGAACTTTTACGTTTCAAGTCGATTTTCGATGTTCTGGGATATTTTAGAATCGATTTTTCGTAAGAAATTCAATGGGATTATTGGTTTATGTCACTTATGAAATTTTTTGGCGTGAAATGATTGTCAACCCTTATGAGGGGCATTTTCGTAATTTTATATAATTTGGTGAAAATTGACGAAATGGTTTATTTAATTTAATTTTATTGTTTTATGTATCCGAATGGGTTTTCCTAAGCATAAGGGGGGCTCTAAGGTTGTTTTGATGTTATGGGTATTTTGATAATTTGGTCATTTTTTAGTGATTTTTATCGTAAAGCTTCTTTTTGTTTGTGAAATGATGATTTTTATGTTTTTGGATTTATATTTTTCTAGTTTAGCATGGTTTCTACAGTTTTATTAGTTTGAGATACCTCATCCGAATTTCTGAAACATATCTAGTAACAAATAAAGCATTGGAATAATCATCCATAATTGGAAATCGTCGCGATCGGGTTGATGAATTGATTAATCAGGCAAGTGTAAAATTTGGGTGTCTACAAAGACATTGATTTCATCAGGACTGTGGTGCCCCGCCAAACACTAACACAAATCCCCATGTCAAATCTTGAGGTACTAGATGGCGCATCGAAATTTCGGTATGGTTTACTCTGTTTATGTTAGCATTTCAAGGCGTAAATACCTATACCTGTTAAACGACATACACTATATCTTACATATATACATCCAAAATAGAATACTAGCGGAAGCCTATATATATTTAATAACGTATGATAAATCAGAGTACAGAAGAAAAAATTTATATACAGGATTTTACAAAACTCTTCACTCTAACAAAATTCCTAACGCTCAAAACCAAAATCTATTTTACTACCTGAACAACCTGACCCTGCTAGGTATAGCCCAGTGCTTACCATGAATAGGACTCTAGTTGTTTATTTGACCTACCAGATAATCCTTACTCGTGTTCTACACCTGTCTCACCAAGCTCTGAATCTAAAAATAAAAAATGGAAAAGGAAAGGGTGAGTAACAATGGTTACCCAATAGGAAAACAAACAATTTCTGCCAATAACTTCTCCTAACATGAATGAATAAACATACTAAATCATTTTAACATATACAAAGTTTTACAGAAGAAACTATGATTAATTGGTACAATAGTTAGGGATGAGCAACTAAATATTTTAAAACCCACATTACATCAATCAACAATACTCACTATAACATTTTCGTTTTATACAAATCTAATTGATCAAATTGAAACATTAAACATGCATTTCATTTTATATATCAAAATAAGACAACATATACATAATACACAATGATGGAGTGTGGAATTAGAGAGTTGGGATTTACGATTGGATCGCTCTCAGTTGGGACATGATGTTACAATACTCTGTTGGCTTTTAATTCCTGATTTTGTGGCCGGTCGCTGCACTTACCATACTTGTTTGACCATTTATCCAGCTCAGGCTGACTATTTGACGTGACTTTAAGCAATGGGTCTCTTTTCGATGTATCAAAACGTTCGCTACTATAGATTGTTAGTGATCACTAACTAATAATCTTCGTCTATGCCTATCAAGCGTGCATGTGATTCCCAAATATGCAATCCATTCATATACGACCACCTTTACATTACAAGTTTACTGGTAAAGACAGAGAGGAATAAACCTGGATTCCAATTGTGACTCCACTCTCATACGCATCTCATACCACGTATGAGTTTGGTTGTCCCTATCATACATCCCAGGATAGTATATCACTCCAGATGATGATAGACTATCCCTTTAGACATTCACAAATTCTTTAACAGTTCACAAAATAGCAACATATACCTATCTTTTATTTTCTTTCAAAACAAATAAAAAATTTTCTTTGAAAACGAATAAGAAATTAACATTACATAGTTGAGAATAGATATCCAGTTTCCTACCATGCACCTGTGGCCACACAGCCTAAAAGAAATAACAAAACTCGGAGTCTCTGTGCATATAAAATTTAAATAAACATGCAACCCAATCAGTATTCCTAGATATCCGTTCACCAACCTGCATACATCATTATAATGTAAAATGCATACATCACCCCTCAGGTGTGATTCTTACATTTTACCGTTTCATCCATTTTTTCCCTTTTTTCGATTTTTGCAGTTTTCAATTTTTTGAATACGATATTCATTTTTTGGCATTCATCAACTCAATATAAGTTCATTGTTTATTAAAACATTTCTCAAACCTTGAAATTTATTTTTATCAATTAAACTAAAAAATTACAAAACTTGTATCAAAATGGGGTTCAAGCAGTGCATACCCAATTGGCAGAAATAACCTAATGAAATGTACTACCCACGTATAATTTATTATAAAATTCAATTAAACACGTTAAATATACAAGTTCTGGCGTGAATTTGAAATACAGTAAATAATTCTACACTTTTAGAACATATAACAAATTTTCGATAAAATTCTAAATGCAATTTTCACAATGTATAGTTACTAATAGAAATTGAGAGTTCCTTACAATCTCTTTACGATAAGATTAAAGTGCGTGTACAGAAATCGAGACCATCAGCGTGAAAATCGAGGCAAATCGGACTTCGAGATGACTGATTTTTTAAACTAATCCTCTCGACGATTCGACCAAATAATCCGGTGATTAGGTAGATCTCGAAGTCGTGGAAATTTTCTTCTTTAGTGCCGGATCTTAATTCCTATCCTAAATGCATTTAAATCTTGATTGAATACAACATACGTGAACCTAATTTCAAACTCAATCAATCGCTGTTTCAATTTCAATGTCTCGGCTCAAAATGAACATTGAATTCTTTACTTTTATAATAATATAAATATTTATATTATAATATATAATTGATATAGGTGTTGTATAAAAATTCTAACACCTAATAAGTATATTATAATAATATATAATATAATATAATATAATATAATATATAATATAATATAATATAATATAATAATATTTATTTTTATTTTAATTATATTCTAACCCTTTAATAGTTTCATAATTTCAAATCTAATCTTTTTATATAAATAATTATAATTAAACCTACTTTTAATAAAATAATTTATTTTAATAATATAAAAATAATTAAATATTATTATTTTTTTCATATATTTTTTTTCTTCATTATGTCTGTTACATTAGACCAATTCAAGTTGTGTATCTCAAATTTTTGAAATTCCTCACCAATTTTTTCTATTGATCAAAATATTTCTTACGCACTAAGTTTTCTTAATAAAATTAATATTTTCATAACTTATCATATAAAATTCGGATTTAAATATGCTAACAGTTTAAACTATGTTTTTCGATGCTTTTGAATTCAATGGTAACGTTCGTTTGACTAAAAGAGATTCCTATAAAATTTTGAATTTTGTCTACTTCGACTAAATATTCTAATTCTTCAATAATAATCATGATAAGGTTTTCCGAATTATATATTTTATTTAGTAAATTCTCCTTTTAGAAATTATTATTTTAAATAGATAATTTTATGATTTATTATTATTCTTATTATTATTATTTTAATAATTTATTTATTTTCTATTAGAAAAATAGGTCAATATAGTTGACTTAATTTCTCGATATATGCACTAAATTTCATGGCATTACAAGGGCATTCATGCATGCGTGGGAGCTTCAACCTACTTTCACTCTCAACACAGGAGTCATCCGTTCTTGGCCTAAGTTTGGAAATGGAACATTGGTTATCAACACAAATGGGGCCCTAAGTCAAAGCAGGGGAGGTTATGGTGCAATAATGAAAGATCATGATGGCGTGATATTGGCAACTATAGCTGGGTGTGATGTTTCAAAAATCTATTTATTTTTCATGAGTTGCAGAGCATAGAAAAAGGGCTCTAGCCATCAAAGAGAGGATGCAAAAAAGGTCAAAGTGCAATTTGACCCGAATTTGGTTGTTATCATCCTTAATGGCAAATGGGGCATATCTTGATAAGTTCATCATTTGGTTTTTAATATAAAAAATTTGTCATGTGTCAACACCTCATGATACATCACACCCTTTCTCTTTGATTAACTTATCTTACTCATCAAAAAACAATCTCCAGTTTAATTCTTGAAAAATTCACGAATTTTTTATTTTTTCAATGAAAGTATTAATCCGGATTATTGAACTATTATGAATAATTCATAAATTTTAAATTTGAAAAAGAATAAAACACATTTTTTTACAAACGAAATGGCTTGTTTAGATGATTTCAAACGAAAAGAATCATTCTTGATGGATTTTCATTAAAAAAAAGAAGAAAAAAATCGTTGAAAATGATTTCTTCTTGCTTGTTAAATCCTTTGTGACTGAATGGAGGCTCTGAAAGACCTACTTTTTTGAGATGAAAATAATGAGTTTCAACGGTTACATTCAATCGTGAGAAATGGACTGAATAAAAATAAAAGGTTGTAATAAATGAGGCCCTAAAAGTTAGGGACAGATTAGAAAGAAGGCCCTTTTAAGTAAAATGATCGTTAGAGATTGTGGAGCAACGAAGAGTCAATTTAAAAAAAACTTTCCCTCCCTCTTCCCAGTCTCGTCTCATCTCTCTCTCTCTCTCTTGTCTCATCTCTGTCTCGTTTAGGTCTCTCGATAGTCGATATGGCAGACCTTCGCACTAAACCAATAGAAGAATGGAGCAGCCCCTCCTCCTATCAATAGAAAATGAAACGATAGGATACGCACTGGCCACTATAACTATCCCACAGGTTAATATATTTCTCAATCAAGGGAAATTTCGATCCCTAATCCAAGGAGATGTCTTGAATTCTTCAATGGCATTGGAGTTAAGTTGAAATCTCATTAAAATCCCTCTAACCTATTTTTGATACAGCTCTCTATTTTGCTGGATTTCTCAAGTTTATCTCTGAGGGTTCTTCTAGTTTTTGAATTTTTTTTTTTTTTTTCTATATTGATGGAATAATAAACTAAACAAAGGTTTCTTCCTCTACCCTCGTTTTCAGATTTGGGTTTTTAATTATAAACTAAAACGAAGGTTTTTTCCTCTCCCTTCGTCTTCAAATTAGTTTTTTTTCTTTGCATCTTATTAGATTTCTCAAATTTTATTTTCTTTAATTTAATTTAAATAAGAAAAAATTGAAGCACTGATGAAGATGAAGGTAATACTATAGATTGAAATGTATTTTTGAAATTCAAGAATGGTGTTGTGTATGCATGTTCTATGTCTGCATGCATGCTAGGATTTTTGTTTATTGCTGTAAGGCCTTTAAAGAATTAAGGGTTTTATTTATGGGAAAGTTACCAAAAAAGGATTGTTTTTCTTGTTAATTATCAATTTTTCTTTTTAATTTACCAAAAAGGGTTTAAAACCTAGACTGTCTAGCGTTCCAGCGAAGTGTTTTATGTCCCAGCAAAATCAAACATTGTAGAATCCTTGAAATTCCTCACCCCTTTAAAGTTCTGGTCAATAAACATAGAGAACCGACCATCTATATTTGATATACTGTCACATACAACATCTGAAATGAAGAGTCTTGATATGAATATAATGTTGAAGAATTTGTTGATTTGGCAATTCATTTATAGAATCAATTTGTAAACAAATCTTTCCTAATAAATTTACCCTTACATATATAAATTACTTAAACAAAATCCTTGTTAGAGAAAGGAACAAAAGCTCACCGCAACATATACAAATTACAGTTGATAAGATTAGCCAAGATGACATGCTTGGGCGTCTCTTGTAATACTTCCCATCCATTTGAAGTTCTTTCACTTAGTTAGATCTAGGCTTTTTTTTATTTATTTATTTTTTTAAGTCAGTCATCAATTTTCAGTTTGGGTTGAACCCGTGAAATAGAAAATTTAAGAAAAAAAACTAGGACACATGTAGCTTGTTTGTGCTTAGTCATCAAGATATTTATCATATCTGCTCTTGGACAATGGTGTGAAGAGTTCTTTGGAAGAAGAATGAAGAAATTGAGGAAGTTCTCGAGGAAGATACACTAGAGGTAGAAGAAGTAGGAGCTTGTCTCCTCGTCACCAAAGGGTGGAAAAGGGTAGAAGTTATGGGGTCAATGATAGAGATAAGGGTACTAAAGAGAGGAATAGTGGAGTTGACTGTTCTAGACTCATCAAGAGGCATTATAGGAAAATGAACTTTTAGCGACATTGCATAGTGAGGGTCTTGTCCCTGACCGTTACTATATATTTGTTTTATAACCATGCGAGGGCTGGGCGCAAACTGTTTTAAGCTTCTTTTAAGATTCCTTCTGTTGATCTGGTCGCTCTCCACTTTAGAGTTCAGACTATATAAGCCAAAGTCATTTTTGGATCCCTCCAACTTTGTGAGCTTTCATCGTCTACGAGACTCTCTCTCCAAAATATCAGCCTCTCTTTGATTTTCATCATCTTTCCTCGTATACGTATAAGAACCCACTTGTCAACACTTGTAGATCTATTCGTCAAATTTCAATCTCTCTCTCTCCGACTTTGAGGATTCCAAAGGATTCATCGTTGTTTCAGATCTCGCATTACTACAAAATCACTCAAAATTATCATCGATTTTGGTTTCTTCATTGTTTCAGATCTCGTAGGATTACAAATCTGATTTTGAGCCATTGATTGTGGGTTTATTCGTATTTTTGAGGAAATCTGATTTTTTGGGTATTGAAGCATCAACCGCCCTTGCATTCTGTGGTTTCTGGTTTCAATTGTGGGTATTCGATTAGAGGTTGAAGGTTCAAAATCTCGGTGAGTTCCTTTCTCTCCTCACTCTCTATTTTTAAAGTATCAATCTTAGGGTTTTCAGCTTTACAATTCTGAATCCATAAAACCTAAATTACTGATTGTATAAGTTATTTATACAACATTGGTTGAGATTAGGATACTTTAGCTCTGATCTCAACCACGTTTTGGACAAAATCAGATTTCAGGTGAGTTTATCGTTTCATTTCAATTTAAAAGACTTCTATCTAATTTTTTTAGAATTAAACCATATTTCAGTTAATCATTTGTTTCAGTCGAACTCAATTCTTGCTTGCCTTTCGCACTCGCTTTCATTCCAGTCTTCTATGAAGATCCCCAATTGGATTAATCAAGTAAGTAATTCTTTGTGATAATGGGGTTTGAATCTGTTTTGTCTGCATTTTTTTTTCCTGATTTGGGCTAGTTTTGGTTTTATTTATGAGCCTGTTTTATTTGTTTGATTGTGAAACTATTGAAATTAGTTATCTAGTTGTTTTACCATTGTAATATATTATATATTCTTAGCTTATTTAATGGAACCTTTTTCAGTTTGATTCCAGACACATTAATAAAAAATTATTATTATAGATTACAGATGACAAGAGAATCATGCCCAAACTTCCAAAAGCACTTCGCTTAGTAGTCTAAGGATCTCAAAATAATAGTAGTAGTATACTAATATTACATAGACTAATGAGCTAGAGGCTGTCAACTAGTCTTAGAATCAGGGATCGAGCCAGGATTTTTATCTATGTGTAGCAGATTTTGTTTTCCGCCATTGTTATCAGTAGCAATAACATATAAATCACTGAAGTTTTTGGAACATCTTGTGGGAGAAATAGCATATAAATCACCATAGTTTTTACGCTTTCCAAATAAAGCTATATTTTATCACAATCAGGCTTGTTCCAACTAGGCACCACTTTCATGTTGATATTGCACGAGCACACAACTTGTCAATCGACTTCAATGTCACTACTTCTAGAACCATGAAAAAGTTCCAGCAACTAAAGTTAAGTTTGAGGATGCTTGCATAAGATCATAGCCTTTAACATAGTGAACTATATATAACTCCAAAACTATCACTTCAAAGCTTTCAAGTGTTAAAAGTATTATAAATTATGGTTAGGAATATAATTTCTCTTGTTCAAGTGAAAATAAAGTTTTGTACAAGTCTGAATGCAGAGGCTCGTTGCATCGAAGTAGAGGAGCTTTTAATTCACAACTTAAGATTCCATAGAAATGTCTAGTATGACATCACATACGGATCAAAATTTATTGAAGTTTCTAGGAATCACTGGGGGCAAGAAGATCTAGCAATTTGGGCATCAAGTGTGTTTAGTATAACATCATGTGCGGATCAAAATGACAAATGGGCATCTTATATTGTGCCTGGTGGATGGAATGATAATTTGTTAGTGCAACTTGTTTTATTCTCACAAAATATAGAACATGTATTAGTTAAGGAAAACACTCATTGTTATGTAACCATCTTCCCATCCTGTACACATTTTCATAGGTATCAAAAAATATATGTATGAAACAATTAAAATTTTCCAATGTTATAATCAAGTTGCTTTGTTTTGGTTCACTGCCTTAGTAACTGAGCATCCATCATTCCCTTCTTATTCATGTTTTTTTATGATGTACTTAAGTTAAAAGTTCTCCATTATAAATATGCATAGTAAATTAGTGAGTGAAAACACTGTGGTTTTATTGATTGCCCAAGTAAAGTTACATCTAAAAGATTTCTAAAGGATTTCTAAAGGATTTGTTCATGATTGCAACACTAGTCATCGTTTTCTTGTGGTGGTAGAACTCTAAGGTCTTTTCGTGCTTCTTTGTTATTGTTTTTGTTTTTGTTTTTGTTGTTGTTTCCGTTTTTTATCCCTGTATTTTACTCTAGCCTTTTATTTTGGTGATGTTAACTACAATTGTGAAATACATGCCTTTTTTTCTAACTTCTACCATAAAATCTATGCATGTACTTCAATTGAATGATAATCTTGTATTATGGTCATGTTAACTAGCCCTTCATTTTGGTCATGTTAAATAAAATTGTGAAATACATGCCTTCTTTTCTAACTTATACCATGAAATCTATGCATGCACTTCAATTGAATGATAATCTTGGAAAGGTATTTCCTATCTAGGTTGATCATTCGCAATTTGATTGCCTTTTAATTGTGCTCCCACTACATTTGATTGATTCTTATGGTGTCACCTTTGATCTGATTTGCCTATAAATTTGAATATTATCTAGGGTTTATACTGTGCTTATGCTAAGATTTATTACTTAGTGTAGGTCATATCCTTCTTGTGTTCTCATCTCATGTTTCTAATGTTATTTTTTCAGCCTGCAAGACCAAGGGATCAGATATTCGAGATCATTTCAAGGTGCGTGTTGATCCGTGGATGAATTTTAATTTAGACTAATAATTTCGTTTTGCATGGGCGAAACCAGCATTTTTGTATTTGTAAGTTGATGATGAGTTGGTAACTTTACATGAATAGTTTAACATTTTAGTTACCTCTTTTTTTTTTTTTTTCTTATTAAAAAAACTTTCCTATGTAATTAAGCATCTGCAAACAATTTCTTAAAAATCTATTTGCCATGACCATTATTGATTTTTCCAAGAAAACAGTTTTCTCAGCAGTTACAAAACATGACTACTTTTTTCTTTTTCAAATGATAATTTCCCATTAGACATATATATATATATGTATGTATATCATGGTTGGTTTGGGAAAAATGTTAGATGGTATATGACATTTGTGTATTTTAGTTTAATGTTTGATTTAGATTGTCAGATTCTGATTTTGGTTGTCAAAATAAAATGATAGAAATTGATATTTAAAATTCAGAATCTGTAAATAAAATGACACTTTAATGCTGTAGAAAGAATCAGATCAGCTGTAGATAGTTGTATCCTGATTTTTAGGGATAGACTTTAATTCAAATAAGCTGAAAATGAGATCCTATCCTTTGGGATATTATTCCAGATCTGTTGGGATATTATTACAGATCTGATTCTGATTTTTCCTAGTTTATTCTTTATTTGTTCCTAGTTCTTAGGGGCTGATTTGTAGTCGTCAGCCTATTTATTCTAAGGGCTGTAACCATGTTTTTTACAAGGGAAAAAGAGGAATGAAATAATTCCAGTAGTGCTAAAATTCTCTCCTAAGAAGCTCACATGGTATCAGAGCTTAAACTTGGTTGAGAGAAGCCATGTACAAATCGGCTTTCACTGGGGCTAGCGGCAGTAATTGTTCAGAGGTTACCTTTGAATCTAACCCCACAATAGCCCCCACTGCTTATTCTGATATGTCTTCTCTTCAAATCACCTCTCACAAACTCAATGGACGAAATTATCTACAATGGTCACTCTCAGTTCAAATGGTAATCTGAGGAAGAGGAAGGTCTGGGTTCATTGAGGGGACTGCTGCAAAACCAGCTACTACTGATGCTTCTTTCAAAACGTGGGATGCCCAAAATTCCATGGTTATGGCTTGGCTAATCAACTCCATGGAGGACAAGATAGGTGAAAATTTTCTTGGTGCAATATTTTGACCTAGAAAATTCAGTCCAATTGTTCGAATTGAGAAATAGAGCCCGGATGCTAACCCAAGGTGAGATGGATGTCACTCAATATTACAACTCTCTCACAGAACTTTGGTAGGTGGTTGATCTCTTTGACAAGTTTCAATGGTGCACTACTTACTGAGAACACCATCAAAATTCTATCAATAAGGAACGGATACACGACTTTCTTGTTGGTCTCAACAAAAACCTTGATGAAGTTCGGGGACGTCTTCTTGGTACTAAACCACTTCCTTCAATAGATGAAGTGTTTGCAGAAGTAAGAAGAGAGGAAATATGAAATAAGAAGAGAGGAAAGATGAAACTGTTTTTGGTACTTCTAAGTCTCAAACAACATCATCGTAGACAAGATGAAATAAGAAATGAATTTAAGAAAATGTGAAAGGAGCTCTAATAGGCAATAAACTGAGGGAAAGTCGTTTGATATGGTTTGGGAACTTTCATGAAAGATCATATGGTCTCTCCCCCCAATTAGAGGGAATATGCAAGTTGAAGGTTCTAAAAATGTGTGTGGAAGATCCAAAAGAACGTTAATTGAGATAATGAAAGTATGTAATAACTAATCTTAAAATAATTGAAGAGTGTGGCTTTGGGCAAAATGAAATGGAGGAACAAGATTTGTTTATTGACTTAAAATCTTTAGGATAGGTTTTCAATGAAGATGAACCTCATCGTTCATCATTTATCATTCATCTTTTATCATCATTATCATCACCGTTGTAACTATCATCATAATTAGCGTGTCATCTTCATCATCATGAATACCTTACCTTGGAACTTTAGGATCGACTGAATGAATATTGTTCCTCAATTTGCTTTCGTCTCAAGCCATGCCTAAAATCCCTACATGAATTAGCTACCAAATTAACGTTTGTTGCATAAATTTTGTACTGGTTGGAAACATCTCTTCCCCATTTCATCTATTGGGGATTGGGTCGATGGAATTGGTTAAGCTTTGTAGTATTGAAAAATACAACTCATGTTGAGTTATTACATAGTTTTTTATCCCAATCAAAATTAAATAATTAGAATCTTTGTAAAACTTTTAGACTACTAATCTGCTTAAATTAACAAAAATGACTTTCCTAAGGTTGTAGTTGCTTCTAAAATTAAACTCGTCACTGAGGAATATTATATTTAAAAAGTTTAACCTCAAGTTGAAGGTTCCAAAATAGTGAAAGGAAAACCCAAAAGAATGTTAATTGAAATAGTAAAATTGTCTTGCATAGAATTTAATGTAGAAAACAAGTTTTTTATTTATTTTAGATGTGCCGTAAAAGTAGGAGCTTGTAAGCCAAATTTTGCTAACCAACCAACGTTCTTGTTGCACAAGGATTTAAATGCAGGCTTTTGTTTGTAAATTGTTCACTTTAACATTTACAAGGTTCTGGGTGCACAAAGATTAAAATGCAGGCTTCAACTTGTTAAATAGATTAGTAATGATGGTGGAAACTTAAACTCCTAATGTAGTAGTCCATGCCAAATAGAAATCCATTCCATTTTAATAAAACACACCCTAGATCTTGATCTATTTTTGATAGATCAGGTAAACACAAGGTTTGACCATAAGGATGGTTGTCCAGCATCTCTAAAGGGGCATGTGAATGGGGACCCACTTGATATTTAATTGATAGGTTGAGTTCTTCAAGTGACAATGGGATTTATACCAAACCAGGAACCATAGTCCTTAAGTTTGAGCAGGACTTAAGGTTCAGTTTGTTTACGTTGATAAGATTCCGAATTGAGGTTTAATAAGGAGGAATGTGAAGAGACGATTTAACTAATTCGTTATTGTTGACTTGTGAATGTTTGACTCTAAAGTTATAGCACTAATGAATATCATTGTTTTCAGTAGTGACATATTTCTTTTCTGTGATGTTGGAAGTATGTTAATCCTTTTTTTCTTATTTATGTTATGGTGTGAATAAAATGAAACTGATTTTGGGTTTTGACCATTTGATATAATTATGATTTTATCATGTTTCTCTGATCAGACCTATATGTGCTGGTTGCAGGGATTTCAGTTTCAATAGTCCCCTGTCATTCAGAAGGTAGCCATTGACTCAAATGATTGTTATTGACACTTTTAAAATCATTACTAATTGATGCCCTTAGGTAGTCCAGTCATACTTTGAGGTCTAATTTTTCACTACTGAAATTTTTGATAAGTTTGGTTCTTATTGGTGATGCAACACATAATGTTCATCCTTTGGCTGCATGTTCTCTTCCGAAGTTCGTTACCGATGGCATTATCTTAGGTTCTTACACTGGGAGGTAAGTCAGTAGTTTCCTTAAATTCCTTACATCCTATTTCAATCAAGGAGTTCCTATTTAATTGAATATGCATGATTAATTCGATTGATTTGCGTGCATTCTTTTTCAAAGATTAGACTTTACAAGTTAGAATTTGTTAACAAACCAACTAATCCAAAAGACCGGTTTGTTGGAGAGGGGGATAACTATCTATATAAGAGGGTCGCGGGGCTGAAACTAGTTTTCTTATTTCGAACTTTAGATCCCTGTACGAAAGATGGTTTCTAGCCCCTCACCTCCTTACTTTGCCTTTTCACTGCATGTCAACAGCTCATTGTTCATCTTTAGAGAAGTTCACAAGTCTTTTTGTGTGTCATGCATGAAATTATGGTACTTTCTTGAAGCCATTGGGGAGGTAATGTCGTATCTTCTTGTCTGAGGCATAACCAATGTTGGGCATCAGAGTGCATCCTTTGAACTTCCTCCTCACAAGAGAATCAATACCCTTTGGCCTACGCCAGTTAGTCTGTCATAATTTGATGGTGTACTTTAAAGAAGAAAGCCAGCCTAAAGAGATAAGCGTAAACTAGCAGTTCATCTAGAATAGTTTCTTCTGGTTAGTTTAAAAAACTCAAATATTTTTTTGATGGGTAAGCTAAATTTGAACCCACGACTTATTCTTTTGGTTTTCTATGTTGATTCTATAGTTCTCCAATGAAATATCTGTTTTAAAGCTTAGAATTATATGATGGTGACTATATGTTAGGACAAAAGTAAAAGATTAGGATATGTGTCTGAATTTTATTGAAACTACAATTACAAATTGTTGGAATACAATAAAATTAGATTATACGTATATTGAATTATATGCTAAGACAAGAGGAATGAAAAAGAGATTAGAATATTGATTGCAATATTTTATGTTGACCTTATTTTTTTATTAAATTTTTATTATAAAGCTTACAAAGATATTTGTTTTGGTATCTGGGTTGAATTGTAAATGTTGAGACCACCCTCCCCAGCATGAAAAAAAAATCAAAAAAGGAAAAAGGAGAGGAAAAAAGATTAGGCGCTACAGATTATACTACTAACAATACTAAAATACATGTGTTCATATTTATGTTGTCCGAGATTGGAGAAAGACAGGAATGGTTGAAGCCAATCATGTTCAATGGAGGAATTGGGCTGATTGATCACACCCACATAACAAAAGGAGAGCCCGAGATTGGAATGCTAGTCGTGAAGATAGGAGGCCCTGCATATCAGATTGGAATGAGAGTTGGGGCTGCATCAAGCATGGTTAGTGGCCAAAATGATGCGGACCTGGACTTTAATGTTGTACAATGAGGGGATGCAGAGATGGCTCAAAAGTTATATCGTGTCGTCCGAGCTTGTGTTGAGATGGGGTAAAACAACCCAATGATTAGTATTCACGATCAGGGTGCAGGGGGAAACTGTAATGTTGTCAAGGAAATAATCTACCCAAAAGGTGCTGAGATTAATATCCGTGCATTTGTGGTTGGTGACCATACTATGTCAGTTTTAGAGATATGGGGTGCGGAGAACCAGGAACAAGATGCGATATTGGGGAAGCCTGAAAGCCGTCATCTATTACAATCAATTTGTGAAAGAGAAAGGGTTTACATGGCTGTTATTGGAACTATCAACGGTGAAGGACGGGTTGTGTTAGTAAGCAGCTTAGCTGCAAAATATTCTCATTCGGGTGGGCTCCCTCCTCCCCCTCCAGCGGTGGATCTTGAACTAGGTTCTTGGAGCCATGCCTCAGAAATGCTTTGAATTCACTCGAACAATTTAAGCACGGGAGCCACTTGATATTGCCTCGGGGGTCACGTTAATGGATGCTCTAAAAAGGGTATTAAGGCTTCCTTCAGTCTGTTCAAAACGCTTCTTGACGAAAAAAATAGGTAGATGCGTAACAGGTTCTGTGGCCCAACAACAGATAGTTGGGCCCTTGCAACTTTCTCTTTTTGATCTTTCAGTCATTGCTCAGACATATACTGAGTTTATCCGGGGTGCGTGCGCTATTGGTGAGCAACCTATCAAGGGTTTGCTAGATCCAAAAGCCATGGCGAGACTAGCTGTCGGGAAAGCACTTACGAATCTTGTTTGGGCTAAGATTACTTCTCTTTCAGATGTTAAGGCCAGTGGGAATTGGATGTATGCTGCCAAGCTTGATGGGGAAGGAGCAGCGATTTATGATGCTCCTACTGTTCTTTCAGAAGCAATGATCAAGCTTGGTATCGCAATAGACGGGGGGGAGCATAGTCTTTTTGTGGCAGCCCTTGCATTTGATGAGGTCGTTAAGGCTCCTGGAAATATTGTCATCAGTGTATATGCCACTTGCCCGGATATAACATTAACCGTGACCCCTGACTCAAAACTTGGAGATGATGGTGTCCTGTTTCACCTTGATTTGGCAGATGGAAAGCGGCGGTTAGGCGGGTCTGCTCTTGCTCAGTTTTTTGACCAAGATGGAGATGAGTGCCCTGACCTTGATGATGTCCCTTATTTCAAAAGTGTCTTTGAGGTTGTGCAAGAGTTGCTTGCAGTCGGGTTAATCTCTGTAGGTCCTGATATTAGTAATGGTGGGCTGATTGTGTGTATTTTAGAAATGGCGTTCGCTTGGAATTGTGGAGTCCACTTGGACTTGTATTCACATGGTGAAAGTCTCTTCCAAGCATTCTTTGCAGAAGAGCTAGGCCTTGTTCTTGAGGTTAGCGAAACTAACTTAGATAAAGTGAGGGAAGAGCTTAGTGGAGCCAGCATTTATTCTGAGGTCATTGGGCAGGTGACTACATCACTTACAATAGAATTACGGATTAATGGGGCAACTCAATTGAAAGAGGAAACTTCCCACCTTAGGGACATGTGGGAAGAAACCAGTTTCCAACTTGAGGGGGTTCCAGAGATTGGCTTCCTGTGTAGAGTCAGAGAAAGAGGGATTAAAGAGTAGGCACGAACGTTCTTGGGCTTTATCTTTCAATCCCGAATTTACGGACAAGAAATGGTTGGCAGTGCCTTCTAAACCAAAAGTAGTCGTAATTCGAGAGGAAGGCTGCAATGAGGATAGGGAAATGTCAGCTGCATTTTATTCTACTAGCTTCAAACCTTGGGACGTCGCAATGTCAAACCTCCTGAATGGTGTCATCTCTCTTCATGAGTTCTGTGGGATTGTATTTGTTGGAGGTTTAAGTTACGCTGATGTGCTAGACTCCGCAAAAGGTTGGTCGGCCTCTATCCGATTCAACGAGCCTCTCTTAACCCAATTCCAAGAAATCTACAACAGGCTTGATACCTTCAGTCTTGGGGTTTGCTATGATGCCTCATCCTGAGCGATGCTTCTTCATGTGGCAGTTCCCATGGTATCCAAAGCACTGGGATGTGGAGAAAAAGGGCCCAGCCCATGGTTACGGATGTTTCAAAACGCAAGAGTGGTGTTCTTGAGACAGGGCAGCTTTTATTCGTTATTCCCTTTTTGATTGATGATATTCCCCACAATTGATGTTTCTTCTTTTTGGAGGTCAAGCTTTCCAAATTTTTGTCTTTTTTCAGAAGTTGAAAGATTAGGAGAGGAGAGGATTTTGTTTTATTGAAGTACCATGGCTTTTGATGCTTTCGGAGGTTAGTGAGGGTTTTGTTCTTCCTGTTTTGTCTTGTTTCTTGCAATGGCCATATGTTGATTTGTGTTTTCCATTTGCAGATATTTACACCAGGAACCGTGGAATGGGGAATGAAATAATGGTATTTTCCTGTAATTCTATAATTTATTTTGTTAATTTCTGTCCCTCTTGTGGACTGAGTAATTTATTTTTGTTAGAGTCTATAGTGTTTCGTGACTGTAATGGTTATCTATTAGTGGATTGATCCTTGTTTTCGTTTTCCGTTATTCAGTTATATGGAACCCTTTTCAACTATGAATAATACAAAATATATACATACATACAACCTATAGAGGTAATTCCGTGGCTTATTGGTTTTTAATTGCTCATGTGGCTAGCTATCTCGAGTTGTATCCTTAAGATTTAAGGCACTTCAGATTCTTTCTCGTTTTCTCATGCTCAATCTTTTCAATTGACTTTACTATATGAATATGAGTATCTTTTGTTCCATTTCTTATTAGATATTTATGAACTCTTTGCATCTAATGTATTCTATATGGATATTTTTTTTATGATTACTTCAATAAACACAGGACCCTCTCTGTACGCTATTAACAGATGGGGTGTCTTGCTTTGGAGACTTTCTTTAATAATGAAAACTGTGACTTAAACCCTAAAACCCAAACAGAACTTGATTTTGTAGAAGATATGTTACTTTTACAGCATAAGCTGTGTCTTTCGTAAGATATTGTTATTGTGAGATTCAAGTTTCACTCAAAAAGTTTTTTTTTCCCCTTTAAAATTAGAAAAGAAAACAAACCCTTATATGATTGCTTATGGGATGGATTGATTGCACATCTTTTTTTTTTTTTTTTGGTATAAAATCATTGGAACATGATCCAGTAACCTTAGGTTTTAAGATGTGTTCAGGTATTTTAGCATGTCGATGCATGCCTATCTATACTATCTTCTAGGTCCAAAATATATATAAAGAAACAAACAAGAAGTCGAGTTTTAATAATAATGAAGAGCTAATATTTTGTGTTTGTAGGATGATACGTACTCTCTTTTGATGTTTGACTGTTTTTGATGGGCCCTCGTATAAAGAACTGAGTCCCACCATTTCGATGGTAAAATCAAAATCAGAGAATCTATAACATACCATTTCCCATTGTTTATAAGGGAAATGTATCAGAGCTAAAATGGATCATCTTTGTTGGCTTTTCTTGTTGGTGTATGTCCAACTTTATGACATTAATTCATCTTTGTTGGTTTGTAAAAGAGTTTGGATTTTGGCTACTGGGAGTAGTCCTATCCTAACAAGTGTGATTATTGAGCTTTTAAATTTAGAGAGCCACTATTGCCAGACCAATTTTTGCTAATGCCACACCATTGATGGTACTATTGTTCAGGAAAAATCTCAATTCAAACCATGAAGATATAATCTTAAAACAATGGATTGGACTTCCTCAACAATGGATTTCTTGAGGCACACCAAAAGGATATTAAAAGAGCTTCTATTAACATAATAATTTTTTTTTACTTATAACATACTGATTATATGTAGATTTTAATATCATAAGGATTGGTGTGTTGTGAGTAAAAGTTTGTGTGCCAATCAAATATCTATGCTTTAACTATTTTCTCAAAGGTAGAGAAGATGATTGGAAGACCTGCATCATCCGTGCAACAAATCTCGAGGTGGGAGGTTGTGTTATTGTCTTCCTAAAAAATCCCTGTATCTTACATGACAGAGGGTTTGTGATATCCATACAGTTTAGTGATGGACATGCCATTGAATCCAGAGCATACACGTGTCTATCATATTTGCCACATGATGGGATGAGTACATGATACTGCCGTTGTAAGGCAATAGGAGATTTAACATAGATTGTGGTACCTAGAGATATATCGAAATACTCAAAATAGTGGCATGGTCATAAAGGGATATGATGAAATAAGGGACAACGATTACTACGGTGTCTTGACTGACATAGTTCAGTTAGATTATTTTGTGGATAACCATGTTTTTCTCTTCAAGTGTGATTGGTGGGACGTTGGCAACAATGGTAGAGGAGTTAACATAGATAAACAGAATTACACCAACTTCAATATCACAAGGAGATGGAATACCGATGAGCCATTTGTGTTGGCGTCTCAAGTTGAACAAGTTTTTTTATGTCAAAGACCGTAAGTTAGGCAATGATTGGTGTGTCATAATGATGACACAAGTTCGAGACTCGTACGATGTACCAGAAGATGAAGTGTCAATCTGTGATGACGAGCCATACCAACAAAATGAGTCTTATGGTCTAACTAGTGCATTGAATATTAGTGACGATGATTTTGTGGCATGGCAAAGAGATGATATTCCTCTAACACTTGTTGAGGAAAATCTTGTAATGCTCGAGGAAGGGGAAGATGAGAATGTTGATACCTTCATTATTGATGAAAGTAAGGATGATTGTTCCTTCTGTGACTATGAAATTGAGGTGGATGAAATGAACACTAACGATGGTAGTGAGAGCAATAGCTTTATGTAATGTGTATAACATCCTTATCGTTGTTTGTAGTTTGCTACTCATCTCCCCCCACTATTACATCCTTTTACATTCTTCTTGACTTTTGGGAGAATAATCTTTCATTTCACATTAGAATTTGTACTTTAGTTTGAGAAATGTTTGAATTGTTGCAACTAGGCTATATCATAGTTCAATATTTTGATAAACTCACGAAGCTTTCTGATTTATTGGTGGAAAGTAAAAAACAACTGAACATTAACAAGAAGACAATGATAGGTATAATCCCAGCACACTAGAATAAAAATATATATCTTTGAATTAAAACTGACAGCATTATAATTTATCATTTTTACCATTTTATCAATAAGAATAACTTGAGAAAAAATTAAATAAAATAGAATTTGCATGTGTGGAGATTAACCATAGAATGCTTCATCAATAAGTATGTCTACATTTCCTCGAGTTGCTTATTATCTCATTTAATTTATTTATTTATATTTTTTATTGGTGTATAGAAAGCACTATTTTTGTTTCTAGTTTGTTATAGTAGTTGTACTAGTAGATTTTCTTTGATTGTGGTTCCTATATACATCCACTTGTATAGAAAGCATTTTCCTTGGTTCGTTTAAATCACCCATTTACGCTAAGTAACATAGGAGCTAGCATAACATAGGAGCTACAACTAGAAAATTGAGGCTAAAATCCAGCTTATACTGGGCACAAATGGGCCACATGACCAGGCCCTATATAAAAAATATCACAAGTGAAAGCTCAAGGCTCTACCCACTTTAATGATTATCTATCTTTTTGGGACTCGCGATGTTTGGACAAATGTGGGTAAGAGAGAGGGTATCAAAAAACCTAATCAAGGGGAAAATGTGTTTTTTTTAGTGTTTATTATTATGAAAAATAGAAAGGGTTGGATAATATACACCCACTTCACTATTTTCATCCATCATTGTTGGCGAATCTGAAATTCCTCCTCTCTCATTTGTATCTCACTTTCTAATTTTTCTTCTTCTTTGAGTCTACATAAGTTTCAAATAGGGTTTCCTGGTACGCAAAGCAATACCCCTAAAACTTGTTAAATAGATTAGTAATGATAGTGGAAACTTAAACTCTTGATGTAGTAGTCCATGCCATATAGAAATCCATTCCATTTTAATAAAACACACCCTAGATCTTGATCTATTTTTGATACATGAGGTAAACACCAGGTTTGACCATAAGGATGGTTGTCCAGCATCTCTAAAGGGGCATGTGAATGGGGACCCACTTGATATTTAATTGATAGGTCGAGTTCTTCAAGCGACAATGGGATTTATACTAAACCAGGAACCATAGTCCTTAAGTTTGAGCAGGACTTAAGGTTCAGTTTCTTTATGTTGATAAGATTGCGAATTAAGGTTTAATAAGGAGGAATGTGAAGAGACGATTTAACAAATTCGTTATCATTGACTTGTGAATGTTTGACTCTAAAGTTATAACACTAATGAATATCATTGTTTTCAGTAGTGACATTTCTTTTCTGTGATGGCGGATAGTCCACTGTCATTCAGAAGGTAGCCATTGATTCAAATGATGGTTATTGACACTTTTAAAATCATTACTAATTGATGCCCTTAGGTAGTCCAGTCATACTTTGAGGTCTAATTTTTCACTGCCGAAATTTTTGATAAGTTTGGTTCTTATTGGTGATGCAACACATAATGTTCATCCTTTGACTGCATGTTCTCTTCCAAAGTTCGTTACCGATGGCATTGCCTTTGGTTCTTACACTGGGCAGGTAAGTCAGTAGTATCCTTAAATTCCTTACATCTGATTTCAATCAAGGAGTTCCTATTTAATTGAATATGCATGATTCATTCGATTGATTTGCGTGCATTCTTTTTCAAAGATTAGACTTTACAAGTTAGAATTTGTTAACGAACCAACTAATCCAAAAGACCGGTCTGTTGGAGATGGGGAGAACTATGTATATAAGAGGGTCACGGGGTTGAAACTAGTTTTCTTATTTCAAACTTATGATCCCTGTATGAAAGATGGTTTCTAGCCCTACTCACCCTCCTTACTTTGCCTTTTCACTGCATGTCAACAGCTCATTGTTCATCTCTAGAGAAGTCCACAAGTCTTTCTGTGTGTCATGCATGAAATTATGGTGCTTTCTTGAAGCCATTGGGGAGGTAATGTCGTATCTTCTTGTCTAAGGCATAACCACTGTTGGGCATCAGTGTGTATCCTTTGAACTTCCTCCTCACAAGAGAATTAATACCCTTTGGCCTACGCCAGTTTGTTTGTCATAATTTGATGGTGTACTTAAAAGAAGAAAGCCAGCCAAAGGAGAAAAGTGTAAACTAGCAGTTCATCCAGAATAGTTTCTTCTGATTAGTTTAAAAAACTCAAATATTTTTTTTTTCTGGGTAAGCTAAACTTGAATGCACAACCTATTCTTCTGGTTTTCTATGTTGATTCTATAGTTCTCCAATGAAATATCTGTTTTAGAGCTTAGAATTATATGTTGGTGACTATAGGTTAAGACAAAAGTAAAAGATTAGAATATGTGTCTGAATTTTATTGAAACTACAATTACAAATTATTAGAATACAATATAATTAGATTAGAAGTATATTGAATTATATGCTAAGACAAGAGGAATGAAAAAGAGATTAGAATCTGTTTTGATTGCAATATTTTATGTTGACCCTATTTTTTTTATTAAATTTTTATTATAGAGCTTACAAAGATATTTGTTTTGGTATCTGGGTTGAACTGTAAATGCTGAGACCACCCTCCGCAACAAGAAAAAGAAAAAGTAAAAAGGGAAAATGAGAGGA
This sequence comes from Akebia trifoliata, assembly GCF_017979445.1. NCBI lineage: Eukaryota > Viridiplantae > Streptophyta > Magnoliopsida > Ranunculales > Lardizabalaceae > Akebia > Akebia trifoliata. Next base: position 20,893,000 of record NC_141376.1, read on the forward strand.
AAAAAGATTAGGCGCTACAGACTATACTACTAACAATACTAAAATACATGTGTTCATATTTATGTTGTCCTCTCTTAGTTTGTTCGGAGAATTAACAAAATAAGCTCTTCTAGAGACAAGAAAATATTTGCTAAAATATCTTCTGTCCAGTTAGCTTCTTTAAACATGAAAGGGTGATGAAATTGTGCCACCTGCATACAAAATGCTTGAAACTAAATCCCTGGATTCTTAGAATACTAACTTCAACTTTAGAAACTGATTAACTCAAGCAATTGAATACTAGTTAATTCTGAAGATATTTATGTATTCAAGAGATATAATAGGGGATAGCTATTTGTACATAATCGTTCTGGTTTGCTTTTTCTTTGACCATCTTAAACTTTATTATCCTTACTACAGATATGGTCGGCAAAGGTAGAGGTGGAGGCAGTCGAGGAGGAGCCTGAATAGGGGAACCTTAACAAATAGAGCAGCCCATATTATAGGCAAGATCTTCAAACCCTACACAAGCTGATGCATCTTCTCGAAGTGAGGTTTCCGTCAACAATGCTGGTATGTTAAATATCATTTTAAATTATGCATTTATCTTTTTATTAGTTATGTAAATACACGCACATGTTTATGAAATTTAATAAATATCATTGTATTTTAACTTCATAGGTTCATGCACATCTGAAAAGAAAAGAGGAGGAAGACCCGAGGTATTACATTATGAAAAAAAAAGGTGCACAGGGGGCAAACTAGTGGTGGACATTCCTAAGAACCTTATGCGAGTTATTGGCAACAATGCCCAATCATTAATCACTGAGTTGGGTATTATTGTAAAATAAATGACCTCGTTCCAATTTATGAAATGGAAGGTCATTCAAGAAGAATGTGGCATGCTGCGAGGGTATGTAATTTAAATTAAAATAACTTATGTGTCATTTTCAAGAATTCTAATTATATTTAATGCTACTACCTTGCATATGTAATTACTTTTTCATACAATATTGTGCAGCAAGAGTTTTTTCTTACTGAAATGCCACACATCCAAGAAGCAATATATCAACAATTAAATCGACAGTACAGGGGCTATCGCTACAAGTTGCATAAGAACATTCCCTGCAAGTGTGACGTTGATGATATGAGATTGCAAACTCTCCCGACTAGTGTGAACTACAATGACTGGGTTAATGGGTTCAAGGAGGCAAAATCTATTTTTGCAAAGAAATTATCGAAAACAGAGGTGTCGTCTGCTTAGGGTTCCTCGAAATAGACAAATCCCGTTGGTTGGGATCTCTAATAGAGGCATTGTTTAGAGCGTTATGCTTGCAGTAGTTCCCAAAGCTTTGGTTTCAAGAGTTGTGAGCAGTTCTGTAGATGAAGAATCAATTAAGATTGGAAGTTCAGCTGAGAAGGTTATACATTATTATCGCATCCCATTGGTTCAGAACAGTGCAAGTGCAGAACTTCTGAAGTCGTCCAGATGAAACTCTCGAACCAGATTGTTTCCTTGAAGGCTGAACAATGTTTTAATATTGGACTTAATTTGGAGTTGTCAAAAGAGAAGCTTGAAGTCCTTATGTGGCTACTGGGAGAGACGTTTAAGCCTGAGAATTTGGGGACTGATAGTTTCCTTGAGAAGGAAAGTCAGAAAGGTGTTTCTGCTGTTGTAGTTGAGGTTGGGCCCTATTTGTCTTTTACTACGGCATAGTCTGCTAATGCTGTATCAATTTGCCAAGCGTGTGGACTGACGGAAATCACTCGCCTAGTGAGGTCAAGGCGGTACATGTTGTATCTTCGTTCGAGAAGTGGAGTGGTAAAGGAACAACAAATTAACGAGTTTGCTGCGATGCTTAATGATCGGATGACGGAATGTGTCTATCCCCAAAAGCTCACATCTTTCAAGACGAGTGTGATTTTGGAGAAAGTTCGGTACATCCCAGTTATGGAAAGGGGGCGGGAAGCATTGAAGGAGATTAATCAGAAAATGGGTCTAGCGTTTGATGAACAAGACTTACAATATTAAACGAAGCATTTTAGAGAAGACATCAAGCGGAACCCAACAACTGTGGAACTCTTTGATATTGCACAGTCTAATAGTGAACATGGTAGGCATTGGTTTTTTAACGGGAAAATCGTTTTAGATAGAAAGCCCATGAGTAATACTCTCATGCAAATTGTGAAAAGTATATTGAAAGCCAACTTCAATAACTCTGTGCTAGGCTTCAAGGATAATTCAAGTGCAATCAAGGGCTTTGAAGTAAACCAATTGCGCCTGATCCAACTTGGTTTGACATCTCTGTTGAGCACAACTACTCGTGACTTTGATATCTTATTTACAGCAGAGACTCACAAATTTTCCATGTGCAGTGGCACCTTACCCTCGTGCTGAGACAAGAGCCAAGGGTCGCACAACGAACACACATGCGATAGAACGGGGTTCTTTTGTCGTGGCTTCCACAGCTGGTTATTGTTTTGGGAATCTTTACATTGAAGGTTCGTACGCTCCATAGGAAGATCCAACATTCAAGTACCCATCAAACTTGGCCTCTCCGCCTCAGATTCTTATTGAGGCAAGCAATGGCTATGGTGCATCAGATTATGCGAACAAATTTGGAGAACCCTTGATTCAGGGTTATACAAGAACTTTTGGAATGAGACTCCCAAGTGGAGAAAGACGGGAATGGTTGAAGCCAATCATGCTCAGTGGAGGAATTGGGCTGATTGATCACACCCACATAACAAAATGAGAGCCCGGGATTGGAATGCTGGTCGTGAAGATAGGAGGCCCTGCATATCGGATTGGAATGAGAGTTGGGGCTGCATCAAGCATGGTTAGTGGTCAGAATGATGCGGACTTGGACTTTAATGCTGTACAATGAGGGGATGCAGAGATAGCTCCAAAATTATATCGTGTCGTCCGTGGTTGTGTTGAGATGGGATAGAACAACCCAATTATCAGTTTTCACGATCAGGGTGCAGGGGGAAACTGTAATGTTTTCAAGGAAATAATCTACCCAAATGGCGCTGAGATTGATATCTGTGCATTTGTGGTTGGTGACCATACTTGTCAGTTTTAGAGATATGGGGTGCGGAGTACCAGGAACAAGATGCGATATTGGTGAATCCTGAAGCCGTTACCTGTTACAATCAATTTGTGAAAGAGAAAGGGTTTACATGGCTGTTGTTGGAACTATTAACAATTAAGGACGGGTTGTGTTAGTAAGCAGCTTAGCTGCCAAACATTCTCATTCGGGTGGGCTCCCTCCTCCCCCTCTAGCGGTGGATCTTGAACTAGAGTAGGTTCTTGGAGACATGCCGCGGAAATGCTTTGAATTCACTTGAACAATTCAAGCACGGGAGCCACTTGATATTGCCCCAGGGGTCACGTTAATGGATGCTCTAAAAAGGGTATTAAGGCTTCCTTCAGTTTGTTCAAAACGCTTCTTGACGACCAAAGTTGGCAGTTGAGTAACAGGCCTTGTGGCCCAACAGGAGACAGTTGGGCCCTTGCAACTTACTCTTTCTGATGTTTCAGTCATTGCTCAGACATATACTGAGTTTATCGGGGGTGCGTGTGCTATTGGTGGGCAGCCTATCAAGGGTTTGCTAGATCCAAAAGCCATGGCGAGACTAGCTGTAGGGGAAGCACTTACAAATCTTGTTTGGGCTAAGATTACTTCTTTTTCAGATGTTAAGGCTAGTGGGAATTGGATGTATGCTGCCAAGCTTGATGGGGAAGGAGCAGCGATTTATGATGTTGCTACTGTTCTTTCAGAAGCAATGATCAAGCTTGGTATCGCAATAGACGGCGGGAAGCATAGTCTTTCTATGGCATCCCTTGCATTTGAAGAGGTCGTTAAGGCTCCTGGAAATATTGTCATCAGTGTATATGCCAGTTGCCCGGATATAACATTAACAGTGACCCCTGACTTAAAACTTGGAGATGATGGTGTCCTGTTTCACCTTGATTTGGCTGATGGAAAGCGGCGGTTAGGCGGGTCTGCTCTTGCTCAGTTTTTTGACCAAGATGGAGATGAGTGCCCTGACCTTGATGATGTCCCTTATTTCAAAAGTGTCTTTGAGGTTGTGCTAGGGTTGCTTGCAGTGGGGTTAATCTCTGCAGGTCATGATATTAGTGATGGTGGGCTGATTGTGTGTATTTTTGAAATGGCGTTCACTGGGAAATGTGGAGTCTACTTGGACTTGTATTCACATGGTGAAAGTCTCTTCCAAGAACTCTTTGCAGAAGAGCTAGGCCTTGTTCTTGAGGTTAGCGAAACTAACTTAGATAAAGTGAGGGAAGAGCTTAGTGGAGCCAACATTTATTCTGAGGTCATTGGGCAGGTGACTACATCACTTACAATAGAATTACAGATTAATGGGGCAACTCAATTGAAAGAGGAAACTTCCCACCTTAGGGACATGTGGGAAGAAACCAGTTTCCAACTTGAGGGGGTTCTAGAGATTGGCTTCCTGTGTAGAGTCAGAGAAAGAGGGATTAAATAGTAGGCACGAACCTTCTTGGGCTTTGTCTTTTACTCCCGAATTTACAGACAAGAAATGGTTGGCAGTGCCTTCTAAACCAAAAGTAGTCGTAATTCGAGAGGAAGGCTGCAATGGGGATAGGGAAATGTCAGCTGCATTTTATTTTGCTCGCTTCGAACCTTTGGACGTCACAATGTCAAACTTCCTGAATGGTGTCATCTCTCTTCATGAGCTCCGTGGGATTGTATTTGTTGGAGGTTAAAGTTACGCCGATGTGCTAGACTCCGCAAAAGGTTGGTCGGCCTCTATCCGATTCAACGATCCTCTCCTAACCCAATTCCAAGAAATCTACAACATGCTTGATACCTTCAGTCTTGGGGTTTGCAATGGGTGCCGATTCATGGCTTTATTGGGATGGGTCCTATGATCCCAGGATAGGGGAGTCCTCGGTGTGGGTGGCGACCCATCATAGCCTCGGTTTATCCACAATGAGTCTCGCCGATTTGAAAGACGTTTCACGAGTGTGATGATAGAGGGATTCAACTTTTATAATGTTTGAAGGAATGGAAGGAAATGCATTAGGTGTGTGGGCTGCCCATGGTGAGTGGAGGACATATTTCCCTAATGATAGTGTTCGAGGTTGCATCCTTAAGTTTGACTTGGCACCAGTAAGATATTGTGATGATAATGGGAGGACGACTGAGGTTTATCCTTTCAATCAGAATGGGTCCCCATTGGGGTGGCAGCTTATTGTTCTTTGGATGGGAGGCACTTGGCTATGATGCCACATCCTGAGAGATGCTTCTTGATGTGGTAGTTCCCATGTTATCCAAAGCACTGGGATGTGGAGAAAAAGGCCCCAGCCAATGGTTACAGATGTTTCAAAATGCAAGAGAGTGGTGTTCTTGAGACAGGTTAGCTTTTATTCGTTATTCCCTTTTTGATTGATGATATTCCCCACAATTGATGTTTCTCGTTTTTGGTGGTCAAGCTTTCCAAATTTTTGTCCTTCTTCAGAAGTTGAAAGATTAGGAGAGGAGAGGATTTTGTTTTATTGATGTACCAAGTCTTTTGATGCTTTCAGAGGTTAGTGAGGGTTTTGCTCTTCCTGTTTTATCTGGTTTCTTGCAATTGCCATATGTTGATTTGTGTTTTCCATTTGTTGATATTTACACCAGGAACCGTGGAAAATGGGGAATGAAATAATGGTATTTTCCTGTTATTTTATAATTTATTTTCTCAATTTCTGTTCCTCTTGTGGACTGAGTAATTTATTTTTGTTAGAGTCTATAGTGTTTCGTGATTGCATGGGTGATCTATTAGTGGATTGATCCCTGTTTTCGTTTTCCTTTATTCAGTTATATGGAACCCTTTTCAACTATGAATAATACAAAATATATACATACATACAACCTATAGAGGTAATTACGTGGCTTATTGGTTTTTAATTGCTCATGTGGCTAGCTATCTCGAGTCGTATCCTTAAGATTTAAGGCACTTCAGATTCTTTCTCGTCGTTTCTCATGCTCAATCTTTTCAATTGACTTTACTATATGAATATGAGTATCTTTTGTTCCATTCCTTATTAGATATTTATGAACTCTTTGCATCTAATGTATTCTATATGGATATTTTTTTTATGATTACTTCAATAAACACAGGACCCTCTCTGTACGCTATTAACAGATGGGGTGTCTTGCTTTGGAGACTTTCTTTCATAATGAAAACTGTGACTTAAACCCTAAAACCCAAACAAAACTTGATTTTGTAGAAGATATGTTTCTTTTACAGCATAAGCTGTGTCTTAAGATATTGTTATTGTGAGATTCAAGTTTCACTCAAAAAGTTTTTTTTCCCCTTAAAAATAAGAAAAGAAAACAAACCCTTTGTAGACACCCCATTTTTGCATCCGCCTGATTAATCAAGTCGTCAACCCGATCGCAAAGGTTCCCAATGATGGATGTCTATTCCAATGCTTTATTTTGTTACCAGATATGTTTCAGAAATCCGGATGAGGTATCTCGAACTGACAAAACTTAGAAACCACACTACGCTAGGAAAATACTACCCCAGAAACATAGAAATCATCATCCTGCAGACCAAAAAGAAGCTTCACGTTAAAAATCACTAAAAATGACCAAATTACCAAAATACCCCTAACATCAAAACAACCCTAGAGCCTGCATTACGCTTAGGAAAATCCACTCAAACACATAAAACGACAAATCGAAACCAAGTAAACCACTTCGCCAATTTTCATAAAATTTGACAAAATTACGAAAATACCCCTCATAAAGTTCACGACCATTTCATACAAAAAACTTCATAAATGACAAAAACCAACATTCCCATTGAATTCATTACGAAAAACTGATTCCAAAACATCCTGGAACATTGAAAAACGACTTAAAACGTAAAAAATCCTCTCCGAGGGCAAAATGGTAATTTCACAATTTTAATAATTAAAAATTTAGAAATTAATAAATAAATCATTAAATAATGTAAAGTGAAACATTAATAAAATTAATTATAAAATTTAAACCAAAAAATTGATCAATCAGGCTTTCAAGAAAAATTGTTGATGGTTCGCAAGATATTTCTTTAAGGACCCCTCCATTTGGGGGTCCAAAGAATCAAAGATATAATAGAGGGGGGTTCTCCAAAAATTTAAAGTCAATCAAGCAAGACTAAGGTCAAGATATTAAAGTCAATCAAATAAGACTAAAGTCAAAATTAAAGTCAATTAAGTAAGACTAGAGTCAAGTATTAAAGTCAATCTCCTAAGACTAAAGTCAAAATCCTAAATCAAAACCCTAATCTAAACTAATCGAGTCAATCTCATAAGACTAAGGTCAAAACCCTAAATCAAAACCCTAATCTAAACTAATCAAGTCAATCTCATAAGACTAAGGTCAAAACCCTAAAATCAAAACCCTAATCTAAAATAATCAAGTCAATCTTATAAGACTAAAGTCAAAACCCTAAAACCCTAAAGACTAAGTCAAAACCCTAATTAAAACTCTAAAAGAAACCCTAATTAAACCCTAATGCTTCTAAAAACTTTATAAATAGGAGCCTCCACACCCTATTTTCGTATCAAAGAAAAAACCCTAGAAAAAGTAGGTGAAGAGCCTCCACAACCTCCCCAAAACCCTAATTTTGGAGCCCTAACTCCTTCCCTAACACCCCTACTCCGATTTTAGTCTAAAAAACACCCAAAAACCTCTCAAAAACATCCCAAAAATCCACAAAAAATTCAAAGCACCCAGATCCAAGAAGGAGATACCTTACCTCGGAGATCAGGAATCAGATCCGGAGATAGAACGAAGTAAGGAATACGGTACAAGGAGCCGTTTTCACCAGATCTAAGGGAATAACACTTTTGCAGATCGAAGGTAAGTTTTTTTTATTATTATTTTTAATCTAGGTTTGTCATTAGTGATGTAGATTTATTTGGGATAAGTAGAGACCGGCAATGGCCGGGCGGGGTTGGTGCCTAACACCTTCCAACCCCGTAACATGATCCCCGGATTCAGAATTTCTGTAGTAGATTAGTTTTTATCCGTTTTAGAGTCAGTTTGGTTCCTAGACCATAATAACTAGGTGGCGACTCCCAAACCTCAAGGGTCAAAAGCGGATCTGCACACCCCGCGGATCGAGGGCGCTTTCACCCTTATATGATTGCTTATGGAATAGATTGATTACACATCTTGTTTTTGTTTTTTTTTTTTTGGTATAAAATCATTGGAACATGATCCAGTAACCTTAGGTTTTAAGATGTGTTCAAATATGTCAGCGTGTCGATGCATGCCTATCTATACTATCTTCTAGGTGCAAAATATATATAAAGAAATGAACAAGAAGTCGAGTTTTAATAATAATGAAGAGCTAATGTTTTGTGTTTGTAGGATGATACATACTCTCTTTTGATGTTTGACTATTCTTGATGGGCCCTCGTATAAACAACTGAATCCCACCATTTCGATGGTAAAATCAAAATCAGAGAATCTAGAACATACCATTTCCCATTGTTTATAAGGGAAATGTATCAGAGCTATACTGGATCATCTTTGTTGGCTTTCCTCGTTGGTGTATGTCCAACTTTAGGACATTAATTCATCTTTGTTGGTTTGTAAAAGAGTTTGGATTTTGGTTATTGGGAGTAGTCCTATCCTAACGAGTGTAATTATTGAGCTTTTAAATTTAGAGAGCTACTATTGCCAGACCAATTTTTTCTAATACCACACCATTGGTGGTACTATTGTTCAAGAAAAATCTCAATTTAAACCATGAAGATATAATCTTAAAACAATGGATTGGACTGCCTCAACAATTGATTTCCTGAGGCACACCAAAAGGATATTAAAAGAGCTTTTATTATCATAACAATTTTTTTTACTTATAACACACTGATTATATGTAGGTTTTAATTTCATAAGGATTGGTGTGTTGTGAGTAAAAGTTTGTGTGCTAGTCAAATATCTATGCTTTAACTATTTTCTCTAAGGTAGAGAAGATGATCGGAAGACCTGCATCATCAGTGCAACAAATCTCGAGGTGGGAGGTTGTTTTACTGTCATCCTAAAAATTCCCTGTATCTTACATGATAGAGGGTTTGTGATATCCATACAGTATAGTGAAGGACATGCCATTGAATCCAGAGCATACACGTGTCTATTATATATGCCACATGATGGGATGAGTACATGATTCTGCTGTTGTAAGGCAATAGGAGATTTAACATAGATTGTGGTACCTAGAGATATATCGAAATACTCAAAATAGTGGCATGGTCGTAAAGAGATATGATGAAATACGGAACAACGATTACTACGGTTGTCACGCCCCGAAATCCCAACACGAATCCCTATGATTCATCAGTCAGAATCTCGAGGTGTGAGGTAATCAATCACAAAATCTAACAGAACATTCATAAATAATAATACTTATGAAAAGAAAATACACGCAGCGGAATAAACATTTAACTAACATCTATACGAGAGTCTAGAGTAAACAGAAGAAATCGACAAACACTGATATAAGTCAAGATCTTTAATCTCATAATTCATCAGGTTACAAAAATTTCTAAACTACCATGTTTCTTATCTACAACCAAAAACCGCTAAGATCCTCTACTAGTCCTCAAAGACATGGCGGCGGCAAGACATCAATCTGATCCTCCTCGAGGACCTCCTCAAAGAATGGTTCTTCAAAAGTTGAATAATCTGAAAGGGGAAGGATAGGGTGAGTAACAGGGGAATGTTACTCAGCAGGATGAACGCCGTTCTAACAATGAGTCATACATGCACGAGTAATCAGTTGAACAGTTAAATAATGTAAGTTTTTCATAATGTAACATACGATAAATGTCTAAGCATATTCAATAAACAGTTAAATAATTTCAACCTATCATTTCTATCATTTAAAGTAACATATGCATCTTTTAAATGAAAACATCTATCAATCATTACAAAATAAGAAAAAGATACATAATAAAAACACGGCGGTGTAATCGATAAGAGAGCAGAGGAACACGCCGATATAACCGCCTCGGCTATGGCAATACGATATTCCAAACTTAACCTCCGATGTGGAATCCCATCGTTATAATCTGATTTTGTGGCCGGTCTAGCATACCACGGTTGGATGACCATTTATCCGGCTCAGACTGGCCGTTGACCAAGAACCCAATACTGAGTTCAACTAACGGTGAGGTCGACCGTTTGACGACTACAGACTAAAAGTGATCACTAACTAGCCCAGGAGACCCCTCGCGTCGAAGCCTATCAAGAGGCAATGCATGTGAACCCCGCCTAGCTCTACACTATACAGAGACCGCCTTTACACACAACGTTTCCCAGGAAATAAGTAGGAGAAATTCCCGGATTTCATAAGCTGTAATATGCTCTAAGGTATCCCATACTACCGAAGAGCATATGACATCTAGTGTTATCCTAGATTGACTCGCCGCTTCCGGATACATAGCAACGCGTCACTCTTTATGGGTTTTCTACAAATCTTTACTGGTAAACAAAATAATTTATTTTGTATATAATATATCATTTCTTTTAATCGAAAATACAATCAAAATCTGGTAGTACCCTCCAGTGACAGTTATCTGTCATATCCATCTATCAACCATCTCATCCCTCTATCTATCTATCACGTTTTACGTGGCATGGCCACTACGTAGAACTAGAGGCACTGTCCCATCAATCAGTCGAGAACATACGT